>NC_141699.1:1083572217-1084205967 GCF_964263255.1 Lissotriton vulgaris | reverse complement strand
TCACATTGTGAACTCCACAACAAACACCATATGAAAGGGCTTCAAGTTGTTTAACACTGGGAGAGGGACTTTGTTCATCTGTTGACCTTCTTCTTCTCTTCTGGGCTTTCCTTGGTCATCAGTTTGGTTATTCTGCATTTTAGGTTGTTCCATTGCCATGCATGGATAGTGAGGTCTCCATGTAATGCAATGGGGCCCTATTGATTTAATATACATTTTCCTATGACATCTTTAAAATAAATCACCTACGTTTATTATTACTATTTTCTACAGGTGTGTGTTAATTTAAACAGTGTTTCTTGTTATGGAGGCCAGCAGCAGCATAGCTGGTTTGAGGTCACATGACTTACTGGCGATTCCCCGCTTTAAAGATGGCAGCGGCATTTTAAAGTTCTAATGTGGACGGATATGAACTCCAGCAGGTTCTTCATTAAGGACCCTTCCGAAAACACCTCTTGGAATCCAGAAATGTTCTTAGCTGTTCCCATTCACTAGTGTCAGCTGGCTCTGATCACTCGATCTTATCTGGCCATCTGGAAATGAGCAACTCCATAAGGCGCGTATGCCCTGGTGGCATCGTCTCCTTTCTCTGGACAACCATTGATGTGGGATCCAAACGGTTCCCCAGACTTCAACAAAATGTCACATCCCAATCTTGGGTCTTCAAGCCTTGTAAGACGTGCCAGAGTCAAAACTCATTTATTGACTGTCATGCTTCATGTATCTGAGGAGTGGTTATGATCCTGCATCCTCTGACCCCGATCAACTGGTGCTTCGTAAAGCATTGAGGGAAGGTGAGGTCACGCTTTATATGCCTACCATTAACGCGTTGGGTCGAAAGACCGTTGCGACCACTTCACGGCAAAAATAACAAACTCAACCAGGTGAAGTTTCCTGGTGTCTGTGGGTGTGTGACGCAGATGTGGCGCTTGCAGGGACGGGTTTGGCTATGGATTGTATATAGATGTAGATACATCTTTTGTTTGTTGTTTCTTTATAGTGCGGTGCATCCACTACCTGAGCTCGTGCCAGGTGAGGTGGGGCTGTTCCTTCTCATCACGTGGGTGAGTGAACTTATACTTATAAACTCACTAACTCGGTGATCTATGACTGACTCTGACGGTCTGAATTGTTGGTCATTACTTGCTACATGACTAGCACATTCTACATAACATTGTAATTTGTGGCACAATGTGTATGCTATGTTGTTGATTCGAATTCTTGACACTGTACCTTTATATATACCATTTTCTTCCTATATTTCAGGATGAGAAGATGATTACACATACACTCTCAGGTGATATGGTTTACTTTGTTTAATTCAGCAGTAGCTCTAATGGTCCTGAAGAAGCAGCAGGGGATCTTTAGACCTCATTCGTCTGCAGAAACATGTCGACCTTATATCTTTTTTAGTGGACATTTGTTATACCACTAATTAGCACTGTTTTTATTGATTTAGGAGTGTGAGGGTGTTTATTAAAATTGTTTCCCCGATCACGACCTAATTTTAGATCCCTCTATCTATCTTTCTTTTCACAATTCACTTTTTCTAAAGCACTGCTATTCAGTTCACCACTAGAAACGCTATTCTATTCACATCAGCATTTCACATCAGCATCAACACTGGGTTTTTCCTGTGTATGGTAGCTATCCGCTAACACAGGTTTTTTTACCCCTGATTGTGATTTATTTATGCAAAAGAGATCCCAGATGATGAAGGGCGGTCTCGATGGTGGACTGATGGGAACTCGTTTTAGTTAAAACTACTCCCTTTTCCTGTATATGTAGGTACATTGTTCATGTTGGACTCTCTGTTAATTCTAGGTTGGTGTCACGCTTTATATGGCCTCATTGAAGGAGAAGTCGAAAACTACGAGGTCGCTGACCACATTTGATCTGAAAAACAGCCCCGCTCATAAGTCCATTGCAAGAAAACGGAGAGAAAGAGGACACCTGTTAAACTCCTCTTCAGACCCAGCAGCCACCTCGGCTGGTCTTTCCCATGCCTAGTGCCTAGGCAGCCAGGATGAAGCATTTCAGAATGCTGTGAAAGACATGTTTTGCTGCCCATCCCTCTTAGACCCCTCTTCCAGCCCCCTCAAAGACTTTTTCAGCCCTCTGGGCATAGAACAGCGCATATAAGGTGCCACCAGCTTTGTCCATGGTACTGGCACCTGTTTGTCCCCTTAGCCATCCATCCTAGCTGGTTTGATGTGGGGTGCTCAAACCTGGAGGGGACTCAGGTTTTTGTTTCAGCTTCAGTGTTGGGGTCAGTGGTGCGGTTATTGACACTGTTACTTGCATCCTCTGCTTCTTTTTTCTGCTCCTTTTTTCTAAACTCAGAGCCATCAGTTTGCTTGGCATAAAACCGAGCATTATCTGCAGGAGCTTCCCCAACTCCCTAAAGTTTTTTATTTCTGATATCAAACATTTTTATTACATGTTTGAAATGGATCGGATAGGAAGTGTCCGCACACAATGCAATAATATTTCACATTGCATAGTTTTTGCTACTTGGTCCATACTATTCTCACCATCACCCCCACACTTTCTCATGTTTGTGGGGCACTCTCTGGCAATGTAGATCGGTTCCTCCAATTTTGTGCACCAATCCATAGTTTGGGTGCTTGTCGAGATTTCCAGCAGCAGGCGATATCTCTTTTGGCGTAGCGGTGCCAGTCCCACCAAAGTTCTTTCAGCTCTTGCTCCCCCCAAATCGTCCAGGGTATCTAAGAGAGCTGCCTAAGAGCATGATGCCAGGGCTCGGGTAAGCACTTTCTCAAGGGCACTCCATTCTTAGCAAGTTTGGGTCATGTCCATACCATATGTGAGAAATCTGCAACCATATGGGGGCATCTAAACCATACCCGAATGGGCACCTTGTTGGCGGCCAGGGCAGCAAGGTGTAAGGTATGTGGTGCGTAAGTAGTTCAACTGGGTTTGTCAGAGATTACTAAGGATCAGTAAAGTTAGGAAATTTCCCAACCGAAGTGTTGTATTCCGAGGGTCTTGTAATGCCTCTTGGTGACTCGCCAGTGCATGACACAGTTGCAAGTATTTATAAAACTGGATTTTAGAAAGTGCAAAGTGGGATTGTAGGCCCTGCATGAACCCTGCTGGTCATCCCCCAGATTAGTCATTCCAATTCCATTCCATAGTTTGAATCCCTCCAGTTATGCTGTGTGTCGCAGCCACCCCCCCCCCTCTCACATTGGAGTGTGCAGTGTAGGCTTCCCGTCCCAGCCAATCATACATTGTGCTTATCATCCTTTCATCCACTCTTTCACTCACTCACCCATCCATCCTTCTTCCCTTTCACCCATCCATCCTTTCACTCACTTATCCATGCATCTATCCATCCACCATTTCACTCTCACATCCATCCACGAGCACTACCCTGATAGGTTGGGGAAGATATAATGGGATGGGCTTTCCCACAAAGCATGACCCATTCGATGCCTAGTAGGGAAAGTTCTGCGCGATAGGCCAGGTCACTCCACACTCCTTACCCCACACAACCAGCCACTTATTGAAGGATCTGGAATGCCCAATAATAGAGACGTAGATCCGCCATGCCTGAGCCCCCGTCATACAGCGCCTGGTAATATTTTTCAATGGCTATTCGAGAGGGTCGGCTGGCCCAAAGGAAGGAGCAGATCAGAGCAGTTAGGCTGCAGATCCATTTGGATGGCATCGCCTATGGGAAGTTTTGCAGGATGTATAAAAAGCTGGGTGGATCATCATTCTCAACAGGGCTGTTCTGCCTAGGCTATGAAGTAGGAGTTGTGTCCAACCCTGGTGATCTTGTTTCGCTCCTGTTATGAGTGGCGTGATATTACGGCTCCAGGTGAGGAACGGTTCAGTTGAGACATAAGTACCCAAATACTGAAAGTTGAGCCGGTTTATAAGGATGGACATATTCCAAGAAAAGGCGTCATTGTCACCCTTAATGGACCAATTATTACAGAGTCCAGATGTCTGTTCATACAGTGCGAGGATGCAATGGATTTGTGGGCCCAAGTGGATGTGATAAATACAATAAAACATCGTGAACTCCCTAGAGTTTTAAGGTAGAAATCCTTGCGAAGCCTGCAGTACTTGTGTGACTTAGATTCAGACACTTTATCTTGTCCACTTCCAGCGGACAGACACTAATGGTGGATCTTTGCCAACTTTAGACTCTAATGGCAGTCCACTCGCACACCCCGTAATCCATTGACCTACACACCTCGTTAGTCACGAAGTTACCTACGCTTGAAGTCTCTATGACCTATTAGTGAACAAGCAGCATGGACTTTGAATTTTGGGGTTCCATCAGAATAAAATGAATCCTCTCTGGTCATGATGTTCTTGACTGGGAAGGGAAGCACATATGTTCTGAGATTCTTCCGTTAATAAAGACTTTGTTAAGCTCATTCTAGAGCCTCCATTGCAATCGCAAACGACGCTACTCGATGCAACTTCAGTTCCCGTAAATCTCGGCCTATTTCATTGGACCCTTCTACTTGTTTGACAAGCCAGCTCTGTGGTTGTCCAAGCTTCACTCTGTTGATTGAAGCAGAATTCCATTCCATTCATGCAACTGGCAGGAGTCACAGACATTGCATACTTCCTGCAGTAAATGTTGATCTCTGGAAGTCACCTCTCCTCTCATTGGATGCAGCCTGTCAGATCTTTGAAAGAACTCCTTTGAGGCTGGAAGGTGTCCCCCAACCGGATCCACAGACTTCTCTGGATACTGCAGATGTGGCGATGCTAAGAAGGCCTTCGTGGACGAGGATTGCAAGGGTCTTCAAAGACATGTAACTCTTGCTCATTGACATGTCTTTTGATGACCACACCTGTGTGATGGAAGTGGCTGAACGCCTTCTGAAGACTGAGTGCTTTCATGTTCTTTTGACGGATTTCGTGCGGGTGCCGATGCCTCGCCCAAGGGATCTGGAGCTCTGCCAGTTGACCATACACAAAGCCATTGATCTGTCAGCTGCACATCTGGTGGGGACGCAGAATGAGACAGCACACTTGGTGAGCAGATGCCATAAATGGCATCTTCATCCAGATGAGGTCGCATCATTTTTCAGATATGTGATGTCCTGGAGATGGACCTTTTTACCACCAGGGGGAACACAATTTGTCACCAGTAGTGTCCTTGGGGCCGGGTGTTTCTCCAGGGGCTTACAAAGAGATGCTGTATCTGAAATTGAGCTTCCTCCTGTGTTCTACATTTCTTCCATGATGGGGAGGTTCATATTGAAGAAGCTCATGTAGTTCTCATCACTTCCGGTTGAGCAGTAGACCTTGGGATCAGGACCCCCTCTTCAGCTCTGCGCCTCCATGGCCTCGAGAGAGGACCTTCGAGCTCGTAACCGTGGATAGTTAGTTTGTCTCAATTTTTAGGTGCTTAATCCACATTCCAGGAGTTTGATAGATCCACTCTCTCTTCTCATTACCTTGCATTGGAGGTTTTAGACCTCCTCTTTATTAGAACAGGGAGGCTTATTCTAGCAGATGGGCTGTCTTTGCTTCTGAATGCTGTTTTCTGTCTGTTGATGCTATGCAGGCCCTAACAGGTCACAATTCTCTCCTACCTTTGCTTAACACCTTGACTGCTAGAGCAATTCCCCTCCTGTGCTGGAAGTTCCAATAGTCCATGATTCATGACGAGCTGAGCTCGTCATGAGCAGGGAAGGGGTTAAGAATGGCCTTAATATTGTCAAATTAATGGCCTGTTTCACCGTTATTTTATTTTAGCAGAGCTCTTGTGTTTTTTATAATTACGCTTGATAGCCTGGTTCCTTAAAGGACACAGAATAAATGAACTCCCATGGATTTTTCATGCAGCTGAGTGGGATTTTGAGGTTGTTAGATAGGTTCTCTCTTTGGATTGATGCATTTCTGTTTCAGGTGGCTATCACTCTTGCTAGAGGAGTACGGTGCTTCGGGCTCTGTCTTCTCCTTTCACTCACTACCTTTCATAGGGACATAGTGACTTTGTGGGACAAAGTATCTTCCCCACTGAAAGGGGTGTCAGAGTTTCATGTTTCTCAGTCCATTGTGCTTTCTTTTCTCCCACACATCCCACGAAAAATGTACATAGTTCTGATACCTTTAGGAGGCAGGATCATTTGATCACATCCTTTCAAGGTCCAAGCATTGGTACTTTAGTCAGGAGACAGAATATTGTGTCCCATTGGGTGTCCATGGCAGTGAAGCTTTGCTCTGAGCTGGCTGTGAAGTCTCCTCTTTCCACAGCAGATTTGCCTGAGGCTTGGGTCTGTGGAGTGCAAGGTTCCCCTGTACAGGTCACCTGGATGGCCTCACCTGACACCGATGAAGAGGTAAGAAAAAACCACTCTGGGTGCAGTCTGGTGCCCGACAAGGGGTTCAAGCATTAACAAGTCTGTGAGAGCGGTCACATCCGGCAGAAGGAATGTTACCGATGGTAAGCAACTTGAGTACAATCGATCCTCTTTAGGTCGAGCCTGGGCAGCGCATGCGCTGCTCGGGCATGCTGTAGTCGAGCATGGACTTGAAGCTCCACCCACTCTCAGCCTATATTTTTCATTGGCTTGTGTTACTGTCCTTTGCAAATTCTGGCTTCTGATTCGTTAATAGGCTTGTTAGTCCCTCCTTAGTACCACCATATCTTCATTTGTAACCTCCCATGAGGACTGGCCCTTTTACTTTGGTTGTTGTCGGTACATCTTGTTTAGTCTGTAAGCTCTATTTATTTTAATGAGTTTCTCCTACCGCAGGCACGACATGATTTCCTGCAACATTCAGCGCGCCATGCGGGCTTTCCCTTTCCGAGCAGCCCGGGACAATGGCGGCCGCTTCTTTGAATAGGTCTCGCATTTACAAGAGTTTGAGCTATTGGCATTGTAAATGGCAATGCATTTTATTTATGTGTGAATTATCAAAACAGATAAATAAAAGGCTTTGTCATTTACAATGTCAATAGCTTACGCTCTCGCTAATGCGAGACCTATTGCAATGAAATGCTTGTTTTAAATATTAACTTAAATCTTCTCCTTGCCTTTAAAAACCTCTCGGGGACTTTTTCTTGCAGGATAAAATCACGTTTCCTCCAATAATTGATTGGTACAAGCCACGCTGTCGGTGATCTGCGTGTGTAGTTAGTTCTGTATTAAATTAAGACCCCCCTGTGTGGTTAGTTCTGTATTAAATTAAGACCCCCCTGTGTAGTTAGTTCTGTATTAAATTAAGATCCCCCCGCTATCACCATCAGGACAGCTGCTGGGGGCAGAGATCTCTGTGAGTAAGATAGCATGGGGGAGGGGGAGTTGGGAGTGAGTGGGGGGGTACAACAAAAGCCGAACTAACTGACTGCATGTTTGTGTGAATATGGGCTATAGACCCCGAAACTAACACAATCTCCACAGAGCTCCAAGAGGCCCCCACCCTGGCCCTGGCTGTTGTCAGCCCATGCAGCAAGCAGTAGCCGTGTTTACCTCTCATGTATGGCCTATGGATAGGGTGACCAGGCGTCCCAGATGTGCCCGGACAGTCCCGGTTTTTCACCAGCTGTCCCAGCAGATTTCGGTCATTTTGGCTCAGGGGGTTCGGCTGACAGCAGTGAGAGGCACGTTTTTGTTTGTCCCAAAGCTGTGCTAGTTAGCAGCTGTTGAAAGTAAGCAATTTATTTAATAGGTATGATGTTAGTTGTAGAAATTAAATTGTATTTGTTTTCTTAATGCATCTTCTGTGATCCTATATTGATGAGAGCTGTCATTCTGCGCCATTTCGTGAATGAAAAATGTTATTCGTGCATCTATTTTCCAAAATGTTCCGGGTTTGTTGGTTCTCAAAATCTGCTCACCCCACCTATGGAGGCTCGCTTATGCACACTTTAATGCAGTTTCATTGGTGCCTGCATTGCAGCTTCAGTGTTAAAAAAAAAAAAAAAATTACTACATCCGGCAAGGTGCCAGTTACTGCCAAGATTGGGGTGGCACTGCCCAGTGCCCCACAAAAAAGAACCAGAGCTGCACTACACCCCCAAACTCGTATCAAATGATCACTCCAGCAGTAAAATAGGTTGACCATTGTGAAGAATGTGAAATAAAGCAGCAGGGCTGGGTTTCAGGTTCGGTGTAAATCCCTGTGTGGATAGCCAGGTACATCTCAAAATGGATGCCTTTGAACATGGCCCTCAATCTTTAGAAAACCTGAAAGATGAGCCGAAAGGGAGGAGAACCCCAGCGCAAGATGGCGCTCCAGCGACGAGGTTACACGTGTGTCATCGATAGGGTTACCAGATATAACAAATGCATTGGGTATCGCCTATGTGATTAATAATAAGCAATTTGTTGTTGTAGGTTGTAGCTTTCTGAGTAGTTGTACAAGTTACAGAAAGTCTGTTAAAGTGTCATGTCTTGTTATGAACAAAAAGGCAATACATTGTGCTGTTACTAGTTGTATAGTGCGGGTAAAGTAATAGGAACATTTTGAAAAACGAAAGAGGGAAATAATAGAATTAATTGATGTATTAAGCAATATTGTGTGTTTAGAGAAGTTCTGATAACTTTTGGGCCCAGTGCCACTGCACCCGCTGCACCATTCAAACCATGACCCTACTGCCGGCAAGATAACTAACTGCACATGTGACTGCCTGTTTAGTGGTAAAATATAGCAATATTTGACGTTTAGAGGAGTTATAACGGTGTGTGGGCCCGGTGCCACTGCACCTGCTGCACCATTCAAATAATGACCCTAGTGCCTCTACGGTAACTGCACTTGCGACTGCCTGTTTCGTAGTAATGTATTGCAATATTTGGTGTTTAGAGGGGTTTCTAGAGCTTTGGGCCCCAATGTCACTGCACCTGCTGCACAATTGAAATGTTTACCCTAATGCCTACAAGGTAACTTCCCTTGTGACTCCTTATTTAGTTGTTAAGGAAGGCAATATTTGGTGTTTAGAGGAGTTCTGACAATGTGTTGTCCTGTTGCCACTGCACCTACAGCACTATTAAAATCATGGCCCTAGTGCCTGCTAGATAACTGCACTTGCAACTGCCTGATTAGTGGTAACATTTAGCACTATTCTGCGTTTAGTGTGGTCCCTTTAGCCTTCGTCCCGCGGCCACTGCACCTGCAGCACCGTTCGAATCAAGCCCCTTTTAACTGAAAGATAACCGCAATTGTGCCTGCCTCTGTAGAAGTCAAATATAGCATTATTAGGTGTTTAAAGGAGTTCTGACAGCTTTTGGGCCCAGCGCCACTGCACCTGCTGCACCATTCAAATCATGACCCTGTTGTCTGCAAGATAACTGCACTTGTGATTGCCAGTCTTAGTAGTAAAATATAGAAATTTTAGGTGAATAGTGGGGTGCCTGGAGCTTTTGATCCTGGTGTCACTGCGCCTGCTGCACCATTGAAATCATGACCCTGTTGTCTGCAAGATAACTGCACTTGTGATTGCCAGTCTTAGTAGTAAAATATAGAAATTTTAGGTGTTAAGTGGGGTGCCTGGAGCTTTTGATCCTGGTGTCACTGCGCCTGCTGCACCATTGAAATCATAACCCTGTTGTCTGCAAGGTAACAGCACCTGTTGCTGCCTGTTAAGTTTAAAATGTTAGCAATAATTTGGGTTTAATGGGGTCCCTGGAGCTTTTGGCCCCAGTGCCACTGCGCCTGCTGCACCATTCAACCAGTACCACCTTTTTAACTGCAAGCTAACTGCAATTGTGACTGCCTGTTTAATAGTAATGTATAGCAATATTAGGTGTTTAGAGGAGTTCTGACAGCTTTCGGGCCCGGTGCTACTGCACCTGCTGCACCATTCAAATCATGACCCTGTTGTCTGCAAGGTAACTGCACGTGTGACTGCCTGTTTAGTCGTAAAATATAGCATAACTCTTGTATATTACCTTTACTTTTAACATGCAATGTGTATTACGACATTTAGAATGTGATCACAATGACAAATAGATTCAGTTGAAAAAAACAAAGTGCAAAGAAAGGTACTGCAGCATGAAAAGAAATGCCATTAACATTCTAAGGCCAAAGCATCTACTTTACACAACGAAGTAATAAAAAGCAAGCATTCCGGCATTAGAAGCCGTCTGCCTCTTCCATGTGAACAGATCTTATCTTGACAGTGAATGTGGCTCAGCCAGTGTGAACAGCTTTAGCAGAAGTATTATAAATGCGTGCAGCCAGGGGAAGATAAACAAAAATGTACACACTAAAGCAAATTAACACAGTGATTTGGCAATGAGAACTGATAAGAGCCCCCTTTTTAGGATATATTAAACACAAGAGCTTTCACAAGTAGGTACACTTAATATTTTTTTTTAAAAGAGACATTTCACTGAAATAGAAGAAGGACTGCAATTTTTCATCAGCCAAGCAGCACCGAATTACAGCACGTATCAACCTAACGAAACAGAGGAGGCACCGAAGAAATAAATGAAGTGCAATTCTCAAACCCACTATCACACCTGTTAATTAAATTGCTTTCTGAGAACCACTGCTATCTAGTCCTGCTTTGGACGTATAAAAACCTGCCTCCCTCGGTTTTCGGTCGACCCTCTCTGAAAACCGGGACATGAGCCGAATTTGTTGAAATCTGCAGGGACAGCTGCTAAAACCCTGGCACTGTCCTGGCAAATGGCGTCTGGTCGCCTGAGTCATTAAACATTCTGATTTAGACACATTTCCACACTGCCTGGATCTGGCTGAAGTCTCGGTGCAAACGGTCGACCTTGAATCTGGGGAACCGGGTTCGAGTCTCGGTAATGGCGCTGAACATCCTGTGATTCTGGGCAAATCACTTAATCTCCCCGTGTCTAACAAAAATGAATGTCCTCATGTAACGCAACTGGTGCTATGTAAAGCGCTCTGATACCCGATACCTTCGGGTCAAGTTCGCGCTCTATAAAACTCCATAAAAAAAATAAAACCCTGCCCATAGGTCATCGATGACGGAGTCCCAGCCAGCCAAGGCTGTCGCGATTCAATGACAAATTACTTCTGTGAAATCCCTGGCTCTGACAGATGAGGCGATGACAGCTCAGCGTCCCAGGCATTGGGTAACATTGGTGCATTCTTGCTGGCATTACCGGCTTTGGCAGAGTCAAGACTTGTCTTTGTTCTACCTGGTTGCCTGAAGCCTCTGCTTGCGGCCTCTGTCTGCTCTCGGATATTTGGCTGCAGAGCTCATTTCTAGCAGACAAAGGAGGTGTGTGTCCTGCTGCCCCCCCGCCCCCCCCCCCCCCCCCCCCCAACACTGCGTGGTAACTGGCCAGACCTTGCAGGACCCCGGGTTACTAATTCTTGGCTCTAATCTGTCTCAAGTGCTCCTGGGGTGGTCCCAGGTACATCCCTCAGACACTCCTGGAACGTCTGCAGTCTCATTACCTAACAGGGCTGCTGCCATGAAACTCCTTTCTCAGAAGGAATGGGCATTGAGAAGTCTGTGCTGCTCCAGGGGTTGCAAAAACAACAAGGTGGTGGGCAGAATGCTTGCATTAATCTCAGTCACTGGCAATCGCTCGGTCGCATCTCAATCCATCGTTTTTTGACCACCATGCCACCACAGTTTGCACCCACCCATATGCAAATCAGTCTTGACCCTGCTCCTCATGGGAATGGTCCAGCCCGACCTGCCAGGCTAGGTCCTCCCTGAACCGGAACACAAGCATCCTAGGATCTGTTTTGGCCTAGTTAAGGCTCCTCAGCCAGGTTTCGCTTGATTCCAGCGGCACAGTGAGCCCAGCAACCACGTCTGGGCATACCCGGCGCACGTAGGGTGGAAAATGTAAAAACAACAATTTGAGGAATGGAAGGCTTGAATTCATCTCAGCCACTGGCAATTCCTTGGGCCACATTCCATCCATCATGTTTTGTGGCTACTTTCGTGTGTTGCCCCTTAAGTGGGAAGGGTATGCCCAGATACGGCTTCCCAGGCTCACTGGGTCACTGGAACATAGCTGTACCCGGCTAATGGGCCTAGTTTTAGGGAAAAACCGGTCCTGGGTTGCTTGTGTTCCAGTTCAGTCAGGATCCAGCATACCAGTTTGGACTGGACTGGACTGTTCTGACTGGAGCAGGGTTAACGCTGATTTGCATGTAGCTGGGTCCAAACTGAGATGGCATGGTGGGCAG
The DNA here is from genome assembly GCF_964263255.1 of Lissotriton vulgaris. Taxonomy (NCBI): domain Eukaryota; kingdom Metazoa; phylum Chordata; class Amphibia; order Caudata; family Salamandridae; genus Lissotriton; species Lissotriton vulgaris. The sequence continues at coordinate 1,084,193,838 of NC_141699.1, read as the reverse complement.
AATAACGATGTATCGGGATGCGGACTAGAGTAATTACCAGTGCCCAAGATTAATTAAAGCATTCCTTACATCACTTTTTGTGTATTTTAGTGTGTCATCCTCAGTGAAACGGTTATGCCCAGATGTGGAGCCTGAGCACACTGTCACTGATACCAAACCGTTCCTGGATGATGAGCCCATAATTAGGGTGAAACCAGTCCTGGGTTGCTATTGTTCCAGTTCAGTGAGGACCTGGCTTGGCAGTTTGGGCTGGATTATTCCAATCGGAGCAGAGTCAAGACTGATTTGCATATAGCTGGGTCCAAACTGCAGTGATATGGTGTGCAAAATAACTAAGGTTCGGGATGTGGCCCAGAGTAATTATCAGTGGGTGTAATTAATTGAAGCACCCCATCCATCCCTTTTGTGTATACTTTAGTGTTTGATCCGAAGGATTGGGCTGGGGCTTATCACCTGTAGGTTGATGTGGCCTTGTATAGTCTGCTGCCCTAAGGATTGGGCTGGGGCTTCTAACCTGTAGGTTTATGTGGCCTTGTAGAGTATCCGGCTCGAAAGATTGGGCTGGGACTTGTTACCTGTAGGTTTATGTGGCCTTCTAGAGTCTGCTGCTTGAAGGATTGGGCTGGGGCTTGTTACCTGTAGGTTTATGTGGCCTTCTAGAGTCTGCTGCTTGAAGGATTGGGCTGGGGCTTGTTACCTGTAGGTTGATGTGGCCTTGTAGAGTCGGCTGCTCGAAGGATTGGGCTGGGGCGTGTTACCTGTAGGTTGATGTGGCCTTGTAGAGTCTGCTGCTCGAAGGATTGGGCTGGGGCTTGTTACCTGTAGGTTTATGTGGCCTTCTAGAGTCTGCTGCTTGAAGGATTGGGCTGGGGCTTGTTACCTGTAGGTTGATGTGGCCTTGTAAAGACTGCTGCTCGAAGGATTGGGCTGGGACTTGTTACCTGTAGGTTTATGTGGCCTTGTAGAGTCGGCTGGTCGAAGGATTGGGCTGGGACGTGTTACCTGTAGGTTTATGTGGCCTTGTAAAGACTGCTGCTCGAAGGATTGGGCTGGGGCTTGTTACCTGTAGGTTTATGTGGCCTTGTAGAGTCGGCTGCTCGAAGGATTGGGCTGGGGCGTGTTACCTGTAGGTTTATGTGGCCTTGTAAAGACTGCTGCTCGAAGGATTGGGCTGGGGCTTGTTACCTGTAGGTTGATGTGGCCTTGTAGAGTCGGCTGCTCGAAGGATTGGGCTGGGGCGTGTTACCTGTAGGTTTATGTGGCCTTGTAGAGTCGGCTGCTCGAAGGATTGGGCTGGGACTTGTTACCTGTAGGTTTATGTGGCCTTGTAGAGTCGGCTGCTCGAAGGATTGGGCTGGGACTTGTTACCTGTAGGTTTATGTGGCCTTGTAGAGTCGGCTGCTCGAAGGATTGGGCTGGGACTTGTTACCTGTAGGTTTATGTGGCCTTGTAAAGACTGCTGCTCGAAGGATTGGGCTGGGGCTTGTTACCTGTAGGTTTATGTGGCCTTCTAGAGTCTGCTGCTCGAAGGATTGGGCTGGGACTTGTTACCTGTAGGTTTATGTGGCCTTGTAAAGACTGCTGGTCGAAGGATTGGGCTGGGACTTGTTACCTGTAGGTTTATGTGGCCTTGTAGAGTCGGCTGCTCGAAGGATTGGGCTGGGACTTGTTACCTGTAGGTTTATGTGGCCTTGTAAAGACTGCTGGTCGAAGGATTGGGCTGGGGCTTGTTACCTGTAGGTTTATGTGGCCTTCTAGAGTCTGCTGCTCGAAGGATTGGGCTGGGACTTGTTACCTGTAGGTTTATGTGGCCTTGTAAAGACTGCTGGTCGAAGGATTGGGCTGGGGCTTGTTACCTGTAGGTTTATGTGGCCTTGTAGAGTCGGCTGCTCGAAGGATTGGGCTGGGACTTGTTACCTGTAGGTTTATGTGGCCTTGTAAAGACTGCTGGTCGAAGGATTGGGCTGGGACTTGTTACCTGTAGGTTTATGTGGCCTTCTAGAGTCTGCTGCTCGAAGGATTGGGCTGGGACTTGTTACCTGTAGGTTGATGTGGCCTTGTAGAGTCTGCTGCTTGAAGGATTGGGCTGGGGCTTGTTACCTGTAGGTTTATGTGGCCTTGTAAAGACTGCTGGTCGAAGGATTGGGCTGGGACTTGTTACCTGTAGGTTTATGTGGCCTTGTAAAGACTGCTGCTCGAAGGATTGGGCTGGGGCTTGTTACCTGTAGGTTTATGTGGCCTTCTAGAGTCTGCTGCTTGAAGGATTGGGCTGGGGCTTGTTACCTGTAGGTTGATGTGGCCTTGTAAAGACTGCTGCTCGAAGGATTGGGCTGGGGCTTGTTACCTGTAGGTTTATGTGGCCTTCTAGAGTCGGCTGCTCGAAGGATTGGGCTGGGGCTTGTTACCTGTAGGTTGATGTGGCCTTGTAGAGTCTGCTGCTCGAAGGATTGGGCTGGGGCTTGTTACCTGTAGGTTGATGTGGCCTTGTAAAGACTGCTGCTCGAAGGATTGGGCTGGGGCTTGTTACCTGTAGGTTTATGTGGCCTTGTAGAGTCTGCTGCTCGAAGGATTGGGCTGGGGCTTGTTACCTGTAGGTTTATGTGGCCTTGTAGAGTCTGCTGCTCGAAGGATTGGGCTGGGGCTTGTTACCTGTAGGTTTATGTGGCCTTCTAGAGTCTGCTGCTTGAAGGATTGGGCTGGGGCTTGTAACCTGTAGGTTGATGTGGCCTTGTAAAGACTGCTGCTCGAAGGATTGGGCTGGGGCTTGTTACCTGTAGGTTTATGTGGCCTTGTAAAGACTGCTGCTCGAAGGATTGGGCTGGGGCTTGTTACCTGTAGGTTTATGTGGCCTTGTAGAGTATCCGGCTCGAAAGATTGGGCTGGGACTTGTTACCTGTAGGTTTATGTGGCCTTGTAGAGTCGGCTGCTCGAAGGATTGGGCTGGGACTTGTTACCTGTAGGTTTATGTGGCCTTGTAGAGTCGGCTGCTCGAAGGATTGGGCTGGGACTTGTTACCTGTAGGTTTATGTGGCCTTGTAGAGTCGGCTGCTCGAAGGATTGGGCTGGGACTTGTTACCTGTAGGTTTATGTGGCCTTGTAGAGTCGGCTGCTCGAAGGATTGGGCTGGGACTTGTTACCTGTAGGTTTATGTGGCCTTGTAAAGACTGCTGCTCGAAGGATTGAGCTGGGGCTTGTTACCTGTAGGTTTATGTGGCCTTCTAGAGTCTGCTGCTCGAAGGATTGGGCTGGGGCTTGTTACCTGTAGGTTTATGTGGCCTTGTAAAGACTGCTGCTCGAAGGATTGGGCTGGGACTTGTTACCTGTAGGTTTATGTGGCCTTGTAGAGTATCCGGCTCGAAAGATTGGGCTGGGACTTGTTACCTGTAGGTTTATGTGGCCTTGTAGAGTCGGCTGCTCGAAGGATTGGGCTGGGACTTGTTACCTGTAGGTTTATGTGGCCTTGTAGAGTCTGCTGCTCGAAGGATTGGGCTGGGACTTGTTACCTGTAGGTTTATGTGGCCTTGTAGAGTCGGCTGCTCGAAGGATTGGGCTGGGACTTGTTACCTGTAGGTTTATGTGGCCTTGTAGAGTCGGCTGCTCGAAGGATTGGGCTGGGACTTGTTACCTGTAGGTTTATGTGGCCTTGTAAAGACTGCTGCTCGAAGGATTGGGCTGGGACTTGTTACCTGTAGGTTTATGTGGCCTTGTAAAGACTGCTGCTCGAAGGATTGGGCTGGGGCTTGTTACCTGTAGATTTATGTGGCCTTCTAGAGTCTGCTGCTCGAAGGATTGGGCTGGGGCTTGTTACCTGTAGGTTTATGTGGCCTTGTAAAGACTGCTGCTCGAAGGATTGGGCTGGGGCTTGTTACCTGTAGGTTTATGTGGCCTTGTAGAGTATCCGGCTCGAAAGATTGGGCTGGGACTTGTTACCTGTAGGTTTATGTGGCCTTGTAGAGTCGGCTGCTCGAAGGATTGGGCTGGGACTTGTTACCTGTAGGTTTATGTGGCCTTGTAGAGTCGGCTGCTCGAAGGATTGGGCTGGGACTTGTTACCTGTAGGTTTATGTGGCCTTGTAGAGTCTGCTGCTCGAAGGATTGGGCTGGGGCTTGTTACCTGTAGGTTTATGTGGCCTTCTAGAGTCTGCTGCTCGAAGGATTGGGCTGGGGCTTGTTACCTGTAGGTTTATGTGGCCTTCTAGAGTCTGCTGCTTGAAGGATTGGGCTGGGGCTTGTTACCTGTAGGTTTATGTGGCCTTCTAGAGTCTGCTGCTCGAAGGATTGGGCTGGGGCTTGTTACCTGTAGGTTTATGTGGCCTTCTAGAGTCTGCTGCTTGAAGGATTGGGCTGGGGCTTGTTACCTGTAGGTTTATGTGGCCTTGTAAAGACTGCTGCTCGAAGGATTGGGCTGGGGCTTGTTACCTGTAGGTTTATGTGGCCTTGTAGAGTCGGCTGCTCGAAGGATTGGGCTGGGACTTGTTACCTGTAGGTTTATGTGGCCTTGTAGAGTCGGCTGCTCGAAGGATTGGGCTGGGACTTGTTACCTGTAGGTTTATGTGGCCTTGTAGAGTCGGCTGCTCGAAGGATTGGGCTGGGACTTGTTACCTGTAGGTTTATGTGGCCTTGTAAAGACTGCTGCTCGAAGGATTGGGCTGGGGCTTGTTACCTGTAGGTTTATGTGGCCTTCTAGAGTCTGCTGCTCGAAGGATTGGGCTGGGGCTTCTAACCTGTAGGTTTATGTGGCCTTGTAGAGTATCCGGCTCGAAAGATTGGGCTGGGACTTGTTACCTGTAGGTTTATGTGGCCTTGTAGAGTCGGCTGCTCGAAGGATTGGGCTGGGACTTGTTACCTGTAGGTTTATGTGGCCTTGTAGAGTCGGCTGCTCGAAGGATTGGGCTGGGACGTGTTACCTGTAGGTTTATGTGGCCTTGTAAAGACTGCTGCTCGAAGGATTGGGCTGGGGCTTGTTACCTGTAGGTTTATGTGGCCTTCTAGAGTCTGCTGCTTGAAGGATTGGGCTGGGGCTTGTTACCTGTAGGTTTATGTGGCCTTGTAAAGACTGCTGCTTGAAGGATTGGGCTGGGACTTGTTACCTGTAGGTTGATGTGGCCTTGTAGAGTCTGCTGCTTGAAGGATTGGGCTGGGGCTTGTTACCTGTAGGTTGATGTGGCCTTGTAGAGTCTGCTGCTCGAAGGATTGGGATGGGGCTTGTTACCTGTAGGTTGATGTGGCCTTGTAGAGTCTGCTGCTCGAAGGATTGGGCTGGGGCTTGTTACCTGTAGGTTGATGTGGCCTTGTAGAGTCGGCTGCTCGAAGGATTGGGCTGGGGCTTGTTACCTGTAGGTTGATGTGGCCTTGTAGAGTCTGCTGCTCGAAGGATTGGGCTGGGGCTTGTTACCTGTAGGTTTATGTGGCCTTGTAAAGACTGCTGCTCGAAGGATTGGGCTGGGACTTGTTACCTGTAGGTTGATGTGGCCTTGTAGAGTCTGCTGCTCGAAGGATTGGGCTGGGGCTTGTTACCTGTAGGTTTATGTGGCCTTGTAAAGACTGCTGCTCGAAGGATTGGGCTGGGGCTTGTTACCTGTAGGTTTATGTGGCCTTCTAGAGTCGGCTGCTCGAAGGATTGGGCTGGGGCTTGTTACCTGTAGGTTGATGTGGCCTTGTAAAGACTGCTGCTCGAAGGATTGGGCTGGGACTTGTTACCTGTAGGTTTATGTGGCCTTGTAAAGACTGCTGCTCGAAGGATTGGGCTGGGGCTTGTTACCTGTAGGTTTATGTGGCCTTCTAGAGTCTGCTGCTTGAAGGATTGGGCTGGGGCTTGTTACCTGTAGGTTTATGTGGCCTTGTAAAGACTGCTGCTCGAAGGATTGGGCTGGGGCTTGTTACCTGTAGGTTTATGTGGCCTTGTAGAGTATCCGGCTCGAAAGATTGGGCTGGGACTTGTTACCTGTAGGTTTATGTGGCCTTGTAGAGTCGGCTGCTCGAAGGATTGGGCTGGGACTTGTTACCTGTAGGTTTATGTGGCCTTGTAGAGTCGGCTGCTCGAAGGATTGGGCTGGGACTTGTTACCTGTAGGTTTATGTGGCCTTGTAGAGTCTGCTGCTCGAAGGATTGGGCTGGGGCTTGTTACCTGTAGGTTTATGTGGTCTTCTAGAGTCTGCTGCTCGAAGGATTGGGCTGGGGCTTGTTACCTGTAGGTTTATGTGGCCTTCTAGAGTCTGCTGCTTGAAGGATTGGGCTGGGGCTTGTTACCTGTAGGTTTATGTGGCCTTCTAGAGTCTGCTGCTCGAAGGATTGGGCTGGGGCTTGTTACCTGTAGGTTTATGTGGCCTTCTAGAGTCTGCTGCTTGAAGGATTGGGCTGGGGCTTGTTACCTGTAGGTTTATGTGGCCTTGTAAAGACTGCTGCTCGAAGGATTGGGCTGGGGCTTGTTACCTGTAGGTTTATGTGGCCTTGTAGAGTCGGCTGCTCGAAGGATTGGGCTGGGACTTGTTACCTGTAGGTTTATGTGGCCTTGTAGAGTCGGCTGCTCGAAGGATTGGGCTGGGACTTGTTACCTGTAGGTTTATGTGGCCTTGTAGAGTCGGCTGCTCGAAGGATTGGGCTGGGACTTGTTACCTGTAGGTTTATGTGGCCTTGTAAAGACTGCTGCTCGAAGGATTGGGCTGGGGCTTGTTACCTGTAGGTTTATGTGGCCTTCTAGAGTCTGCTGCTCGAAGGATTGGGCTGGGGCTTCTAACCTGTAGGTTTATGTGGCCTTGTAGAGTATCCGGCTCGAAAGATTGGGCTGGGACTTGTTACCTGTAGGTTTATGTGGCCTTGTAGAGTCGGCTGCTCGAAGGATTGGGCTGGGACTTGTTACCTGTAGGTTTATGTGGCCTTGTAGAGTCGGCTGCTCGAAGGATTGGGCTGGGACGTGTTACCTGTAGGTTTATGTGGCCTTGTAAAGACTGCTGCTCGAAGGATTGGGCTGGGGCTTGTTACCTGTAGGTTTATGTGGCCTTCTAGAGTCTGCTGCTTGAAGGATTGGGCTGGGGCTTGTTACCTGTAGGTTTATGTGGCCTTGTAAAGACTGCTGCTTGAAGGATTGGGCTGGGACTTGTTACCTGTAGGTTGATGTGACCTTGTAGAGTCTGCTGCTTGAAGGATTGGGCTGGGGCTTGTTACCTGTAGGTTGATGTGGCCTTGTAGAGTCTGCTGCTCGAAGGATTGGGATGGGGCTTGTTACCTGTAGGTTGATGTGGCCTTGTAGAGTCTGCTGCTCGAAGGATTGGGCTGGGGCTTGTTACCTGTAGGTTGATGTGGCCTTGTAGAGTCGGCTGCTCGAAGGATTGGGCTGGGGCTTGTTACCTGTAGGTTGATGTGGCCTTGTAGAGTCTGCTGCTCGAAGGATTGGGCTGGGGCTTGTTACCTGTAGGTTTATGTGGCCTTGTAAAGACTGCTGCTCGAAGGATTGGGCTGGGACTTGTTACCTGTAGGTTGATGTGGCCTTGTAGAGTCTGCTGCTCGAAGGATTGGGCTGGGGCTTGTTACCTGTAGGTTTATGTGGCCTTGTAAAGACTGCTGCTCGAAGGATTGGGCTGGGGCTTGTTACCTGTAGGTTTATGTGGCCTTCTAGAGTCGGCTGCTCGAAGGATTGGGCTGGGGCTTGTTACCTGTAGGTTGATGTGGCCTTGTAGAGTCTGCTGCTCGAAGGATTGGGCTGGGGCTTGTTACCTGTAGGTTTATGTGGCCTTCTAGAGTCTGCTGCTTGAAGGATTGGGCTGGGGCTTGTTACCTGTAGGTTTATGTGGCCTTGTAAAGACTGCTGGTCGAAGGATTGGGCTGGGACGTGTTACCTGTAGGTTTATGTGGCCTTGTAAAGACTGCTGCTCGAAGGATTGGGCTGGGACGTGTTACCTGTAGGTTTATGTGGCCTTGTAAAGACTGCTGCTCGAAGGATTGGGCTGGGGCTTGTTACCTGTAGGTTGATGTGGCCTTGTAGAGTCTGCTGCTCGAAGGATTGGGCTGGGGCTTGTTACCTGTAGGTTTATGTGGCCTTCTAGAGGCTGCTGCTTGAAGGATTGGGCTGGGGCGTGTTACCTGTAGGTTTATGTGGCCTTGTAAAGACTGCTGCTCGAAGGATTGGGCTGGGGCTTGTTACCTGTAGGTTTATGTGGCCTTCTAGAGTCTGCTGGTCGAAGGATTGGGCTGGGACGTGTTACCTGTAGGTTTATGTGGCCTTGTAAAGACTGCTGCTCGAAGGATTGGGCTGGGGCTTGTTACCTGTAGGTTGATGTGGCCTTGTAGAGTCGGCTGCTCGAAGGATTGGGCTGGGGCTTGTTACCTGTAGGTTTATGTGGCCTTGTAAAGACTGCTGCTCGAAGGATTGGGCTGGGACTTGTTACCTGTAGGTTTATGTGGCCTTGTAAAGACTGCTGCTCGAAGGATTGGGCTGGGGCTTGTTACCTGTAGGTTTATGTGGCCTTGTAAAGACTGCTGCTCGAAGGATTGGGCTGGGACTTGTTACCTGTAGGTTGATGTGGCCTTGTAGAGTATCCGGCTCGAAAGATTGGGCTGGGACTTGTTACCTGTAGGTTTATGTGGACTTGTAAAGACTGCTGCTCGAAGGATTGGGCTGGGGCTTGTTACCTGTAGGTTTATGTGGCCTTGTAGAGTCGGCTGCTTGAAGGATTGGGCTGGGGCTTGTTACCTGTAGGTTTATGTGGCCTTGTAAAGACTGCTGCTCGAAGGATTGGGCTGGGGCTTGTTACCTGTAGGTTTATGTGGCCTTGTAGAGTCGGCTGCTCGAAGGATTGGGCTGGGACTTGTTACCTGTAGGTTTATGTGGCCTTGTAAAGACTGCTGGTCGAAGGATTGGGCTGGGGCTTGTTACCTGTAGGTTTATGTGGCCTTGTAAAGACTGCTGCTCGAAGGATTGGGCTGGGGCTTGTTACCTGTAGGTTTATGTGGCCTTCTAGAGTCTGCTGCTTGAAGGATTGGGCTGGGGCTTGTTACCTGTAGGTTTATGTGGCCTTGTAGAGTCGGCTGCTCGAAGGATTGGGCTGGGACTTGTTACCTGTAGGTTTATGTGGCCTTGTAGAGTCGGCTGCTCGAAGGATTGGGCTGGGACTTGTTACCTGTAGGTTTATGTGGCCTTGTAGAGTCGGCTGCTCGAAGGATTGGGCTGGGACTTGTTACCTGTAGGTTTATGTGGCCTTGTAAAGACTGCTGGTCGAAGGATTGGGCTGGGACTTGTTACCTGTAGGTTTATGTGGCCTTCTAGAGTCTGCTGCTCGAAGGATTGGGCTGGGGCTTGTTACCTGTAGGTTGATGTGGCCTTGTAGAGTCTGCTGCTTGAAGGATTGGGCTGGGGCTTGTTACCTGTAGGTTTATGTGGCCTTCTAGAGTCTGCTGCTCGAAGGATTGGGCTGGGGCTTGTTACCTGTAGGTTTATGTGGCCTTGTAAAGACTGCTGCTTGAAGGATTGGGCTGGGGCTTGTTACCTGTAGGTTTATGTGGCCTTCTAGAGTCTGCTGCTTGAAGGATTGGGCTGGGGCTTGTTACCTGTAGGTTTATGTGGCCTTCTAGAGTCTGCTGCTTGAAGGATTGGGCTGGGGCTTGTTACCTGTAGGTTGATATGGCCTTGTAAAGACTGCTGCTCGAAGGATTGGGCTGGGGCTTGTTACCTGTAGGTTTATGTGGCCTTCTAGAGACTGCTGCTCGAAGGATTGGGCTGGGGCTTGTTACCTGTAGGTTGATGTGGCCTTGTTGAGTCTGCTGCTTGAAGGATTGGGCTGGGGCTTGTTACCTGTAGGTTGATGTGGCCTTGTAGAGTCTGCTGCTTGAAGGATTGGGCTGGGACTTGTTACCTGTAGGTTTATGTGGCCTTCTAGAGTCTGCTGCTTGAAGGATTGGGCTGGGGCTTGTTACCTGTAGGTTTATGTGGCCTTGTAAAGACTGCTGGTCGAAGGATTGGGCTGGGACGTGTTACCTGTAGGTTTATGTGGCCTTGTAAAGACTGCTGCTCGAAGGATTGGGCTGGGGCTTGTTACCTGTAGGTTGATGTGGCCTTGTAGAGTCGGCTGCTCGAAGGATTGGGCTGGGGCTTGTTACCTGTAGGTTGATGTGGCCTTGTAGAGTCGGCTGCTCGAAGGATTGGGCTGGGGCTTGTTACCTGTTGGTTGATGTGGCCTTGTAGAGTCTGCTGCTCGAAGGATTGGGCTGGGGCTTGTTACCTGTAGGTTTATGTGGCCTTCTAGAGTCTGCTGCTTGAAGGATTGGGCTGGGGCTTGTTACCTGTAGGTTTATGTGGCCTTCTAGAGTCGGCTGCTCGAAGGATTGGGCTGGGACTTGTTACCTGTAGGTTGATGTGGCCTTGTAGAGTCGGCTGCTCGAAGGATTGGGCTGGGGCTTGTTACCTGTAGGTTGATGTGGCCTTGTAGAGTCGGCTGCTCGAAGGATTGGGCTGGGGCTTGTTACCTGTAGGTTTATGTGGCCTTGTAGAGTATCCGGCTCGAAAGATTGGGCTGGGGCTTGTTACCTGTAGGTTTATGTGGCCTTCTAGAGTCTGCTGCTTGAAGGATTGGGCTGGGACTTGTTACCTGTAGGTTTATGTGGCCTTCTAGAGTCGGCTGCTCGAAGGATTGGGCTGGGACTTGTTACCTGTAGGTTGATGTGGCCTTGTAGAGTCGGCTGCTCGAAGGATTGGGCTGGGGCTTGTTACCTGTAGGTTGATGTGGCCTTGTAGAGTCGGCTGCTCGAAGGATTGGGCTGGGGCTTGTTACCTGTAGGTTTATGTGGCCTTGTAGAGTATCCGGCTCGAAAGATTGGGCTGGGGCTTGTTACCTGTAGGTTTATGTGGCCTTGTAAAGACTGCTGCTCGAAGGATTGGGCTGGGGCTTGTTACCTGTAGGTTTATGTGGCCTTGTAAAGACTGCTGCTCGAAGGATTGGGCTGGGGCTTGTTACCTGTAGGTTGATGTGGCCTTGTAGAGTCTGCTGCTCGAAGGATTGGGCTGGGGCTTGTTACCTGTAGGTTTATGTGGCCTTGTAGAGTCTGCTGCTTGAAGGATTGGGCTGGGGCTTGTTACCTGTAGGTTGATGTGGCCTTGTAAAGACTGCTGCTCGAAGGATTGGGCTGGGACGTGTTACCTGTAGGTTGATGTGGCCTTGTAGAGTCGGCTGCTCGAAGGATTGGGCTGGGACTTGTTACCTGTAGGTTGATGTGGCCTTGTAGAGTCGGCTGCTCGAAGGATTGGGCTGGGACTTGTTACCTGTAGGTTGATGTGGCCTTGTTGAGTCGGCTGCTCGAAGGATTGGGCTGGGGCTTGTTACCTGTAGGTTGATGTGGCCTTGTAGAGTCGGCTGCTCGAAGGATTGGGCTGGGACTTGTTACCTGTAGGTTTATGTGGCCTTGTAGAGTCTGCTGGTCGAAGGATTGGGCTGGGACGTGTTACCTGTAGGTTTATGTGGCCTTGTAGAGTCGGCTGCTCGAAGGATTGGGCTGGGACTTGTTACCTGTAGGTTGATGTGGCCTTGTAGAGTCTGCTGCTCGAAGGATTGGGCTGGGGCTTGTAACCTGTAGGTTTATGTGGCCTTGTAAAGACTGCTGCTCGAAGGATTGGGCTGGGGCTTGTTACCTGTAGGTTTATGTGGCCTTGTAAAGACTGCTGCTTGAAGGATTGGGCTGGGGCTTCTAACCTGTAGGTTTATGTGGCCTTGTAGAGTATCCGGCTCGAAAGATTGGGCTGGGACTTGTTACCTGTAGGTTTATGTGGCCTTGTAGAGTCGGCTGCTCGAAGGATTGGGCTGGGACTTGTTACCTGTAGGTTTATGTGGCCTTGTAGAGTCGGCTGCTCGAAGGATTGGGCTGGGACGTGTTACCTGTAGGTTTATGTGGCCTTGTAAAGACTGCTGCTCGAAGGATTGGGCTGGGGCTTGTTACCTGTAGGTTTATGTGGCCTTCTAGAGTCTGCTGCTTGAAGGATTGGGCTGGGGCTTGTAACCTGTAGGTTGATGTGGCCTTGTAGAGTCTGCTGCTCGAAGGATTGGGCTGGGGCTTGTAACCTGTAGGTTGATGTGGCCTTGTAAAGACTGCTGCTCGAAGGATTGGGCTGGGGCTTGTTACCTGTAGGTTTATGTGGCCTTCTAGAGTCTGCTGCTCGAAGGATTGGGCTGGGGCTTCTAACCTGTAGGTTTATGTGGCCTTGTAGAGTATCCGGCTCGAAAGATTGGGCTGGGACTTGTTACCTGTAGGTTTATGTGGCCTTCTAGAGTCTGCTGCTTGAAGGATTGGGCTGGGGCTTGTTACCTGTAGGTTGATGTGGCCTTGTAAAGACTGCTGCTTGAAGGATTGGGCTGGGGCTTGTTACCTGTAGGTTTATGTGGCCTTCTAGAGTCTGCTGCTCGAAGGATTGGGCTGGGGCTTGTTACCTGTAGGTTTATGTGGCCTTGTTGAGTCTGCTGCTCGAAGGATTGGGCTGGGGCTTGTTACCTGTAGGTTGATGTGGCCTTCTAGAGTCTGCTGCTCGAAGGATTGGGCTGGGGCTTTTTACCTGTAGGTTTATGTGGCCTTGTAGAGTATCCGGCTCGAAAGATTGGGCTGGGACTTGTTACCTGTAGGTTTATGTGGCCTTGTAGAGTCGGCTGCTTGAAGGATTGGGCTGGGACTTCTTACCTGTAGGTTGATGTGGCCTTGTAGAGTCGGCTGCTCGAAGGATTGGGCTGGGACTTGTTACCTGTAGGTTTATGTGGCCTTGTAGAGTCTGCTGCTTGAAGGATTGGGCTGGGGCTTGTTACCTGTAGGTTGATGTGGCCTTGTAGAGTCTGCTGGTCGAAGGATTGGGCTGGGACTTGTTACCTGTAGGTTTATGTGGCCTTGTAGAGTCTGCTGCTTGAAGGATTGGGCTGGGGCTTGTTACCTGTAGGTTGATGTGGCCTTGTAGAGTCTGCTGCTCGAAGGATTGGGCTGGGGCTTCTAACCTGTATGTTTATGTGGCCTTGTAGAGACTGCTGGTCGAAGGATTGGACTGGGGCTTGTTACCTGTAGGTTGATGTCGCCTTGTAGAGTCTGCTGCTCGAAGGATTGGGCTGGGGCTTGTTACCTGTAGGTTTATGTGGCCTTCTAGAGTCTGCTGCTTGAAGGATTGGGCTGGGGCTTGTTACCTGTAGGTTTATGTGGCCTTGTAAAGACTGCTGCTCGAAGGATTGGGCTGGGACTTGTTACCTGTAGGTTGATGTGGCCTTGTAGAGTATCCGGCTCGAAAGATTGGGCTGGGACTTGTTACCTGTAGGTTTATGTGGCCTTGTAGAGTCGGCTGCTCGAAGGATTGGGCTGGGACTTGTTACCTGTAGGTTTATGTGGCCTTGTAGAGTCGGTTGCTCGAAGGATTGGGCTGGGACTTATTACCTGTAGGTTTATGTGGCCTTGTAAAGACTGCTGGTCGAAGGATTGGGCTGGGACGTGTTACCTGTAGGTTTATGTGGCCTTGTAGAGTCGGCTGCTCGAAGGATTGGGCTGGGACTTGTTACCTGTAGGTTTATGTGGCCTTGTAAAGACTGCTGGTCGAAGGATTGGGCTGGGACTTGTTACCTGTAGGTTTATGTGGCCTTGTAAAGACTGCTGCTCGAAGGATTGGGCTGGGGCTTGTTACCTGTAGGTTTATGTGGCCTTCTAGAGTCTGCTGCTTGAAGGATTGGGCTGGGACGTGTTACCTGTAGGTTTATGTGGCCTTGTAGAGTCGGCTGCTCGAAAGATTGGGCTGGGGCTTGTTACCTGTAGGTTTATGTGGCCTTGTAAAGACTGCTGGTCGAAGGATTGGGCTGGGACTTGTTACCTGTAGGTTTATGTGGCCTTGTAAAGACTGCTGCTCGAAGGATTGGGCTGGGGCTTGTTACCTGTAGGTTTATGTGGCCTTGTAGAGTCGGCTGCTCGAAAGATTGGGCTGGGGCTTGTTACCTGTAGGTTTATGTGGCCTTGTAAAGACTGCTGGTCGAAGGATTGGGCTGGGACTTGTTACCTGTAGGTTTATGTGGCCTTGTAAAGACTGCTGGTCGAAGGATTGGGCTGGGACTTGTTACCTGTAGGTTTATGTGGCCTTGTAAAGACTGCTGCTCGAAGGATTGGGCTGGGACTTGTTACCTGTAGGTTTATGTGGCCTTGTAGAGTCGGCTGCTCGAAAGATTGGGCTGGGGCTTGTTACCTGTAGGTTTATGTGGCCTTGTAAAGACTGCTGGTCGAAGGATTGGGCTGGGACTTGTTACCTGTAGGTTTATGTGGCCTTGTAAAGACTGCTGCTCGAAGGATTGGGCTGGGGCTTGTTACCTGTAGGTTTATGTGGCCTTGTAGAGTCGGCTGCTCGAAGGATTGGGCTGGGACTTGTTACCTGTAGGTTTATGTGGCCTTCTAGAGTCTGCTGCTCGAAGGATTGGGCTGGGACTTGTTACCTGTAGGTTTATGTGGCCTTGTAGAGTTGGCTGCTCGAAGGATTGGGCTGGGACTTGTTACCTGTAGGTTTATGTGGCCTTGTAAAGACTGCTGGTCGAAGGATTGGGCTGGGACTTGTTACCTGTAGGTTTATGTGGCCTTGTAAAGACTGCTGCTCGAAGGATTGGGCTGGGGCTTGTTACCTGTAGGTTGATGTGGCCTTGTTGAGTCTGCTGCTTGAAGGATTGGGCTGGGACTTGTTACCTGTAGGTTTATGTGGCCTTCTAGAGTCTGCTGCTCGAAGGATTGGGCTGGGGCTTGTTACCTGTAGGTTTATGTGGCCTTGTAAAGACTGCTGCTCGAAGGATTGGGCTGGGGCTTGTTACCTGTAGGTTTATGTGGCCTTGTAGAGTCTGCTGCTCGAAGGATTGGGCTGGGGCGTGTTACCTGTAGGTTGATGTGGCCTTGTAGAGTCTGCTGCTCGAAGGATTGGGCTGGGGCTTGTTACCTGTAGGTTTATGTGGCCTTGTAGAGTCTGCTGCTCGAAGGATTGGGATGGGGCTTGTTACCTGTAGGTTGATGTGGCCTTGTAGAGTCTGCTGCTCGAAGGATTGGGCTGGGGCTTGTTACCTGTAGGTTGATGTGGCCTTGTAGAGTCTGCTGCTTGAAGGATTGGGCTGGGGCTTGTTACCTGTAGGTTGATGTGGCCTTGTAGAGTCGGCTGCTCGAAGGACTGGGCTGGGACTTGTTACCTGTAGGTTTATGTGGCCTTGTAAAGACTGCTGCTCGAAGGATTGGGCTGGGGCTTGTTACCTGTAGGTTTATGTGGCCTTGTAGAGTCTGCTGCTCGAAGGATTGGGCTGGGGCGTGTTACCTGTAGGTTGATGTGGCCTTGTAGAGTCTGCTGTTTGAAGGATTGGGCTGGGGCTTGTTACCTGTAGGTTTATGTGGCCTTCTAGAGTCTGCTTCTCGAAGGATTGGGCTGGGGCTTGTTACCTGTAGGTTGATGTGGCCTTGTAGAGACTGCTGGTCGAAGGATTGGGCTGGGACTTGTCACCTGTAGGTTGATGTGGCCTTGTAGAGACTGCTGGTCGAAGGATTGGGCTGGGACGTGTTACCTGTAGGTTTATGTGGCCTTATAGAGTCTGCTGCTCGAAGGATTGGCTGGGGCTTGTTACCTGTAGGTTGCTGTGGCCTTGTAGAGTCTGCTGCTCGAAGGAGTGGCTGGGGCTTGTTACCTGTAGGTTTATGTGGCCTTGTAGAGACTGCTGGTCGAAGGATTGGCTGGGGCTTGTAACCTGTAGGTTTATGTGGCCTTATAGAGTCTGCTGCTTGAAGGATTGGGCTGGGGCTTGTTACCTGTAGGTTTATGTGGCCTTGTAGAGACTGCTGGTCGAAGGATTGGCTGGGGCTTGTAACCTGTAGGTTTATGTGGCCTTCTAGAGTCTGCTGCTCGAAGGATTGGGCTGGGGCATGTTACCTGTAGGTTTATGTGGCCTTCTAGAGTCTGCTGCTTGAAGGATTGAATGAATGAATGAAATAAAGTTTCTATTGCACGTAACTACCTAGGGCTTCGTAGCGCTTATGAGCAGGCAGGCGGAAGCACAGCAGGATTGTTACGTAGCACTAAAGAGGTGAGTTTTGAGCAGTTTACGGAAAATTTGCAGATTGGGTTCCCTACGAAGAGTGAGTGGAAGAGAATTCCTAAAGGTTGGAGGCATTCAGTGAGAAGGAGCGACCACCCCATCTGAATCTACGTACTTTCTTTGTAATAGCAAGGAAGGCATCGCTGGAGCGAAGACTCCTGGAGGGCAAGTAGGGAACCACCAGAGGATGGATAACAGCGGACCGGTTTTCCGAATAGCACCATGGGCCAGACACATTGCCTTGAAACGTATTCTAGACTGGACGAGAAGCCAGTGAAGTGTATTCAATGCAGAACTTGCAGACTGCCTCCGAGGGATCTGGAGGAGTAGGCGGGCTGCACACTTCTGGATTACTTGCAGTTTTTTGATCGTGACCAAGGGGGCGCTCAGATATAGGGCGTTTCCGTAATCCAGTCGGGAGAGGACAAGGGCTTGCACCATTATCCTACATGCCGGAAAAGGAAGTAGAGGCAATATTTTCCGTAGCATCCTCATCAGGCGTAAACAAATGGCTAAGAGCTTGGTAGCTTAACCTGTGACATCCATTGAGCCAAAGGATACCTCTGCTGTCTATAGCTTGAATCTCTGCACTGCTTGTAGCTAGAGGGATAGTTCTGCTGCCTGAGTCTGAGACCTCTCTCTCCTGATTCATACTTCTGCTGTGAATGCTTTGAGCCTTTAATGTCTGTGTGACTTTGCAAATTGTTCTGCTGTTTACAGACTAAGCCTTTGAGACATGTATAATCAGAGGCATACCTCTAGTCTACGGGGTACGCCTTGAACCTGTATGACCTATGTAATTTAAGAGATTGGTTTTCTGTTTAATACTTGAGCCTTTGAGATGTGTATGACATGAGGTATATCTCTTCTGTGTATGCCGTGAACCAGTCTGGCCTGTGTAAATTGAGGGATAGCTCTGCTGTGTATAACTAGAACTGTTGACATCTGTGTACGGCTGGAGTCTATGGTACGTGGGAATGGCGTGTAAGCTTAAGCATGGCTCTAGGGTGCGGTCTAGTAGAGAGGCATGCTTTTCATCAACTAGAAAGACTAGTTGAATTGTGGGAGATTAGAATGCTTACCCGGGAACTTCCTACACAATATAATGGGTGGAGTCCTGGCAATTGATGTTTGTGAGCAGAGTAAAGATTTCTGAAGGGTATTTTCACCCCACGCCCCATTGGAACCTAAAAATATGTTACCTGTTATTTCATATTCATGAGTCAAGGCCTGTCCTGGGTCTTTGGGCAGTCGTCCTATCTTCTGTGGTGGGTGCATGTTTGCCTCTGCTTTCGCCACCTTTATTCCTACAAAAGGCCGCGCAGCGACTACCTAAATAGTTTGTGCCACATTAACAGCACCCCTGCACCCGACTCTTGAAACCCACTGCAGCCGCCAGCTCCCGTGGAAGAACTGCCCTAAAGCTGAACTTCGATACCACCTTGGCTGTCACCTCCTCTTGTAACATGTGCCTGAAAACAGCCTACTCACCACCTGTGGCCACCACCTCCTAGAGTACCAGGGGGGTCAGAAAACTGTCTCTTGAATGCTCTGCAGCCGCCAACTCCTCGTGTATGAAGGGCTCAGACAACTGTCTCTTCAATGCTCTGTGGTCGCCACCTCCTAGTGTATAAAGGGCTCAGACAACTGTCTCTTGAATGTTTCACGGCCGCCATCTCCTCGTGTATGAAGGGCTCAGACAACTGTCTCTTGAATGCTCTGCGGCCGCCACCTCCTAGTCGTTGAAGGGCTCAGACAACTGTCTCTTGAATGCTCTGCGGCCGCCGCCTCCTCGTGTATGAAGGGCTCAGACAACTGTCTCTTGAATGCTCTGCGGCCGCCACCTCCTAGTCTATGAAGGGCTCAGACAACTGTCTCTTGAATGCTCTGCGGCCGCCACCTCCTAGTCTATGAAGGGCTCAGACAACTGTCTCTTGAATGCTCTGCGGCCGCCACCTCCTAGTGTATAAAGGGCTCAGACAACTGTCTCTTGAATGCTTCTCAGCCGCTATCCCCTAATGTATGAAAGGCTCAGACAGTTGTCTCTTGAATGCTTCTCGGCCGCAACTTCCTAGTGTAAATAGGGCTCAGACAACTGTCTCTTGAATGCTCTCCTGCTGCTACCACCGAGTGTATAAAGGGCTCCGACAACTGTCTCTTGAATGCTCTGCGGCCGCCACCTCCTAGTGTATAAAGGGCTCCGACAACTGTCTCTTGAATGCTCTGCGACTGCTACCCCCTAGTGTAAGACGGGCTCCGACAACTGTCTCTTGAATGCTTCTTAGCCGCTACCACCGAGTGTATGAAGGGCTCAGACAACTGTCTCTTCAATGCTCTGTGGCCGCGAACCCCGAGTGTATGAAGGGCTATGACAACTGTCTCTTGAATGCTCTGCGGCCGCCACATCCTAATGTATAAAGGGCTCCGACAACTGTCTCTTGAATGCTTATCAGCCGCTACCCCCTAGTGTATGAAAGGCTCAGACAACTGTCTCTTGAATGCTTTGCGGCTGCTACCCCCGAGTGTATGAAGGGCTCAGACAACTGTCTCTTGAATGCTCTGCGACTGCTACCCCCGAGTGTATGAAGGGCTCAGACAACTGTCTCTTGAATGCTCTGCGACTGCTACCCCCGAGTGTATGAAGGGCTCAGAAAACTGTCTCTTGAATGCTCTGCGGCCGCCATCTCCTCGTGTATGAAGGGCTACGACAACTGTCTCTTGAATATTTCACGGCCGCCATCTCCTCGTGTATGAAGGGCTATGACAACTGTCTCTTGAATGCTCTGCGGCCGCCACCTCCTAGTCGTTGAAGGGCTCAGACAACTGTCTCTTGAATGCTCTGCGGCCACCACCTCCTAGTCTATGAAGGGCTCAGACAACTGTCTCTTGAATGCTCTGCGGCCGCCACCTCCTAGTCTATGAAGGGCTCAGACAACTGTCTCTTGAATGCTCTGCGGCCGCCACCTCCTAGTGTATAAAGGGCTCGACAACTGTCTCTTGAATGCTTCTCAGCCGCTATCCCCTAATGTATGAAAGGCTCAGACAGTTGTCTCTTGAATGCTTCTCGGCCGCAACTTCCTAGTGTAAATAGGGCTCAGACAACTGTCTCTTGAATGCTCTCCTGCTGCTACCGCCGAGTGTATAAAGGGCTCCGACAACTGTCTCTTGAATGCTCTGCGGCCGCCACCTCCTAGTGTATAAAGGGCTCCGACAACTGTCTCTTGAATGCTCTGAGACTGCTACCCCCTAGTGTAAGACGGGCTCCGACAACTGTCTCTTGAATGCTTCTTAGCCGCTACCACCGAGTGTATGAAGGGCTCAGACAACTGTCTCTTCAATGCTCTGTGGCCGCGAACCCCGAGTGTATGAAGGGCTATGACAACTGTCTCTTGAATGCTCTGCGGCCGCCACATCCTAATGTATAAAGGGCTCCGACAACTGTCTCTTGAATGCTTATCAGCCGCTACCCCCTAGTGTATGAAAGGCTCAGACAACTGTCTCTTGAATGCTCTGCGGCCGCCGCCTCCTCGTGTATGAAAGGCTCAGACAACTGTCTCTTGAATGCTCTGCGGCCACTGCCTCCTCGTGTATGAAGGGCTCAGACAACTGTCTCTTGAATGCTCTGCGACTGCTACCCCCGAGTGTATGAAGGGCTCAGACAACTGTCTCTTGAATGCTCTGCGGCTGCTACCCCTAGTATAAGACGGGCTCCGACAACTGTCTCTTGAATGCTTCTCAGCTGCTACCCCCTAATGTATGAAAGGCTCAGACAGCTGTCTCTTGAATGCTTCTCGGCCGCTACTCCCTAGTGTATAAAGGGCTCCGACAACTGTCTCTTGAATGCTCAGCGGCCGCCACCTCCTCATGTATAAAGGGCTCCGACAACTGTCTCTTGAATGCTCAGCGGCCGCCACCTCCTAGTGTATAAAGGGCTCCGACAACTGTCTCTTGAATGCTCTGCGACTGCTACCCCCTAGTGTAAGACGGGCTCCGACAACTGTCTCTTGAATGCTTCTTAGCCGCTACCACCGAGTGTATGAAGGGCTCAGACAACTGTCTCTTCAATGCTCTGTGGCCGCGAACCCCGAGTGTATGAAGGGCTATGACAACTGTCTCTTGAATGCTCTGCGGCCGCCACATCCTAATGTATAAAGGGCTCCGAGAACTGTCTCTTGAATGCTTATCAGCCGCTACCCCCTAGTGTATGAAAGGCTCAGACAACTGTCTCTTGAATGCTTTGCGGCTGCTACCCCCGAGTGTATGAAGGGCTCAGACAACTGTCTCTTGAATGCTCTGCGACTGCTACCCCCGAGTGTATGAAGGGCTCAGACAACTGTCTCTTGAATGCTCTGCGACTGCTACCCCCGAGTGTATGAAGGGCTCAGAAAACTGTCTCTTGAATGCTCTGCGGCCGCCATCTCCTCGTGTATGAAGGGCTACGACAACTGTCTCTTGAATGTTTCACGGCCGCCATCTCCTCGTGTATGAAGGGCTATGACAACTGTCTCTTGAATGCTCTGCGGCCGCCACCTCCTAGTCGTTGAAGGGCTCAGACAACTGTCTCTTGAATGCTCTGCGGCCGCTACCTCCTAGTCTATGAAGGGCTCAGACAACTGTCTCTTGAATGCTCTGCGGCCGCCACCTCCTAGTCTATGAAGGGCTCAGACAACTGTCTCTTGAATGCTCTGCGGCCGCCACCTCCTAGTGTATAAAGGGCTCGACAACTGTCTCTTGAATGCTTCTCAGCCGCTATCCCCTAATGTATGAAAGGCTCAGACAGTTGTCTCTTGAATGCTTCTCGGCCGCAACTTCCTAGTGTAAATAGGGCTCAGACAACTGTCTCTTGAATGCTCTCCTGCTGCTACCACCGAGTGTATAAAGGGCTCCGACAACTGTCTCTTGAATGCTCTGCGGCCGCCACCTCCTAGTGTATAAAGGGCTCCGACAACTGTCTCTTGAATGCTCTGCGACTGCTACCCCCTAGTGTAAGACGGGCTCCGACAACTGTCTCTTGAATGCTTCTTAGCCGCTACCACCGAGTGTATGAAGGGCTCAGACAACTGTCTCTTCAATGCTCTGTGGCCGCGAACCCCGAGTGTATGAAGGGCTATGACAACTGTCTCTTGAATGCTCTGCGGCCGCCACATCCTAATGTATAAAGGGCTCCGACAACTGTCTCTTGAATGCTTATCAGCCGCTACCCCCTAGTGTATGAAAGGCTCAGACAACTGTCTCTTGAATGCTCTGCGGCCGCCGCCTCCTCGTGTATGAAAGGCTCAGACAACTGTCTCTTGAATGCTCTGCGGCCACTGCCTCCTCGTGTATAAAGGGCTCAGACAACTGTCTCTTGAATGCTCTGCGACTGCTACCCCCGAGTGTATGAATGGCTCAGACAACTGTCTCTTGAATGCTCTGCGGCTGCTACCCCTAGTATAAGACGGGCTCCGACAACTGTCTCTTGAATGCTTCTCAGCTGCTACCCCCTAATGTATGAAAGGCTCAGACAGCTGTCTCTTGAATGCTTCTCGGCCGCTACTCCCTAGTGTATAAAGGGCTCCGACAACTGTCTCTTGAATGCTCAGCGGCCGCCACCTCCTCATGTATAAAGGGCTCCGACAACTGTCTCTTGAATGCTCAGCGGCCGCCACCTCCTAGTGTATAAAGGGCTCCGACAACTGTCTCTTGAATGCTCTGCAACTGCTACCCCCTAGTGTAAGACGGGCTCCGACAACTGTCTCTTGTATGCTTCTTAGCCGCTACCACCGAGTGTATGAAGGGCTCAGACAACTGTCTCTTCAATGCTCTGTGGCCGCGAACCCCGAATGTATAAAGGGCTCCGACAACTGTCTCTTGAATGCTTATCAGCCGCTACCCCCTAGTGTATGAAAGGCTCAGACAACTATCTCTTGAATGCTTTGCGGCTGCTACCCCCGAGTGTATGAAGGGCTCAGACAACTGTCTCTTGAATGCTCTGCGACTGCTACCCCCGAGTGTATGAAGGGCTCAGACAACTGTCTCTTGAATGCTCTGCGACTGCTACCCCCGAGTGTATGAAGGGCTCAGAAAACTGTCTCTTGAATGCTCTGCGGCCGCCATCTCCTCGTGTATGAAGGGCTACGACAACTGTCTCTTGAATGTTTCACGGCCGCCATCTCCTCGTGTATGAAGGGCTATGACAACTGTCTCTTGAATGCTCTGCGGCCGCCACCTCCTAGTCGTTGAAGGGCTCAGACAACTGTCTCTTGAATGCTCTGCGGCCGCCACCTCCTAGTCTATGAAGGGCTCAGACAACTGTCTCTTGAATGCTCTGCGGCCGCCACCTCCTAGTCTATGAAGGGCTCAGACAACTGTCTCTTGAATGCTCTGCGGCCGCCACCTCCTAGTGTATAAAGGGCTCGACAACTGTCTCTTGAATGCTTCTCAGCCGCTATCCCCTAATGTATGAAAGGCTCAGACAGTTGTCTCTTGAATGCTTCTCGGCCGCAACTTCCTAGTGTAAATAGGGCTCAGACAACTGTCTCTTGAATGCTCTCCTGCTGCTACCACCGAGTGTATAAAGGGCTCCGACAACTGTCTCTTGAATGCTCTGCGGCCGCCACCTCCTAGTGTATAAAGGGCTCCGACAACTGTCTCTTGAATGCTCTGCGACTGCTACCCCCAGTGTAAGACGGGCTCCGACAACTGTCTCTTGAATGCTTCTTAGCCGCTACCACCGAGTGTATGAAGGGCTCAGACAACTGTCTCTTCAATGCTCTGTGGCCGCGAACCCCGAGTGTATGAAGGGCTATGACAACTGTCTCTTGAATGCTCTGCGGCCGCCACATCCTAATGTATAAAGGGCTCCGACAACTGTCTCTTGAATGCTTATCAGCCGCTACCCCCTAGTGTATGAAAGGCTCAGACAACTGTCTCTTGAATGCTCTGCGGCCGCCGCCTCCTCGTGTATGAAAGGCTCAGACAACTGTCTCTTGAATGCTCTGCGGCCACTGCCTCCTCGTGTATGAAGGGCTCAGACAACTGTCTCTTGAATGCTCTGCGACTGCTACCCCCGAGTGTATGAAGGGCTCAGACAACTGTCTCCTGAATGCTCTGCGGCCACTGCCTCCTCGTGTATGAAGGGCTCAGACAACTGTCTCTTGTATGCTCTGCGACCGCCACCTCCTCGTGTATGAAGGGCTCCGACAACTGTCTCTTGAATGCTCTGCGGCTGCTACCCCTAGTATAAGACGGGCTCCGACAACTGTCTCTTGAATGCTCTGCGGCCGCCGCCTCCTCGTGTATGAAAGGCTCAGACAACTGTCTCTTGAATGCTCTGCGGCCACTGCCTCCTCGTGTATAAAGGGCTCAGACAACTGTCTCTTGAATGCTCTGCGACTGCTACCCCCGAGTGTATGAATGGCTCAGACAACTGTCTCTTGAATGCTCTGCGGCTGCTACCCCTAGTATAAGACGGGCTCCGACAACTGTCTCTTGAATGCTTCTCAGCTGCTACCCCCTAATGTATGAAAGGCTCAGACAGCTGTCTCTTGAATGCTTCTCGGCCGCTACTCCCTAGTGTATAAAGGGCTCCGACAACTGTCTCTTGAATGCTCAGCGGCCGCCACCTCCTCATGTATAAAGGGCTCCGACAACTGTCTCTTGAATGCTCAGCGGCCGCCACCTCCTAGTGTATAAAGGGCTCCGACAACTGTCTCTTGAATGCTCTGCAACTGCTACCCCCTAGTGTAAGACGGGCTCCGACAACTGTCTCTTGTATGCTTCTTAGCCGCTACCACCGAGTGTATGAAGGGCTCAGACAACTGTCTCTTCAATGCTCTGTGGCCGCGAACCCCGAATGTATAAAGGGCTCCGACAACTGTCTCTTGAATGCTTATCAGCCGCTACCCCCTAGTGTATGAAAGGCTCAGACAACTATCTCTTGAATGCTTTGCGGCTGCTACCCCCGAGTGTATGAAGGGCTCAGACAACTGTCTCTTGAATGCTCTGCGACTGCTACCCCCGAGTGTATGAAGGGCTCAGACAACTGTCTCTTGAATGCTCTGCGACTGCTACCCCCGAGTGTATGAAGGGCTCAGAAAACTGTCTCTTGAATGCTCTGCGGCCGCCATCTCCTCGTGTATGAAGGGCTACGACAACTGTCTCTTGAATGTTTCACGGCCGCCATCTCCTCGTGTATGAAGGGCTATGACAACTGTCTCTTGAATGCTCTGCGGCCGCCACCTCCTAGTCGTTGAAGGGCTCAGACAACTGTCTCTTGAATGCTCTGCGGCCGCCACCTCCTAGTCTATGAAGGGCTCAGACAACTGTCTCTTGAATGCTCTGCGGCCGCCACCTCCTAGTCTATGAAGGGCTCAGACAACTGTCTCTTGAATGCTCTGCGGCCGCCACCTCCTAGTGTATAAAGGGCTCGACAACTGTCTCTTGAATGCTTCTCAGCCGCTATCCCCTAATGTATGAAAGGCTCAGACAGTTGTCTCTTGAATGCTTCTCGGCCGCAACTTCCTAGTGTAAATAGGGCTCAGACAACTGTCTCTTGAATGCTCTCCTGCTGCTACCACCGAGTGTATAAAGGGCTCCGACAACTGTCTCTTGAATGCTCTGCGGCCGCCACCTCCTAGTGTATAAAGGGCTCCGACAACTGTCTCTTGAATGCTCTGCGACTGCTACCCCCAGTGTAAGACGGGCTCCGACAACTGTCTCTTGAATGCTTCTTAGCCGCTACCACCGAGTGTATGAAGGGCTCAGACAACTGTCTCTTCAATGCTCTGTGGCCGCGAACCCCGAGTGTATGAAGGGCTATGACAACTGTCTCTTGAATGCTCTGCGGCCGCCACATCCTAATGTATAAAGGGCTCCGACAACTGTCTCTTGAATGCTTATCAGCCGCTACCCCCTAGTGTATGAAAGGCTCAGACAACTGTCTCTTGAATGCTCTGCGGCCGCCGCCTCCTCGTGTATGAAAGGCTCAGACAACTGTCTCTTGAATGCTCTGCGGCCACTGCCTCCTCGTGTATGAAGGGCTCAGACAACTGTCTCTTGAATGCTCTGCGACTGCTACCCCCGAGTGTATGAAGGGCTCAGACAACTGTCTCCTGAATGCTCTGCGGCCACTGCCTCCTCGTGTATGAAGGGCTCAGACAACTGTCTCTTGTATGCTCTGCGACCGCCACCTCCTCGTGTATGAAGGGCTCCGACAACTGTCTCTTGAATGCTCTGCGGCTGCTACCCCTAGTATAAGACGGGCTCCGACAACTGTCTCTTGAATGCTTCTCAGCTGCTACCCCCTAATGTATGAAAGGCTCAGACAGCTGTCTCTTGAATGCTTCTCGGCCGCTACTCCCTAGTGTATAAAGGGCTCCGACAACTGTCTCTTGAATGCTCAGCGGCCGCCACCTCCTCATGTATAAAGGGCTCCGACAACTGTCTCTTGAATGCTCAGCGGCCGCCACCTCCTAGTGTATAAAGTGCTCCGACAACTGTCTCTTGAATGCTCAGCGGCCGCCACCTCCTAGTGTATAAAGGGCTCGACAACTGTCTCTTGAATGCTTCTTAGCCGCTACCCCTAGTGTAAGACGGGCTCCGACAACTGTCTCTTGAATGCTTCTCAGCCGCTACCCCTTAGTGTATGAAGGGCTCAGACAACTGTCTCTTGAATGCTCTGCAACTGCTACCCCCGAGTGTATGAAGGGCTCGGACAGCTGTCTCTTGAATGCTCTGCGACCGCCGCCTCCTAGTGTATGAAGGGCTCCGACTACTGTCTCTTGAATGCTCTGCGGCCGCCCCCTCCTAGTGTAAAAAGGGCTCAGACAACTGTCTCTTGAATGCTCTGCGATCACCGCCTCCTAGTGTATGAAGGGCTCCGACAACTGTCTCTTGAATGCTCAGCGGCCGCCACCTCCTAGTGTATAAAGTGCTCCGACAACTGTCTCTTGAATGCTCAGCGGCCGCCACCTCCTAGTGTATAAAGGGTTTGACAACTGTCTCTTGAATGCTTCTCAGCCGCTACCCCTTAGTGTATGAAGGGCTCAGACAACTGTCTCTTGAATGCTCTGCGGCTGCTACCCCTAGTGTAAGACGGGCTCCGACAACTGTCTCTTGAATGCTTCTCAGCCGCTACCCCTTAGTGTATGAAGGGCTCAGACAACTGTCTCTTGAATGCTCTGCGGCTGCTACCCCCAAGTGTATGAAGGGCTCGGACAGCTGTCTCTTGAATGCTCTGCGACCGCCGCCTCCTAGTGTATGAAGGGCTCCGACTACTGTCTCTTGAATGCTCTGCGGTCACCGCCTCCTAGTGTATGAAGGGCTCCGACTACTGTCTCTTGAATGCTCTGCGGCCGCCCCCTCCTAGTTTATAAAGGGCTCTGACTACTGTCTCTTGAATGCTCTGCGGTCACCGCCTCCTAGTGTATGAAGGGCTCCGACTACTGTCTCTTGAATGCTCTGCGGCCGCCGCCTCCTAGTGTATGAAGGGCTCAGGCAACTGTCTCCTGAATGCTCTGCGACCGCCGCCTCCTCGTGTATGAAGGGCTCCGACTACTGTCTCTTGAATGCTCTGCGGTCGCCCCCTCCTAGTGTATAAAGGGCTCAGACAACTGTCTCTTGAATGCTCTGCGGTCACCGCCTCCTAGTGTATGAAGGGCTCCGACAACTGTCTCTTGAATGCTCAGCGGCCGCCACCTCCTAGTGTATAAAGGGTTTGACAACTGTCTCTTGAATGCTCAGCGGCCGCCACCTCCTAGTGTATAAAGGGCTCAGACAACTGTCTCTTGAATGCTCTGCGATCACCGCCTCCTAGTGTATGAAGGGCTCCGACAACTGTCTCTTGAATGCTCTGCGACCGCCGCCTCCTAATGTATGAAGGGCTCCGACTACTGTCTCTTGAATGCTCTGCGGCCGCCCCCTCCTAGTGTATAAAGGGCTCAGACAACTGTCTCTTGAATGCTCTGCGATCACCGCCTCCTAGTGTATGAAGGGCTCCGACAACTGTCTCTTGAATGCTCTGCGACCGCCGCCTCCTAGTGTATGAAGGGCTCCGACTACTGTCTCTTGAATGCTCTGCGGCCGCCCCCTCCTAGTGTATAAAGGGCTCAGACAACTGTCTCTTGAATGCTCTGCGGTCACCGCCTCCTAGTGTATGAAGGGCTCCGACAACTGTCTCTTGAATGCTCAGCGGCCGCCACCTCCTAGTGTATAAAGTGCTCCGACAACTGTCTCTTGAATGCTCAGCGGCCGCCACCTCCTAGTGTATAAAGGGCTCGACAACTGTCTCTTGAATGCTTCTTAGCTGCTACCCCTAGTGTAAGATGGGCTCCGACAACTGTCTCTTGAATGCTTCTCAGCCTTCCCCTTAGTGTATGAAGGGCTCAGACAACTGTCACTTGAATGCTCTGCGGCTGCCACCTCCTCGTGTATGAAGGGCTCGGACAGCTGTCTCTTGAATGCTCTGCGGCCGCCGCCTCCCAGTGTATGAAGGGCTCGGACAACTGTTTCTTGAATGTTTCACGGCCGCCGCCTTCTCGTGTATGAAGGGCTCCGACAACTGTCTCTGGAATTTTTCACGGCCGCCGCCTTCTCGTGTATGAAGGGCTCCGACAACTGTCTCTGGAATGTTTCACGGCCGCCGCCTTCTCGTGTATGAAGGGCTCCGACAACTGTCTCTTGAATGTTTAACGGCCGCCGCCTTCTCGTGTATGAAGGGTTCAGACAACTGTCTCCTGAATGGTCTGTGGCCGCCACCCCCTAAAGTATGAAGGGCTCCGACAACTGTCTCTTGAATGCTCTGCGGCTGCTACCCCCGAGTGTATGAAGGGCTCAGACAACTGTCTCTTGAATGTTTCACGGCCGCCCACAGTTGGGTGAAGGTGAAAAAAGAAGGCGTAGCAGGAGGGATTAATGAAGAAAGCGACAATGTGGGAGCACGTTATTCAAAATACACCTGTCTGCGTCTTGTAATATAGATAGCCTTTTGTTTCTGAGCAAGACCCGGTAGCACTAATGACAAGCCGCCAGGAGAGGGCGGGGTGGGCAGTGAATAGGAACCATAGGCTTGTGAGGGGAGGTGGGGAGTACCTAAAGGAAACGATGGGAGAGAGAGCAACAACTTTGACTAGGGGAACATGGTGGAGGCGTGCTTAGTCAAAGTTGTTGCTCTCTCTCCCATCGTTCCCTTTAGGTACTCCCCACCTCCCCTCACAAGCCTATGGTTCCTATTCACTGCCCACCCCTCCCTCTCCTGGCGGCTTGTCATTAGTGCTACCGGGTCTTGCTCAGAAACAAAAGGCTATCTATATTGCAAGCTCCTTATGTAGGAAGTTGGGTTTCTGTTGCAGTAACCCTCCCACCCCCATTTTTTGCCATATTTCTGATGCACTTTGACTTGATGTGCCCTGGGTCAATGCCAATCAGGTTCCCAGGGCATGTGTTCTTACCCAAAACGGTTCCTTTGTACCGTCAATTGGCACCTCTTTGGCCACTTGTAAGTCCTT
This sequence comes from Lissotriton vulgaris, assembly GCF_964263255.1. Lineage (NCBI taxonomy): Eukaryota > Metazoa > Chordata > Amphibia > Caudata > Salamandridae > Lissotriton > Lissotriton vulgaris. The sequence continues at coordinate 1,084,165,305 of NC_141699.1, read as the reverse complement.
TGTAAAAGGTACCATGGGTACCAAGGGCATTGTGACCAGGGGAGGCCTCTAAGGGCTGCAACATATATTGTGTCGCCCTTAGAGGTCTTGTACCTTAACACACACTGCTATTGCAGGCTCCGTGTTTAGGTGCAGTAAAAAGTGAAGAGTCAACATGGCACACATACCTGCATGCCCTGCCTGCAACCCATGCCTATGGTATAGGTAAGACACCCCTCTAGCTAGGTGCATTATACCACTGGTGATGGTACAGTTGCATGAGCACTGTACCCCTACCGTGTCTGAGTCCATTCATAGCCATTGTAAGTGCAGTAAAGCCATAAAGAGTATATGGTCTGGGAGTTCGTCATTACGAACTCCACAGCACCATAATTGCTTTACTGAATTCTGGGAAGTTTGGTAGCAAATGTCTCAGCATAAGAAACCTACACTGATGCCAGAAACGCAGGAGGGGATGGTGAAGGGAAGCAGAAGCAGCATGGAGGAGGGGGAGTGGGAGGGATAAACAACACAGGGGAGGGTGTGGGAATGGTGAAGCAACGCAGGAGGGGATGGTGAAGGGAAGCAGAAGCAGCATGGAGGAGGGGGAGTGGGATGGATAAAACATCACAGGGCAGGGTGTGGGAATGGTGAAGCAACACAGGAGGGGATGGTGAAGGGAAGCAGAAGCAGCATGGAGGAGGGGGAGTGGGACGGATAAAACAACACAGGGCAGGGTGTGGGAATGGTGAAGCAACACAGGAGGGGATAGTGAAGGGAAGCAGAAGCAGCATGGAGGAGGGAGAGTGGGACGGATAAAACAACACAGGGGAGGGTGTGGGAATGGTGAAGCAACACAGGAGGGGATGGTGAAGGGGAGCAGATGCTGCACGGAGGAGGGGGAGTGGGACGGATAAAACAACACAGGGGAGGGTGTGGGAATGGGGAAGCAACACAGAAGGGGGTGGTGAAGGGAAGCAGAAGCAGCATGGAGGAGGGGGAGTGGGACGGATAAAACAACACAGGGGAGGGTGTGGGAATGGGGAAGCAACACAGGAGGGGATGGTGAAGGGACGCAGAAGCAGCATGGAGGAGGGGGAGTGGGACGGATAAAACAACACAGGGGAGGGTGTGGGAATGGTGAAGCAACACAGGAGGGGATGGTGAAGGGAAGCAGAAGCAGCATGGAGGAGGAGGAGGGGGAGTGGGACGGATAAAACAACACCGGGGAGGGTGTGGGAATGGTGAAGCAACACAGGAGGGGATGGTGAAGGGAAGCAGATGCTGCATGGAGGAGGGTGGGTGGGACGGACCGAACAACACAGGGGAGGGTGTGTGGGACACTGAAGAAATAAAGGAGGGAATGCGAAAGATATACAATGAATTACTTTTGCATCAAGGACATCAAGGGCCTGAGAGATAAGATGCTGTGATAGAACAGGAGCTCTAGCATCTCGGTGGACGTCTGAACAGTTCCACACTTTTGTTTGGACATACCATACAAAGCAAGAAAGGCACGCAAGCCTTTGGTCAGCCTACTTAGAGTAAAAGAGTCTAAGTATGATACTCCGATAACTGCTCCGTGCGTGACCTTGCAGGCCTGCAGTTTTTAAGATGAGCGTAATGCTGGGAACAGTGATGCTGTTGGCTTCCATTAATCCTGTATAAAAAAGCAATTCCCTTGAACAAAGTCATATACATAAACACTATAAATTAGAAAAAAAATGTAAGGAACTATGACAATTAGATCTGGAGTAAAAAATTTAGCAAAATGTATTGTATACAATAAATTTTGCTACATTTTTTACTCCAGATCTAATTGTCATAGTTCCTTAAATTTTTTTTCTAATTTATAGTGTTTATGTATATGACTTTGTTCAAGGGAATTGCTTTTTTATACTGGTTGGTGAACCCTATTTCCCTTGACTCTCGTTAAGGGGTATCTCTCCTATTTTAACCAACCTTCCATTAATCCTGACAAAGAGATTCCCGTTGTAAAGGGTATCATGAGAGGTTCAGATTCTGTGTTGTGGAAGGAGTTGCAGGTGGTTTTGGAAAGCTGCAACAAGATATAGGGATTAAGGCAAAAAAACGCCTGCACCACTATTAAACGTCACACATATGGATTTATACAGAAGGTGCTAGTAACCGGGAACGCAATCCCTATACGATCCTAAAGGGGAACAGGGAGACCCTAGTTTCCTTAACAAAATTTACTGGAGATGGTCTGCACCCTTCAACAATCTAGTACATATATTGCATCTTACAAGTAAAGATCTTATTAAGTATACATAATATCAGTATTATCAGTTTTCCCAAGGAACAGTAAACCGAGGCTTCCTCAATTCAATTCAATTCTTTGTTCAATTCTCTTTGTTAAAATGCAGATAGCCAACGCGTTTTGTCCGTTACCGGACTTCTCCAGGGCTGATTAAATTTCATAAGCGTCATGGTAGTGATTCCTTCCATGTCGGAAAACAGTTATTCAATATTTTTTTTTTCAAGTTTTTGTAGACGCGCTTCTCAAGAAAAAACGATAGATACACCTTTAGTATTTTCCGGCGAAATGTAAAGCTGCAGAATTTTATCGTCCGAGTCACCGTGTGGTCATCTAGTTTTGGAAAGCTTTTGACCAAGGGTAGTGGCAGGAAGCGAGGATTTGAACAAAGTTGTGATGATCTTCATGGATGGGGGTCCAGGGTGGTGGCTAAAGGTGATATGGCCTTCAAGGGTGGCTTGTGTGAGGGCTACAAGGCTCAGTAAGAAGTCTGTTACGGCCAATTAAGATTCTGAGTAGTCAAGTGATGAATGATGCGTGTATGGGCATGGATGTCATGAAGGGAAGGGTTCGAAAGCTGCATTGTGGCTGGTTTCTATGAAGATGTGGGGCAGGAAGAGTACCATACGGTGCATGATGCAGATTGTGATAAGCTGATGGTAGAAGGTCATAGGTTGATGTGGGAGAAGGTTGCTCTGGCCTTTGAGGCTCCACAGGACACTTTAGGTGTGAGATAAGTTAGAATGGAAATTGAATTTGTCGATACGGTTGCAAGTGATGAGGGGGTTGCATTCTCGAGGAGAGGGGGTGTTAAGGTGCGATGATGGCGTACAGTGGGCATTGAGTGTCTGACAGAGGATCTGGGGTGAAAACGATATTCAACATCGGAGAACCACTTTGTCGTATCCCAAAGTGATGGAGTTCTAAGGATCTCCAGAGTAATGGCGGAGAGTGTCCAGTTTCCGGTTGGGAGTGGTTGGGTGGTTCGGCGTGGCACATGCCACGATCTTGGATTGTTAGGGCACAGAGGATGTCGGCGCCCACCAATCCAGGATCCACCTCTGTTATTGATGCGAGAGGTAGGTTTGTTGGATGTGGTTAGTCCTGCGAGAGGTGGAGAAGAGAAGAACTGTAACGCGCTATTTGATGACGTTCTTTAGTGCAGAATAAGAATGCTGGGAAATTAGGATTCCAGGAGGACAGAGGTGGAGTCCAGAGCTGCCAATAGGTTATGATCTGGTTGTGTTGTGTGTGGAACGTCTGTGTTTATGGACCCAGTAGAGCAAAGCTGGTTGGAAAGGTTGCCATCCATACCTGCGCATTGGTCTGGCGTGAGACTGCATGGGCATGAGTGGGCCTGCACCCCCCTCCACCCGAGGCTCTGGTGAGACCTAGGGACGGGCGGTCGGCCGGGACTGGCACGGTGCCGGGGCAGCCGCCTGGGCCGCTGGGCAGATGACAGCGGTGCCCGTGCCAGGGTGAAATGATACAGCGCCGCCGCCCTTATTGCTTTCCATGCGCACCCGTTCATTTGTGCAGCTCGGCTCTCGGGGTCGGCCCCCCCTTCTCTGCTGGGACACACACTGCTATTGTCTGCGTGTGGGGGCCATGAGCCCCCCCCCGTGTGCCCCGCTGCCGCAGGCCCGGGGAAGGAGGGATACCTGTGAGGGATGAATTGAATCAGACGCCTCTGAAAAGAGCGTTTGTGATCTCTTGAAACTGGAAACAAAAGGGGGTTCAGCCAAGAATGGCCGGGTCCCCCCTGCTCATCCTGACCAGAGCCCGGGGGTGCAGAGGGAGAAGGCCGCAGCGATGCGTCTGTCAGCTTAGGGTTGTGGTTTGTGTCTGGTGTTTGTGAAGAAGGGCTCTGCGTGGTAAACTGCGAGTGTTGCGCGGATGGAAAAGGGAACCTTGTGTTCATGACAGCTCCGCAGGGCTTTAAGTGGACCGGGTCCTACCGGTGCTCAGCACCGGCAGTTCTAAAAAGCAGGTGCTGAGACGGGTCCCTATCAGATTTCCATGTTTTCCCTCGCCATCAGAGAGAGAAAGAAATCTCAACCCTGCAGCAGCAGTGCCGCCCACTGCCTTTGATGTAACTTCAAAGAGACTCAGTCACAGTCTCATCATTTCAGAAAGGAACCGTTTCGTATTCTATACAACGAAGCCATAACTGTTGCTTATTTATTTTATGCATCTAACAACCAATGGTAAAGCCAATAGTCCTGCTTTGTTCTAGGTACAATGTTACTTGTATTTTATATTTGGATGCAATAACAGAACCAGCAAAAAGTATCAGTCGGGCACCACACTATGCTAAGTACAGATTTTTAGTTTAGATGTTTTTAAGCCACGCCCTTAATTGCACCGGAGACGCCCCTTTGAGAGAACCCCCCCCCCCCCCCCACACCTCCCCCCCTTTCCTGTTTTTTCAACCAATTTAAAGCCCTGGCTGAGCTGGCTCTCACTCTCATGAGGATAAGGAACAACGCTTGTCGAGCAGGTGATTGCATTCATAGTTTAACAGCACTGCGTGCAAGGTGTCTCATGCAGGGAGTGGGTTCAGAGTGTAACAGCACTCCGAGCTGAAGGCACAGCACGCAGTGCAAGGTGTCGCATGCAGGGAGTGGGCTGACAGTGTAACAGCACTCAGAGCTGAAGGCACAGCACGCAGTGCAAGGTGTCGCATGCAGGGAGTGGACTGACAGTAACAGCACTCACAGCCGAAGGCACAGCACTCAGAGCCGAAGGCACAGCAATCCGAGCTGAAGGCACAGCACGCAGTGCAAGGTGTCGCATGCAGGGAGTGGGCTGACAGTGTAACAGCACTCATAGTCACCTCAGGGCCCACATGAACACCCGCCCCACATGCCCAAACCCGCAAATAACACAAGGACACAAATGTTAAGTTTGGGTAAAAATTGCTGCAGGTTTATTACATACAACATATGTAATGACGGTGGGTTAGCTTACGGGCGATCCTAGGGCAGGCCGCATTCTCGCCACCTGCCCGCCTGTTGAGCCAAACAACACAGTGGCGAACCACCCAACTGTTGTACAAATACCATAATTATACTGACACGCCCATTTGCTGGGCGTGCCTAGGCAAACCCCCGGTTGCACAGGCCCACAACCGCCCGAAGGACTACTGGGGCGCCGACACGGATTCCTGCACCTCCCATGAGGTTCCAGGTTAGGCTCTGAGGTTATGCTCTGGCACCCCTATGTGCCCGCTGACGTCCAGCGTTTGCACCTCTCTTCTTCCGGATCGCCCAGTAACTCCGCCTGCAACGAAAAAGGAACACATTAAATGCTCCCCCCTGAGCCCCCTCAAGCAGACACTCTGGGTTAGAGGAAGGGCGGGAAAAGAGTGTCCCAACATGGAACTACAACGATGTCCGGAGCGGCAAAGAGGCCTCCCCAGCGGGGAAGTAGACAGAAATACTCCCGCCGGCTCCTCCCAGCCGCCCCGGACGTGAATCACCTACAGTCTCCACCAACCAGGGGAGACTGCCCAGGGTGAGGACGTACTAGGTCATGTGGGGGCGGGACAGCCCTCCATGACTAATAGCCCGCCCTCCTAATGGCCACTGCGTGGCCTCGGGCAGGCGCATAGTCACCTCAGGGCCCACATGAACACCCGCCCCACATGCCCAAACCCGCAAATAACACAAGGACACAAATGTTAAGTTTGGGTAAAAATTGCTGCAGGTTTATTACATACAACATATGTAATGACGGTGGGTTAGCTTACGGGCGATCCTAGGGCAGGCCGCATTCTCGCCACCTGCCCGCCTGTTGAGCCAAACAACACAGTGGCGAACCACCCAACTGTTGTACAAATACCATAATTATACTGACACGCCCATTTGCTGGGCGTGCCTAGGCAAACCCCCGGTTGCACAGGCCCACAACCGCCCGAAGGACTACTGGGGCGCCGACACGGATTCCTGCACCTCCCATGAGGTTCCAGGTTAGGCTCTGAGGTTATGCTCTGGCACCCCTATGTGCCCGCTGACGTCCAGCGTTTGCACCTCTCTTCTTCCGGATCGCCCAGTAACTCCGCCACAGCCCGTGAGGTGGTTCCCGCTGCCGCACGGGCCCCCCACCATTATTACTGCTCTTTACCTGCAACCTACACCTAGAATTGCTACCTCCAGACAGGAGGAACAGGGCAACGCCCATAGGCTTGGGGTGCTACCATCAGGCACCAATAAACCTGTCCTACCACCCCTCAGGGAAACTCAAGGGATAGGAAGGGGGCCCCTACAGAGGCCCAAAGTAACATGAAATAAGCTGTCCAGCGCATGCCGCTGGGACACCCACACATCCCTTCCCACTGAGCGACAGATAACTGCGCCAGGAGTCACTGATACCGCTGAATCACCATCTTCATAATCCAGCAAGGAGAGTAAGTGTGCTTACTGACACGAGGGAATAGGAGGGCACCAGACATACTATAGAACTTGGACGAGTCCCAGTCAAGGGATATACCGGGACCACAGGCCAAGCAGCCGGCATCCCCTGTCCTCATGTGTTTTAGGCTGGAGGCGGCTTCAGACGTAATACCGTTAAGTTAGCTAGACTGAAGGCCAACTACGACCACCTCCCGGGGACCGCAGGCCACAGAGAGCCCCCTAAGCTGACCTGCGCAGGGGCATGCATGGGTAAATGCCAGCCACACCGACTCCAATAGGCATGACCACCCGGGAACAATCCCTCTACCCCAATAGGGAAGACTATCCCAGGCAAGAGACCAGGTGATGGGAAGGGCCCCCCCAGCAGAGAACTCCCCCCCGGGTAGACAAGTGCCGTCACAAAACCAATCAACTGCAAGATTACGCTTGGGCAATAATCCCCTAGAGGATACAGAAGTCTATTGCGGTACGCAAATGCATATAATGGAGCGACTAGTGAAGTGGTCCTACAAGAGGCAAACTGAAAACCACGGGGACAGCCGGGAACACTTGCCCCCCCCTGGAATGCAGAATTACTAAAAGACTTCTCATGCCCACCCCAAACTATTATTGTCAGTCCGTGCTAAAAAGACAGGATGACCACGGAAGGGGGAGGGGATGACTATAAAGTATGACCCTCCCCAGCAAGGAAGATCAACACATGAGCCGTAATCGAGGGTGCACAGGTACAATTACTCAGTTTCAAGCTGTTGCCATTATTGCAGTGCTCCCTATGTACCTGCGTTTGGTACTTTTTTGCATACCACGCCACTTCTTTTAACGCACAGTTTGCTATTTCCCACGTGTTTATCTTATACTTGCACCGGTGCAACATAGGAACTCGTGAACCAGGGAGACTTATGCCGGGAGCAGAATACAGGGTGTTCAGATCGCTCCCATCACCAAGCATACCCTGGGCAGCATCTTCTAGCGAAACCATGCATCTGTGTGTTCCTGTACCAAGAAAGGTATGTGTAATATAAAAGAAGCACACTACTAGCCTCACGCGCACACTACATGGAGTGTAATGGTACCTGAGCTAGGGACAGCCAATCTAGGAGGAGGCCTCGGCCATCAAGACCAATGCACTAGGAGACCACTCCTTCCTCAACCATAGCCTACGTAACGTTAGTTCACACTCAGGAATTCGCTGACAGGACCAGCCCAGAGGTAGCCTAGGGATAGCCATACCCTAAAACCTCTTGCATAAGAGAACATGCCTAACAGGGACGAATTTGTTGTGAAAAGGCATAATTAGGTTGCGATAACATCGGGGGTGGAGTCCAAATGTGGATCCATACAAAATTCACTGGTGTAACAACGAACCTAGCCTGGGAATTGTAAAAGGATACGAAAATTGAGGAGGAAAAATCATACCCACCCAAAATATGCAGAGTAGTCTGGGTAGCAGGTACAAACCCTGGAAGGAGAAGTTGCTATGTGTGAAGTTTTATGAATCGAGTAAATTATGACTGACAGTTCAATCGCCAGCAGTGACACTTCCTCGTGAAGCTGAGGGAGACAGCAGCTGCTCAGCAAGGAATCTTAATCATCTGATCATAATGACTTGCACCCTAGCGTATACCCTATTTGTGGGCTTGCAAACTCACGCCTCATTCACACACATAACTAATATTTAAGCTAACAGAGAAACACGTTACTCCCTGGTATTCCAAATAATAGAATGCCTCTCGTTTGACCCACTGGAGTAATTGCCGTGATCAAGCTAACCAAGTTTGGGACTATGTAAGAGTGGCTTAGCCATGTATCCAGTCGGCCACGTGTGACATATGAAAGTCTAGTGTGGCAGTACGCCGCATGCTAGAAAACCAAGGACTGGAACGAACTGTAGTTGTGCCTATTTGTACTAGGAAGGCCTCCTTAGAGGAAAATGTGACCAAATCATAACGTATAATGCCAGAACAGTGGCATCTATAATATAGGCACCTGTGTTAATCATCTAACTTAAATGCCACTGAATGCAGTTTACTTGGGGATGAAGTGTCCCGGAATCTAGCCACATATTTACCGATAAATACCCTAAAATAAATTTAAGGTAATTTAAACATCTTAAAGCAAACATTCAGGGGTCGGAACCAAGTATTAGAACAGTGGAGGTACCTGCTGTGTAGTCATAATACATTTTAAGAAACATCAGGAGTGCGACAGTCCGTGAAATAGAGCATGCCCGTTTGCAAAACACCACTCAAGGGCAAGGCGAACTGTAGTTGGGCCTATTTGTACTAGGAAGGCCTCATTAGGGAAAATGGGACCAAATCATAACGTATAATGTCGGCGCAGTGGCATCTATAATATTGGCACCTGTGTTAATCAGCTAACTTAATTGCCACTGAATGCAGTTTACATGGGGAATCATTGCATGAAGTGTCCCGAAATCTAGCCACAGATTAACCAGTGCATGAATAAAACAAAGTATAACCTACTGTTGATCTGCAGGAAACAACTTAACATTTGCTAAACGCAAGGAAGAAAGGTAAGAAATATGCGAAGTAAAGGACCATATTGGACAGTGCTGCACACACCAGAAACAAATTTTTGGCAGACACACACCGAATGCAAGCAAACCATATATCTTAGCATAACTCCCTGATTTGGATTCGCGTACTGAACAAGGTAGGGGTAACCACAGGAAGATCCTAATGATGAACAGGCCACCTATCCACCAAAGTTCCCTTTCTATCAACAATTGGGTTGCGTGCTACATGGGCTTGGACCTCTGCGAGAACTTACTGTTGCCTGTTAGGGAACCAGTTGGACTCTACTGATACTGCGAACACTGGCACCGGTGTCCTAAGCCGTGAGCAGCAATACCGCAGTAGGTAACCACTCTACTGGGTATCTACTGGGTAGGTGACCCCCTACAATGCTGGTCTAAAGCATGGCAGCGAGTACATGGCTACATTAGAGTATGGTTTAGCTATAACATCAAGCTATACAAACCCGGAACCTATATGACGACCAGTGTCACTTACCACCAACCAAATTTACTAATGTGCGATCAGTCATCAACATTCTATAACTAGTACTATGTGCAGGTCCAGTTTGGACCTCTACGGCAACTCCTGCTAACAACCCCTAAATGCACGAGCCAACTAAAAGAAGATTGTGCAGAAAACGGGCGCAAGTGCTGCCAGGAAAGACCTGAAACATCCACAGCGATGTATACGAAAAGAGACTATTTTGGACAATGATATAAACAACAAAATACTTTTTGTAGTCACCACCACACAATACAGCTTCGAGCAACTTCAATTGAAAGGATACAAGCCAAGACATGTAGGTTTTAGCTACAGCGAGTTGTACTGACAAACTGGCTACATATCCACTATAAGCTGCCTTCTTACATTAATAGGGTTGTGTGATATATCTAATTAGGCCCTCTGTGAGAGCTGGTCATAGCCTGTAAGGGTAACATTAGGACGCTACTGAAGGTGCAAACTCGTGAACCAGGGAGACTTATGCCGGGAGCAGAATACAGGGTGGGCAGATCGCTCCCAACACCGAGCATTCCCTGGGCAGCTTTTACTAGCAAAACCTGGCATCCGTGTGCTCCTGACCCTAAAAGGGGAATGTAATTGAAAAGAGGCACACTACCCCTAGTGCTGGCAGACTCTTGCACCCTGCTGCGGTGTCGCAAATCTTCCCCCAATACTCGTCAATCGCCAGTGTAGTTCCTGTAAAATGAAGTAAGTAGTATTTTCAAGAATCCGGGAGGGCGCCAGGACCTGTCACGGACGAGAAGGATTCTCTAAGAAACTTGGTATGGAGACAATCACTAATCAGGTCTAAGTTTCTGGAAGCAGCGCTACTTGTATGGAAAGCACAAACTCCAGACTCTGTACCATGGTTGGGATTGGCATTACTAATAGTAGTGCATTTCTAACCAAACAAAACCTTTTTTGTCGCATTAGGGTCATGAGACTGAGGCTCCAATCCTGTAACTTGCAGTTCGCAGGCAACTCTTAGATGACCGTTAATGGCTCACAGTACTATATTAGGATTGAAACTTATCAAAGAAGAACAAAGTATCTGTTACAAAAGCGGAAACCACTGAGCTTATCCAAGTAGCCAGAATCGAAATTATTTTCCGGTATTTTATGGCCCGAGCGCGGTGCGGGTAAGACAACACGGCGCAATACCTAGTTCCAATTTGAATTACATGCCGCGTACAATTTGGCCTGGAAGAAATGCATAGCTAAATTGATTCGCTGAGGACTAGCAGGCTGAAGCGTCCACATCGTCATAACACCCGGTTGGGCCGCCACGGGTATGCAGAGGGCCAAATACTTCCGGGAATAGGAATACCGTCGCATGCAACCCAGACCCCCGCCCCGGCCTACGTAAGGCCTAGTACATTACGCAAAATCCCTCACGCACACTCGACTCCATCTTGAGCCGACCCCTAATGCATGTTGATACATACCACGCGACAAAAGCTGAAACAGTGGTCCACCGCGCAGCCCGAGGGGTGCGAGGAAGAGGGGGAGGTGCTTGACGTGCCAGCCGGACCTGCAGCGGGAGGAAATAACATAATTTAAAAGGTGCCGCGCGCAAATAAATCCGTTACGCGATTGGGCCTCGAGGTGCGATGGCCCCAATGCACCCTTGTAAAACCGACCACCATAAACTAAACTGCACATGGAATAGGCCTACCCTCGCAGAGAAATTACCATGCAACGCGTAAATAAATATGTCACACGAATGGGCCTTGAAGTACCATGGCCCCACGATACTATAATCGCTTCGTAAATACGGTCACACAACAATGTACGCGCAGAATGTGCAGAAACCTCGCGCTCATATACCCAATGCTACGTGAAAACGATCAGTCACACAATTGTGTTTTGTGTAATTACAGCCCAATGACACTATACATCACCGATAACTACAGGAAAAAGAATCATAATTGTGAACCAAAATTGTGCACCTACGGCTTATCGATCGTACTGCAGTATGAAGTGCCACACTAAGTATAACACAGCACGCAATCGGCGACGAGATACCAAGGCACAAAGAGTATATACTCCCTTTGCAACTATGGGCGCCATCACAACCATTGCACACGGGAAATAGTCACACTCCTCCCAATGCATGTAGGAGGCAGAAAGGCCTTGCCAGGTAGGTCCGCCCCTCTCCCTGCAATGGCGGGCCAGCCGCGTCCCAAGATGGCGCCGCAAACATAGAGGGGGGGGGGAGGAAGTGCGCTGCGAGCGAGCCACCACGACAAAACCCTGACGAGGCAAGAGTAAGCAAACGGGTCGCATCTGAGCACAATTGCCGCCGGCCGCGTGGAGCTATCTACACGACATTGCATCGCCAAAGCGCGACAGGACCAGGACAACAGGCCACAATGACATGCGGGCCCCGCACACTAAGACTGCCCAGCCGACCTAGAGCGCTTCGCACGGCCGTGTGTATTATGCAAATAAATCGTGCCCTGAACCTCTGCTGTAAGTCCTCAACGTAATGCCACATAAGAGTCATGTCCGCCCCGTGAACGACTTAACAATTCAATACAGCGGTGGCAAAACTAATGCACGCTCCGCACTGAGCATGTCCGCCCCGTAGACCACTACAAACAATAAATTCAGCGATAGCAAAACTGATCCACGTTCCGCACTCAGCATAGGATCGCATTTCTTTTGTAGAAGCAAAATACACAGTGCGTGCTTAATGACGGTGCGAGCTAAAAATAGTCTGAGTAATCGCCTGAAAGCCCGCGCACCAAAGCATGCACTAACCCTTACCCTTTGCCGTATACCTCGCGAAAACAATCGCAGCAGCACGAGGATCCGAACCCCCGACGTTGGGGATACCACACACCGCGTAGTACCAGAAGGCACAGCGCACCAGTACGCGCGAGGTCACGGAATAAACATCCAACTCCGGCCCCGGGTAGAAGCAATCAGAAGCGCTAGATGCACAAGAGCAAAACTAAGCGTGCCCAAGGGAAACCCGCTAACCCTACCCTTCGGCCACAGCCGAGAAAACCGGGGAGGATCGGCATCAGGCTGCCGGACAACCAATACCCCACCGACAGTCCCACTACGTGGGGCTCCCCGGACCTGTCCGCACCCCGGGAGACTGCGTGAAAATAAGCTGACGAGGATGGGGGACAGCCGAGGCGAAAAGGTGGGGGGGGGGGGGGGAAGAGGCGGCTGGGTGCCGGGAGGCAACCCGCCAAGGCCGCACTAGTGGCCCTGATGCCCCCGGACATCGGGAACGCTTACACCGCTTCCCCATGGGAACGCGACCCACCCAAATCCACCCCACTCACCGCAGGCAACGCAAGCCGAAACCTCGCAGCACATCGTCTCGACGCAAGACCGGGCCTCTGGCCGCGACCAGAGGCGAGACAAAAGAGTGTCCCAACATGGAACTACAACGATGTCCGGAGCGGCAAAGAGGCCTCCCCAGCGGGGAAGTGGACAGAAATACTCCCGCCGGCTCCTCCCAGCCGCCCCGGACGTGAATCACCTACAGTCTCCACCAACCAGGGGAGACTGCCCAGGGTGAGGACGTACTATGTCATGTGGGGGCGGGACAGCCCTCCATGACTAATAGCCCGCCCTCCTAATGGCCACTGCGTGGCCTCGGGCAGGCGCAGAGCTGAAGGCACAGCAATCCGAGCTGAAGGCACAGCACGCAGAGCTGAAGGCACAGCACTCAGAGCTGAAGGCACAGCACGCAGTGCAAGGTGTCGCATGCAGGGAGTGGGCTGACAGTGTAACAGCACTCAGAGCTGAAGGCACAGCACGCAGTGCAAGGTGTCGCATGCAGGGAGTGGGCTGACAGTGTAACAGCACTCAGAGCTGAAGGCACAGCAATCTGAGCTGAAGGCACAGCACGCAGAGCTGAAGGCACAGCACTCGGAGCTGAAGGCACAGCACTCGGAGCTGAAGGCACAGCACTCGGAGCTGAAGGCACAGCACTCGGATCTGAAGGCACAGCACTCGGAGCTGAAGGCACAGCACTCGGAGCTGAAGGCACAGCACTCGGAGCTAAAGGCACAGCACTCAGAGCTGAAGGCACAGCACTCAGAGCTGAAGGCACAGCACTCAGAGCTGAAGGCACAGCACTCAGAGCTGAAGGCACACCACGTGGAGCTGAAGGCACAGCACTCAGAGCTGAAGGCACAGCACTCAGAGCTGAAGGCACAGCACTCCGAGCTGAAGGCACAGCACTCCGAGCTGAAGGCACAGCACTCCGAGCTGAAGGCACAGCACTCAGAGCTGAAGGCACAGCTGGCGGAGCTGAAGGCACAGCTCGCGGAGCTGAAGGCACAGCCCGCGGAGCTGAAGGCACAGCACGCGGAGCTGAAGGCACAGCACGCGGAGCTGAAGGCACAGCACGCAGAGCTGAAGGCACAGCACTCGGAGCTGAAGGCACAGCACTCGGAGCTGAAGGCACAGCACTCGGAGCTGAAGGCACAGCACTCGAAGCTGAAGGCACAGCACTCTGAGCTGAAGGCGCACCACGCAGAGCTGAAGGCGCAGCACTCAGAGCTGAAGGCACAGCACGCAGAGCTGAAGGCACAGCACTCAGAGCTGAAGGCAGTGTGAGAAGTTGGCCTGGCATATGCTGTCCACTAGTTATAGTGAGCACCTTGCACCAGTCCAACAACCCCTTAGAGGTGATAGGTTAAAGACAACCTTTATTGAAAGCTATCCTAGTGGTAGCTGTGGAGAGCAGCCTTCAGGCTAAGTCCTGAAGGAATGTAAAGCAGTGTTTTTACCAGTCTATAATCTCTTGAATGACCAAATGAAAGGAGAACCACACCAGCAGGTATATATATAAAATGTGTATTTATTCTAAACACACCCTACTAGTCTCTTTATGAGGCTAGAGGTAAAAGCACATACGTTACACTTAATATCACACAGTAAATTAGCACAACATATGTTGAGCCCTAGGGGCGTACTAAACCATATATTAAGAAAGTGTTATAAGAACCACAACTTGACTTGACACAAGTCCTAGTGCCTGTAGAACCACCAAAGGTATTGACACAGGGGACCCACGGGCACGATAGACGAATGACCACCGATGTCGGGTGAATTCAGGTGAAGGACGTGAAGCTTGGCTCTTCAGCCACGATGACCAGGAGGCGTCGACGATGACCAGGATCTGGAATCGAGCTGTCCCACGAAGGATGTCGAATACTGTGGTGTCGGTGCCCGGATTGGACCCAACAAGCCTTGGTCACAGCAACCCACACAGAAAGTAAAGAAATGCTTCGGTGTGGACCACCAAGGTCCGAGGGACTTACCACGCGGTGGGGAGTCAGAGTATGGCTACAGCCACCAGGGAAGCCTAAGGAAAATCAGAGTTGCCTTCACAGGGACCCACCAGTTGACGGACCAGGGATCGTGAAGGAGCCTCTAGCGGAAATGCAAGAAGCGGGCTCACGGAACACTCGTGGAGTGTAGGCCCACAATCTTCGGTGCAAAAGGTGCTCGGTGCTCAGGGCTTGGGCTACAAGTAACCCAAAGCATAGCTTCAAGAGACCTCGAAGAAAAGTGGTGGCAACCATGTAGTCAGATTCCACCTTTCTACACACAGCACTCAGTGTAAGGAGTTGGCATGCAGGGAGTGGGCTGGCAGTGTAACAGCACTCACAGCCAAAGGCACAGCACTCAAAGCTAAAGGCACAGCACGCAGTGCAAGGTGTCGGCATGCAGGACAACAATAAAAACAATGACCAGTAATGTCTTGACCTGCATTACACTTCTTGTTCAAACTTTCCCTTCCTACTCCCTTTGGAACTTAGTTTGGGACTAGGAAGGGAAAGTATATAGTGTTACAGGACCAGAGTGAATAAAGGGGGAAAAATTGGTTTACTTTAAGAACGGTTGTTTTTCATCCGGTGGTTTTCATCAGTACTGTTTATGAAAGGATGCAGTATGGGGAAATACTAAAGGGTTGCATAGTAACATGTCATTTTGAAAAATGAGCATTAATTTGCAATGAAAGTTTGAACAAGAAGTATAATGCTGGTCAAGACAGTAATGGTCATTGTTTTTGTTGTTTTTATTGTTTTTCAGTGACCCCTGATGAAGGGCGCTTGTAGCCCGAAATGCATTGTTTTTTTTAATAAATACACTGCATTGAATGAATTCTGCATTAGTCGTGTTCTTGCAAGAGGTCCGGAGGGTCTCAGCGCGAACATAAGAAATATGAAAAATGGCGAATTATTCCGAGTGTGGATTGAAGCTTAAAGTTGAAACAAAATAAGAGGCTTAAAAATGATGATTTAAAATGATGGAAGATAAGGAATATACAGTTTGATAAGGAGAAATATATGATCGCCATGTAGGCGCAATTAAGCAGTGCGATTGGTTGGGGCGAGAGGACTCCCCCGTCTTTTGAAGTTGTCAATTAACCATGAGAACAGCCAGGCACTATGAGACTCTGAAATAATCAACCTAAAGGAGCCACTTTGTGTTTTGGGACTAAAAATTGAATTTTTGTTTTTATTCCCTCTGGCTTGATCAGAAAGAAATAGGGACAGGTGCCCAAAAGGCCACAATTGTGAGATGCCTTCACTAGAGAAACTAATTTTTTTTATTATAAGGCAAAAGTATATTGTTCAAAATTATATGGTTCACCGAAGGGAAAAAACAGAAGCAGTGAACATGTGGTAGAAAACTATGAATTGGAAATATGGGATGCAAACTGATAGCGTGAGTATCATATCCGGCATCAGAACATGCATGGTGGGCATCATAGTAGGGTGTGCTTGTAGGAGCAACGCAATACTACTGCCAATGGTGGTGTTTGAGTTCAGCCGAAGTAGCCGCTTGGAATGGGCAGTGACAGCAGTCACACCCTGTGATGCTTGGACAAGTAAAGGATGTTTTGGGAGGCCTCTTGAAGAGTCAATGCTTCTTAAGTCTTTGAGGTACTTAGGAGTATGTAGGTTCACCCACTTCTCGTCAATGGCACATACCCAGTAGAAACTAGAATGGCACTCGAGGAGATTGCTCATTTAGTGAGACGGATAATACTTTGCTGGAAAAGTCAAAGAAAGTTTATGGAAGTATTTTGAGGGGGGGCTTGAAGCAAAACTAACTTTGGCGAATGGTGAGTTTCATGGCCTGACAACTGCTTCCTGCGGTTAAACCTCCCACAATCTTCAGTGCGCCTGTTTTCCCTTTCAGCGCATCTTTCTTGGGTTCGGATTGTTGGCCAATGCCATGGATCGTTGTGCTGACTTTGGAAAACCGTGCATCAATCGTTGGTTATGATTCACTAAGCTGACTCTAGAGCTCAAGACTAGACTGCTGATGGTGTGTTTTACCTTCACAGGAGGACCAGGATGCGATGGAGGCTGATTTGGACAAGTCCGAGCTGCTGCAGGCTCAGCTGGGAGAACTGTCTGGAGAGAAGCTGCTGACAACAGAATACTTAGGCGTAAGTAACCTTGTCATCCCTCTCACAACTTGATCCACACGTATGTCTGGGTTGTTGTGCTAAGAGGCACACATTGCTACATGACAATTCTAAATGTACCTTTCAAAGAAGCAGGGATATTTCCTTTTATGTTACTACTTATACAATGTGCATACACTACAGTGGTGTCCCCTTGAGGTCTAGGGGTCGACAGCATTGCTGTAAAACAGACTTATTGCTAACAATATACAACATGTGGGTTCACCCCTTTCAACCATTAGCTTTCTTTAACCAGCCTCCTTCTGCCATTGGCTGGAAACTATCAATCATGTCCAGGCTTGATCAGCCAAGCGGAGTATACGTCTGTCACCTAGTGCTATTGGCTGTTTAGGTGTATCCTTTCACCTCCTTGTGAGTGCATATATTGAAATGCATGAGGTATTACTTTAAAACTATAACCTTCTCTCTCCGCTCCTGTTGGCTCCCTCTCAATTATCTCTCTCTAATATGGAGAGGTGTGGTGCAGCGGCCAGGGCAGCTGACTTCAGAGCACAAGGTTCACAGTTCAATCCCCGGCTCCGGCGGCAGCTCAGCTCAGCACCATGTGACTCTGGACAATAACTCACTTAATTTCCACAATGGCCCCCAGCGCCTTGAGACCCATAAGGGTGAGTAG
Organism: Lissotriton vulgaris; assembly: GCF_964263255.1. NCBI lineage: Eukaryota > Metazoa > Chordata > Amphibia > Caudata > Salamandridae > Lissotriton > Lissotriton vulgaris. The sequence goes on along the minus strand of NC_141699.1, from coordinate 1,084,147,505 downwards.
TTTGCGCTTTACAAATATAGATTTACATTTAATATGCTAATGCTGTATGTGTTAACACATTCCACCCAGACCTAATGGTCTTGCCAATGTTTGTCTTCCCTGTGATCTGGAGAGTGTTGGGACGAAGTGACCAATGTCATGGCTGATTTGCTACAGAGGAGCCAGTTGTAGATGGCTTTCTGAAGCACCAGTGGTCCGATAGATCGGTCCATGGTCCACGTCTAGGTGGACAATGGGCTCCCACCAGAGGAGGCTAGGAATCAGGCGCAGGTTTCTACAGAAGGGCAGAGAGTTCTAGACGAAGCAGCTATGACATGTGTCTATAAAGTAGAACAGACACACCGCTGTAATGCACAATATATGAAGGCTTCAAATCAGCGCTTTTTGCCAAGGGAAGTCATCGGAGGGTGAAGTGATCGTGTCGCATTATCTTTGTAGTCATCTGGCTGCACCCCTTCGTACTCTCTGAAACAGACTGATGAGAGAGTATGGGGGTACCGGTAGGGATTGCTCCCACAGACCTCCCAGCAGAGATGGATATTCATTAATTTTGTGGGAACACCAGGCAAATCGTGATCTTACTCGGAGCCAGAGGGAGGCGCAACTCTCTGCTCCATACAACATGGGATGCAGTGATTGAGGCTGGCTCTGTGGTTGACAGTGTGGCCCAGCAGCTCTGAGCCACAGGCCCCTCACGCTCCCCAATATTCTCTTCCCTTAGTGTCGGCCCGCACAGCATTTCAAGGGACTCCTTGAGCCCAAGAGAGACTGACACTGGCCTATGAAACATGGTCCACCTTAGGATTCTCTAAGGTGATCTTGCCTGGGAAGCGCACGCACCCTCTGGAAAGGGAATCTCTGCAAAGTATGGGCAGGAAGACACCTGGAAACCCCCCTTTGCCAGGATTGCTTGGGCTCCATGGGAAGGTGATCCTGGGTATTCTCAAGGTCGTCTGCCTGAGGGATACCCCAATGACTGCACAAAGAGGAGACCCTGGGGTTTGCCAAGGTCTTGTGGCTGCACAAAGAGGAGACCCTGGGGTTTGCCAAGGTCTTGTGGCTGCACAAAGAGGAGACCCTGAGGATTGCCAAGGTCTTGTGGCTGCACAAAGAGGAGACCCTGGGGTTTGCCAAGGACTTGTGGCTGCACAAAGAGGAGACCCTGGGGTTTGCCAAGGACTTGTGGCTGCACAAAGAGGAGACCCTGGGGTTTGCCAAGGTCTTGTGGCTGCACAAAGAGGAGACCCTGGGGTTTGCCACTGTCTTGTGGCTGCACAAAGAGAAGACCCTGGGGTTTGCCAAGGTCTTGTGGCTGCACAAAGAGGAAACCCTGGGGTTTGCCAAGGTCTTGTGGCTGCACAAAGAGGAAACCCTGGGGTTTGCCAAAGTCTTGTGGCTGCACAAAGAGGAGACCCTGGGGTTTGCCAAGGTCTTGTGGCTGCACAAAGAGGAGACCCTGGGGTTTGCCACGGTCTTGTGGCTGCACAAAGAGAAGACCCTGGGGTTTGCCAAGGACTTGTGGCTGCACAAAGAGGAGACCCTGGGGTTTGCCAAGGTCTTGTGGCTGCACAAAGAGGAGACCCTGGGGTTTGCCACGGTCTTGTGGCTGCACAAAGAGGAGACCCTGGGCTTTGCCAAGGTCTTGTGGCTGCACAAAGAGGAGACCCTGGGGTTTGCCAAGGTCTTGTGGCTGCACAAAGAGGAGACCCTGGGCTTTGCCAAGGTCTTGTGGCTGCACAAAGAGGAGACCCTGGCGTTTGCCAAGGACTTGTGGCTGCACAAAGAGGAGTCCCTGGGGTTTGCCAAGGACTTGTGGCTGCACAAAGAGGAGACCCTGGGGTTTGCCAAGGTCTTGTGGCTGCACAAAGAGGAGACCCTGGGGTTTGCCACGGTCTTGTGGCTGCACAAAGAGAAGACCCTGGGGTTTGCCAAGGTCTTGTGGCTGCACAAAGAGGAGACCCTGGGCTTTGCCAAGGTCTTGTGGCTGCACAAAGAGGAGACCCTGGGGTTTGCCAAGGTCTTGTGGCTGCACAAAGAGGAGACCATGGGGTTTGCCACGGTCTTGTGGCTGCACAAAGAGAAGACCCTGGGGTTTGCCAAGGTCTTGTGGCTGCACAAAGAGGAGACCCTGGGCTTTGTCAAGGTCTTGTGGCTGCACAAAGAGGAGACCCTGGGGTTTGCCAAGGTCTTGTGGCTGCACAAAGAGGAGACCCTGGGGATTGCCAAGGTCTTGTGGCTGCACAAAGAGGAGACCCTGGGGATTGCCAAGGTCTTGTGGCTGCACAAAGAGGAGACCCTGGGGTTTGCCAAGGTCTTGTGGCTGCACAAAGAGGAGACCCTGGGGATTGCCAAGGTCTTGTGGCTGCACAAAGAGGAGACCCTGGGGTTTGCCAAGGTCTTGTGGCTGCACAAAGAGGAGACCCTAGGGTTTGCCAAGGACTTGTGGCTGCACAAAGAGGAGACCCTGGGGTTTGCCAAGGTCTTGTGGCTGCACAAAGAGGAGACCCTGGGGTTTGCCAAGGTCTTGTGGCTGCACAAAGAGGAGACCCTGGGGTTTGCCAAGGTCTTGTGGCTGCACAAAGAGGAGACCATGGGGTTTGCCAAGGTCTTGTGGCTGCACAAAGAGGAGACCATGGGGTTTGCCACGGTCTTGTAGCATTGTCCAGCAGCACCAAAGTCTGACTGGCAGCACCAAGGTCTGACAGGCAGCACCAAGGTCTGACTGGCAGCACCAAGGTCTGACTGGCAGCACCAAGGTCTGACTGGCAGTGCTCTGGAGGGCCATTGAAAGGAACGCTCCAAGGCAATCTACAATGTATCACAATGGAACGAGTTACAGGCAATAATGAAAATAGTAAGAAAAGAGCTCAGTGTAACTAACAAAGGAGTATTCAACAATTTACTTTAATTATAGCAAGCACAGATAAAATTCATTTTAAAAAACAAAATACTGTTAAAACGACCTCAGATTGTTGATGATACATAATACATCGAAATTAAATCTGTGAAGATTTAATTTCTGCCACTTTTTATTCTTACTTTTAACTGTTAAATCAGTAGGTCAACTGTGTTTAAATAAATTAAAAGTTTGTCAACATTGAGTGTTCTGGGTATGAACTGTTGAATAGGAATTCACAGATAGATCAAGCCCCAGCTGAGTTAAGGGAAGAAAAGTGTCTGGCTGGTTACCCATCCTGGAAACAAATGACCTACAGCTGCTATGTATGTCTACAGGACAGAATTGCTGACAGAGACACCACCATAGCCCCTGAGAAAGGAACATCATACACATCTTCAGGAATTGCAAATAGAAATGATCAAGCTTCTTCAAAAGTCAACCATGAAACTGTGCAAACACAGGATGAAGGACGGAGCCCTGAAATGTTTCAGACACTCACCCCCAGTCACAGATCTGGGTTGAATCTATCATCGTTCTTTAGCTCACCATGCCACCCCAGTTCAGACACAGCAAAATGCAAATCAGTCTTGACCCTGTGCCTCATGGGAACAGTCCCTCCCAGATTGCCAAGCCAGGTCTTCCCTGGACTGGAAACAAGTATCCTGGGAACGGATTTGGGCTAACAGTCTTTATCAGCCAGGCTAGCTTTAATCCAGTGGCAAAGTGAGCAAGGGACCCACGTCTGGGCATACCCTGCCAACTCAGGGCAAACAAAGTAAACACAAGGAGATGATGGACGGAGCGCTGAAACTTTTCAGACACTCACCCTCAATCACAGATCTGGATTGAATCCATCATTGTTCTTTGGCTCACTTCCCCCACCCCAGTTCAGACATGGCTATATGCAAATCAGTCTGACCCTGTGCCTCATGGGACTGGTCCAGTCCGATCTGCCAAGCCAGGTCTTCCCTGGACCGGAAACAAGCATCCTGGAACCGTTTAAAGTTGAATCTATCATCGTTCTTTAGATCACTTCCCCTCCCCAGTTCCCAGAAATCCAAAGAATCAGGGCCTTGTCTCCATATTATCCTTTATACCAATAGAAAAATGGATGGAGGATGGCATCCTGTCTTAGATCTAAGGGCATTGAAGACATTTTTATAAAGGTAAACTTGCAAGATATCTCTTATGGACATTGAGTCAGACAACCGTTCAGACAGCCTAGCATCAATAGATCTGAAGGATGTTTTTTTGCATCTGCCAATTCACCCTCAGCACCAGAATTATCTCTGTTTTATGTTGGATGGACACCACAACCAGCTCAAGGCCTTTCCATTTACCCTAAAGTCCACACCAAGAGTGTTTACAAAATGCCTAGTTCCTGTTGCTGCATATCTGCATAAGCAAGGAGTGCAAACTGTTCTATACCTAAACAATTGGTTATCAACGCTCCTTCTTGAAATCAAACTGTAGCAGCTGTTGGCACAACCCTCCAAATTCAGTAAACCTTGAGTCTCACCCTGAATAGGAAAAAGTCAGTGCTCACTCCATATCAGCATAGCCTGTTTCTGGGAGCAAACTTCCACACAGACACTCTAAAGTCATATCCTTCACAGGAAAGGGGCCAACATGAAATAACTTGCTATAGAACATCATGAGGAATCTCAGATAACAGTACACAAGTTCAGAGCATTATTAGGAATGTTGTCTAAATGAAACCCTTCAATACCACTATGCAGACTGAGAATGACCTTCAACAGAAACAAACTTCCTTATTTGTACTGGAGGCAAGTCTCAGACCTTTTGGACAATCTGAGGCACATAACAACAAAGATCAAGACCGCCTTGAAATGGTGGAGAAGCGAAAACAACATTTACAGAGGCCAGGACCTGTACATCATGGAGTCACAATATCGTTTGACGGCAAATGCCTTGTTAAAGGGTTGGAGGTGTTCACTTGGTGTATCTCACAACAAGCAGTCTGCGGACCCTTTATGAACAGACCCTTCACATTAACATCCATTAGCAAGTCCTAATAGGAATAGACAATAGAACTACTTTTTATTACATAAAAAAACAAGGGTGGCAATATTTGAGCATCTTTGGTACCAGGTATTGAGCATCTTTGGTACAAGGTATTTGAGCATATTTGGTACCAGGTATTTGAGCATTTTCGGTACCAGGTATTTGAGCATATTTGGTACCAGGTATTTGAGCATCTTTGGTACCAGGTGTTGACAAAAGGAGTCACTTGTGACAGACCTCCAGAGCTGCATGACGGATGCATTAGGCAGATAAAATAAAGACCACCACAAATGGGAGCTGGACAACGGACAACCGCAACTAGTTTTTCAGAAGTTGGGCTTCCTTGTACTCGATCGATTGGCAAATCCAGGAAATTGCGAAGGCTGAAACTTCATTAGCTGGCTATGGTTCCCGGGGACTCGGGGGAAGCGCTTTTGATTCTTTGGTGAGGAAGGTTTGCTTATCCCTTCTCACCGAGGGTTCTCCTGAGGCTGACTAGCGGATCATGAACGATCAATCTCTTCAGCATGGGCCAGGCAGCCGTGACACACAGACTTTTGGAATCTGTTGATAAAGACCCCCACCACATTCAAAGAGAAACCTTACCTTTATCAAAGACCAGGGCAAAGTTCTTCATCACGACCCTGCCTCCTGCACATGACTGCCAGGCTGCTGCAGGCCTAGAGTACTGTCTTCCTTACATCCCTGGTAGGTTGCAGTCCTATGGAATATAGGGCTGTCTCCCAGGGCACTGGGTGTGTGCTGTGCTATCCAGCTAGTGTTCCAATAAACAAAATTATATTCGATATTTGCTGCAAAATTTCATTTATTCTTTCAACGTCTCCTTATTCAATGTTCCAATCACATTTTGTTTTCCTTATATGTCTTCCTGAAAATGCTTTCTTGTTGTACATCACAAGTATATTCCTCTCTCCAATGCATTTCGGCGACATTTTCGCCTTCATCAGGGAAACATTCTAAAATATAAACATACCATTTTTACCATCTAATCTACAACAGTGTCCATAGTTCACATTATAATACATTATATGCTTTCCAACTTAATACTGCGCCTATATGTTGGCTACATTCATGCATGACTATGCTCATATTCACTTATGAGAAGACTCCCCACCTTTGGCTGTCTTTATCAATGAATGTATTCTCTGATGTGATATTGCAATGTAATCACACTAATTTTGTGGGTAACTTTTGATCGTTCGTTATGTCCATATTACTCAACCCTGCATTTTTGCGCCGTGCGTTATGCTGTTATTACATGTAACTCATAATGGATACTATCCTTGTCGGGGTTACTCCTTTGTTCGTCTACGCGCCATGTTTAGTGCTATCGTTATCTATGACTCATTATCCGTGGGTCTTGTATCCTCATCGTTGTTACTGGTGTGATATAAAAGCAGTTTCCTTATGGGATGGCTTTTATGTTGTCCTCCCATTGTTTATATAATATGCTATGCTGCAATATCATTCGTGCGGGTTCCTGTGTTTATAAGCTCACCTCAGCTGCAATCGTTATCGCTGAGCGCTCCTTTCTGTGTCTTCAATTCGGCGATTACGCGCTGTAGGATTCCGGCGGTTACTTCTGCTTCTGTTCTACGTTACGTAACTTTACGTGCATACGTTAGTTGTTATCATGTGACCTGACCTTTTTTTATGTTGTGCTTTATTGATCTATAGCGCGTACGTAAACAAACCAGCCTAGTTTTTTCTATCGGGTAAATGAGCCCGTATTAACAATCTTTAACTATACAGTTCCTGTAAGATATATACATTCAATGACCTCATTACTCTGTGGTAACTTGTGGAGCCTATGAGCCTGTGCATATATACCGATCGTTACACGATTACTATGAGACAAATACGTTGAGCTACATCATATTGTATGAAAATACGTATGGTAAGAGATGTTACGCTTCATTGTCCATATATGCATATATACAAATAACAGGCAAAGTCAACCCTTTCATTCAGGCCATTCGGTTTAAGTGAATTTAAAAAATAAATCCAATAATTTTCTCTCTTTAACAAATTCTTCTTATTGTCCGTTCCTTCTTTTTTTTGGAACTTCCTCCAGAATACAGACTCTTAATTGGCTGATATGGGGTTTAGCCTCTACAAAATGAGCCGCTACCGTTGATTTTAAAGCCTTCATTCGTATGTTGCTCTTGTGTTCATTTAATCGTATTTTCAATTTCCTTTCTGTATGTCCAACATATACTGAGCCACACGGGCACTTCAGCATATAAATTATATTCATTGAATCACATGTTGCGTTGACTTTTAAGTTGATATTATGTCCTTTCATCGGGTGTGTAATCTGATTACCTCTGATGATATTATTGCAATTGCTACAATTTAGACATGGTGTGGTACCCCTGTATGTGGACCTTGCGATATCTTCTTTGGGTTGTTTTAAGAGTTCACCTACGTTTTTGGCTCTGGTGTAAGCGAACAAAGGTTCCTTGGTGAATATACCTTTGAATTCCTGTTCCAATTTCAATAATGGCCAATGACTTTTAATGATTGACTTAAACTGGGTGCTCATGTTGGAATATTTACTGACACATGTTATTCGTTGTTCCGTTTGGTGAGTTCTGATATTCAATAGCTCTTCTCGAGTTTTGACGTTAGTCCTGCTTATGGCCTGTTTTATGATGTTGTCTGGGTATCCTCTCTCCTGAAACCGTCTTGCCATACATGTCATCTGGTGGTGGTGTTGATCAGGTTCCAAGACTACTCTTTTCGCCCTAAGAAATTGAGAGTAGGGGAGGTGTCTCTTCAGTGATGGAGGATGGTAACTTTCAAATCTTAAAAGATGATTCCTGTCCGTTTGTTTTCTATACAGATTAGTTGCAAATCCTTCATTGGTATTGGTGATCTCTACGTCCAGAAATTGGATGCTATCATCTTTGATTTGCCAAGTAAATTGAATCCTTTCGTCTTTCATATTTAACATCTCTACTTCGTTCAATAGGGATATGTTGCCACTCCAAATTACGAACATATCATCAATGAATCGAACATACATTTCTGTGTGTCTTTTCCATGTGACGTTTTCATATATGTGTTCCTCTTCAAATGCTGTCATGTAGAGATTTGCGTATGCAGGTGCAGCACAATTACCCATGTAAGTTCCACTTTTTTGTATAAACCATCTGTTCTCATAGGTAAAATAGCTGTGCATCAATGTGAACTCCATGCGCTCCATCAAAAACACTTGCAACTCTTGTGTGTAATCGCTTTGTAGCAATGCCTTTTCTATCGCTCCTAAGCCTTGTTTATGTTTTATTGAAGTGTAAAGTGCCTTTACATCTATGGTAGCAAATGTTATGGGCTGGTCTTTGTTTCTCTTTAACGCCTTTAATTTGTTGAGGAAATCCGTGGTGTCTTTTATATATGACTTAGTTTTGATGACCAAAGGCTGTAAATATCTATCCAGAAATTTCCCTATTGGTTCATGTAGACTTTTTTTGTGGATACAATCGGACGACATGGTGATTGTTTTTAATCCTTATGCACCTTAGGTGTCATGTACAACGTGGGACTTGCTGGATGATCCTGTGTTAAGTATTTTCTTGTTCTGTCATTAATGACTCCTCTATCTAGGGCTTTTTGTAAGATAGTTTGTAATGTTTTTTTGATCTCCAGAGTCGGATTGAAGTTTATTTCCATATATGTGTTTTCATCTTCCAAATGTTTGGTAACTTCTGAATGATAGTATGATTTGCTTAGAATTACCAACGCTCCCCCTTTATCTGCTTTATGACAGATGATTTTTTCATTGCTTGCTATGGACTTGAGTACTCCGAATTCTTTGCTTGTCATGTTTGTGAGTTTGCATTTCTTTCTTGTGTTTAGTTGATGTATGTATTTTTTGCAAAACTGTTCAAAAAGGTCGATTGTCTTATGACTAACCGGTGGCATATACGTGCTTGGTGCTTTCAAACCTTTTAATTGGTCGGTTTGATCTTTCTGGGTTTCTCCAATGACGTTATCGAAAAAATGTCTCAATCGTATTTTTCTAGTCAATTTAAAGAGGCTAACCTCAAGTTCCAACATGTTAGTGTGAGCATAGGCACATATGATGTTTCTTTCTGTAAAACATTGATCTGTTGTGGGCTTAACTCGCAGTCTGATATGTTTAATACTAGGTTGTTCAGATCATCTAAGTTTGTTGATTCTTGGTTTTGTCCTTCTTTGCGGTCACATTTCTGGTTTGTGGTTGTCCCGTTTCTCTTTCTTTTACCAATTCCCCTCCGGGGTCTTCTTTTTCTCCGGGGACTCTCTCTAAAAAAGGGCTCGAGGTCGCTGTTTCCTGTGGGGTAGCTCCTGTCTGATAACTCTCCCTATCTTGAGGTGTTTTTTCACTATCCGTCGATGACGTGTCGGTCTGTGATGTGTATACTTTGGTCTGTCTTCTTCTCGCATATATTTCCGCCCACTTATAAACTTCTTCCAGCTTATAATCAAGCGTATCTCTCCTAAATTTTCGAGAGCTGGTGCAGGTTTCTGAATGCAGTGAGAGCGACTTCTACCATCACAGGCCACTTGAAGAAATGGAAACACTTTAGCCTCTGGGTAGCGGTAACCATTATTGATCAACTGCCTCATGACATCTGACTTTGCCTCTGATGCACCTTGAAGAATCTGACCTAAACATTCTCCAATCAGAGTCTTTTTAGCAGCTGTTTTGAGATATCTTGGAATACTGAACACAACACCACTCTTCTCGACTGGAGTGTTTAAAAAATTCATGCCAGGAAGCTTTCACATATGACCTCCAGCAGCCAGAAATCCACCATGTTGGGAGCTTAAACACTGTCTTATGGGCTCTTATAATCCACCCTTTTGAGCCCATCTATAAAGCATCACTTCAAATGCTTTCATGAACCACTGCCTTTCTTTTAGCCCTCACCTCAGCAAGGCGCGTGATTCAGGCGTCTTCCAGCAAGGCATCCTTCCTTAAACTTTAACAAAGGTAAGCGTTCACCAACTAAGAATCCAAAGTTCATCCTGAAGGTTCTCATGACTTTCACCTCAAAGAAATCAAAACATGTCTTTATCAACATTGACAACCTACTACATCAGCAGAAAGAGCACTACATTCTTTAGATGTGAAACTCTGTTTGAAAGTTTACATTGATTGCATAAAAGACTTTTGTAAACTGACCAACCCTATGCACCCCTCAGAAATGTCAACAGAGATAACCCTCTCTCAAAATAAGGCATTGAGGCTGGCTCACAGCTTACAGCTTTTGTCTGTGGCAGGGCTGGTTGCCCTTTAAGGGGTAGTATCAAATCACACTCCAATAAATGTATGGTGGCCAAAGTGCTATCAATTGATGAGTGCCTTTAAAACACATTTGTAAAACAGCAACTTGGATTTCGATGCAAACCTTTACCCAGGCTTCACTACATTGATAAGCAGCAGTGGACAGGCGGGGGGGTGTAACTTGTTTCCATAAGGTGAGACTTATTTCCACCTATTTTACTTCCATATTAGTAAACTGCTTTGGTAATTGTAAGCCAAACATGGTAATCTATGAAAGATCCAATGATGAGCAAGAAGAAAAAGTTGCTTACCTGTAACTTTAGTTCTTGAGCACTGAGATATTTTTTAGATTCAAATGCACCACCCTTCTTCCGCGTCCAGGAAGCTGCCACATGAATGCAGCTGAACTCTGAAAATGTGACAGTTGTGTCTCTGAGGAGAGTTGTAACCCTGCGCTGTTCCACCTGATAGGCCTGGCTATGGGTCGTAACATGGGGTGGATGGGGTTCTTGTATGCTGAGGAGGTTTTCAGTGTTCATTGCCGCATTGTACACTGCAGTGTTAACAGTGACTATCGAGGGTTGCCTCTCTGATATAGGGGAATAATTTAAGCATGTGAATGTACGAAAGATACGGATATGGAAGAACCCTAGTTTTACTGGAAACTGTTACGACAGCAAGCACAAGAAAGCCAACAAATTACAACGCTGTACTAGCAAGTGCTGGGATTGATCATGGGTAGCAAATGCTGGCTAATAGAATTAAAGTACTCAAAATCCATCAAGGAGAAACAGATTGGGTTCTTGTTCTCGGGAACGGTGTGGAAAGGATAGGTATACCAATCAGAAGCGCCGGAGTTAGACAAGGATGAAAGCCCCCATGTATGTGCACAAGAATCAAAACCAACTGAGATTCATCTAAAGTAGGAAAGGAAAGCAGACCAACAGTGATCTTCAAAGTAGCTGGCGGAAGAGTCAAAGAGAGGGTCCGACAGAGGCACACAAAATGTAGGCCAAAGAATATCCGTGGTTCTGGACTTGGCATCAGAAACTATGAAGAAATGAACGGTTCTCAAGAAGATTATGAAAAAGTCTGGCCCACGGCAAGTGGTGGGTTTGGTATTGCCATCAAGGCTCTTCAAGGGATCGGAAGGCACAACTCTTTTAGGCGTCATTGCTCTCCTAGCTGATGTCACAGATGTAAGAAGAGAGCAATAGTTAGGGATAAAGGTAAAGGTCTCTGCAGGGCCATCCCCCAACTTTTTTCCTTCACCCTCCTGTTTTCTGAATCTGTTTTGTTGGCTTTTAGGACTCTGTGCACTTTGCCACTGCTAACCAGTGCAGAAGTGCTTTCGCTCTCTCCTTTAAACATGGTCAAATTGTCTTATACCCAATTGGCCATTCAGTTTACTTGTAAGTCCCTACTAAATTGGTACTACGTGCACCCAGGGCCTGTAAATTAAATGCTGCTAGTGGGCTTGCAGAACTGATTGTGTCACTGACCTGGGATAGCTGTCTAGTGCTGCCGATGGTAGGTTTGTTAATTGAAAAGCCAGGTTTTCAGCTTCTAGTGGAAATCAAGAAAGGAGGAAGAGACCCTGATGTGGGGTGGCGGGTCGCCTACTCTTTAGGAGAAATGTAAGAAAACCCCCTCCCTCCTGATCCTGTGTATGTGTGGGATGTGTGTGAGTAGGAGTCCTGCGAACCGGAGGTGCATGGGCAGTTGATGGAAGGAGATGCGACTGTTCAGCAGTCACAAATGAAGATGAAGTAATGGTTGTTGGTGTCTTTGCTCCCAGAATCCCACTCACTGCTTCCTCTTGTTCCTGTTTACTCGTTACAGATTATGACACACTCGCAAAAGGCAAAGAAAAAGATGTTCCCTGGAGTCCATCAGAGCATCGATGAACCTCTTCAGAGACCTGTCACCCCTAGTTATCACCGAGCAGCCTACCCTCCGTAAGTCTTTCAATTGGCTGGTGAAGTTATTTTGCTAAAACAAAGTACATATTTCGTTTTGGTAATCGTAACCAAACTAATAGAACTAGCATACACTTGAAGGCCCTAATAACAAAGGTGCAAATAGTACCAAAGTGGTATTTCTGTTGCAGTAATTACCAATACTATGAGCATCAGTAGTCCGGGGATGTAGGAATATGGCATACTCGAGTTGGACCCTGAGGGTGAACTCCGGAAATGGGGAATACCATAGCAATGCCTTATAGCACCCATTTTTTTAACAGAAATACCCATTTTTTTCATTCATTACACACCCGCAAATTTCAGTAGTTTTACCCTGGTGAAAAGTCTGGGGAGAGCGGTGCTTTGGAAGTTAGGCATGCCCACGTCTCCCATAGTTCCCCTTTCGGCCGGAAACTGTTGCGGGACAAACTGCAAACTACCCAGCGGTCAGAGCGGAGGCCTGAATTGCTATCAATAGGGGGAGGTGGAGGTCCTTCATAGAGAGTGGAGTGAAAGCAAGGAGCAGTCCTTGGGTGAGTAGGAAAATGGGGGAAAAACTGTGAAACAACAGGCTGAAAGGTGAGTACTGCAGCTACAACTAATAATCAGTAAGTTCAATTATGTGTTGCAGCTGACACTTCAGCACATTGTATTTGATAGTTGATGGACACAAGTTCTTGCTTAACTTGAAAAACCGGTGCCACCCTGCCGTAGAACTTTTTTTCTGTTTGCTTTGGATTTAGCATCGTTGGATTTGACAAGCTGTGGGTCCACAGAAAGCAATTCTCTTGGTTCTTACTCCGGTTGCTACTGGCACAGGCAGGGTGCCGCACTAGCGATAGTTTAAGGGGGCTATTGCCCAGGCCTACCCAGCTACCGGGACATTGTGCTTTCTTGCAGCTGATTATTCTTATCTGACTCCATAATGTGGCAGGCACTACTAGCTTCACCTGTTAAATCCATTCAGCTCCCTTCACATTTGGGCTCCTTGTCCCCAAAGTGTGTGGTGTGATTTATGTGTGTAGGAGACAGAGAGATGCTTGAATCCTGTTCATTGAAGACACAAAGCTTGGAAATCATTATAGAGGGCTTGGCTTCAAAGAAATGAAGAAGGTTGGCTTATCAGCATGCTACAGGCCTTGTGCACCACCTGCCGCCTCAGTTCAACACCTAGGGCCCGATGTAGGTAATCTCGATTTACCTACTCTTAAATACCGAATCATACCAATTCGGTATTTAAGAGTAGGTAAATTGGAAGTAGGCAGATGTAGGTAATTTTTCTTTTTCAATTACCGAATCTGTATGATTCGGTATTTACCGATTCGGTAATTACCGAATCAGTATTTGCCATTGATTCCTATGGGCTTCAAGGCCCATAGAATCAATGGCAAACACAGATTCTGTAATTATCGATTCGGTAATTACCGAATCAGTATTTGCCATTGATTCCTATGGGCCTTGAAGCCCATAGGAATCAATGGCAAATACCGATTCGGTAATTACCGAATCCTGCCAGGGGGAACGGGATGTCACTTTGACACCCTGTAGCGCCCCAATGTCAGGCTTGTGTGCCATGTGGTACACATACATGCCCTAAGGGCATGTCTGTGTGTCACATGGCACAGGTGTACCTGAATTCGTTATTTACCATGCAATAGTATTACATGGTAAATAACGAGTTCTTAGGGGCCTGTGGCACTGTTTAAAGCGCCACCTACATCTGCATTTACAGATTCAGTATTTTTACCAAGTCTGTATTTACCAATTCGGTAATTTTACCGATTCGGTAAATACAGATTCGGTAAAAATACAGAATTCGTAAATACATGCCCCCTACATTGGAAAAGGCATTTACCGGTCGGTAACAGCCAAATTCGGCCGTTACCGACTGGTAAATGCCTATCCACATCGGTCCCCAAATGCCTTGTTTGGTTATGGGTGACGGAACCATGGATAATTGCTAAGGGAAGAGCTCCTCGGATGAGTTGGGTTGGACCAACTGAAGTGAGGTGTTCATGTCACTATTCCCCCTCTGATTCAGTGCTTCCAAAACTTTTTAGACCCACCACCCACTTTGTAGAACCACAAACGTTTGCGACCCACCTAGCTTTAATGGACGTGAACTGGGCAGTTTTTTTAATATAACCAAAGCATCATGTGACAGTACACAGTCATTTGAAGACAACACATGTACCAATGAAATTGACTCTAAATGTGCTCAGAAATACAGTTTTACTGATCAAAACTATATTGCACACAAATGATAATGTGTGGTGGTCAGGTTTCAGTGAATATTTCTCATTTGTGAATCTCCAAGTAAAGAGGTTTGATTTGTTTTGATCCTATTAAAATCTTTACATCCATCACACTTCAGAATTACAAAAAATGTGCTTAGTTTTTCTTTACTAACTGCTGAATGTGTACAGTTGATTTACAGATATTTAAATTTTGATTTGTTACCAAAAAATGAAATCCTTCAACCTTTTCTTTCACACACTTCAAACCCCAGCAAGATTGTCACATAATTCACTTTACTCTTCTTTCTCCGACTGCAGGGACAGCAGTTTGTAAACACCAATCCCTATGTTGAAAAACATAAGCAGCAATTTGTTAGAAGACATAGCCTGACATTTGACCTCTGTCTTTGAAGCGCAGCAAATGTGACGAGATAATACAAAATGTAAAGGCATTTTTATTTGTTGCTTGGACTTTCACGACTCAACAAGATTTAGCTCAGGACCCACCAGTAGGTCGCGACCCCCAGCTTTCCTTCCCATTTTGAGGTTTTCTATCACATTCTTCTGGAAAGAATTGTCTCCAGCTGATAAGCCCCAACCATCCCACATTTTGTTTTAACCACATCGATGCTAGTGTTATTTTCCTCCTGTGCTGGTTTATTGAGTTTCTCATTGTTCATGACGAGCTCAGCTCGTCATGAGTGTATGGAGGTGTACACCATGACGAGCTGAGCTCGTCATGAGCGTCCAAGGAGTTCATGAATCATCTTTATTAGGTACAGAAGTCCTGCTCATGAACTGGATATCCGTCCAAAACTATGAGCTTCTTGGTAAAGCTCAGCTTGAGCTGAATGATCTGAAGAGTCCTTGCTAGAAATGGGATTCCACATTCTCAGCGTAGCTACTGTTGTGATAGCGTCCATCTCCTCTACCATGGCTTCCAGCTAGGAGAACTCCCTGTTCCTGGGGATTTTATATTTTCATTTGCCCCTAAAATGCCCTAGCCACATCCGGAATTACCACTCTTCAAGTACCAAAGCTTTCACCTTGAGAGTGTTCGGTGTGGGAAAAGTGGCTTTGTCTGAAACGACAATTTTTTTTCTGAAATGGGAACTATAATCTGTTCCTGTGGTGGGCCATAGGCCATGCCAGACAAGTGGGGTATCGTTTTTATCGGCATAAACGCGGAAAAGCTGGGAGGTAGGTATTTTGTGGATCTCCAATGATTACAGAACTTTCCATCTCAGAATATGTGTGATTTTAGCCAAAGCTTAGTGTTTGCATGGCATTCTGGGTCAGAAAAAATTGTGGTATCCTCAATATCACACCTCCCTACACTCTCCAGAAGCGTGCGGGTTTGCTGAACTTCACTGGGTGGCGGCTTGGCCAGGCACTGCTTGTACCCTCCCATATTACGTCCCTGAAGACATGTTCACTGACTGGAATGATAACATCCCTCATGACATCATTGTAAATACACTGTCCATGACGGGGCGCCAGTTATAGTTACTTTAGAGCACGAGTTAAAGTTACTTGAGACAACTATAAAAGATGAATTTCAGTGGTTTTGTTAGTTTAAAACTGAGTTTCAACTGCAATTTTCACCTAACTATAATGTTTCTTTAACCTTTGGTATATTCAGTGAATG
This sequence comes from Lissotriton vulgaris, assembly GCF_964263255.1. Taxonomy (NCBI): domain Eukaryota; kingdom Metazoa; phylum Chordata; class Amphibia; order Caudata; family Salamandridae; genus Lissotriton; species Lissotriton vulgaris. The sequence continues at coordinate 1,084,131,442 of NC_141699.1, read as the reverse complement.
TGGATCTATACAGATATCAGGCGATACCAATGCTTTGCGTTATTGAAGCATGAATGGTAAAGTCCTGCGTGGTATTAAAACACATTATAATGCCTGGAGGGTAAAGGCATGCCTTGTAAAAGCATGTATGGTAAAGTCTGATATTCATATCATCTGCTGCTTCTATAAACTTCTACCCGACCCATCTATGTACCGGTGATGTCTGGCGGGGTTGGGGTCATTTCCAGCCCTTTCATTGACTAAAGTAAGCTGGTGGGTGCTTGGGTTGACCTCGATCTCTTCAATGGACTCATCGCGTCCGGTTGGGTTGGTGTTATCTCAAACACTTCCCTTAGTACCATCTAATGAATGTACCTGTAACTTGTTTTTTTGTTTAAATAATTTTTATTGAAATTTCAGAATGAAAAAAATAATACAATGACAAGTATGAAAATCAATTCATGGGTAAAGATTGCAAAACGTTGGTATAACTATTAGAATAAATAAAAGACATATAAAAAGAGAATGATATTTGTAGTCATGTTTACTACAATGTACAAATGCCTGTAATAAAGTAATAATGAAGGATTTGTATGTGAATGAATTGATGTCCTTAGTAAAAAGAAATGATGTGTCTTTCATGTCACATCAATTGATTCCGAGGGCTTTCTTTTTCCCCTTAGACCAGAGAGCTCGTCGAGGTCACGACAAGCACCAAGTCCTATAAGAGACGGCAGGATTCAGTTCCAGCAAATCTCCAGGCCACCAACGCGGAGTGGAAGCAGGAGCAGCATCACGGAGTACTGCATCTCCTCTGCATGTAAGTACCCAAGCGGGTACTGTGTGTCCTGGAATGATTCCTGGACAGGCTGCTCGGTGCTGTGTGAAAAGCTCTTCTCTGGACAGGCCCTTATCTTTGTGGTTAGATGCTATGGGGATTTTCTGATTTGCCATAAGATTAGTCTGCTAAACATTTCTATTCTTGTTCCTATAATTTTGACCCATGTTCCACAATCAACAATAGCCTAGGTGGCAGAGGAAGACCATAATTTCCCTATGAAGGGTTGACCTAGGTAGAATACATACACACACCACCTCTTAAGTGATCGGTAGACTTTACTTTAGAAGGTGACGCGCACCATTTCACAGCGTACGATAATGTAAGTGTGATTTAAGATTTGACCTAGCAGGCTTAAATATAAGGCACTCGGAGAGTTCAGCAAAAGTGTCAATGAGCTGCTATTCTTTGCCCTCATCAACTATTGGCAGCTGCAAGGGGGTGGTTTCCAATATGAATATCTTCTTGTTGGGTTGGCAGTGGTTGTTTAAACTCACTGTCAGGTACATGCATCATTGTTGCCGTTTGCGATTCCTTAATTGCGAAAATTAAGGAATCGCAAACGGCAATGCATCAAAAATTCGCAATTTTTTTAGCGATTCCTTATTTTTCTTTAATTGCGATTCACAATTTGCGAATCGCAATTAAGGAATCCCTTCCTATTGATTCCTATGGGCCAAAAAGCCCATAGGAATGAATGGGAAGACAATCTCAATTTGCGATTCGCAATTAGCTAAACGCAAATTGAGATTGCGATTTCAAGGGTGCAGGGGTGTCCAAAGGACACCCTGTTGCACCCCTGAAATCAATCTATCCACATATGTTGTGCACACACATGCCTAAGGGCATGTGTGTGCACAACATGACAGTTTTAAAAATGCACAAAATTGCATTTTTCAGATTTTTTGCAAATTACCATGAGGTCTAACCTCATGGTAATTATTTCCTCCTAATCGCAAATTCGCAATTTTTTTAGGTGTCATGCATTGCATTTAAGGAATCGCAAAAAAAAGCGATTTCTTGTATTTTTGATTGATGCATCCCAAATAGTGATTTAGGAATCGCAAACGGACGAATTTTGCGATTCGCACAGTTTGCGATTCCTAAATCACTTGATGCATGTGGCTGTAAGTTGTTTATCATCTTTAGTGCACAGTTGTGCACTTAAAGCCCTGTAATGACCAGTAGGAGTTCACATGCACGAGCGCTTCTGTAGTCACAGAAAGTCAGAACACACACACAGTTGCCGTGTTGGGCACAGTTTCTCCATGAATTGATCCCCAGCTGTACAAATCCCTAGACTGACTGACTGAGACCATCTCTCCACATGTGTCCCTGTTAAGGCTACACCACATGTGTCCCTGTTAAGGCTACACTGCCCACTCACTGCTGGCTTTGAGCAGAGGCCCAACCCTTTGAAGGATGAAATTGACTGACTGGAACCTCTGTTCCTCAATGAAAGAAAAGCATCTATGATTATGATGAATGAGGTGAGTTGACAAGGTACACAACACAAAGAGGTGTTCATAAAGTTATCAGCACCCACCAATGCCCATCCTGTCTCTACTATCACCCCTCGGGAATCTATGCTCTCCCAGCCCTGGCACACCTCATTTCACCACACTAAAGCGATCTTCCTCACCTAGTCCATGCTAGCTAAATTCAGTGTCAACAACAATACTTACTAAACCTTTAAATCTTCACCTATTGACAAGCATCACCCACATTTCTAGATTCTCTGCGTGCCACACGCCACATCTGTGCAGCACATGCAGCTGTAAGGAAACTTGCCCCAGGGATCCCTGATTATGCAGCTCGAATGCCAGATTTAGCTGCATTGCTGATATTGTAATCACCAATCCTTTTCACTCATGTTGCCCACTCTGTGCCTTCATCACCCTCCTCAGTCATGGATTACAGGATGTCCCCTCCACACTGATAATACCGCGTTCACCCACTCCCCAAGTGTCTTTAGAAAAAGAGGACAAGTTAAGATTTTTTAATGCAAACCATCCACAACTCCCCACTAACAGCTCTGACCTCTCCACCCCATGGTCTGAGCATATCCTTGCAGCCTGCTCCCTCATTCCCGTTGTGGTTGCTAGTGCAGATCCCACACCTTCGCTTTTGTTTGTCCTCTTATGTGGCATCTTCATCTTTCATCCGTGTTCAACCTCCTGGGTGACTCCAATTGCTTTTTACCTCTCATGGGCGGGAACTTCCGTTCAGTCTCTGTGTCTCCAATGACCACAAGCTCTTTCTCGCTCAACTCTCTTCTTCTCTGACACATGAACCCCTCGTCCTGCCTATGAATACAAGTGATAAAGGAGACCTCATCCATTCCCTCACTTTTCTCCCCACTTTTACTCTTCGAAACACTACAGAATGGTTTGACTCACTCAATAAAATCCGATGATGTTGTTGATCTGCCTTCTGTGCAGTCAGCACCTTCACTCCCTGAGCAGGCGTTCCATCCCCGTTTCACTGCCGCCATGATCTCTATACACAGACGCTGCCAGACTGCAGCTGGAGCACCAAAGGTTCACACCATCCTGGAATCTAGGCCTGGGGAAGAGGCAGAGAAAGCACACTAAGGATCTGCCTTTATTTAGGATATGTCAAGAAGGTCCTCTCCGGGGTCTGCTGGCTGACGCCAATGCTACTTCTCCTCGTCAAGCTCAGGGTAGCCATCCATTAGGATTGGGGGCGGGCTCCTATGAGGGAAGCGGGGCTGGGTGACGCAGCGATGTGCCATGAACTGCTAAACGCATACTGGGAACTCATGCCCGCATGAGCCCGACCTAGAGAAATTTGGTCTCCCCTGAAACGCTATCTCCAAACACTAAGTGACTCGGGGGATCCCCCCTGCTATAACGTTCTCTCTTAAGAGATTTACTATCCTACACCTCTCCTGCCTGGCGCCGACTCGCCTGTACGCCCCACTGCGCATGGTGAGCGACTTCCCAACATGATTTGACCGGATGCATCTACTTCAACTCTAACCAACATTTTACAGGTGGATCAATTTTGAGTGATTATGTCCCAGTTGAATCCTTTGCTTGTCTTCCCTACCACTCCCCCTCCCCCTTCCTTTTTAGCTCACTTACATTTTGCAAATGGAAATTTTATTCTATGGAATAAACTCTTTATTATATAATTGCTTTTTGTGCTGCTGCATTGTTTGTTGTACAACTCAATACATACAAAATAATAAAGGGATGTGTCTTTACAAATGCTGCCCACAGGGACCACCTCTGGGTACAACATGGAGCTTTTCATCACTCTACACTGAGATTACAAGGTGGCGGAAGAGAACCCCTACTCGCGCAATACCATGGGCATAGCCACAAAGTGTTTGGACTAGGAATAAAGTTTTAGATATTATTTGTTAACATTTCTCCCGCCCGTGGTAAAAAGTGATCTCTAAGAATCCTGCTTAGAGCACACTATATGGTGCAGCGTACCCCGGCACGCCATCATGGGCAAGAATGCTAGCAGTAATTTCCTGTTATTCTCCTAATGTTGATGGGACTATTTTAATTAGGATTGCGATTATGAAAATGATTTTATCCCACTGTACACTGATAGATATCATTGCCTCCAATGTGCAGCCATAGAAACCGAATCCTCAAGGATGTTCTCACCAACGTACAGAACAGAGCAGCACCTGAAGGGGGCCGGTGAACCCCTCTCGCCTCGCGCCATGGACCTCAGTCTGGAGAAGGGCAGCGGTCAGGCCAGCACGTAAGAGATTGTCAGCCGAAGCTGCTAATGTCATATCCTGCTGTTTTTAGGCTTGGTTTCTTGAATGAATTCATAATCAAAAATGTTTAGATATAATAAGATTGCTATACTATACAATAAGATTATAGGACTCTGAAATGCCAGGCTTTGCTATTGGCTGAACGAGAAAGGAATTCCAGTGTCCTGCTTCTGGATTGGAGCATACCTTTGAACATTCTCATTTTGCATTTTGCATGCAGTTGTCATTGGTGAAACAGATAGAAATACATTTTTCTGTATTAAAGACATTTTTAAAGTAGGCACAATGTAACCCAGTTTTAACAGAAGGAGGGCTAGAGAAAGGTTAGAGACCTGCAAGGATTTGCTCCCCTAGTGAGCTTATTAAACTCAAAATGGAACCCTTGGGTCTATTAATATTGTTCAACCTTGGTGAAGTGCGCCCTTTAAAGGACGATTTCCCTCACCCACCGTAGATAGCATGCTTCATCATTGTGAACCTCCTCAACACTGTGATGCCTACTCATGGTATAGGCTACAAACCCCTCATTGAGAGGGAGGAACTCGGAGACGTTTTGTTGAAAGAGAGGTATAATAAATACCCAATTGATGAGCTATGGGTGATGAGGGCAGCCGTTCAAGCGAATGTGATGATTAAAACTAACTACAGGGCTCACAAGTAACTTTATTTGGACATCCCTTGGCTAGGATTAAAAAACAAGAAGGCACTGTGGGAGTAATTAAACCTGCTTTAGTGTCACAAAAAGGTCGACATGTTTCAGCCTGTAACCCTCAAAATGTGTTGCAGCTTTCTTCTGGAACCAAAAGTCAGTGCTGGTGGTCAAAATGCTCAATTCAAAAGACAAATTATATTGATAACATTGACAAAACCATTTAGTGATTCTATGAGACGTCACAAGGTGGATTGACTGGCTGTAACCGGCTATTGTCGGGGATCATGGCTCAACTCACACCCTGGCATGGGGCTCAGAAGGCTCTGTTCTTACTACTGAGCTCCTGCCCGCCGTTCGCCACGCCAAGGATATGTTTCTTTATTCATGCACTGAATGACCTAACAAGCCATCACTTTCAAAATAGTTCAACTGATCCACTCACACTCCAGGAAATTTTGTTGCAAGGTTTATTTAATCTAGTGAGTAACAGCCATCACCTTCAAAAGCTCACAAACCAACACGTTTCAACCACTTGGTCTTGATCAGGGTTAACAGTGATCCACCTGTTGAGTCTATTTATACACATAAGCCTATACTGCCTGTAATGATGATCTTTAATAATCAAACAGGCAGTAATGAGGCATTTTGGGAGGTGTTGTTTACTAATTATAGTGATTATTAATTAACTTGTGAAAAAACTAAAATAAGTATACAATTTGTACTTTACATGAAGTCCTCATTGGTCTTATTGTCACTTGAGGTTTTTCTGTTTGATTATTTCAGTTCAGAAAATCGATCTTGGCTCTGTAGTTAATTGTAAAGCGTATACTACTGGGAGACCTAAATTTGTATAGACTTTTGATAATAAGGAAATGAAAGAATTATGACTTACCCGTGAGTACGACCCGACTTGTTGTCAAGGTTGTTGGAATAAATTATAGTGCGTGGCTCTGCCGTAATTGGGACCGCACTGCCATAGACGCCCCATAACATCCAGCGAAAGGGAGCCGTTGATGAGACACACACACACACCATATATATATATATATATATATATATATATATATATATATGTGTGTATATATATATATATATATATATATATATATATATTCAATGAAAAAACCATAGGTTATAGGCCATATATAGTTAGGAATTAGCATTTACAAAACCTTATTTTACTCGCATAAAACCATTGAAATTCCATATATAGTTAGCTAACTATAAGCGCTAACTATATATCGCGCACCCGCAATCCACTGCTGATGATGTCACATATTACATCATTCATGACATGGTCAGTGACATCACTGATGACATCACTGATCACAACATCCAGTGATTGTATGTGTCTGTAAAGTTTAAATATGTTTCACATATTGAAGAATGAGTGGATGTATAAGTGTCTGGATGAAGAATTTAGTAGGTGCATGACTGACTGTATGAGTGAGTGATTAAATGTGTCTCACTGAGTACATGGGTTAGTGACTAAACTGTCTTAATTCGTGCATCAGTATGTTTGATGTTGTGTAAGCTGCTGCATGTGTTGATCAGTAGCTATAAGAGTGGCCATATGGGTTATTGATTGGTTGCCCAAATATTTGAATGGGAGGCTGAGTGTGTGTGTGGGTGGCTGGGAGGTGCGTGACTCTGTGCATAGATGTGTAAGCAGTTGATTCACTAGGAGTATGAGTTCAAGAGTGCATGTGGAAACAGCTATATGGGCGGTTGACTGTGCATGGGTGTGTTGGTGAGTGAATGGATTTCTCATTGCTACATGTGCAAGTAAGTACGTATGTAAAACACAATACATGTGAGAGTTGAGATATATAAATAACTGAACATAAGAGCCAGTGAATGTGTGAGTGGCTGTATCGATCACTGTGAGCTTGTATCAGGGATTATATAAGAGAGTAAATATGTGTTATTATATGTTTGAATAAGTAAGATGTGTATAACTGTATAGTTGAGGAAATGGAGGTGTGATTGATTCTTTGCATGACTGACTAGGTGTGTGAGTAACTCCATGGATGAGTGACAGTCTGTGAGTGTCTGTTTATACTGAGTGTATGTAAGGTTATATTAGAGTCTGAAGAGGTTCATTGTATTATCACATGAGTGATGTGATCAGTGATGACAAATGAGATGTCATCAGTGATGTCATTTGAGTTGTCATCAGTAATGTCATCAGTGATGTCATTTGAGATGTCATCATTGATATCATTTGAGTTGTCATCAGTGATGTCATTTGAGATGTCATCAGTGATGTCATCAGTGATGTCACTGACCATGTCATGAATGATGTAATATGTGACATCATCAGCAGTGGATTGCGGGTGCGCGATATATAGTTAGCGCTTATAGTTAGCTAACTATATATGGAATTTCAATGGTTTTATGCGAGTAAAATAAGGTTTTGTAAATGCTAATTCCTAACTATATATGGCCTATAACCTATGGTTTTTTCATTGAATTTTCAAGGTTTTGTAAATGCAAATTCCTAACTATATATCCACTATAACCTATGGTTTTTTCTGTGAATTTCATTGGTTTTTTAATAGCAAATATGAAAAGCTTTAAAATGTCAAGTACGTGATAGATAAAAACATTTTCGTATTTATGCACGCTGATGTGCTTTGAACGCTGCCCCCCCCCCCCCTCCCCTCTTTTGCCTTAGTAGTACTCTCTCTTTGCAGATACTGAAGGGTAGTTAACGCAGGCCTTTACCCCCGTTGTAATCCGTCGTGCCTCCTTGTCTCTCCATTTGATTGATTGTTGTCCAAGCATTTACTGTTTTAGAATTGGTTCTCTTTGGATCATTCTCTATTTACAAACAAGCACAAAGTCGCAATACTCTGTTTAGTCTTTGCAGATAGTGAAAAATCGTGTAAAAAAATAAAAGTAATCGAACAAAATCAGTAGGCCACTAATTGGATCTCTTTTTGACCTCGCTAAAATAGAAATATTAGGAACAACCCTTCTTGAGAAATACGAAAATAGTGAGATGAACTGAGCTCCACACCATGAGGGCTGCAAGACAGCTCGGCTCCATCACCCATCCCGCACAAAATAACGACAAACCCTATGCAAATATTAAAAATATAGACAACACACCAGCAAAGAAACAGGGTAAAACATTTTATTAAAAAACTATTTACATAACGTTGGTCTATAAGATGATGTCAGTAGTGGACCGATGTGTGAATAGATCGAAAACAGCACAAGGCTCCAAGATCCGGATAGCAAGCTCCTGGATGTTGGGTGCCATAGTTTAGAGTTCTGAATTTCAGCCTTTTTCAATGCCTGTGCTTTGTTGAATCAAAATGGCGGCTTGACACAAAGCTAACTCAAACGTTGTTACTGATGCTATGCAGACCAAAACTGGTTTTCAGTTTGTACATTTTTCTAGATTTTTCAATCCAAGTTTGGTTGACTTTGTAGAACGATGGCTTCAGATTTTCAACATACGGTGTGGTGGCGCTGACTGGGAGGGGGCGCTTCGCTCCTGCCCCCTCCCCAAGTAAGATTTTCATACGTGAAAGTACGTTAATGGTTTTGGTCCCTGAGATGCTTCGATGTCACTACCATTCTCAAATAGCATAAGTTCTGGATGTTGGGTGCCATAGTTAAGAGTTCTGAGCAGTGCTTGTAACACTGTCTGAAGCTTATTTCCACCTACTGCAGCTTCACTATTCTCAAAGTAAGTGAGTGTCGTTTGTGGACCTGACTGCATTAGAAAACAATGTGATATGTTACCTTCCTAAACAGCTTGACGGAGGCCCCTGAGGGGCGGTGTGATGGCCATGGACTCGGAGAAGACGCTTGGCTCCGACACCCTCCCCAAGTCTTATAGCACTGGTGTAGCCTGAGATCGCCCCCGACATAGGCGGCCGGCTCCCGGGGTCCGGCGGAACTTTTTGCCTTTTGATGACTCTTCAATTCTGGACCTTGTCCCACAATCCGTTTGACCTGAAGACAAGCTGTAGTGGTGCGCCCCTTTATCGTTTTAGTTGCTATTCCGCCCGCTTTTGCTACACTGTGCCTCTTCCGCCATTCAGCTGTTTTCCGCCCGCTCTTGCGACTACAGCGTCTCGCTCACCATGTAGTTGAGATGCGCCCGCTCTTGCGGTGCAGCGATAGGCGGCTGCCACAGGACTCTCAAAATGGCGGCCGGCTCTTCGGTTTTGGGCCTGGTCCACTAAAATGGCCCTGGGACACATTTGGAACTCGGACGCTTGTCTGCTAGGGCTTGGGTCCCATTCTCGAAAAGCGTCCCCTCAGCCGTGAAGATTCTACAAAAGTCTTGGGGGCCTCCGACTCCCGCAGGCTTCTGGTGGGGAGCGGCTGCCATGATTGCTCGTGGAATGGCCACGACGGAGCTACGAGATGGTAGTGGTCTCATGCTGACGCCAGCTTTAGTCTGAAACATCCAGAAACACTGTAGACTACCAATTCGATCAGTTCCGGTAGCGCCCCAACATGACCCGGAAGAGAAGAACTTGCCCTCCCCTCTTTGACTGATGGTTCTTGTTGCCTGTCCCCTCTGTTGTCATTTAACAGAACTTTTTGGACTGCTGAAAGGGGTTGTGTTCTGAACGCTGGTTGGTGGAGACATTTAGACTATATTCTTGACCTACGTTGTCGCGTAATGCGTTTTATGACACGCCGCGTTAGCGCACCCGGAAGTGATCCGAGGCGCGGCGCGCAGCGCGTAACGTAAGCATAACAGGTCATGTGACTTGTTAATAAAACTTTTCATTGGTTCATTTTACTTTTGTTAATTTAATGATGAAAAGCTTGGTCATATGACCTAAAAATTACGCTTTTTATTATTTTCGAACAATATTTTTTTTTCAAACATATGTTATAATATTCCAGGCTAATGTACTTTCCCGGAAAATTTACAACTGTCTTGCAAGTAAAATATATTCCTTTTTCGAGAAAGAGGGCGTTTCTTCCTTCCATGACGGAGCCGTTGAGTAAAAGAGATTCGGCCTGCTGTCTTAGTCGCCGATACGCCTGATTATCAGATTCTTATCGATCACTTTATGTTGCAGACATGAAAAACACAACTGCCCTTCACCATTTATCTTTACTGCGTTCCTACATATTATACCTTTTATCCGTCATGTAATTGGACTGCTTTATTTCACTTGCCTTTTACTGATTCGAAAACAGTCACTAAAAGTAAAAACTTTACAAATGAAAATACTACTACCGTGTTTTGTTTTAAAAACCTTTATTGTGAAAATGTCAGTATACAAATACGGGCCTATAACCACGTGGGCCGGCCACGGAGCAAACTGAAATCGTATATGATGAGGAGACATTTACACTGTAGAAGAACGTAACGAGCGGGCCATTAGGTGACAAGAACAAAGGTGTCTAACAGTTGCGGAATCGGTGGACGTACATTTTGTAATTAAAATACGACAGGGCCACTTACAATAACATTTTCTAGATATACATTTGCGGGCAAAGAGTTACGAGTCCCATTTATACCGGCGCCATTTTGGGCGAGGCCGGGCAGGTCCAAGATATAGTCAAAATGTCTCCACCAACCATCGGCCAGACCAGAACCCCTTTCGGCCCTTTATGCTACAAGATGGTGTCTTCCATTCAGAAAATATTGGTGGCAGCATTTTGAAAGGAAACAGAAACAGCCGTTCTCCTAGTGAGTTTCACATTGTTACATTTAGGAAGAATGTTGAAGAGTAGTATGTGGAAAATCTGAAGCCATTTTTCTACAAACTCTCAATCAGACTTGGATGGAGAAAAAAAAACCTGAAGAATGTACAAACTGAAAACCAATTTTTGTCTGTATAGCACCAACAGTAACGCTTGAGTCAGCTTTGTGTCAAGCCGCCATTTTCATTCAATCAATAGCGTCCCCCTGCACACATTCAGGGACCTGGTCGTGTCTTCAGATGAAACGCATTGTAGGAAAAGAAGCAGAAAGGAAAAGGAAAAAAGTTCCGCCGGACCTAGTGAAGCTGCAGCAGGTGCAAATAAGCTTCAGACAGTCTTACAAGCACTGCTCAGAACTCAACTGAGGCACTCAACATCCAGGACTTGCCATTCGGATCTTGGCGCCTTGTATTTTTGTTTTGTTTTTGATGGAGGGGAAACAACAAAAAAGAGACATTGAAAAAGGCTCAACAGTGCAGGGCGCCTTGTGCTGGTTCCGACCTATTCACACATCGGTCCGCTACTGACATCACCTCATAAACCAACGGGGCACCCCACGCCGACTTTCGGCGCAGCATTGTAGGATGGCCACACCAGTGCGGCAATTTTCTGGACACCACCTCGGTGCCATCCAGATCTCGGCGCGTTCATTCAATCAATAGCGTCCCCCTGCACACATTCAGGGACCTGGTCGTGTCTTCAGATGAAACGCATTGTAGGAAAAGAAGCAGAAAGGAAAAGGCAACAAGTTCCGCCGGACCTAGTGAAGCTGCAACAGGTGCAAATAAGCTTCAGACAGTCCTACAAGCACTGCTCAGAAATCTCAACTGAGGCACTCAACATCCAGGACTTGCCATTCGGATCTTGGCGCCTTGTGCTGGTTCCGACCTATTCACACATCAGTCCACTACTGACATCACCTCATAAGCCAACGGGGCACCCCACGCCGACTTTCGGCGCAGCATTGTAGGATGGCCACACCAGTGCAGCCACTTGCTGGACACCACCTCGGTGCCATCCGGATCTCAGCGCGTTCGAGTCACTGTGCCGGAAGAGTGACCGGAACTCAGCTGAACACGCCGTCTTTCGGCGCAGCATTGTAGGATGGCCACACCAGTACGGCAATTTGCTGGACACCACCTGGGCGCCATCCGGATCTCGGCGCGTTCGAGTCACTGTACCGCAAGAGTGACCGCAACTCAGCTGGACACGCCGTCTTTCGGCGCAGCATTGTAGGATGGCCACACCAGTGCGGCAATTTGCTGGACACCACCTCGGTGCCATCCGGATCTCGGCGCGTTCGAGTCACTGTACCGCAACAGTGACCGCAACTCAGCTGGACACGCCGTCTTTCGGCGCAGCATTGTAGGATGGCCACACCAGTGCGGCAATTTGCTGGACACCACCTCGGTGCCATCCAGATCTCGGCGCGTTGTGCTGCCTTCGGCCTATTCGCACATCGGTCCGCTACTGACGCCGCCTCACGTGCCAACGGATTTTCTACGCTTTTTGTAGCCCTATGTCGCATAACAGGTCATGTGACTTGTTTATAAAACTTTTCATTGGTTCATTTTACTTTTGGTTTCCTAAAGATGGAAGGCTTGGTCATATGACCTAAAAATAACACTTTTCATTGGTTTAGAACATTTTTTTTTCCCAAACGATGAAAGCCCCACCTTGTTTCTGGATCATTCAGACTGAAGCTGGCGTCAGCATGAGAGCACCACCATCTCGTGGCTCCGTCGTGGTCATTCCGCGAGCAATCATGGCAGCCGCTCCCCACCGGAAGCCTGCGGGAGTCGGGGGCCCCCAAGACTTTTATACAATCTTCACGGCTGAGGGGACGCTTTTCGAGAATGGAACCCAAGCCCTAGCAGGCAAGCGTCCGAGTTCCAAAGTGTCCCAGGACCATTTCAGTGGACCAGGCCTAAAACCGAGGAGCTGTCCGCCATTTTAAGAGCCATGTGGCAGCCGCCTATCGCTGCACTGCAAGAGTGGGAGCAACTCAACAACATGGTGAGCGAGACGCTGTGGCCGCAAGAGCGAGCGCAACTCAGCTAGATGGCCGCCACCTGGGGAGGCCCGTTCACGCCGGCTCCCCCACGCCCCCCCCCCCGGGCCGCCGCACGCCAATTTTCGGAGCAGCATTGTAGGATACCAAAACCAGTGCGGCAGTTTACTGGACATCACCTGGGTGCCTGTCGTACATGTTGTGTCAGCCATGTGACACTGGACACAGACCGCTACTGACGAGGCCTCCCCCCGCACCACCCGGGACGCCCCACGCTGTTTTTCTGTGCTGCATTGTAGGATCCCTAAACCAGTGCGGCACCCAGGCGACATCACCTGGGTGCCGTCCAGAACTCTGCACGTTGTGCTGCCTTGGGACTATTCGCACAACAGACCGCTACTGACGAGGCCTCCCCCCGCCCCACCCGGGACGCCCCACGCCAATTTTCGGAGCAGCATTGTAGGATCCCTAAACCAGTGCGGCACCCAGGCGACATCACCTGGGTGCCGTCCAGAACTCTGCACGTTGTGCTGCCTTGGGACTATTCGCACAAAAGACAGCTTCTAACCATTGTTGCTTTTTGTGTTGAGAAATGTTTAAATGTTTTTAGTTTTTGTTCCGTTTGTTAAAGTTAGTAGTTAATAAAGTTTTATAACCTTACTTTGTTGGAGTGTTATCTATTTTTTTAAAAACGGGTGAATGGGTCCTTAAATCGGGTTATTGTCATGTGTGGGCTTTGGAAGTGTGCTGCTGCAGGATCGGACATTTCAAACTCAAATGCACGTTCTTTTTCTTACCTTTCCGAAGCATGGAGCGCAATAGCAGGCAGAGAAAGGGTGATGCACGTGTTGAACACTACCTGACCTGGCAAGTTGCTGGCAGTGCCCCCCCGCCCGCTCCTGAAAAAGGGCACACACACACCGCCGCCCCGAGTACTTCACAAATCTTTAAAAGACCATGCGCTTGTTCATGAGGCTTAAATGGTTTATCACCTCTTCTAGAACCCCTGCATCGACCCTCTGACGTTTCCTGGAAAAATTACCATGTAACACAATACCAAGCCCTGTCAGCTGAAACCCCCAAGGAATCGTGGGGCATATTATCAAGGGGGTTTATCTCCGCTTTTTTGGCTTTAAAAACCATGAAAGCGGAGATAAAATTATTTCCCTATTATCAAGCTGTCGCTAACACCAGTTAGTGACAGCTAAAAGGAGATAGCGACCATCTTGGGCCCCGCTTTGCATGTCAGTGATACTTATCACTAATGACATGCAAAGTGGCGTGCCAAGATGTTAGCGACTGGAAACAGTCCCTAACATCGCTACCTTCTATTACCAACTTTTGGAGATATTCGCGCTAAGCGCGAATATCTCCAAAATCTAACACCTGCCCTGAGCAGTTCTTAGCCATGTTATCCAATGGGAGGTGGATAACATGGCTAAGAGCATTAGGTCGATAATACATGAATATCGCGGACTTTTCTGCGATAATAGCAAGGTTTATCTGCGATAAAAATCGCCGATGTGCGGCGATAATTTTTGTCTCTAAACAAGTTAGAGACAAAAATTATCGCTAGTTGTTCGTAATATGCCCCCGGGTTTTTGCTTGCAGAAATCGGGAGGCGGGAGACTAGCACTGAAATCAGTACTCACACGCCTGAATCAGGAGGATTGGCATGTCTGAATTCTCTACAGCTGGGGCCATAAACTACATCCGCAGGGTTAGGTGATAGCCTGGAACCAGCCTGGCATCTAAAATGGCTGCCGTGCACGACAAAATTGTGGCATTCGAAAAAAGGCAAGATGGCGCAGCCGCTGGAAGAGATGTATCAACATATATCAGCCTCCTCAGCCACCCTCAGGAAACATAGGGGATTAGGATATGTCTCCCGCACCCCCTTATACCTAGTACTTTAATTAACGAAGCACAAAATGGCGAATTCCCGTTTCGCTACCAGTTTGCGGCCCAGTTCGCGGCCCGTGAAGCGCTTCTACCGTGAAAAATCATTTTTATTTTTTTTTCCCCACGGGACCCTTTAATAACCCCAACAACATTCCTAGGGGGTCAAGAGGGGGATACCTTGCCCCCTTTCATTAAATTCCCCCTTAGTTTTTCACCTTTTCTTCTCTCTCGATCCTACCGAGAGACAAGATGGCGGCCGCTCCGGACTGTCACGCAGCAAAAAAAAAAAAAAAAAAACACGCACAGCCGCTGGAAGAGATGTATCAACATATATCAGCCTCCTCAGCCACCCTCAGGAAACATAGGGGATTAGGATACGTCTCCCGCACCCACTTATAACTAGTAATTTAATTTACGAAGCACAAAATGGCGAATTCCCGTTTCGCTACCAGTTCGCGGCCGCGCTTCTACCGTGAAAAATCATTTTTTTTTTTCCCCCACGGGACCCTTTAATAACCCCAACAACATTCCTAGGGGGTCAAGAGGGGGATACCTTGCCCCCTTTCATTAAATTCCCCCTTCGTTTTCCACCTCTTCTTCTCTCTCGATCCTACCGAGAGACAAGATGGCGTCCGCTCCGGACTGTACTCACACGCCTGAATCAGGAGGATTGGCATGTCTGAATTCTCTACAGCTGGGGCCATAAACTACATCCGCAGGGTTAGGTGATAGCCTGGAACCAGCCTGGCATCTAAAATGGCTGCCGTGCACGACAAAATTGTGGCATTCGAAAAAAGGCAAGATGGCGCAGCCGCTGGAAGAGATGTATCAACATATATCAGCCTCCTCAGCCACCCTCAGGAAACATAGGGGATTAGGATATGTCTCCCGCACCCCCTTATACCTAGTACTTTAATTAACGAAGCACAAAATGGCGAATTCCCGTTTCGCTACCAGTTTGCGGCCCAGTTCGCGGCCCGTGAAGCGCTTCTACCGTGAAAAATCATTTTTTTTTTTTTTTCCCCACGGGACCCTTTAATAACCCCAACAACATTCCTAGGGGGTCAAGAGGGGGATACCTTGCCCCCTTTCATTAAATTCCCCCTTAGTTTTTCACCTTTTCTTCTCTCTCGATCCTACCGAGAGACAAGATGGCGGCCGCTCCGGACTGTCACGCAGCAAAAAAAAAATAAAAAAAACACGCACAGCCGCTGGAAGAGATGTATCAACATATATCAGCCTCCTCAGCCACCCTCAGGAAACATAGGGGATTAGGATACGTCTCCCGCACCCACTTATAACTAGTAATTTAATTTACGAAGCACAAAATGGCGAATTCCCGTTTCGCTACCAGTTCGCGGCCGCGCTTCTACCGTGAAAAATCATTTTTTTTTTTTTCCCCACGGGACCCTTTAATAACCCCAACAACATTCCTAGGGGGTCAAGAGGGGGATACCTTGCCCCCTTTCATTAAATTCCCCCTTCGTTTTCCACCTCTTCTTCTCTCTCGATCCTACCGAGAGACAAGATGGCGTCCGCTCCGGACTGTTTAGAATGTTGACAGACACCGGAGAGCCAATCAGCTTTCTGCGCGCAAAGTTCCGATAAGCGAAAAGTAAGCGGACCGGATCGCTGCCCAGAGCGCTGTTACAGATATATATCTTGGTTTGAACGTTAATTTCTCAAAAACTACTGGAGCACATATATTGAGACCTAGCAAAGGCACATCGGGCTAACAGTCCCTACAATTTTGCCAAGTTTCGTGCAAATCCATTCAGCCGTTCGAGCTAAAAGTGAGTCCAACCGCCCTATGGAAAACTCAATGCAAAAAACGCGTTTTGGGACCCCCCTTTTTTCTCAGCCCCCCCTTGACGAAACCCCACCAAATTTTCAGGGGCTGCTCAGAAACAAAATGTGCCATTTTCCTGAAAATTTCAGCCGATTCCGTCCACAAACGCCAAAGTTATTAGACATAGAATTTTCAAAAGTCCCATAGGGAAAAAATTCTAACTATATATACCTACTGGCGATAGCCAGTAGGTAATATATATATATATATATATATATGTATGTATATATATATATATATATATATATATATATATATATATATATATATATCCCTTGAACTCGTCCTATCTATCAGAATTCTTGCAAAAGAGACGAACCGTACCCGGAATTGTGCTGAATATTATTTTATTCTCTGCCCAGCACCGCCGCCATAAAGCGTGTCACTGAAGAAACAAAACAGGTTAAACTAACGTTTGAGTTCGGTGTAATGTTCAGGAACAATGTATCATTTCAAACTCAAAAAAACATTAAAATTCACGAGTTAAAGTTATCTTAAGTAAATAAAATGTGCCCCTAGGTAACTATAACTTGCGCCACCACCATGCATATTTTTCTCATCAATAATTTCACTGCAAATGTTGAAGTGATATTACCAAGGATGTCATAGAAGATGTCATGAGTAATGTAATATGTGGGGTGCAGTGCATGGTGAGGGAAGCCAACACAGTTTTCCCTGTCCACGCCAGTGCGGGCAGGGGTCAGGGAGGGGGGCATCATGGCCCCTTTCCTTTTAAAAAGTTTAGCTTCCCAGCGGGATGTGGTCCCGTGGCCTTTAGAGGCTTGGGGAGGTGGGGGCATGTAGCCCCCTTCCAGTTAAAAGAATATGTTGGGACTGTGAGATGGGTCCCCAAGGCCAAATACGGCCCGGGGAGGGGGGGCTGCATGCCTGCCTCCTTCTGAAGAACATGGCAGGCCTTTGGTAACGGGGGTCCACGTGCCAACCCACCCCTGAAGATTACATCGGTCCCGGGGATGGGGCTCCTGGGCTGAAATCAGCCCGAGTGGGGTAGCGCATGCCTCCCTCCCTCCTAAAAGTTGTTGGGCCCTAGGAGATGAAGTCCCCAGGGCCAAAATCGGCCCGTAGAGTGGGCAGCGTGCCGCATTCCCCCCTATAAAAGATGTTGGGCACCAGGAGATGGTGTCCCCAGGGACGAAATTGGCCTGGGAAGGACCATTTAGTGTTTGAAAACATGGTAGGTGTTTACTTAAATGTACAAGTACATTTGCACAGCCTCACTGATGACTGGCCCTCTGAGGTTCGTTCGTGGGTTGCATTGCGTTAAATACTGAACCTTACCAAGTTAACCTTGGCTGATGCTGGTAAAGGAGGCTTTCCTTTAACCAGTAAAGGGTTGTTGCTGTGTAGAATGGCTCCAGAGTCAAAAAATGAACAGCCCATGCACAATTTCTCCCAAAGAACTGATCTTGCTTGACTGAAAGCCGAATAGTGGCAAGGAGTAAATGTTTCTCATTCTTCTGGTATCATTGGATAATTATGCTTCAGGTGATGTCTCATCCTTCCAGTGTGATCAGATTAGCTATGGCCCGCCACTCATTTGGGGAATTTCCCATCTCTGGTTGCATGGTCTTTTGTTCCATGGTCTGCGGCTGATCTTCTCAGTTACTTTCACTGCACAACAATGCTCATTGTAGGAACACAAGCGATCCATGCTTATGGTATTGTCTTCCTTGTGTTGTTTTGCCCTAGAGGCTGTTTTTTGCACAATTGCCTTCTCGCTGAATAGTGAGCTGGCACTCCTGTTTTGTTTCAGAGGAAGATCCAGTTTCCTGCCTTTCTCAGACTCTGTATTTTCAAGCTTATCTATTCAGCCTGCAAATTGCCTGCCTCTGAGCTGAAGCTCCACAGAGATCAGCAGCCCAAGCTACTACAACATATCTTTTAGGCTATCCAGGGAAGGCCTGGTGGTCCGTTTCTCCTCGCACATGGATTAGGATTGAGAGCGATATCCGCCGGAGAGGGGTCTACGGAGAAAGTCTTCATCCACCTCTGGTATCGCATCAGATGCTTGGAATTAGATAGGTGAGCGGAACAGCCTGCTTGACACATAATGCTCAATAAACGCACAGAACTAGCCTTGAAAAGTGCCAAGCAGGCGTTTATGGGTGAGGCAGGGCGCTATAAAAGTACAATGTAAGTGTACTGTCCTGGTGAGGAAGGGCTCTCTGAAATGTGCAAACTGACTCCAACTTGTTGAGGACCATTTACCTTTTTCTAAAACGACTAGCATTGGGCGGGACTTTTCACTGTTGCATCTACTGTGTGGTTGTGCTGAGTCTCCACTCTCTACACTACTTCTCTACTCCCTTCATTGCTCCTATGAAGAGGATCTTGCACAGGCTGTAGGTGGGAATTCGGTTTGTTGAAGAAAAACTTCTGGGGTGACTGATATCAGTAAGTGGTCCAAAACGGACAGCAGCGTCCCCACCTTCAATAGTCAGTAATTGAGGTGCGGGAATACATGTATCCCAGGCCTGTGTAGATGGGCTGCGGCCACCGACATCACCTTTGTAACCACTTGAGGAGTAGAGGCGAGGCAGAAGGGTAGACTTGCATAGGTGTGCTCTACCCCGCCTTGAACCTTAGGAAGCATCTGTAGGACTGCATGACCAGCACATGAAAGTATATTTCCTGCAAGTCCAAGGACACCATCTAACTCCCTGCATCCAGGGTGTAAAGTACCTGGACGAAAGTCAATATCTTAAGCGTCAATAACCTCAAACTGAATACAGATAAGACGGAGGTCTTATTTTTCAATCAAAAAGCTCCCATACCAGCCAACATATGGTGGTCTATAGAATGAATCCGCCCCCTGCCCCAGTACAATCTGCTCGTAATTTGGGTTTTCTATTTGATACGGCGTTGTCCTGTAAAACCCAAATCAACAAAGTCTCGGCATCTTGCTTCGGAAAGCTCTGCATGATTAAGAAGATAGCTCCCTTTCTCTCACTTGATTCACGGAGGACGGTGGTTCACGCCTTGATCACGTCCCATTTTGACTATGCAAACAGTCTGTACGTGGGAGCCTCAGCTTATCTTATCAAGGGTTTACAGATAGTGCCGAATGCTGCGGCCAGGCTGATTTGTAACATTCCATATCACCACTCTATTACACCGTACCTGGCCACACTGCATTGGTTGCCGGTGAGTCAACGTATACAATTTAAGTCCTTAGTCATTGCCTTTAGGGCTCTCAATTGTCGAGGCCCTGCATATTTGAGGCATAGACTCAAAGTTACTCAAGCGGTACGTGACCTTAGGTCAAACCATCTTCGCCTGATGTACACCCCACGTTTCTGTCTTGCACGAACTGGGGGCCGGGCCTTTGTGGTGGTCACATCTAAACTCTGGAATCGCCTCCCGCTGGATCTTAGATCTATCCCTACTGAGCCCTTGTTTCGGAGGAAACTCAAGACTTGGTTCTTTTCCATGATCTAGCTAACACTGAATCCCTCTGGTGTCGGTTGTCTGCAGCGCCGGGACACCCCCGTTGGGGGAGTCGTGCGCTTTATAAGCTTCAAAATAAAATAAATAATAAATAAATAAAGCGTGTCATTCAGAAGTAAGGTGTTCAGAAGCCAAAGGTCCAATGTCGTCCCAACTCAACCATTTTTTTGTGGGGTACCGGAAATAACAGGATTAGCAGCCCCGTGTTTTCTCTGCCTCCATGACTTGTCTATATCATGATCTTTAGCGTCCAATGGTCTTAAGTTATAGCGCATCAGCTGGGCAGGAAATATCGAATTCAGCCACCTGCCAGGTATATATGACCATGTGGCGGTTAGAGGGGTTCTTTTTTGTGTTCTGCATTGCAAATCAGTCTTGACCCTGTGCCTCATGGGAACAGTCCAGACCAAACTGCCAAGCCAGGTCTTCCCTGAACCGGAAACCGGTTTCTGGGTAACACCCTTCATCAGCCAGGCTAGCTTAAATCCAGTGGCAAAGTGAGTAAGGGACCCACGTCTGGGCATACGCTGCCAACTTAGGGCGAACAAAGCAAACACAAGGAGATGATGGACGGAGCGCTGAAACATTTCAGACTCTCACCTCCAGTCCCAGATCTGGGTTGAATCCATCATCATTCTTTAGCTCACTTCGCCCCCTCAGTCCAGATATATGCAAATCAGTGTTGACCCTGTGCCTCATGGCCGAACTGCCAAGCCAGGTCGTCCCTGAAACGGAAACAAGGGGTCAAACAGAAAGCTCATCCTAAGGATGAAGGGTCTAACAGTAAGCCCATCCTAAGGATGATGGGTCTAACAGTAGGCCCATCCTGTGGATGACGGATCTAACAGTAAGCCCATCCTGTGGATGACGGATCTAACAGTAAGCACAGTTTAACAGTAAGCCCATCCTAAGGATGGCGGGTCTAACAGTAGGCCCATCCTAAGAATGACAATTCTAACAGTAAGCCCATCCTAAGGATTACAAGCCTAACAGTAGGTCCATCCTAAGGATGATAGGTTTAACTGTAGGCCCATCTAAGGATGACGAGTCTAACAGTAGGACCATCCTAAGGATGACGAGTCTAACAGTAAGCCCAGTTTAACAGTAAGCCCATCCTAAGGATGGCGGGTCTAACAGTAGGCCCATCCTAAGAATGACAATTCTAACAGTAAGCCCATCCTAAGGATTACAAGCCTAACAGTAGGTCCATCCTAAGGATGATAGGTTTAACTGTAGGCCCATCTAAGGATGACGAGTCTAACTGTAGGACCATCTTAAGGATGACGAGTCTAACACTAGGCCCATCCTATGGATGGCAGGTCAACTTGTATGTCAGCTAGAGCACAGAGTAACTTTGGTTATGAGTACAGCCGAGTTCTGAGACTAGTCTTGAATCGAGCAAATAAGGCCTCTTTTCTAGGTGTGTCTGTTAGCAGGTTCCATGGTTGACAGATGGAAAGACCAACGTCTAACAAAGCTTTAATTGAAGCTGTCCGCTTAAGAGTTGTTCATTGGTAGCAGTAACTTACCTTGGATGGAGCTAAAGTGTGGGCACATGGCATTTGCAAACTTTAGCCTCCTGCCTTGAGCCAGTACAATTGTATTCTAGAGTCTGAGATATGTTCTCCCCTTTGAAGTCTCAAGAGTAGTTGAGCCGCTAGCGTTTCTGCAATCTGTAGTTTATCGACAAGGACTTTGGTAACCCCAAATATCTAGAGTTAGCATTATCAAATTGATAATTAAACAAAGTGTCTACCACAACTGGGAGTGCTGAGAATGGAAGAAGGTTGCAAGTTGGAAAAGATTGTGCCACAACTATAAGGTGTCAATGGAGGAGCATCCCTAGATTGACCACTTTTGCCCTTGGCGCAGTTCATAGAGAAATTACATCCTGCCCCTGTACCAAAATACAGGGACCTGGTAAAGGGTCTGTGACTGGTCGTGTGCCGCTAGAAGCTGTGCTTTCAGCGTTGTTGAGGTGTGTCTGCACAAAAACATAAACTTCTCTCTTCAAAGTCCGGTCCGGAAGGAGAGAATGCGAACCTGAGAGTGGGCTGTACTAGAACAACAACAGAAGCTGGCATAGGGGCAGCTGAGCTTTCATGGAGGAGCTCGTGTCCTGGGACATTGGGAGGGACACAAACCATTCATTCAGTGGCAGCGAACATATCCTGTTCCGTCTGTATTCGCGTCTGCAGTGTCCTCTGACAGCCGATCACCCACCCAGGACTTGCCACCACGTCTGGGGAGCTTTTGTACCACAGAGGGCAGACGCACAGTGCTGGGGTGAAAAGGCTGCTGGTTCTTGTGTTACCTTCCTCTTGTTCACCCTTTGTGCAGGGCGCCTCCGTCCCTGATGCGTGTTGCTGGCTCTGTGCCTCGCCTTCTGTGTGTCGAGATCCTGTTCCAGGCCATTCTCACGCGCACTCTTCAGTGGCGTCACGCAAAATGATGCTCCCCTACAGATGATGTGATGGGGAGCCCGAATCTCCTATGTGTCACAAATATTCATTGGCCTTGGGCTGAACGTGGCCCACTGAAGCGTTGGGGGGGGGGGTGGCCAAGGGCTGCTGGGGCCGGTGTTACACACCTGGCGCTCCTGTGAGGTGGTGTAGATTCAGAAGGCCGTGAGGTTTTACAGTTGTAGAATGAGACGGTGAGTTACAAAACCACAGGTCACGCAGACGTAAAGGGTACGTAGCAACATGCAAGAGATGGTGGGGGCATGAAAGGACCGACACCCTCCTCCTTACCAGTGTAAGATCATGCATCAGGGATTTGCACCATGATTGTGGTTGAAAACCTTTGCCAACTGACTGCCAAAAGGGAGCGGTACAAAAGGGGGTGGTGATGGAGGGAGCATCTGAACCAATCAAACACTCACACCCAGTCAAAAGATCTGGGTTTGATCCATCACCGTTCTTTAGCCCAATCTGCCACCCCAGTTCAGACATGGCTATATGCAAATCAGTCTGACCCTGTGCCTCATGGGAACAGTCCAGCCCGAACTGCCAAGCCATGCCTTCCCTGGACCGGAAACAAGCTTCCGAGGACCGGTTTCAGGCATTCCAGCCGTCTTCAGCCCAGCTTGCTTGAATCCAGTGGCAAAGTGAGCAAGGGACTCACGTCTGAGCATACCCTGCCACACTTATGGCGGCCAAAAGTGGGACAAAAGGGGGTGGTGATGGACGGAGCATCTGAACCAATCAAACACTCACACCCAGTCAAAAGATCTGGGTTTGATCCATCACCGTTCTTTAGCCCACTCTGCCACCTCAGTTCAGACATGGCTATATGAAATCAGTCTGACCCTGTGCCTCATGGGAACAGTCCAGCCCGAACTGCCAAACCATGCCTTCCCTGGACCGGAAACAAGCTTCCGAGGACCGGTTTCTGGCATTCCAGCCGTCTTCAGCCCGGCTTGCTTGAATCCAGTGGCAAAGTGAGCAAGGGACTCACGTCTGAGCATACCCTGCCACCGTAGGGGCCTGCGGACAACCGCTTAAGATGCTTTTGCAAATGGGCCTTGGGGTTTGAGCACATCTAAAATCCATTGTTCACGGAATAATTCAGTTGACGTTTCTTCTGATTGGGAAGCCCTAAAACCTCAAGTTAATTGGCCTGGAGCTACCTTCTGTGTCTTCCACTCTATCTTCCAGAGTTCTAGTTAGCGCATTCAATTTGAACATCCCGTTCTCATAAGGTGCCAACTTCAAGTTTCAATCCAACAGTTACAGACTGCAGACGTTAAGGTTTTGATGTTGTTTGGACCCACTCCACCATTTTTCTCAAGCATGTATGCAAAAAGTTGACTTCAAACATCATTGCATCGATTTAGTTTTCTAGTGCCCCCACAAGTTTTGAATTGCTAGGAGTGAGTCAGTCAAGGGGAACTCATCTCTTTGAATATTCTGGTCATATGGCAGAAGGGTGCCTATTTGCTGTGTGTTCATCTGAGCCATTGTTTAAGGAGTTATATATATATATATATATATATATATATATATATATATATATATATATATATATATATATATATATATATATATATATATATATATATATATATATATATATATATATATATATATATATATATATATATATATATATATATATATATATATATATATATATATATATATATATATATATATATATATATATATATATATATATATATATATATATATATATATATATATATATATATATATATATATATATATATATATATATATCTGGAAACCCTCAAACCACTTCCTGAATTCTCCCAGCGGCAGTCAGTCAGGCGAGGAAAGAGACACAGACCTCCGGAGTTTTACAAGTGGGCAGTATTTTTATTCAGTGACCTAACACAACGCGTTTCAAGCCCGTAAGCCCTTGATCACGTGTCACAGATTTGAATACACCATGATTTCAATTTAAAGTGCAAAAAGCGCCCCTCCCACTGTTTGCATCACAGACCACATGTGTAAAGACATAGAAAAAATACTGTGTATTATAGCTTTCTTCTATTATATCCATAGTACCGCTGATAAAGAGGCATATTTCATTTGGCCCATTTAACATGTTTATACAAGTAATATGTAATTTGGATTTCATTTGTTTAAATGTGCCACTGAACTTATAAAATAATAAATACAGTTCATGTTAATTAAAATATCTTCTTACAAAAAGGCAAAATCCCTTTTCAATCGCCATATTTAAAAGCAGTAATGCAGGGAAAATAAATAACCGGTTAAATCCGTTTTATCAAAATACCCTGTAAAGGATAATTAGTTATGAGATGTTGATACAACTATAAAACAGTTTCTTTAGTTTATACACATTGCCTAGTCTATAGTAATGGAGAGGTTTCAAAAAAGTGCTTAGAAGTACATCCCATACAAAATAGTAAAGTGCTAGTGCAAACGTGGTGTAAATTTCTCAAGATAATCAAATGTAATTGTAGGGTCTAATTTACCGTTAACCACAAGAATAAATATTGATAAATTCCTGGATAATACAGGTATTAGTAATATTTTAAAAAATCCCAAAAACATTTGAATGTAAAAAACAATTATTTAAATTTCATTGTTTATAAAATGAGAAATTATCAATGAGGGAAAGTTATATATGTACATACTATATACATATTCTATTTACAAGGACAAGTTCATATATTTACAAGACTGAAATGTTTGAACCAACGTGTTAAGACCATGCAGTATCTAGCTAGTACTACAGAAAACTCCGCATGTCTTCCGTCGTGTTCAACCCGTTGGGCCATTTGCAATCTAAGTCCAAGATATACTTGGTCTCTAATTGCCGGAGTTGGCGTTCTCTATTGCCCCCTCTCCTCTTTCTGTTGAATTAATTTGATGGCATCAGTCAATAGAGTTAGTTCTGAAGAATCTAACTAGAATATACCCATAGGGTAACAATTATTTTAAATAGGGAAAACATTCAATGTCAAAAACAAAAAGATACAAAAAGCACACGGAAATATAATTATATCTGAAAAGGTATTTATATTGAATTGATCAAAAGATTATTTCATGGGGAATCGAAAACAAATAAATATGAGCAAAGCAAGTTATGAACAGATGTACGCGTGGGTCAGCAAATCAGTACATAACAATTCATCAACTCCTTTCTTTGGAACAGTGTAACTAAGTCATTTCATGAACAAAGGTGTACTCTTGAAGTGATGTTTAGCTTAGGAGATGATGATTTGGTCAACGTTTCGGTCTTGAGTGCTGTTGTCTATAAGACCATCATCAGGACTAATATTTATGCACAATGGTTGCCCCTTTGCAGTGTGGCAAAGAGTAATCAGGCCAGAGGAACAATGAGAAGACTTGGATACCGCAAATATATATGCTGATATAGGTATCTTGTATCAGGGCATCTGAAATGTAAATGGTTGGTCCACTAAATGAAACGCCAAGTTCGCCAATTTGTTGCTTATCAGACTGCAGACAGCGCTTCGGGAAGATAACTTGCTTTGCTCACATTTATTTGTTTTCGATTCCCCATGAAATAACCTTTTGATCAATTTAATATAAATACCTTTTCAGATATAATAATTTTTCTGTGTTCTTTTTGTATCTTTTTGTTTTTGACATTAAATGTTTTCCCTATTTAAAATAATTGTTACCCTATGGGTATATTCTAGTTAGATTCTTCAGAACTAACTCTATTGACTGATGCCATCAAATTAATTCAACTCAGTAAACAAACCAAATCCCTTGTAGCTTTACCCTACTTTGAATTCTTCATTGCCCATACCTACAAGGGTCAATTGGGTTACCCATTATCTATTTACGTAGTCTACCAGTGACATTTAACTTACAGCCCCTGGGTACATTATGCACCATAAAATGGGGACTTGTAGGTAAGATGAATATGTCAATTAGAGGTATACCAGTTTCATCATGTGGAAAGTAGTAGCACAGGCGCTTTACCTCTGTTTAGCAGTGGTAAAGTGCAAGGAGTTGTACGGCCAGTAAAACCAGATAGGGCCAGAATTTGGGCGGTACACCACGCAAAAGATGGTCATTTCGCCTCCAAAAAATAAATGGATGTTTGTATGTTGGCTATGTTTTATTGTGTTTGTATAATGTGTACAAGGACTACTGTAGTAAACAGTTACAGTAGCTCAGTGTGTGTTGAGGCTGAAGAATCATTATTGATTGTGTTTTGGTGCTGTAAAAGCTTTTCTCCTGGTGCAGGACTGTTTATACATTAAATATATAACATCTAATTAATGAATCCTATTCTCTTCCAGTGATATCTCCTCAGCCTTCAACAGTAAATCAAAGATGCCGCGAAGTGCTGAGTCTGTGAGCCCAAGGAAAGGGAAAACGCCAAACATTGCCCCGCAGTTCTCACAGTCTGGACCGCAGCAAACCAGTCGCCCCAGCTCCGCCGGATCCTCGACGCGAAGCAGGCAGAGTAAGCACTCTTAGTTGGATAATCTACTAATCCTCCAATGAAATCCCTCTCTTACCACTGCATCACACACCCCATTCGAAAGGTAAACCGGTCCTCAAATAATTACGGCCACTGAGATTTACGAAGTTTCTGAAATGGCTTATTCGGAGCAGCACCTTGTACCGCTTGAACTCTTGTTCCCAGTAGCCTTGTGGATGCAACGGTCACATAAGTTACACTTGTGTGGCCTTTCTTGCTTTTTCTTTTGTTTAACATTACATTAATGAGTAGAACTCTCAACAGTTGAAGCAATAAAATGTTGATGAAGTTTCATGTTCCCCAGTGGTGTTGGTGCTGCCAGTTCTCTCTACTGTCAGCCCTGAGTTTTGTCTCTCCGCCGCCATGTTCACACTGTTAAAGCTGCAATGAAGGCTTGTGGCCCAGAGGGTGTCCTTTCTCCAGCCTACATCCCTCCCATACTGATTCAGAACACAGCCTGCTAAAGGCGTCTGTCAAAGCATTGACTCCACACTAATCTGTGAAAAGTGTTGCTCTCTGTTCAGCGTCATCTCAAAGCAGTGGAAATGCATCTCAAGGTCCCCTGACAGTAAGAAAAGGGGTGTAGCTGCCAAAGTATGGATCTAGCTCTCCCTGCAGAGCAATCTGTCCCTTACTCCATGCATCTTTACCTCTCTACCTTGGCTGAAAGTGATTCTTTTTTACAAACCTACTAGGTTTTTAAATAAAAAATGTTAAACATTATTGGAAAACACAGATAGTTTTGTTTCCAGTAAACTATTCTTACCTTTCTTTTCCAGTAAACTGTTCTTTTCTTCTTTTCTTTTATTCAGACGTCTATTTCTGACTTTGCTGGGAGGAGGGTAGGGTTGTGTGATCAGATATATTCACCTAGGATGAGTCAAGCTGATAGGGAAGGGACATTTTTAGCTGACCATGGGTGGTTGTTCTAATACAAGCAGTGAGAGTTCTACCACCAACATGTGGGGAAATGACCCAGAAAGAGTCCCTGATCTTAAAATCAGTGTGGGGAGGGGTGCAGTGTTGGGTTTTGCTCAGAAGATGCCAGCAGAAGCTTGCAGCACCTGTTGGTTCAACAAGGTTGGTGCATAAGCAGAGTTGTGAGTGAAGAACAAAACCCAGCGTTGAGTGAAGGTCACCATGGCCGAGGATCATGGAAAAGCTGACGTTGAGATTAAGGCTGGTTACCGTTACCAAGGGTTAAGAAAATGATCTCCGTAACCGAGGATTTACTTTTAATTTAATTCACATCTACAGGGGTTTTGTTTGGTGAGTTTCTTCTGAATATGGCCGCCTGCAGTCAAGCCGGGTGTCATCTGCATGCTTTGGGATGGGGGAGAGGGTGGTGGCTTGTAGAGAGACTTATATAGAGGATCCTTAACTTTTCGTTTGGGAGCAGGGTTGAAAGCCAAGGGATATCATTCAGGGTTGTTCGCAATAGGGCTCGCTACACCCTAGATTCACCAGTGGTTTCTCTGAGAACTTAAACATTAATATATAATTGTGGGGCATATAAGAGACTGTACCACCTACCGAAATGTACAAGAAACATTCTAATCCGCCTGGAATTCTCCCTTAATCAACAAACTCTGGAAGAGATGGCAGCCCTAAGTAAATATTATTATCTCACAACAGCGGCACGCGACAACACACTGAAGGCCATCCTGAAACACATTTTCATCGAACCTGGGAACCCCTGGTCAGCTATCATCGAAGCAGCCATGACGCAATTGAATCTGGCGATCGAGTCATGGAACCCAGACCTTGTCAACTACACGACCATCAAACACGCGATAAAAAAGCAAGTGCGCGCATGCTCTCGGGACATGGACATGGAGTCCCTCACGAAAAGAGCCTTCCATGAGTCCCTATGCCTGCGACATACCGTGCACAGTCCTCGAAACCATCTCACGCAGGCCGTGGGCCTCCCAGCTCTCCACAAGATTCTTGCCTACAGACTGCACCCCCTGCCACTGAAAGAACTATATCATCCGGAAAATGCAGGCATAGGAGCTCGGGATTGCAGACTCTGTAATTATAAACGAGAGTCATTGGCCCACTTACTATTTTGCTGCCCTGCCCTACGTGCACCCCGCACCCTCTACCTTAGGCCCATTCTTAGGGACGCCGGGACACGCACAGCTAAGGAAGCAATCCATCATCTATACACCTTGAGCATAGTAAAACAGATGGCCTCATTCGGAAAATGTATGCAACAGACTCGGCTCGAGCTGATAGCTGCCAAGGCCACGCAGGAATAGAGACTTCGTCGCGGGACACCTGGTGGCTCTCACAGGTCCCCGACCGCGTGCTCCCTTATGAACTATGGGAACTTCTCACAAACGCTTGTCTACAGAAATTTTGTGATTTTAACTTTTGTAATTTTATACCTTGGTCTTAATGTAATGGTTTTAAGTAACCACACAATAAAGTTATTCATTCATATATAATTGACCCCTCGGCACCCACAAGCTCTACACAGTCGCTGGACAGTATGGCGAGCAGTCGTCCAAGGAATGGGAATCAGTTAGGCATCTCACTCCTCTCATCTAGTGAGAGTAGTCTATATTCCAATAACCGTGGCACGGCTGTCTCAGTCTATAGGGCCTCGCTTAGAGACTTTAAGGGCAGCACAGTAGGATCTTGCAGTCTCTACCCTTTGATGGCAGCCCTTTAGCACCTCACACCCTGAGAAGGCAGCCCCTTAGCATCACACTGAACCCCAGCTTGGACTCTGAGAAGGCAGCCCCTTGCCATCACACTGAACCCCAGCTTGGACTCTGAGAAGGCAGCCCCTTGGCATCACACTGAACCCCAGCTTGGACTCCAGGAAGGCAGCCCCTTGGCATCACACTGAACCCCAGCTTGGACTCTGGGAAGGCAGCCCCTTGGCATCACACTGAACCCCAGCTTGGACTCTGGGAAGGCAGCCCCTTGGCATCACACTGAACCCCAGCTTGGACTCTGAGAAGGCAGCCCCTTGGCAGCCCCTTGGCATCACACAGAACCCCAGCTTGGACTCTGAGAAGACAGATCACTCAGAACCCCAGCTTGGACTCTGGGAAGGCAGCCCCTTGGCATCACACTGAACCCCAGCTTGGACTCTGAGAAGGCAACCCCTTGGCATCACACTGAACCCCAGCTTGGACTCCAGGAAGGCAGCCCCTTGGCATCACACGGAACCCCAGCTTGGACTCTGAGAAGGCAGCCCCTTGGCAGCCCCTTGGCATCACACAGAACCCCAGCTTGGACTCTGGGAAGGCAGCCCCTTGGCATCACACAGAACCCCAGCTTGGACTCCAGGAAGGCAGCCCCTTGGCATCACACAGAACCCCAGCTTGGACTCCAGGAAGGCAGCCCCTTGGCATCACACTGAACCCCAGCTTGGACTCTGAGAAGGCAGCCCCTTGGCATCACACAGAACCCCAGCTTGGACTCCAGGAAGGCAGCCCCTTGGCATCACACTGAACCCCAGCTTGGACTCTGAGAAGGCAACCCCTTGGCATCACACTGAACCCCAGCTTGGACTCCAGGAAGGCAGCCCCTTGGCATCACACTGAACCCCAGCTTGGACTCTGGGAAGGCAGCCCCTTAGCATCACACAGAACCCCAGCTTGGACTCTGGGAAGGCAACCCCTTGGCATCACACTGAACCCCAGCTTGGACTCTGGGAAGGCAGCCCCTTGGCATCACACTGAACCCCAGCTTGGACTCTGGGAAGGCAGCCCCTTAGCATCACACAGAACCCCAGCTTGGACTCTGGGAAGGCAACCCCTTGGCATCACACAGAACCCCAGCTTGGACTCTGAGAAGGCAGCCCCTTGCCATCACACTGAACCCCAGCTTGGACTCTGAGAAGGCAGCCCCTTGGCATCACACTGAACCCCAGCTTGGACTCCAGGAAGGCAGCCCCTTGGCATCACACTGAACCCCAGCTTGGACTCTGGGAAGGCAGCCCCTTGGCATCACACTGAACCCCAGCTTGGACTCTGGGAAGGCAGCCCCTTGGCATCACACTGAACCCCAGCTTGGACTCTGAGAAGGCAGCCCCTTGGCAGCCCCTTGGCATCACACAGAACCCCAGCTTGGACTCTGAGAAGACAGATCACTCAGAACCCCAGCTTGGACTCTGGGAAGGCAGCCCCTTGGCATCACACTGAACCCCAGCTTGGACTCTGAGAAGGCAACCCCTTGGCATCACACTGAACCCCAGCTTGGACTCCAGGAAGGCAGCCCCTTGGCATCACACGGAACCCCAGCTTGGACTCTGAGAAGGCAGCTCCTTGGCAGCCCCTTGGCATCACACAGAACCCCAGCTTGGACTCTGGGAAGGCAGCCCCTTGGCATCACACAGAACCCCAGCTTGGACTCCAGGAAGGCAGCCCCTTGGCATCACACAGAACCCCAGCTTGGACTCCAGGAAGGCAGCCCCTTGGCATCACACTGAACCCCAGCTTGGACTCTGAGAAGGCAGCCCCTTGGCATCACACAGAACCCCAGCTTGGACTCCAGGAAGGCAGCCCCTTGGCATCACACTGAACCCCAGCTTGGACTCTGAGAAGGCAACCCCTTGGCATCACACTGAACCCCAGCTTGGACTCCAGGAAGGCAGCCCCTTGGCATCACACTGAACCCCAGCTTGGACTCTGAGAAGGCAGCCCCTTGGCATCACACTGAACCCCAGCTTGGACTCCAGGAAGGCAGCCCCTTGGCATCACACTGAACCCCAGCTTGGACTCTGGGAAGGCAGCCCCTTGGCATCACACAGAACCCCAGCTTGGACTCTGGGAAGGCAACCCCTTGGCATCACACTGAACCCCAGCTTGGACTCTGGGAAGGCAGCCCCTTGGCATCACACTGAACCCCAGCTTGGACTCTGGGAAGGCAGCCCCTTAGCATCACACAGAACCCCAGCTTGGACTCTGGGAAGGCAACCCCTTGGCATCACACAGAACCCCAGCTTGGACTCTGAGAAGGCAGCCCCTTGCCATCACACTGAACCCCAGCTTGGACTCTGAGAAGGCAGCCCCTTGGCATCACACTGAACCCCAGCTTGGACTCCAGGAAGGCAGCCCCTTGGCATCACACTGAACCCCAGCTTGGACTCTGGGAAGGCAGCCCCTTGGCATCACACTGAACCTCAGCTTGGACTCTGGGAAGGCAGCCCCTTGGCATCACACTGAACCCCAGCTTGGACTCTGAGAAGGCAGCCCCTTGGCATCACACAGAACCCCAGCTTGGACTCTGAGAAGACAGATCACTCAGAACCCCAGCTTGGACTCTGGGAAGGCAGCCCCATGGCATCAAACTGAACCCCAGCTTGGACTCTGAGAAGGCAACCCCTTGGCATCACACTGAACCCCAGCTTGGACTCCAGGAAGGCAGCCCCTTGGCATCACACGGAACCCCAGCTTGGACTCTGAGAAGGCAGCCCCTTGGCATCACACAGAACCCCAGCTTGGACTCTGGGAAGGCAGCCCCTTGGCATCACACAGAACCCCAGCTTGGACTCCAGGAAGGCAGCCCCTTGGCATCACACAGAACCCCAGCTTGGACTCCAGGAAGGCAGCCCCTTGGCATCACACTGAACCCCAGCTTGGACTCTGAGAAGGCAGCCCCTTGGCATCACACAGAACCCCAGCTTGGACTCCAGGAAGGCAGCCCCTTGGCATCACACTGAACCCCAGCTTGGACTCTGAGAAGGCAACCCCTTGGCATCACACTGAACCCCAGCTTGGACTCCAGGAAGGCAGCCCCTTGGCATCACACTGAACCCCAGCTTGGACTCTGAGAAGGCAGCCCCTTGGCATCACACTGAACCCCAGCTTGGACTCTGAGAAGGCAGCCCCTTGGCATCACACTGAACCCCAGCTTGGACTCTGAGAAGGCAACCCCTTGACATCACACTGAACCCCAGCTTGGACTCTGAGAAGGCAGCCCCTTGGCCTCACACTGAACCCCATGCAAAGTTGTGGTGACTGCTGACCTAGGAGGGCTCTGTTACCCCAGATTAGACATTGCTGCCTCGACCCAGCAGGTACTAGCAGTGACTTCTCACCTGCTTCTAGCCATCCTCCCCTCACCCCTTCAGCTCCAAGGTGGTGACTGGCAAGGGACTGTTGCCACTGAGGAGGATGAAAATCAAAGCTTTAATATCGACTTGAACTTGTACCGATTCCGCAATATTAGCCGCAGGCAAATCAGCGTGGTACATAGATATGAAGCTGTAACAGTAAATCCAGGCTTCCTCCTGCTGGCTGCCTTTGAGGTATGTTGGCAGTAGATGCAAGTGCAGGTCAATATTATTACCTTTGTGGCATACCCCTCAACAGAGCTGTCTGTTCCTAGCGAAGAGGCCTGTCATATTCCTACTCCAGACCACACCAGTATGGGCAAAAAGCATTCCCTTAATGTTTGTGGACCCTCATCCAGATGCTAGGCATGTGTCCGGCATTGCTCTTAACAGTGGGTGGGCTCAAAAGCACAGGAAATGCTTCCATGGCTTCATGTTTTTGAATCTTGCCAGTGGTCCTCTTGAATACAATTCCAGGAAGGTTTCTTCCCCCTAAGCAATGTTAACCTTTCTTTGAAGATTCCTGCTTGGTGTACCCAGCTGTCACTATAGACTATGGGCTAGGCCACTTCAGAGCGCTAAATGACATTCACTTTGGACTGCTGTAGCTTGTCTCTCACTCAAAACTCACGATCATTTGAGGATCTGCTGAAGTTAG
Source organism: Lissotriton vulgaris (assembly GCF_964263255.1). NCBI lineage: Eukaryota > Metazoa > Chordata > Amphibia > Caudata > Salamandridae > Lissotriton > Lissotriton vulgaris. The sequence goes on along the minus strand of NC_141699.1, from coordinate 1,084,097,604 downwards.
AGTGAAGAAGAAGGGCCAGACTGGCAGACAGCGCTGAAACGTTCAGATGGTTTTATTTGGGAACCAGGTTATTTGGATATTTATATAGCGCAAACTCGACCCCAAGGTATCAGAGCGGTTTACATGAGCACCAGTTACATTACACCTTCATTTTCTTTAGGCACGGAGAGATTAATTGATTTTCCCAGAATCACAAGAGGTTGAGCCTCCCTGCTGTGACTCAAACCCACTCCCCCAGCTTCAAGTTTAATAGCATTGTACATCTAATGTCCATAGCCATAGACTGCCCAGAGTCCGGGGCAGTAGGAATTCCTGTTTCTGTTGCTGGGCCAAGTCCATTAAGTTGCACTGGATGCACAGTCAGTTTAAAGCTTGAGAGGCAGGTAGAAATGGGCACCAAGAGCCATTTCCACCTTCCTTTCAAGCTTTAAACTGATTGCTTTGTTTCATCTGTTCAGATGGTCAGTGTGTGCTCTGATGAACTAGTTTTATATTATGGGCTACAGCTGCTTTCTGTCTGGGACATTTTTTTTAGGTCTAGTCTACTGGCAGCGCGCATGCGCTGCTCGCGCTGCAAGGCATGCTGTATTAGAGTATGCACTCGAAGCCCCGCCCACTCTCCTCCCATATTTGTTATTAGCTTGTACCATTGTCCTTCGGAAATGCTGGCTTCTTATTCGTAAATAGGCTTGTTAGTCCCTCCTTTGAAACCGCCTTGTCTGCATTTGTTACCTCCCATAATGACTGATCCTTTCACTTGTGGCGTTATATGGTTTCCTTCATAAGTCAGTGAGCACTATTTCATTTAATAATCCTCCCTATTCCACCCACGACATCTCAGCAGGCGCTCTGGTTTTACTAATGTATTTATTTAAATTATAGCGCATCTGCTTTAAATATAGCGGCCACCTTTATTTATTTAATTAATATTGCTGACCGATTACGTAATGTAATTATTTAAATTATAGCACAACCACTTTAACTATAGCGGCCGTGCTTAATTATATATTTTATTAATAGTGTAGGCCGCTTTCGTTAGGCCCGAGCAAGTGAACATTCTGCTGCTAAGGATCTAATTGGGAGGTATTTGGCCTTCCTGTTGCACTTTTTCAGCTAATATGCAGTTTCTTTTTGCTATTTCCACTCCCACACTGAGGAAGAGGCCTTTTATCTATGTTTTAAAAACCAAAACATAAATAAAAGCCATTGTCATTTACAATGCCAATAGCTCAAACTCGTGGAATTCGAGACCTATTGCATTGCAAATGCTTGTTTTAAATTGTCTGCAGCATATGCTTTATGTCTGTTTACTTACATTATTTCATCTTTTTCTTTCCCACCTGGTTTACCCTCAGTCTTGGTGAGACCCTAGTATTCTTAATAGGGTCGAAACGCCATTAACAGAAGAAGACAGACTAAACATAGCCATGTGCATTCAGCACATTCTATATTCAGCCTTTGTTGCTCATGTGTAAAAACATTAATGTCCTCCAAAGAAACCATTTTTATTGTTTATGCTCACTTAACTGGTCACTTTGCTTCCATTTTTGGTCCTGTTTTTTTTCACATGGGGTGCTTCTTAAAACTCTCTCACTGCTCACCTAATTATTAATTATAATAATTCTTTACAATGTGTAACTTAAAATAAATGTTGGTTCGGTTGGATCAAATTTGATATCTAAATAATAATATTCTGGTTGTTCGCCCTTCTAAATTGAGAAAAGATGAAGTCTTTATAGAACAAACATCTGGTAGACTAAAAAAGTTTTTTAGAAGAATAAAGTCTGTTTCTGTATCCTACCCATGCATCACCTCCCATCTTTTTATTCATCTAATCGCCCAGATATCTATCCATGTACTCATACAGGTATCCATCTGATCTGAAAGATACAATTAGTTATGAATTCCTCACCTTAGAATTACCTCCAGGGGTCAGACTGGATCTGGAGAATTTTTCTTCAGCAGTATCACTGCGCGTCTGTAGGTGGCGTCGGTCAACTCCGCTTTCGTTGGTGGCGTCGTGGTTGCCGGAGTGGTGTTACGGTATCTACTCAGACGCCGCCCCTGCACGCTGACGTCAGTTCTTTCTTTTTCCACGCCAGCCAGTGCAGATCCAGAGAGAGCGGTACCTCGAGTAATTTTTTACTCTATTTTTACGACTTTTTGGTTGACCTCTTTTTTTAGTCGTTACTACTCCTGGTGCACAGGGATGTCATCTCGGCAGACCGGCTTTAAGCCTTGTGACTCCTGTCACAAGCTGTTGTCGGTGACGGACCCCAATCTAGTGTGCCTCTGGTGCCTGGAGCGCGACCACGACCCGAAGCTGGACCGACATCGCCCGATGTTTGGACCGGTGCCAACCGGTTCTTTTGTACCCCTGTTCTCCCCTGGTGTTCCCTATCGCCCTGACTGGCTACCGGAGGAGTGTGAGGAGGACTGGGAGGGGTCTGTGGACCCTCTGGTAGACAAGTTGGAAGAACCGGACTGGAGAGAGGAGTTGGGTGAGGCCAGTGGTCTGGACACTTCCCCAGACCTTGGCATGCTTTCTCCCCCTACCATGGCTATGGAGGAGGGTGCGTCATACGCAGCAGTGTTGTGTAGGGCGGCTGAGGCCTTAAACCTCGAGCTTCCTACAGTGGCAGTTAGGACCAACCTCCTGACAGAGTTGCCTCAACCGGCAGCAGCCTCATCGGAACCCCTGCTGCCCTTTAATGAGGCCCTTACGGATATCCTTTTGGGCACATGGTCCAAGCCTAACACAGGGGCTCCTGTGGACAGGATGATTGCCCAAAGCCACCGCCCGGCTGGGTGACCCCATTTTCCTCTCCCAACACCCCACTCCTGAGAGCTTGGTGGTCCAAGCCTCGACTTCGAAGGGCACATTCCCTACCGCTCCACCTGATAGGGAATCCAAGAAGCTGGACCATCTTGGGAAGAAAATGTTTTCTTCCTCCGGCTTAGGACTGCGGTCAGTGAACATTGCATGTCTCTTGGGCCGTAACTCCCACTTCGTGTGGGATACGGTTACGCAAGTGCTGTCACAGCGCCCGGCGGAGGCACCGGATTGTACTCACCCGTGCAGTGCCGAACCTAGAGATGCAACTAAGTTCACCATCCGATGTGGGCTGGACACCGCTGACTCACTATGCAGGACCATTTACACGTCAGTAATCCTTAGATGCTATACCTGGCTGAGGTCCGCTGGCTTTTCGGGTGAAGTCCAAGCTACTCTTTTGGACATGCCCTTTGATGGCCGTCACCTGTTTGGCGACAAAGCAGACAACGCGCTCAAGCACTTTAATGACTCCAGGGCTACGTCCAGATCATTGGGCCTCGCTTCTACCTCCCGCCCCACGCAGTCTGGTTTTTGCCCTTTTCGTGGCTATGTAAGGGGTTCTCCCACCAAGTTCCACCCAGAGCCACAGGCCTGCGTAGGCTGTTCATCCTCTGCGCAGCTGGGCATGTGGGACCCACCGTCGTGGGTCCGGGAGCCAGTAGGTTGGCCAGTCCACCAGCACCCCCTCTGCAGCAGCCTCCAGGTCCTCCTAGTCTGACCTTTCAGAGCCACCGATCGCCAGTGGGCGGCAGGATTCACCATCACCTCCTCCACTGGCTCAACATCACGTTGGACAGGTGGGTTTTGCAGTTAGTCCGAAGAGGCTACTCCCTCACCTCGATGCCACCTCAATTCCATTGCATGTCGTGGGATCACCTGACCCTTCTCCAACAGGATGTTATGGCTCTCTTGGCCAAGGGATGGTTAGGAACAGTTTTAACTAATGGACAAGACCTGACATCAGACAGCAATAACTATAGATGAACACCGTGCATGGTACAAAAATATATATAAATTTTATTCAAGAAGTATCTTTGTCATTAAAATGCAAACATTTTTGTTTTGTGTTATTCTCCGTGTATGTGTGCCTCCACTGTACATGTGATGGTCAATCTACCTATACAGAGTCATATACATTTTTGTTCATATCACAGTTCAATACATTTTAAGAAAATTCATTATTTGGGAACTGTATGGATATTGAGTCCTCGGAGGACTACCTTGACAGCTCTCAACCATGGTAGGATCCTTACAGGCATCGTAACACTCCACTACTGGAAGGCAGGCGGGACCCTCACCACAGGCTCCCCTCCATCGATGAGAGTACCCGACTTGCAATATTTATCATCTCAACCCTTGCAGGACCAACCCCAATCACCCAAGGATTACCTACCCGGATCACTCGTCTGCTCAATATCCATACCTTTACATAATTTGGCATATTAAGACAGAATCTCAAGAACATCACCTCATCTTCTGGACCACTTTTGATCTCTGTCTTCGTGAGAAACTGTACTATCCACATCCAGGTTCATTTGGATATTTACATGGCTTCCTGATGAAGGCCCTCAGCCGAAACGCGCGTAGTTGTTACATTTAGCCATGTTTTTAAACTGCAATGATTAGTGTGTTTAAACAGCCTCCATACAGTTCCCAAATAATGAATTTTCTTAAAATGTATTGAACTGTGATATGAACAACAAGCACTGGCGTTGCCAATAGGTCTCGCAGTAGGAAAGTTGGAGCTATTGGTTTTGTAAATGACATTTTATATTTATATATCGTTATTGGCATTGTCAATAACAATATATAAATATAAAATGTCATTTACAAAACCAATAGCTCCAACTTTCCAAATGCGAAACCTATTGGCAACGCCAGTGCTTGTTTTATTTCTGAATAAGAATGCCTATGAAAAATTCTGAATCAAAAATGCAAAACGAGTTTTATATAATTGTATGCAAGCCAGGCCAATTACCCTCCCGAAAATGTGTCCCATGCAAAGTTACTTTTAAATACAGGAACACAACAGGCTGTGGCACGCATTAATTCTAATTTCTTCTTTAAAAAGATCAGTTGGTGAGGTTGAGTGCCACGGGTTCAATGCCACGGGTTGAAGTCAAATAACGAAAACGAAAGCCGTGCAAAAGTAGATGGGCCGGCCAGCAGTGAAAAAAGTAAAGTTTCGGGAGAGCCTGGGGCGGGAATGCGAGCGAGGGGAGGCAGGCAGATTACGAGGGAAGCCGGATGGGGGCGGGAAAGCCTGGTGGGAGGCGTGAATGCGCGAGGGGAGGCAGGCGGATTGGGAGGGAAGCCTGATGGGGGCGGGAGAGCCTGGTGGGTGGGCGTGAATGAGGGGAGGACTGGGCTGGGCTTGCATGAAAGTGAATTGGCTGCGCGTCCAAAGGAAACAAGAAAAAAAAAACTCCACCCTCTCCATTACTGTTCAACTGGTGGCCATGTGTTCGGGAGGGAGTGGTCCGAAGAGTGTTTCAACATGCGCCTTGCGCCCCTGACATGCCATAGAAGGTTGGTGCAACCCTTCTTATGAATTACCAATTCCATGTTGGTGCAGAGTTGGAAGGACGGGGGGTTCATACTATGGGGGGCCTTTATCCTGGAGGGCAAGTTTATTACAAGAGATGAGGCCATAGAATCCTTTCAATTGGGTACGGGGAAATAACTCCAATATGTCAAAATATCAACCACAACTCGTGAGCTGTAGCCGACGCGCCACCCCACTCCAACACCCTGGCAACACGACTAGATATGGCTCATGGCTGTAGACTGATCTCCCGCAATGATAGGGCGCTCCGTGATGATTCATTGTCGACAACACTCCACGTGCAGGCCAAATGGTAGGAAATCATGGGGGGGCTCTCTAACAGCTGGGGAATGGATAAGGGTGCATGAGGGAGTACGGACAGTCAGCTCCAATGCCCGTTTCAAATTGTTGCAATATAATTTCATGCACCAAACCTATCTTACTCCACATGCTTTGAATGTTAGTTATGCTCCTTGACCAGCCAGCTGCACACGCTGCAGGCCCCGAAAGCGGATTCATACATATGGTATGGTCTTGTACTTCTCTGTTCTCTTACGGGTGGGAGGTATTGCAAAGCCTGAATAGAGCTAGGGAATTGGCGATACCATTTGAAATTTGTCAGGGAGGGGGGAGGAGGGAGTGCGATGCGAGCAGCAGCAGGGAAGGGGGCGGAGAGGAGGCTCTGATGGAGAGCGAGGTAAAGCCATGCTTTGCAGCAAACCCTAACAAGCGGAAAACGAAAGCCGTGCAAAAGTAGATGGGCCGGCCAGCAGTGAAAAAAGTAAAGTTTCGGGAGAGCCTGGGGCGAGGGCGCTCCGTGATGATTCATTGTCGACAACACTCCACGTGCAGGCCAAATGGTAGGAAATCATGGGGGGCTCTCTAACAGCTGGGGAATGGATAAGGGTGCATGAGGGAGTACGGACAGTCAGCTCCAATGCCCGTTTCGAAGGACGGGGGTTCATACTATGGGGGGCCTTTATCCTGGAGGGCAAGTTTATTACAAGAGATGAGGCCATAGAATCCTTTCAATTGGGTACGGGGAAATAACTCCAATATGTCAAAATATCAACCACAACTCGTGAGCTGTAGCCGACGCGCTACCCCACTCTAACACCCTGGCAACACGACTAGATATGGCTCATGGCTGTAGACTGATCTCCCGCAATGATAGGGCGCTCCGTGATGATTAATTGTCGACAACACTCCACGTGCAGGCCAAATGGTAGGATATCATGGGGGGCTCTCTAACAGCTGGGGAATGGATAAGGGTGCATGAGGGAGTACGGACAGTCAGCTCCAATGCCCGTTTCAAATTGTTGCAATATAATTTCATGCACCAAACCTATCTTACTCCACATGCTTTGAATGTTAGTTATGCTCCTTGACCAGCCAGCTGCACACGCTGCAGGCCCCGAAAGCGGATTTATACATATGGTATGGTCTTGTACTTCTCTGTTCTCTTACGGGTGGGAGGTATTGCAAAGCCTGAATAGAGCTAGGGAATTGGCGATACCATTTGAAATTTGTCAGGGAGGGGGGGGAGGGAGTGCGATGCGAGCAGCAGCAGGGAAGGGGGCGGAGAGGAGGCTCTGATGGAGAGCGAGGTAAAGCCATGCTTTGCAGCAAACCCTAACAAGCGGAAAACGAAAGCCGTGCAAAAGTAGATGGGCCGGCCAGCAGTGAAAAAAGTAAAGTTTCGGGAGAGCCTGGGGCGAGGGCGCTCCGTGATGATTCATTGTCGACAACACTCCACGTGCAGGCCAAATGGTAGGAAATCATGGGGGGCTCTCTAACAGCTGGGGAATGGATAAGGGTGCATGAGGGAGTACGGACAGTCAGCTCCAATGCCCGTTTCGAAGGACGGGGGGTTCATACTATGGGGGGCCTTTATCCTGGAGGGCAAGTTTATTACAAGAGATGAGGCCATAGAATCCTTTCAATTGGGTACGGGGAAAGAACTCCAATATGTCAAAATATCAACCGCAACTCGTGAGCTGTAGCCGACGCGCCACCCCACTCCAACACCCTGGCAACACGACTAGATATGGCTCATGGCTGTAGACTGATCTCCCGCAATGATAGGGCGCTCCGTGATGATTCATTGTCGACAACACTCCACGTGCAGGCCAAATGGTAGGAAATCATGGGGGGCTCTCTAACAGCTGGGGAATGGATAAGGGTGCATGAGGGAGTACGGACAGTCAGCTCCAATGCCCGTTTCAAATTGTTGCAATATAATTTCATGCACCAAACCTATCTTACTCCACATGCTTTGAATGTTAGTTATGCTCCTTGACCAGCCAGCTGCACACGCTGCAGGCCCCGAAAGCGGATTTATACATATGGTATGGTCTTGTACTTCTCTGTTCTCTTACGGGTGGGAGGTATTGCAAAGCCTGAATAGAGCTAGGGAATTGGCGATACCATTTGAAATTTGTCAGGGAGGGGGGAGGAGGGAGTGCGATGCGAGCAGCAGCAGGGAAGGGGGCGGAGAGGAGGCTCTGATGGAGAGCGATGTAAAGCCATGCTTTGCAGCAAACCCTAACAAGCGGAAAACGAAAGCCGTGCAAAAGTAGATGGGCCGGCCAGCAGTGAAAAAAGTAAAGTTTTGGGAGAGCCTGGGGCGGGAATGCGAGCGAAGGGAGGCAGGCATATTACGAGGGAAGCCGGATGGGGGCGGGAAAGCCTGGTGGGAGGCGTGAATGCGCGAGGGGAGGCAGGCGGATTGGGAGAGAAGCCTGATGGGGGCGGGAAAGCCTGGTGGGAGGCGTGAATGCGCGAGGGGAGGCAGGCGGATTGGGAGAGAAGCCTGATGGGGGCGGGAAAGCCTGGTGGGAGGCGTGAATGCGCGAGGGGAAGCAGGCGGATTGGGAGAGAAGCCTGATGGGGGCGGGAGAGCCTGGTGGGTGGGCGTGAATGAGGAGAGGACTGGGCTGGGCTTGCATGCGATGCGCGTGCATGTACACGGGCACTGCTTGAAAACCGCGGGGCTGAAAGCCCTTTGGTTTGAAGATGTTTTCGCCACATGAATTCTCGCTACGCTCGATGCGCTTGCGCGCATCGATAGGTCGCGAGACCTAAAAACTCCACCCTCTCCATTACTGTTCAACTGGTGGCCATGTGTTCGGGAGGGAGTGGTCCGAAGAGTGTTTCAACATGCGCCTTGCGCCCCTGACATGCCATTGAAGGTTGGTGCAACCCTTCTTATGAATTACCAATTCCATGTTGGTGCAGAGTTGGAAGGACGGGGGGTTCATACTATGGGGGGCCTTTATCCTGGAGGGCAAGTTTATTACAAGAGATGAGGCCATAGAATCCTTTCAATTGGGTACGGGGAAATAACTCCAATATGTCAAAATATCAACCACAACTCGTGAGCTGTAGCCGACGCGCCACCCCACTCCAACACCCTGGCAACACGACTAGATATGGCTCATGGCTGTAGACTGATCTCCCGCAATGATAGGGCGCTCCGTGATGATTCATTGTCGACAACACTCCACGTGCAGGCCAAATGGTAGGAAATCATGGGGGGGGCTCTCTAACAGCTGGGGAATGGATAAGGGTGCACGAGGGAGTACGGACAGTCAGCTCCAATGCCCGTTTCAAATTGTTGCAATATAATTTCATGCACCAAACCTATCTTACTCCACATGCTTTGAATGTTAGTTATGCTCCTTGACCAGCCAGCTGCACACGCTGCAGGCCCCGAAAGCGGATTTATACATATGGTATGGTCTTGTACTTCTCTGTTCTCTTACGGGTGGGAGGTATTGCAAAGCCTGAATAGAGCTAGGGAATTGGCGATACCATTTGAAATTTGTCAGGGAGGGGGGAGGAGGGAGTGCGATGCGAGCAGCAGCAGGGAAGGGGGCGGAGAGGAGGCTCTGATGGAGAGCGATGTAAAGCCATGCTTTGCAGCAAACCCTAACAAGCGGAAAACGAAAGCCGTGCAAAAGTAGATGGGCCGGCCAGCAGTGAAAAAAGTAAAGTTTCGGGAGAGCCTGGGGCGAGGGCGCTCCGTGATGATTCATTGTCGACAACACTCCACGTGCAGGCCAAATGGTAGGAAATCATGGGGGGCTCTCTAACAGCTGGGGAATGGATAAGGGTGCATGAGGGAGTACGGACAGTCAGCTCCAATGCCCGTTTCGAAGGACGGGGGGTTCATACTATGGGGGGCCTTTATCCTGGAGGGCAAGTTTATTACAAGAGATGAGGCCATAGAATCCTTTCAATTGGGTACGGGGAAATAACTCCAATATGTCAAAATATCAACCACAACTCGTGAGCTGTAGCCGACGCGCCACCCCACTCCAACACCCTGGCAACACGACTAGATATGGCTCATGGCTGTAGACTGATCTCCCGCAATGATAGGGCGCTCCGTGATGATTCATTGTCGACAACACTCCACGTGCAGGCCAAATGGTAGGATATCATGGGGGGCTCTCTAACAGCTGGGGAATGGATAAGGGTGCATGAGGGAGTACGGACAGTCAGCTCCAATGCCAGTTTCAAATTGTTGCAATATAATTTCATGCACCAAACCTATCTTACTCCACATGCTTTGAATGTTAGTTATGCTCCTTGACCAGCCAGCTGCACACGCTGCAGGCCCCGAAAGCGGATTTATACATATGGTATGGTCTTGTACTTCTCTGTTCTCTTACGGGTGGGAGGTATTGCAAAGCCTGAATAGAGCTAGGGAATTGGCGATACCATTTGAAATTTGTCAGGGAGGGGGGGGGAGGGAGTGCGATGCGAGCAGCAGCAGGGAAGGGGGCAGAGAGGAGGCTCTGATGGAGAGCGAGGTAAAGCCATGCTTTGCAGCAAACCCTAACAAGCGGAAAACGAAAGCCGTGCAAAAGTAGATGGGCCGGCCAGCAGTGAAAAAAGTAAAGTTTCGGGAGAGCCTGGGGCGAGGGCGCTCCGTGATGATTCATTGTCGACAACACTCCACGTGCAGGCCAAATGGTAGGAAATCATGGGGGGCTCTCTAACAGCTGGGGAATGGATAAGGGTGCATGAGGGAGTACGGACAGTCAGCTCCAATGCCCGTTTCGAAGGACGGGGGGTTCATACTATGGGGGGCCTTTATCCTGGAGGGCAAGTTTATTACAAGAGATGAGGCCATAGAATCCTTTCAATTGGGTACGGGGAAAGAACTCCAATATGTCAAAATATCAACCACAACTCGTGAGCTGTAGCCGACGCGCCACCCCACTCCAACACCCTGGCAACACGACTAGATATGGCTCATGGCTGTAGACTGATCTCCCGCAATGATAGGGCGCTCCGTGATGATTCATTGTCGACAACACTCCACGTGCAGGCCAAATGGTAGGAAATCATGGGGGGCTCTCTAACAGCTGGGGAATGGATAAGGGTGCATGAGGGAGTACGGACAGTCAGCTCCAATGCCCGTTTCAAATTGTTGCAATATAATTTCATGCACCAAACCTATCTTACTCCACATGCTTTGAATGTTAGTTATGCTCCTTGACCAGCCAGCTGCACACGCTGCAGGCCCCGAAAGCGGATTTATACATATGGTATGGTCTTGTACTTCTCTGTTCTCTTACGGGTGGGAGGTATTGCAAAGCCTGAATAGAGCTAGGGAATTGGCGATACCATTTGAAATTTGTCAGGGAGGGGGGAGGAGGGAGTGCGATGCGAGCAGCAGCAGGGAAGGGGGCGGAGAGGAGGCTCTGATGGAGAGCGATGTAAAGCCATGCTTTGCAGCAAACCCTAACAAGCGGAAAACGAAAGCCGTGCAAAAGTAGATGGGCCGGCCAGCAGTGAAAAAAGTAAAGTTTCGGGAGAGCCTGGGGCGGGAATGCGAGCGAAGGGAGGCAGGCATATTACGAGGGAAGCCGGATGGGGGCGGGAAAGCCTGGTGGGAGGCGTGAATGCGCGAGGGGAGGCAGGCGGATTGGGAGAGAAGCCTGATGGGGGCGGGAAAGCCTGGTGGGAGGCGTGAATGCGCGAGGGGAGGCAGGCGGATTGGGAGAGAAGCCTGATGGGGGCGGGAAAGCCTGGTGGGAGGCGTGAATGCGCGAGGGGAGGCAGGCGGATTGAGAGAGAAGCCTGATGGGGGCGGGAGAGCCTGGTGGGTGGGCGTGAATGAGGAGAGGACTGGGCTGGGCTTGCATGCGATGCGCGTGCATGTACACGGGCACTGCATGAAAACCGCGGGGCTGAAAGCCCTTTGGTTTGAAGATGTTTTCGCCACATGAATTCTCGCTACGCTCGATGCGCTTGCGCGCATCGATAGGTCGCGAGACCTAAAAATGTATATGACTCTGTATAGGTAGATTGACCATCACATGTACAGTGGAGGCACACATACACGGAGAATAACACAAAACAAAACAAAAATGTTTGCATTTTAATGACAAAGATACTTCTTGAATAAAATTTATATATATTTTTGTACCATGCACGGTGTTCATCTATAGTTATTGCTGTCTGATGTCAGGTCTTGTCCATTAGTTAAAACTGTTCCTAATTATCATGTTTTTCCAACCACTGTATACATCCCGAATTAGGAACTCTAGTCGGGGATACCCCTTCCTTTTTTGCATATAATCTCTTGGCCAAGGGAGCCATCGAACGAGTTCCTGTCCCCAGAAGTACGTCGTGGTTGTTATTCCCACTATTTTCTGGTGCCCAAGAAGGACAAAGGCCGGCGTCCTAGCTTAGATCTCGTCAACTGCTTCCTCCGGAAGGAGAAGTTAAAAATGTTGACATTGGCTCAGGTCCGGTCTGCCCTCGATCCTGGAGACTGCATGGTAACGGTGGACTATCATTTTCACATCCCCGTCTTGCCAGTCCATCATCGTTACCTATGGTTCATGGTAGGCCACGAGCACTTTCAGTTTCCCGCGCTCCCCTTTGGCCTTACCAGCCCCCCTTGGGTGTTCACAAAGGAGATGCGGTGGCCGCAGCTCATCTGCGCTGATCAGGGCTTCCAGTCTTCCCCTATCTCATCGACTGGATGTTGAAGGCGGGCTCGCCCTAGGCTGTCATCTCCCACCTGCAGATTATGGCCGACCTCCTGCATTGGCTGGGGTACACATCAATGTGCCAAAGTCACACCTGATTCCCTCTCAGAAGCTCCTTTTCATTGGAGCGGTTCTGGGCACAGCACAGTTTCTGGCTTATTCTCCAGAGCAGCGAGTCCAGGATATTTGGGCTATGATTCCGAACTTTTAGCCTCTATCCCGGGTTTCGGTCAGAATGACCCTGAGGCTACTGGGCCTCATGACCTTCTGCATCGTGCTGGTAGACTATGCCAGGTTCTGCCGTGGGACCTGGTTTCAGTGGGTGCAGCATCAGGGAAATCTTTCCGTTTGTGTCCAGATCTCGGAGGGCACTGCACTCCATTGCAGTGGTGGCTAACAATCCAGAATTGGGTCAATAGCAGATCCCTCTCCCTCCCCCAGCCAGAGTTTACAGTTGTGACAGATGCATCACTTCTGGGGTGGGGCGGCCACATGGGAGAGGCGGAGATCAGAGGCCTCTGGTCTCTGGCGTAGTCCGGGCTCTACATCAACCTTCTGAAGGCAATCTATCTTTCACTGAAGGCATTCCTTCCTTCTGTCCAAGGGAAAGTAGTGCAGGTGTTCACGGACAACAGCACCACTATGTAGTACTGCAACAAACCGGACGGGTGGGGTTGTGGACCCTATGTCAAGAGGCACTTCGTCTCTGGAAGTGGGTGGAGTATCAGGGCATGTCCCTGGTGGTTCAACACATGGCAGGTTCTCTGAACGCCAGTGTGGACGAACTCAGCTGCCGTTGCATGATGGATCATGAATGGCGTCTTCACTCTGAGGTGGTGCAAGGTCACTTTCAGAAGTGGGCAAAGCCTTGGTTATATCTATTCGCCACCGAAGAGAACATCCAATGGCAGCAATTCTGCACGTTGGAATTTCCAAGTCGGCACTCGCTCAGCGGCGCTTTTCGTCGCGAGTGGAGTTGTGGTCTTCTATACGCCTTTCCGCCTATACGACTTCTACCCACAGTGTTGAAGAAGATTAAGTGCGACCAGGCCCAAGTCATTCTTGGGGCCCCGAAACGTGCATGAAGAGTCTGGTATCCCGAGCTCTTGCACATGGCCATCGATCCTCCGATCAGACTGTCCCTTCGCAAGGATCTTCTGTTGCAGCAACAGGGGACAGTCCTCCACCCGAACCTGTCCAGCCTCCACCTCCTTGTGTGGAGATTGAGCGGCGACAGTTGACAGCTTTTGATCTTCCTTCCAAAGTCTGTAATGTTATTTTGGCTGCCAGGCGTCCCTCCACCAAAACGGTACACGCCTGTAGATGGAATAAGTTTGTGGCATGGTGCGCAGCAAAGGCTATGGATCCCCTTTCAGAGGTTCCCCTCTTCATTCTTTCTTTGGCCCAGTTGGGCTCTGCTCTGGGCACTCTAAAAGGCTATCTTTCGGCCATTTCAGCCTTTCTTCGACTTCCTGACCAGCCTTCTCTTTTCAAGTACCCTATTGTAAATCTCTTCCTTAAGGGTATTACTCACTTGTCTCCTCCAATTCCTTTCATAATGCCTCAGTGGGACTTGAACCTGGTTCTGACATATCTTAAGTGCACTCCTTTTGAGCCACTACATAATTGTCCTTTCAGACGTCTAACACTTAAAACTGCCTTTCTGGTCACCATCACCTCTGCTCACAGGGTTGGTGAGCCTCAGGCTCTTTCTTCAAAACCTCCTTTTCTGGCTGTTAATCCTTCCCAAAGTGGTTACCTCTTTCCACATAGGACAGACTATCACTTTGCCCACCTTCTTCCCACCCCTGCATCCTTCTAAAGAGGAGGAGAGGCTCCACCTTCTGGATACAAAATGTGCGCTTTCATTCTATCTGGATCGCACAAAACAATTCTGTGTGGATGAACAGCTCTTTGTTGGCTATGTGGGTGCCAAGAAAGGTCGGACTGTGCAGAAACGAACCATCTCTCGATGGGTCGTTCTTTCCATCAAAATCTGTTATTCCTTGGTGAAAAAGGAACCTCCAGTTGGGTTGCGTGCCCATTCGACCAGGGCGACAGCAGCCACTGCTGCTTTGGTACGTGGAGTCCCCCTTCATGACATCTGCCAGGCAACTACGTGGGCTTCATTGCACACGTTTACCAAACACTACTGCCTGGACAGTCATGTCCTGAGAGCCGGCTTGTTTGGCCGTTCAGTTCTCCAGGACTTTCTGTTATGCACTTAGTTTGCAGACCCACTCCCGGGATTGGTATTGCTGGGATATCTATTCTAAGGTGAGGAATGCATAACTAATTGTCTCTTTCAGATGAACAAGTGACTTACCTTCGGTAATGATATATCTGTAAGAGACATAGATTACTTATGGATTCCTCACCGCCCCACCCATCCTCCCTGGTCTTCGATCTGACTTTTAGGGTAAGCGACTCCCTTTCAGGGCCCTAGTTTTGTGCACCAGTGGTCAGTGTCTTGCATGGCTCTGTGTTTCTGGCGTAGAAAGTCTTGTACAGAACTGACATCAATGCACTGGGGTGGCTTCTAAGTAGATACTGTGACGTCATTCCAGTGACCGCGACGCCATAGATGAACGCGGAGTCGACTGACGCCACCTACCGATGCGCAGAGGCACTGCTGAAGAAAAATTCTCTGGATCCAGTCTGACGCCTGGTGGTAATTCTAAGGTGATTAATCCATAACTAATCTATGTCTTCCACAGATATATCCTTACCGAGGGTAAGTAACTTGTTCTTCAAGCATTCATACAAACATCTACCATTCTACCAACCCAGCCATCCTAAATTACACCTTTGCTTCTTAAATGCTCACATTATCAGGATGGTAACCACATACATCCACTACACACCACATAAATCCACTTCATATAGGTAAAAAATATTTACATTTACAACGCCCATAGCTCGATCTTCCGTTTTGCAAATAAACACTCCATTACAAACATAATCCATAAGTAAAATACATTGTCATTTAGAATGCCAATAGCTCTAACTTTCACTAATGCGGGACCGATTGCATATCAAATGCTAGTTTGTACCATCGGTCCTGTCACATTTCAGTAAATGGAGCACGTCTGGGTGTCCACATGGGGTCAGCTGAGAGGGAGGAAGGTTTTTATGGGTGAGAGGCTAATGCGTTGGCAGGACAGCAGGAATTGTGTGCAAGTCCTCCAGTGCCTCCTGCTCTATTTTTTGTGCTTTTAAACTATTGTTGATTGCCTTTTCTACGTGGTACGAAAGTGTATGTGTTGTCATATATTCTGTCTCATTTAATTTAGTTTTTAATGAGTCCTGTCCCCTGGGGTAGATAGCACTCTATAAACATTTTAAATAAATCATTATGCTTCATTTTATGCTTCTGTTTTTCTGTTGACTATATCTTTGATCCTGTCCTGCTGTTGGTCATCTAGTTGTTTTTGCTGTCCTCGAGTTAGCTTTTCCATATTTTTATATATTCTTTCATATGTCGCGTAACGTTCTATTTCTTCATATTTTCCTCTTGTTGCCTTCCCAGGTGCTATGTTTTACCTTGTTTATACTGCTCCCTATCTTCTCCTCCTCTCTATGGCTGGTATATTTATAAACTGGGTTTGGGTTTGTGTGTGTGCGCGCACACCCGTGTATGCTCTTTTGTTGATCCCAACGTTCGCTTTGACTTGGTATATCGGGCTCTCTATTCCTAAATCTATTCTCTTCTGATGTCGTTCGAAGAAACACAGAGGATCGACTGTCCTCAAATTTAGATGAAAACAAAGTCCTCTTTCCCTCTATCCACTGTAACTGATAGTGCCTCTTCTCCTTTTCCTCTGCAGGCAGCCAGTCTTACAGGAAGTGAGGACAGCAACTGTCCCCTGGGAGGAGCCGCCAAGCATCGCCTCAGGATCAAGCCAAGTTCCGATGATTGAAGCCGCACAGCAACAATTTGTTAGGAAGACACAGCGGGATCCGGCAAGCAAACGCTCAACACTGCAAAGGTTTTTCAAAGCAAGATGGGCAGACTACTTTTAGTCTTCCACAGGTTCAGCTAAGACACTCAACCTCATAAGAACCTTGAGAGAATCATGGACAACCTCTTCACTCGATCATCAAGACATCTGGGCCACTC
Organism: Lissotriton vulgaris; assembly: GCF_964263255.1. Lineage (NCBI taxonomy): Eukaryota > Metazoa > Chordata > Amphibia > Caudata > Salamandridae > Lissotriton > Lissotriton vulgaris. The sequence goes on along the minus strand of NC_141699.1, from coordinate 1,084,081,093 downwards.
AGCGTCAAAAGAGCCTTTGAGAGAATCAGTGACCAACTTCTTCATCCCATCAAACTCCCATCTGGGCCGCCCAATGTTAGAAGAACCATTCAGAGAACCAGCGGTCAGCATTTTCAATCCCTCATACTCTAATCTAAGCACCCAACCTCATAAGAACTGGTCAGAGCATCATGGGCAAACCTCTTTCATCCTCGATGCACCCAGCCAGACTCCTCAACCTCAAAACGACCATTCAAAGCACCAGCGGCAAGCCGCTTTAATCTTCCACCCACCCAGCCAAGCTCCTCTGACTCTCATGAACCATTGAGAACATTGATGTTGAAACCCCTGTTCGGTCTTCCATACACCTTGAAGCTCAGGAGCGAAGAGGTTTCCACGGCTCTGTAGTGATCTAGTGTACAGACAAACTATTTATCATAATTTATTTTTATAATCTTTACACATTGATGCATATCATTAGGGAGTTTCATATGCATTTAAAGCGTGAACACATATCACCCTGTGTAGTGTGGAAATAAAAAGCATTTGGATGACAAAAACTGAGTGGAAGTCTTTATATGTGCATCGTTGCCAACAGTCACTTGGGTTGCGGACAAGTGTCTGTGCGCAAAACGAAACATACCCGTGGAAGACATGGGAATACAGTGGCAATGTCCATCAGGTAGTTGCTGCTGTTGTTAGGTTCATTCTCCCACACCACATCCCCCTTCCTCCTTACTGCTTGATACATGACCGCATTCATAAATAGGAAAGAGGGAGATTTTTAAAAATAAATTGAATGAATTTATTTTCTCAATTGAATTGCTTTGAAGGGGATGCAATTTCATGGAAAAAAATAGCAAGAAAATATACATATTTGACTTAATACATTGGGTGTCTCCAACCTGAATTGCAGGGGGTAGCTTCTGGGGGTTGGTGCTTGCGGTGTGGGACACCCCAAGTCATGGCTTGGTAGTCTGGTCTGAGAGCCATGAGCCTGGTCTGCTATGTCTTTTTTTTCTTCTCATCGTGATTTCACGGAGAGGTTTCAACCTGTTCATTTTTCGGATCAGGAACTTAAATATATATATAGTGCCGATTTACAAAAAAAGCAGTAAGTTACACCCTAATTGGTACTCCTTCAATGGATGCAAATGTACTACTTTTTTGGAATTCACAATTATTGGCAGTCGTAAGCTTGGAAAGCTGCACCAGACTCATTTCCAGGTGTACTACTGGCAATCAAAAACCCAAAAGGTAATCGGATCAATGCTTGCAAAGAGTCTAACCACACTTACTCGCTCGAGGAAGCATTCCAAACTATTGTTTTTCACCCCCTGTGCCACTCTAGACAGAGAGCCGGATTAGAGGGAGTAAAGGGAGACAGGTGATGGAGGATTTTATGTCCGCCACTCTGCCTTTAATCTGCCCACCAAATTTAGAGATGTCTGCCGGCCCTGCAGACATCTGTACACGTTGCCAGGAACTGCAGCCATGGTGGCTCCCGTCAATGTAGGAAGTGTTTAACGGCCACCTATCAAACTTTCCCAACGTTTTTTATTTTTCAAAAAGAAACTCCCAAAGTAGGAGTTTCTTTTTGAAAAATAAAAAAAACTAGCGACCATGGTTGGGGAGATCATTTTTCTTTCTTTACAGTCCGGCAGTGAAAGACAGTTGCCAACAAAAATAAAAGCCATCCAACTCTCCCCTCTAAATACGGCAGACGGTCGCCCGGCTTACCTCCGATGGCTCCTACTCTGTCAGAGGAGGTTTTACAACAACAGTCTAAATTTGAAATCCTCGACGTAAAACTTGGTTTCCAACCAACTCAAAATCGAGTAGGAGGACCTATACTTTGGCGGGTAGGGTCCTTCCTCCTCGCCGTTGTGACAGATCCCTTTTCCACCAAACTCTAAATCAGCCCCAGAGGTCCACCTAATGCAGATCAGAACTGACCTTGCTCCACATGGCAACAGTCAATCCGGCACCTTGGTCACCTCCTGAATTCAACCTGCAGCCCACTGCTTTTTTAGTCCGGAAAATTTAGATTAAACCCTCTCCCTCCCTGAATCTCACTGATTAAGTTACGTCTCTGCTTAATTAGTTGTGCCAGCATGTCTTGGCATGTGCCTCTTGGGGCAGGAGAGGACCGGTGATCTAAAATGAAGTTCTGGTTTTCCTTGTTTTTTTTCATATTGCAAATTTTACTTTCCACCTCCGCTTACGTGTTCCCAGATCCCGCCAATACTATAGGGATCGCCAAAGCCGGTCCTCAAAACATTTTCCTGTAGTGCATAGGTATGCAGCTTTTTTGTATTCTTTCAGTTGTCTATGGCCTATGTCCTTCGCGAACCATTCACTAGCACCTCTGTGAGGTTTTTTCCGATTCCTGTGCACCAGAAGAGTTCTGCAATGTTGATGCACATATAAGCAACAAAAGAAGACCTCTAGACAGGGGCTGAGATTAGGTCAAGCATTCCACCATCCCTTTTTTGTTTTTGTAATGCCAACTTGTGCAACATTTTAACATTTGGGAAAATGAGACCGTTGAGATAGGTAAATAAATACTATGGCACTGAAGGCAGTGACGATAGCTGGAAAAAAGGCTATGGCGGGTCTTCAGGTGACCATGAATTAGCGGGCACGCGCACCCACAATCATCTGCATCTTTTTGTACTTACTGTCCCCTCAAATGGCGAGAAGGAATCCAATTCTTCAAAACCATAGGTATGGGAATTCACTCCAGATATGTCTTAGCCAGTCAGAGATTAACTGAACATTATGGGTGGGAGGGCAGGGAGTACATACCTTTGTTTCAGATGTTATTAAAAAGTCTCTTTTTGTATTCCAAGAGTCGTTTTTTGCACCCGACAGGCTGACATGTTGGATTTTCCACAAACCAGTTGGTAGACGCAGGGCGTTCCTTGATCCATTCCATACACGTTAACTTGAGCGAGATGAGCAGAGCAAGGCCATGCAGGGTAGACAGTTACATCAAATTACCAGCTGTCTTACTTGTTCCACTTTCCTCGGGCTACACATGGAGGTGGGGGAACAAATCCACGTCAGACTCTGGGTTTTGAAGGGGTGAGTGCCAAGCTATGATACACTGCTTAAATTTTGCAGTGAAGGATCATTAGACAGGCTTCCCAACAGAGTGGCAGAATATTTTTTTTTTTACCCCTTAAACATAATCGCTTGCCGTCAACCTCTAGTCCTAAAGCACCATGGGTGTAGGGGACATGAGCAACCTTATTGAAAGAAGGTACGCCTGCTGTGAGTCAGCATTTCCAGAGAGGTGAGCACACAACTGGGATTCAACTTAAGAATATACCCTTGAAACACATCTCAGGGGGCATATGGCAGTTTCTTGTACAGGAAGCATACACGTGTGCTAGGTGAGGAATCTGTGGGAAGATTATGTATCCACCAGAAAGAGCGTTACCAAAGGTAGGTCATTTTTTCATCTTGTGTTGAACGACACACCTTGACTGCACCAGGAGCTTTCAGTTGTGTAGTTCGATGCACCAATGAAGGAAGAACAATCCCGCTTCCTGAGGTTCACTGTTGGAGATCAACACTTTGGGTACAGATGCCCTGTGCTTGTGGAGGTCTGATCTTAGTGCTCAGTTCACTGGCCCTTTAAAGAAAAAGGGCGTATGCATTCGTGATCTGGTGCAACATGTTGAGCGTTCCATAACCTTAGGAAGGAACTCGGCCATCGACCTCGTTCCTGTATACGGTTATGGAAAAATAGCGTGAATCTATGCTAGTACTAGCTTTGGGACGGAGATACTCGATTGGAGTCTGGTTCTATAACCACCAGTTGTAGGTTCATAATTTTGTAAAAGAATGAGTGCCGGTGTCCGAAGCTCCTCTCGGAAGCCCTCGACTGATGCAATTAAATGTCAGCGCTCCAAATACCAATGCGGCTCAGTCTTACTTTCACCTCATGACTCTCTAATCCAACACCAGACAATCCCAGCGCATTTATATCACACTTACAGGTTCCTTCTTTCTCCCTTTGTGGTGTTTTTATCTGCTTTCTCTTTTTCAATCTCTCAGCCTTGTGTGTTTTTCCCACTCTTGCTTAATGTTTGATGCAGGAAAATAAAAGCTGGTCCCTAAAAATGAGTGCCCCTGCCCCAATTAAGCACTGAGTACTGCATAGGCCTGCACCTGGCTGACATTGATTCAGGGTCATAGATTGGCTTCAGTATCAGGTCCTCAATCTGTGTGGGAGGAGTTTGTGTGGCCGCCGGCACAGAAGGAACGGGCTTGGATCTTGACGTCAGTGTAGAAGATATAGCTGGAGTCGCCAAGGCCCCAAAAGCATGCCCCTCGGGAGCAGTTGACGTCATGGATGAACCTGGTGGCAGAAGTGCGACAGGAGCCACCAATGGCCGCGTGAGACCCAAAGGCACGTCAGAGGGATGCAGAAATTGCTCCAAAGATCTGTAGCATGGTCTATTTGCGGGCCACTGTTTGCTGCGGTGTTGACAATTATTTCTAAAGACAGTTGTCCCTAGACAAGGATTAATGAGAGCAAACAATACGCTTGAATTGTTGTACACCATATACACCTCTTTACTTAATACTTATTATGTGTAATGGTGTCTCTTCTATAGTTTGTTTGTCCTGCCAAAATGTGTCACATACAAACAATTTACTCTGGCTGTGTCTTTGTGTTTCATGTTGTACGTCCTTCCCACTAAGTTGGATACAGGCTAGTGCCCCACTATATTATTTTCTTGCTGTATTTAGTGTATATTTAAGCAACTATATATTTAAAACACCTGTTTGGCTGGACAGCTGTAAAATATAGAACTGATTGGGTCTATATTTATTGTTTGCTCTCTAATCCTTGTCTGGGGACCACTGTCTTTTGAAATAATTGATTATCCAAGGTCCCTGACCAACCTTATCTGGGTTCCCTTGTTCTTCATAACATGCGGTGTTGACAATGGCTTTGCAAATTTGAGGTGCACTAGGACCAAGTGGAGAATTGGTTTAGACTCAGGAGACATCTGCGTTCTGCTCTCTCAGCACAGTTTGAATCCTGACGTTTTCGGTGGGGACATTGTTCCCTAACACACTTAAAAGTTGAGTGGAGCTCTGCATTTGCATTGAAGGGGGTGAAAAGAATGGAGCTGGCGTCAACATGAAGGCCTACGCTTGGATGTGGCTCTGCTCCATGCCTTCTGGGGTGTATGGGAGTCACTGCTGACCCACACAGCAGCACCTTCCAGTGCGCAGGAGCATTGCTGAAGACTTCTCTGGATCCAAACTTGCTCCCGGGGATATTCTAAAGGTGAGGAATCTGCAGTTAGAAGTATCCATCACAAACAGAGATGATAACAAGTATGTACAAGGACTCAGTGATCCGTGTATGAGTGAAAAGGGTGGTGAAATGAATACCGTACAACTAAAAGGAACTAAAAACGTTCATATTGCGAGAAATTACTGTCAGATCCATAGTTCACTTCTTCCAAATTCCAGGATTAGCTGGATGCTCAAGGTGACCCTTCTTCATCACCCCCAAGTTTGTTTCAGACACAATATAGATTGACAGAGTGGCCTTTTGCATGAAACTGTGAGGGATGAGACATGAAAGAAAAACTATAACATTATCTTACACTTTCTACAACTTTTTCTTTCACTTCACACAGATTATGAGCCACATTTTTCTCCTGGGTATTCTATCTCTTTTACATTCGAGTCCCCTCAAAATGACCGGATGTGTAAAGCTGGCTCTGCGACTGAACAACATTGGGTCACATTATTTTATTTTTTATTTTTTTTATTTTATAAAGTACCAATTATCTCTCCTCCTAATAATGAAGCAACCAAATTACAGTGGCCTATCACAGCTTTCTTTACTGGATCCCTTTCTAAGTCTTCCTTATATGTGACCCGTTGTCGGTGTGATTGTCCATGACCAAAATAATCTATTTCTTCTGCAAATCACTGTAGTTTTTATAAAAGTAGTTACTTTAACCGGTAAGGAGTTCTTTCACCTCTGTTCTACATAATTGTAGTTTGTGCCAACGTTTGCAGCTTATCTTACTTTACAAATTAAATCTGTTCTTATCGCCTTAATGACGCGATTAACAAATGTGCACCACACAGATACACCTTGCACTTACGTCGCAGTGGGAAAAAGCACAGTCGCACCTCTTTCTGGAACAATGCTGACGTTTAGTTTTACTAACGCTTGCCACATCATGTGCCCTTAATACCATCCGGTGAGTTTTCATGATTGATGAATTAAGGACACTTTGTTTCCCGAAAGTTACAACTGTGCGTACAAGTTCAAGTGAGTTCTTCCACTAACACTTGGTAACCAGATTTGTTCATAATGTTTCGACCCTTTTGCAGAGATTGGCAAGGTCTTCCTCAGGCTTTATCAAATGTCCCTGCTATCAATCAAATCACTTGGTGGGGATGAATGAAGCATCCAATAAATAGATCAGGAGATGCTTGCAGGAAAGGAGTAAATCAAAAAGGTTGCTGAAAATGTATATTTCATTTATTTCCTCTGTTTTAACTGCAGTCAAAATTACCCCAAAGAAGCAAGGCAAAAGCTGGTTTAGGACCTTACTCCTAGAAACTGGTCCATGGCTGTGGTCAGAATGATCCCTAATGAAGATTTATTGTACATTATTTCATATACAAATTGGTGATTTCGGTTATTAAATTAAAATACTTTCAAATTAATTAATCCATTATGATTAAATTATAGAGTTAGATCATTAACCATTTTAAAGATCATTAAGCATTTTAAATATTAGACTATGGTTATTAAATTAATTCAAAATGTACTAACTATGTAGCAATTCAATATATTGAATGCAAGCATAGGTCATTAAGTTAAGGTCACATTAAATAGTTTTAAAGATTAGGGGTTAATAACATTAATTCAAAATTAATTATGTGTATTTTCATATTCAGATGTTAGGGTTAGGAGTATAACTTATTTTAATTATCAAATAATTAAACATATTTGAAGGTTCGGATGAGGTTAGTACATTAAATTCATTTTCTAAAATAGTTAAATATGTTGGAAAAATAAGCATAGGCTAAGTTAATTCGATAATAAATGAAATAGGGCATTGAAAGGCTATTTGCTAGGTTATCAAATACAATGAATAAAATTCAATGTATTTACATTTCAGGGTTAGGTCATTAAATTAAAATAATGAAAACCATAATATATATTGAAAGATTAGGGTGGTGGAATGATGATAACCCAAAACGGAAAAGGGTTATAATTATGTCGATGTGATTCGAGTGTAAGGATAGGGTTGTGGGGGATCGGGTGGTGGTGGTTAAATCCTTCTTTGACAGTTTAGTGGTAGTAAAAGTAGTGGCTGTGATATAATTGTACGTCCGTGTAATGGTGGTCGCCATAGCGACATACACTAGAGAACAACTGTAGGAGCTCAAAATACAGACACTCACTTGGAAACCATCTTCTTGGGTTACAATATTTAGATCTGCAAATCTTCTATTAGCTTTTGCTCATAAAATCCAAGAACTGGTGATTTCACATAAACTCTACGCCAATAGTATATATGTTGGCTCTGCCTATCTTCTACCCTTCTTGAAGAACTTGCAGAACATCACCGCATACCTAGTTATATGCCTGGACCTCAGGGAACATATCACGCAAGCACTTGCCAGAGTGGAGTGGCCGCCTGTGGGCAATTGATGATAAAGTGCAAAGGGCTTTGCATTATTCATAGAGCAGCAAGTAACCCAAGAACACAATGTATGAGTACACACCTGCCCTAAGCATCACATGAGCTCTAATCTTGCTGGATTGAGACGAGCGTGGATGTGGACATTCTCAGTGCAAGCCGCCACTCGCTGGATCTTGCAGCCGACTCACCAGTTTACCTGTAGATGAAAATTGAAATCCATCATCCTGCAGGACGTTTAGGCACAAGAGCAATTCAGGGTTGTGCAGCGTCATGGTGTGTTTTGTGCTAATTTATCAACGCTAGGAGCCTACTTGTAGTAAAATGCACTTTGAGAGAACGCTAACTTAAGGTGATGCTGACTTTTTGGGGCATTATTTTTTTCTTGGGGTTCTATCGGGTAATTGGCAGGATCGTGACTGTGTGCTGAGGGACTACCCATCGCCATTCTACAATCATGCAAGACTCTTAGAAGCACTGCGTACGCGTCGAAAGTGTGATTCCAAGCAACGTACGCAGAAAACATAGGAAAAACAACAATTCGGCATCTCTAGATCGACAAGCTCCCAATCACCTGTGCAGTACCCCAGGTTTCCGGCCTGTGACCAGTCACTTTCAACCTTAATATAGAGCCACTCAGGACACAACGCACAGACAACAGAGTCACAATTCATCAATGTGCCTTCAACACACCATGTACATGAAGGCCTCTGCTGTTCTCAATGTTGAGCAGCTTCTGCACCTTCTCCAGATATGGATCTCCATTGCCTGCCTGAAACTCAACCCTACACCAAGACTGAATTCCTCTTCAAGTTTATAAACAGAAACAGACAACAACTAGTTCAAAGCTGGAGCCACAGCATGAATGTGGACGGATTCAACCACCAACTATCCCCCACTTCCAAGCCGCTCAGAATCATTGTCAAGACTGAACTCTGCCTTAACCAAGACACCGCACCAACAGAGCATGTCACCAGTTCTCTGTACTAAAGAAAGTGAAACCATTCCTCCTGGAGAGGGACTTTAGAACCCCAGCCAAGGGCATCACACCATCTGGAGGGTGTTCCACCTGGCTATATGCCATCCCACACACACCGCACTGTACCCGCTGAAAGGTATCCAAAATTCTGCTGCAATCCTCGTCAAGGGCCAAACGAAATTTGATTACATCATACCTGCCCTAATGGAACCCTACCGGCTCTCCCTGCTAGCACCATCTTTAAAGATGTCGTTCGTGGCAATTTACGACACTGCCACGAACGGCATCTTAGAATATCTTGTTGACTAGCTCACCGTATCCGGTGGCACTGGACGCACTGGCAGCCAGGACACCACCAGTCGCAAGTGTAATGTTTAACAGGGAACAGACCATCTCCATCTACAGACTCAGGATCTGGTACAGCATCCCTGTACCCATCAGGACTTCCGCAATCCTACTTCAAACCAGGAAAGAGCTGAAGACGCACCTCCTCAAAGAGAGTTACATTGTAACAACATAGTAGAGACATCTTTGCCAGAGTGAACGTAGCAGTCCCTCCCCCGTTACCAATCATTGAGTGTACCCATTGCCCTGTGCTATCTATAGCTTTGGTGTCTGAGTGGGTCTGTCAGTGGGTATCTCAGTCAGTCTGTGAGTGGGTCTGTGACTGGGTGCATTGGTGTCTGAGTGAGCATGTGCATGAGTCTCTGAGTGAGTCTGTGAGAGGGTGCATCAATCTCTGAGTGGGTCTGTCAGTGGCTGCAACAGTGTCTGAGTCGGTTTGTGAGTGCATAAGTAGGTCTGTCAGTGGGTGGAGGAGTCTCCATTTGGGTCTGTGAGTGGATGCCTAAGTCTCTGAGTGGGTCTGTGAGTGAGTTCATCGGTGTCTCCATGCATCTGTGAGTGCGTGTCTGAGTCTCTGCATAGATCTGGGAGTGGGTGCGTCACTGTCTGAGTGGATGTCTGAGTCTCTTAGTGGGTCTGTGAGTGGGTGCATCAGTGCCTGCATTCATCTGTGAGTTGGTGTCTCAGTCTCTGAATGGATCTGTGAGTGTGTGCATCGTTCTCTGAGTGGGTCTGTCAGTGGGTGTCTCAGTCTCTGAGTGGATCTATGAATGGGTGCTTTTGTGTCTGAGTGGGCATGTAACTAGGTGCATTAGTGTCTGAGTGGGGCATGTGACGGGGTGAATGAGTCTGAGTACACCTGTAGGTTGATGCATCAGTTATTGCCGGGTCAGGTGGCTCAGTGGACTAATGCGTCTACTGAAGGGGCCTGTGTTCAACCTCATGGTCGCAGGTTCAAATCCCGGCGGGTCCACTCAGCCTTTCATCCATCTGAGGTCGATAAAATGAGTACCATTGAGTTGGGTAACAACAAACATCTGTTATTCAGCATCAAGATACCCGTAGTGGTGAACGTGTGCTTTACAAATACACATGTTCTGTTATGTTACGTGTTTCAGAGGGTGCATGAATCTCTGGGTGTCTGAGTCTCTGAGTGGGTCTGTGAGTGGGCGTCTGAGGCTTTGAGTGTGTCTGTGAAGGGGTGAATCAGTGTCTGACTAGGTGTTTGGCCGGGTGCGCGACTCTCAGAAGGTCTGTGAGTGGGTGTCTAAGTCTCTTCTGGGGTGTCAGTAGGTGCATCAGTGTCTGAGTGAGTCTGTCAAAGGATGCATTAGTGTCTTAGTGGGTCTGTGAGTATATGCATAATATGCATGGGTCTCTGACTGGGTGTGTTAGTGTCAGAGTGGGACGGTAAGTGGGTGTATGACTGTCCGAATGGGTCTGCCGCTGAGTGGGTGTGAGAGCGTCTGTGAGTGGGTGTGTAAGCACCCAAGTAACAAGCACTGGCGTTGCCAATAGGTCTCGCATTAGGAAAGTGTGAGCTATTGGTATTGTAAATGACAATTATTTTTTTAATATGTGTTGGCATTGAAAATATATAAATTAATAGCATTGTTATTTACAAAGCCAATAGCTTACACTTTCCTAATGTGAGTCCTATTGGCTATGGGAATGCTTGTTGTTAGCCAGCAAGGACAGTGCTGTTGTGGTGCTGAGTGATGTGGTGGTGTATTAGAGTGATGTGGTGGTGTCCCAGAGTGATGTGGTGGTGTCCCAGAGTGATGTGGTGGTGTCCCAGAGTGATGTGGTGTTGTCCGTGAGTGATGTGGTGGTGTCCCAGAGTGATGTGGTGGTGTCCCTGAGTGGTGTGGTGGTGTCCCTGAGTGGTGTGGTGGTGTCCCTGAGTGGTGTGGTTGTGTCCCTGAGTGATGTGGTGGTGTCCCTGATTGATTTTGTGGTGTACATCAGTAAAGTGGTGGTGTCCCTGAGTGCTGTGTTGGTGTCCCTGAGTGCTGTGTTGGTGTCCCTAAGGGCTGTGGTGGTGTCCCTGAGTTCCGTGTTGGTGTCCCTGAGGGCTGTGGTGGTGTCCCTGAGTGGTGTGGTGGTGTCCCTGAGTGGTGTGGTGGTGTCCCTGAGTGGTGTGGTGGTGTCCCTGAGTAGTGTGGTGGTGTCCCTGAGAGATGATGTGGTGGTGTCCCTGAGTGATGATGTGGTGGTGTCCCTGAGTGATGTGGTGGTGTCCCTGAGTGGTGTGGTGATGTCCCTGAGTGGTGTGGTGGTGTTGCTGAGTGGTGTGATGGTGTCCCTGAGTGATATGGTGGTGTCCCTAAATATTTAACACAGAAACTGAAGTAATGGCCCGGACTAGTGCTTGATCCTTGTGATCAGGGCTGGCATCTGAGGTGTTGGCACCCGGTGCAACAGTCTTTTTGTTGGGCACCCCACCATGACGTCTTTCATGAACTCCCTCACTACCACTCATCTCTCCATAGTCTCGCCCTGCTTGTGATACATATCTATCAGCAGTGAGACAGACAGTGACATCAACCGGCTGTAGTAACTGCTAGTGCTTCACAGCGAAGTCGCTAACACCACCACTACCCCTCAGTTTACAAAGTACTCGGTAACGACAGGGACGGCAGACCTCTCCCCACCACATGTAACGATGCCCGGTTCTCCAGTGTCTCGAGCAGGACTTCCACTCGCTACTGATTATGTTCTTGCCCCCCATTTTACTACGGCTATTCAATTTTCAATGATAAATAATGCAGAACTACAAATACCAGAATACAAAGCAGAAGAAAGAATGAAAAATGCAACTTTTTCGGAAGCAGCACAGCACACCTCCTGTGCCGCGCTGCTTACGAAAAGTTTATACAATTGAAAGAAGCAGCTATGGACAGAAAGCAATATGGATAGTATGTAATGCACACACCTGTTAACCTAATGTTCACAGTGCATGCGATCGCCACTGAGCACTGCCCTCTTGGAGGAGATGACGGGGTAAGTCTTGAAGACATTTTATCATGGACACAAGGAGTACGTTCACAGCTGCTGCAGACTGCAGCACAGACAAGGAAAGCAAGCCTGGTGCTGCTATCAGACTCAAGCTGCCCGCCATCTTGATAGCTGGCCAGAGAGACGCCCCAGCATCTAAATAACTGAATAGTGGAAAAATTACCAATCCAAGCGTGTGAATTCGACTTTCACTTAGACGACCGTAAAAAACACTGGCTCCCTTCCACGGGACAGGACTGTACCACTCCTGCAGCCCATTTCAAAAACTGATTAAACCCACATGTTCAGGTGCGTGGAGGCGGGGTTACCGCTCTCAGCGGTCGGGTCACTTACTACAGAGGCAGGTTATTCTAGCCTCCTAGACACAACTGATGACCCACTCCACGGGGACAGATATTTTTACTGCATAAACGCTTCAAAGAAAAGCACCGAAGTAAGAGACCAGCAGGTCGCATAGATTATAGATATCAAACCATCATTTGCCTCCCTGCCCTTTAATTGCTTCCTGGTACTTGTAGTTCTCTATTTAAATAATTAGCAAGTCAAAACTGAAACTATCAGGATAGGAACTACCACCGACACCCGACGCTGAGCGCCTATCTGGGAAATTAGAAGTCAAAAGTATTGTCAGCAAAATGCATCAAAGGGAAGGAAAATAAGTTATTAAAGTAAACTGCATTGATTGGTTTGGTTTTGCCAAAACAATGTGGAGTTTAGTGGGGGAGCGGCCAAAGGAAGCTGAAGTATGAGGGAAAGTTCTGAATCTCTCACACTAGCATCAGTCTTCCCTGCTCCTAGCGTTCAGGGAAGAGGCAGGCTGTGGTGCCGGACTCCCCCAATGAAAGCCCAGAAAAGTGAATTTGGCGTCACCAATGAGTGCGGTCATTTTAGCCTCTACGGAAGCAGGACGTGGCCTGGGTGGGACTCGAGCTCAGCAGATGGGTGATACGGGCTGTCGGAAAAACATCAGACCACCTGAAATGCCTCACGGAGGTGCCTCTTTTGAGGGGAAACACAATGATCCAGGTTGCTTATTTTTACGGGAGTGAACATTAACACACTAATAACAAGCAACGAGTTAAACGAGCACCAACACAAGGACAATTCAATAAGACTGCCAACAAAAGGGGGAGGAGCCAAGATGGCGACGGGAACGGACGTGTAGCCCCTCGGCTCCTCGATCCTTTGTTCCTCGCGATGATATCCTGACCTTTATCCTGCCGCTGGGTGATACCGAGAGGACGGCAAGCGAGCGCTGCATTTACTGGTGCTCCCCCGAGGTCCCTGCCTGCCCGAGATCCCGAAATATTACCAAGTGCTCTACGGTGTTCGTCCCTACCCCCGTAATCGAGACCCAGGCTGGGATGCAGATATGGCGGCTGCCGGAGCTACGAGGGGGTATGGCTGCAGAGTGACCCTTACGTCTTGATTGGCGCCGCTGTCTCCGAATGTATGGGACTGCCTGCCACTTTTGGATTATGTACCTGCCGACCGGGAGTTCTCACGAGTGCCGCTGCAACCGGGACCTACAGGGGAGGTGAGTGGCGCCACCCCCATGATGGGAGACATTCGGACACTGTAGCTTCCCCATAAGCCTGCTACCGCTCCGAATTGATCTGCGTGAGGTCATATCACGGATCGCCCACTGCTTACGGATCTGCCCAGGGACAGCGACCTGAGTCTCTGTGATTCTCTAGTATTTGCGCTCCGGTGCCACTGTGATTCCCCTGACGGGGCTGCCAAGATGGCTGATCCAGCGGCGCTGATTACCAACGTTGACTCGATAAGCACTAGACTGTGCTGCGGGGCCCTGGACACTGTACTAACTTTGGAGACCGCGCCTGTACTAGTGGAGAAGATGGGACCCCCGGCTGCTCTAACTCCTGGCTCTATTCTCAGTGCACTCGACGACTTGCGGGCGGACGCGCGTGAAGGCTTTCTGTCGCTGTCCGAGAGTCTTGATGCCGCCATGACCGGGGTGGATCCTACACCATTGGCTTCCTTCTTTCACCGTGACGCTCTGCCTATCCTCACTCTAGACCGGGCTACATTGTTGCGTCACGACTGCTCTCCACTTCGGCTCACCGACAGTGCCGGCGGACGCGTTCTGATGCCTGTTTTCATCACCAGCGCTACACTGTCTCCATGTCTGTCGGAACTTGTAACTTTTGCCTGGACTTTGCTGCCTTCTGGAACGGCGCCGCAGGCGCGGCATTTGGTTAGCCTTATTGTCCACGCTCAGCTGGCCCTGCTTCTGCCTTTCATCATTCTGCAGCATTGGTTGACACCACTCAGTGGTGTTCATGGATTCGGTCTAGACTGGAACCGTCCATTTTGTCTTGGAACAACATCTCCCTGTCGAAAGCGGCCATCTTGTTCCTTTGTTTTACTAGTGGGGGTTGCCCCACGAGGGTCCCGGTCGGGGGGACGGGTACGGACTGGCCAGGGTTAGCGGACTTAAATTGGTGGATTGTATGTTCCTGGCTGGCGAGATCTCGGATTGAAGCGCTATTATACAATACATCAGTGAGACTCTAATGACTTTAAGTGATGCTTTCATCTCCCCGCTTCTGCCGATTCACATGTGGGGTGGTGACGACTTGGTTTCGATTGGCGGGTGGGGACTCGGAATGGGGTACCTCTTAAGTGCGTACTGCTGTGATACCCGTGATCTCTCCCTATTTTCTCAGTATTGTATGCTATCTATTCTTTACTGTGCATGGGGTAGAAGAGGTTGTATGGCTGGGGTGTCCGGGGGACTTAGTATTTGGTGGGCTCCTCCTCCCTTCTTTTCTTCTTTCTTGGGAGTTACCCTTCTGTGGGTTTCTTGGGGCGACAGGCACGTTTGTGGGGAGGGAGGGCCATAGCCTCTTCAACGTGCAGGGTGGGGGGGTTGGGGCTTGATTTCCTTTCTTCTTGTTTCTATGGCCTTTTCTTCTTTTTCTTCCTCTTATTCCTCTTTTTCTTCTTGTCTATCTGGGGTCAGACGGGAGGTTGGGTTTGGTTCTTTCCGGGACGATTTTTTGTGCTTCGTATCTATGTCTTATCACATGGTCGATTGATTCTCTAACTACGATATCGATTATACTGCATAGCCACTGAATGATTACAATTCCTTTGCTCTTCCTTCCCCCTTTTCCACAATTGTTTGAGGGCGCATTATCTGTCACGAATTTTTTCCCATATAAGGAGTGCTTTATATACGTCGTCACATCCTTCCATTGCTGCTATTCAATGATCCCTCTAATATCCTATTATACTGTTGATAAGTTGGATTATAACTCCTTAATGTGATATATTCTTTGGGTGGGCGCTGACTAGGGCGATATGTGCTTCTGCGCGTGTGTATTATTATTGTAATAATGTATGCTAGTATTTTGATAACGATGTCTCCCTGTTGGATACCTTTATATGTTGTTCGCCCACTCAGCCACCCGATCTGACTTTAGGACGATTCGTCAAAATGATAAAATGAAACCCTCTTTATCCTTTTCATCCGGTCCCTTGCCTGTTTAGCGCGGCGTTGTTACCTTTGTCATCTACTGTAGAGCAAGGTACCTTGGTAGGTTGGATATTGTCATAGCGGCCGGCCCGCAGTGGTTGTAGGCAGACGCTGTGTACTATGTTTGCGATAAATAAAGGTTTTCAAAAAAAAAAAAAAAAAAAAAAAAGACTGCCAACAAAGGCATATGTGAGAAAAAACACAGTCTTCAAAAGAAACATTTATTTACTTGCAAGTAGGTATAACATCTTCATACTTCACGTGAATGTAGCACAACTGCATCTATTTATTGAGGGATTTCACCAGAGAATCAAGCCCAATTACGGCTGTAGAACTATTCATTTTCTTATGGAGACACAGCCGTTGAAGTTGTAATGGCTTTGGCGGAAAAGCACAGATTAGAATCTCTTTGGGGAGGGGGAGGAGAAATCCAAGTAAGGCTGTGTGCGGGGAGAGAGAGGGGATGTGCTGGAGCTGGGGAACAGATGGCCTGGGGGAAGCTGGCTGGGGAGGGGGAGGAGAAATCCAAGGAAGGCTGTGCGCGTGGAGAGAGAGGGAAGGTGCTGGAGCTGGGGAACAGATGGCTGTGAAAGTTTATGGCCCAAAAGCGCGTGCCTGTGGCCACGTGAACTCGAAGAAAACCGTCACGAGTATTTTGAGCACTTGAATTCTCGTCATTTCCCATTCCTTCGGAATAGAAAAGGCGAGACCTAAAAATGCAACGGATTGCAACCAGCCAATCACTGCATTCCTGTTGGCACTTGTATTTGCAATTAATTGTGAAAAGGTCACAGATTAGCTACGGCGACAGACATCACTCTCTTTATTTTCTTAAATTTCTCAACAACTACTGAATTGATTTACACCAAATAACAACAAGCATTCGCAAATGCAATCGGTCTCGCCTTTGGGAGCTTATAAGTGTTTAACTAGAGCTATGTTAATGCGTTTGAACGAATGAAGAAGAATAAAATATGCGTTGGCGATTCTTATGATGCATGGCCAGTTGGATAATAATCAGCTCGATCCATACATTCGATTAACTAAAAATCAAGAGAAAAAGGGAAAAACCAGAGGAAAGACAAACAGAAATACCATGGGCCTCTCGCATATCCCTGTGTAGAGCTTAAAAAGCGCTCAAATCTCTTAGATAATCAGGCCAAAAAGTTCTGTCCCATCCCAATGTCAGATGTGAATAGTGAAAGGGAAGAAACTCTATTATGGACAGCAATGGCATCTGGAGAAGGGGCTTCCCACTTAAACTTCTTAATATCCGGAGCTAATTGCAAAATGCGGATATGTGTTTATTACTCGCCATAGTAATATCCCAGTGATAGATGCGAACAGTGAAACTTCTATCGGTGTTTGTCACTTCTGCAATAGTGCAGGAGACGTATAAGAACATTCACTGTTCAAAAGTGTTTGTTGACTTGTGTAATAGCACGAGAATTTAAAGGTTTTGGGGAAAGATTAAAACAAAATGTGGGCCCCAAAGTGGATTCTCTTCTCCAAAGAAGTCATTGGGGCAGTAGGATTTGGGCAGAGTCATGTGAACTGGCCGTGGTACTTGAAAGACTGTCTTGTGTTTGTGTGTTCCATAAAGTGCCACAAACGCTGTTTAATAAAGTGCCACATTCCGCGTTTAGGTGCTTCAATGAAAGAATTAACCGAACTGTCATTTTGAGATTAATTAGATTGTGTTACAATTAGTTCCTTGGGTACTAAGGTCTGATGTCGGCACACCATACTTTAAGGCAGCTGGATATATTGAATACCTGTTATAGGGAGGAGAAAATGCAGTCTTTAGAGGCGGATAAAATGCGTGCCATTAAGTGGGCTCACACTCATCCTCTCAGTCAAGCGCCTACACGGATGTCAGTGCGCTTTCTATAAAAGATGAGAGCTCTCATCACCGCTAGATATTTTTGGGGGGTTTTCTAAACATCATACGAAGAAGGAACCACCCCACCATGACTATATTTTGTGGCCACTTTCACAGGTGACGTCATTGACCCCAGGCATGGGGCCTGCCCACGGGTCACTGCAGCGCCATGGAGCTCCCTGCGGACTGAGGGCGCAGCGCCTGCCCCAGGCATGGAGCGTGCAGATGGGTCACTGCAGCGCTTTGGAGAGGCCATGGAGCTCCCCGAAGGCTGAGGGCGCAGCGCCTGCCCCGGGCACAGGCCTCTCTCCTGGCCGCCCCTGCAGAGTCTGTGGCTCGCTTCCCGCTGGTGAGAGAGCGGAGATGCTGAGAGCCGACCCCTGCCTGAGGACAGGCGGCCTGTCCCCTCTCAAGGGCGGCGGGGCTGGCAGGATGCGCGCTGCACGGCGCCATTGACGGATGCTGAGTGTCCCTCATCGGAGCACGGGGTGCCGCCGGCCTTCCCTCCCTCCCTCCCTCTCTCTCTCTCCCTCTCTCTCTCTCTCTCTCCCTCCCTCTCTCTCTCGCTCCCTCTCCCTATCTCTCTCCTTCCTCCCGCCTGCTCTCATCTCTCCCTCCTTCGCTCCCTCCCTCCTGCTCTCAGCTCCCTCTCCCTACTGTCCAGTGTTTAATTTGAGCAGGTGCTTAGCACCGGCACCTAGTCATCCGCACCTGCGCTTATAGCACAAATTAAGGACATACTTATTTGGAAGGCCCATGATTTCCCCTGGATTCACAGGATATTGTGGACGGCGCACTGAACCCACATTTATTCCAGCTGGCTCGCGGCGACCCAGCGTTTCTTCCATCGGATGCATCCGTTTTCTGACCCTTTCCACCGCCTCCCTTGTTTCCGGTTCACTTCCACTGCGTTGGGGTCATGGCCAGGTTAGAGTTTGATGGCAGAGTTTTTCTGGGCGTTCTGTAAGTTTAGCTCATGTCCTCCCAAATTCGATATCCCCCAATTCCCATGGCTCAGTACGAGGCGGGTGGAGTGAAATTACCGCATCGAATTTTACTCCGTCTGACTGCAAGTGAGTTGAATTTTCTTCACATGGGCAGTTTATAATTTGTAAAAAATAATAATAGGTGCTATGGCTCTAGTCAGGAGGCCTCTGCAGCTCGCACCACCCACTGCCCCTGCCAGCGCTGCCAATGACAGAAGCTACACAACCACCAACCAGCACACTGGTACAAGTGTGACCATTCTGACTATTGCAGGCCCCCAAAGATACAAAAATAGTTTGGGCGGCAGGTATGAGTTGTTTTTAATGCACACTGAATTAATAAACAATTGCTGTTCTGCTCATCTCTAAATTATACAAACAGCGCCACCATGTGGCAGCGGTCATAAGTGCTGGTGTCGACATTAAGTTCCAATGCCCAGCACCAGAACCCACCGGCTCAAATTAAGCACTGCACTTGGGTTTCCAGGTGTGGGAGAACTAGATCCATTTCTTTTTCAGGGCACTGATTCTGCACCGCAAAATCACACAAGACTTTTGATGCCGCAGGCAAAAGCCACACTCTCCATTTTTTTCTGACATAGTGGAGCATAGTATGCTTCTCCTGTCAAAAAGTACCTTCTCTCCCCTCCTCCCCCCAACCACGCCTCTCTCCCTAGCCACCCGCAGTCTAGATCACACAGTTATCAATTGCTCACAACAGGTGCCAAATGTATGTGGAAACCCCTATGATTTTACAACTAGAAAAATCGGTTCCACATTGAAATTCCCCATTCTGTGGAGTTTAACTTGTACTTGCATAGTGCCAGAGCAGATTGATTGTTTAGTAAAATAAAATTGCATGTGAGTTTACCGTGCCCCGGTCCAATGCAACTCGCAATGATGGCCGTCTTAGACTGAAAATTAACCCAGAGCTCTTGGCCCTGTCTTCATCCCAGTAGATTCTTAAAAGAAAGGTTCGAGTAATAGCAGAAAGCTTCCTGATTTTCCCAGTGCACCAGACTGGACCCAGAAAGGTATGTAGTAATTCCCTCAAGCGTCGTTAGGTGGTGTAGTGCGGCTCCACATTAGATCTGTCCCACCCAAGATGTGGTTACAGATCCCATATTTGCTCCACCTCTGCACACTGACATCAGTTTCTTTCTTTCCGCACCTCCCGATGTTCCAAGTTTAGGAGGTGAGCAGCTCCTTTATACGGAGCACCCTACAACACCAGCGACACTCTCAATCGGCTCACCTCAAATGTCTGTTTACAAACAGAGTTTTAGGCATATGTTTAGCACTGTGCTATCCACGCCCAGCTAGAAAGGAGCAAAGCCTTTTGCCATTTTTACAGCAAAGTCTTTAGACATAGGATCAGCACAGTGCTGTTCATGCTGAGGTGTAAATTGGCCAAAGCCTTTTACCACTCCAGGCACAGTATTTCCGCTTCAGATTGGTAATCAAGGCTCGGATTGGTGGTGTAAGTCTTGGTGCTGGACGTTGCGGCAGGGCTGCAGCTGGTGGCGCTGGTTCAGAGAAGGGGCCGACCATGGATGGAGATCAGTTGACTGGGGGTGAGTGCTTGCAATGTTCAACGCTCCGTCCATCATTCCCTTTGGTTTTGCTTTGTTCGCCCTATTTTGGCAGGGTATGTCCAGATGTGGGTCCCTTGCTCACTCTACCACTGGATTCAAGATAGCCTGGCTGATGAGGATTATGAATCCGAAACCGGTCCCAGGATGCTTGTTTCCGGTCCAGGGGGGGGGGGGGGGGTCTGGCTTGGCAGTTCGGACATGAGGCACAGGGTCAGACTGATTTGCATATGGCCATGTCTGAACTGGGGTGGCGAAGTGAGATAAAGAACGATGATGGATTAAACCCATATCAGTTGACTGGGGGTGCAATGTTCAATACTCCGTCCATCATCCCCTTTGGTTTTGCTCAGAGAAGGGGCCGACCATGGATGGAGATCGAGTGGCGAGGTCGGGAGTGTGGCTGCCGACATGGGTTCAACGGGCACTCATCTCGGATCCTTGAGGCCCAAAGGTGCTCCAGTGGGATAGGTTAAGGTACCAAAGATTTTGGTCACAGCCTCTCGCAGCTGATGCATTTCGTGCTCTGTTGCTGTCCGCTGGTGATGGAGGTCGCTGTTGCTGTCCGCTCCTGAAGGAGTTTGAGCAGCGACACTTCAGTAGTTCCATCAATGGGATGGGTTTGAGTCCTGGAGAAGCCCAGAGTGTTGTGAAACTCTGAACAGTGCGAGTGGGCAGATATTAGGGATCCATATTTGGACCTTTTGTCTTTCTTCTGGACTTACCTGAGCTCACCGACTTCGATTAGGAACGTTATCAATAGTGGCTTTTGGAACTAGAGCGTGTCCACATACTTGACTTTGACCAGGACCACTTTGTCCTTCGGAGTTAGGTGATGCCCAAATTGGCCTTGTAGTTGCTGATAGCCTTGCGCCACCCTTGCTCTGCAAGGACATTTCGTTGAATTGTCTAAAGTGCAGAGGCATCAGAGGCAGATGTTGTGGGTATCCATCACCACCGTCTGGCATGGTCACAGCAGGAAATATTTCATGGCATATTGGGACCAATATCTACACATGTTTAGATGAGAAATGTCTAACTTTCAGGGAGAAAAGTCTGTCAAGTAGACAGAATGCCAGCTCCAGATCCTCATCGGAAGGAGGATGAGGTGGAGAGAGAGGAGGGTGAGGTGAAGAGAGAAGAGGGTGAGGTGAGGAGAGAAGACGTGGGGTGAAGAGAGAAGAGGGTGAGGCAAAAGCAGGCAGAGGGTGAGGTGAGCAGGGTGAAGTGGAGGGTGAGGCGTAGAGGAAGGAGGGTCAGGCGGAGAGAGTAGAAGAGATAAAATGCATGAGTACAAACCTCCAGAAATACAGCGTTAAATTAGTAAACCACCCAGCATGCCCAAAGCCAGCTCTCGACACCTGGGAGACGCTAGTCAACAATGTGCTTCTTGATGGTCCTCCCAGATCCTGAATCCTGGAGCTGTGCCCGGTTTGAAATGTGTTTTGTGGGCTTAAAGACTTTGCTGTTGTTCGTTGCTGTGTATGGTCAGTTGTCTATAGCCTGTAGATTGCTTTTTAGACATTCCTCTAGCCATGGTGTGAGCTGGAGGATGTTGTGTGTGTTTTTTTTAAAGAGTTTTATGTAGCGCCAACTAGACCCGAGACATTGGGTATCAGAGTGCTTTACATGAGCACCAGTTTCCTTACAGAGTAACACATTCATTTTTGGTAGGCACGGGAAGATTACATGATTTACCCAATATCACAGGATGTTGAGCGTCATCGCAGAGACTTGAATACGGTTCCCCAGTTTCGAGGTTGACAGCTCTAACCGCAAGGCTACACCCTCTCCCCTGTGTGTTAGACAAACATCATCTGAATGGTTCTAGGAAGTATGTTTGTGGAGTGCACTGGAGTGCCGTTGAGTTGGCAGCGCTTTTTCACCTAATCCGCTTTGGTGGTGTATTAAACACATGGGGTTATAAGGGCTCTTTCTAGTGCCACCCTTTTAACTTTCATGGCGCCACCGCGTGTCACATTATATCGGCCCTCTTCACACGGTCTTTCTAAGGGTCTGATATCACGCGGTGGCAGCAGAAGCCGAGTTAGAACCCACTGAGTAGGTTTCCAGCTCGTCTTTGGGGGCTACTGTCTACTGCTCCATGAAGCTTAACATCCTGTCTTCCCTGCAAGTCTATTCAGCTTTATCAGCATATTTTCTTAAACATGTGTTCCCTCAACGCGGGCCTGTGGCCTTGACTACTACAGCGGTGTCCAAATATATTTCCCTATTCTGCAAAACCATGCATCTGCTTTCTTCCCTCCAAATCTTAACCCTATTTGTGCTGCTTTTATTCTGCTATTGCAGTAAGACCGGGCCTGTATCTGTCCTTGACTACATACATCTCTGCTCGTTTCCCTGCTGATGTTTTCATTGACACATACACACTTTCTTAATTTTCTGCAAATAAGCCGATATCCATTAAGCCGTGTAAAAACACCACAGGATACCAGTGGCGGTCTCAGCAACCTTATATTTATTTATTTATTTTGGGAAAGGTGGGTGAGGGAGAGAAATGTCTCCCAACACAAGGCCCACACTCTCCAAGGCCCACTCCCTCGTCACACAGTGAAATATTTTTTAGGTCTCGCGACCTATCGATGTGCGCAAGCGCATCGAGCGGAGCGAGAATTCAAGTGGCGAAAACATCTTCAAACCAAAGGGCTTTCAGCCCCGCGGTTTTCATGCTGTTCGCGTGAGCCACGTGATAACATGCACGCGCATTCAGGGCCAGCCAGCCCAGCACATCAAAGGGCTTCTCCTCCCCTAACGGCCGTACTTTCAGTTTCCCGAAACGGCTTCTCCTCACCTAATTAGGGGAGGAGAAGCCCTTTGATGTGCTTCACACCAATGCACCTCACAGTCATTCCTCTTGTTTATATTTGCTTCGGCTGCCATTCTCAGACTCCACGATCTGCTCATGTGACATGGTTGCTCCACAAGACGCTTTACACATTACACTCATCTGCCTGAAGTGGGAGAGCATATGTCATAAGTACATATGTCCTCTTCTTTTGCCTCTGAGTTTTAAACAAGCAAAGCTGGTCCTTCTGTACTTGCAGCCACTCACACTACGCAGCGCCACTCACACATGCAACGCCACTCACACATGCAACGCCACTCAACTACGCAACGCCACTCACACATGCAACGCCACTCACACATGCAACGCCACTCAACTACGCAACCCACTCACACATGCAACGCCACTCAACTACGCAACGCCACTCACACATGCAACGCCACTCAACTACGCAACACCACTCACACATGCAACGCCACTCAACTACGCAACGCCACTCAACAACCCAACGCCACTCAACCACGCAACGCCACTCAACCACCCAACGCCACTCAACCACGCAACGCCACTCAACCACGCAACGCCACTCAACCACGCAACGCCACTCAACAACCCAACGCCACTCAACAACCCAACGCCACTCAACCACGCAACGCCACTCAACCACGCAACGCCACTCAACTACGCAACGCCACTCAACTACGCAACGCCACTCAACTACGCAACGCCACTCAACTACGCAACGCCACTCAACTACGCAACGCCACTCACACATGCAACGCCACTCACACATGCAACGCCACTCAACTACGCAACGCCACTCAACTACGCAACGCCACTCAACTACGCAAAGCCACTCAACTACGCAACGCCACTCAACTACGCAACACCACTCAACTACGCAACGCCACTCAACTACGCAACGCCACTCAACTACGCAACGCCACTCACGCATGCAACGCCACTCACACATGCAACGCCACTCACACATGCAACGCCACTCAACCACGCAACGCCACTCAACAACCCAACGCCACTCAACCACGCAACGCCACTCAACCACGCAACGCCACTCAACAACCCAACGCCAATCAACCATGCAACGCCACTCAACCACGCAACGCCACTCAACCATGCAACGCAACTCACACATGCAACGCCACTCAACTACGCAACGCCACTCAACTACGCAACGCACTCAACTACGCAACGCCACTCAACTACGCAATGCCACTCAACTACGCAACGCCACTCAACTACGCAACGCCACTCACGCATGCAACGCCACTCACACATGCAACGCCACTCACACATGCAACGCAACTCACACATGGAACGCCACTCAACTACGCAACGCCACTCAACTACGCAACGCCACTCAACTACGCAACGCCACTCAACTACGCAACGCCACTCAACTACGCAACGCCACTCACACATGCAACGCCACTCACACATGCAACGCCACTCAACTACGCAACGCCACTCACACATGCAACGCCACTCAACTACGCAACGCCACTCACACATGCAACGCCACTCAACTACGCAACACCACTCACACATGCAACGCCACTCAACTACGCAACGCCACTCAACTACCCAACGCCACTCAACCACGCAACGCCACTCAACCACCCAACGCCACTCAACCACGCAACGCCACTCAACCACGCAACGCCACTCAACCACGCAACGCCACTCAACAACCCAACGCCACTCAACAACCCAACGCCACTCAACCACGCAACGCCACTCAACCACGCAACGCCACTCAACTACGCAACGCCACTCAACTACGCAACGCCACTCAACTACGCAACGCCACTCAACTACGCAACGCCACTCAACTACGCAACGCCACTCACACATGCAACGCCACTCACACATGCAACGCCACTCAACTACGCAACGCCACTCAACTACGCAACGCCACTCAACTACGCAAAGCCACTCAACTACGCAACGCCACTCAACTACGCAACACCACTCAACTACGCAACGCCACTCAACTACGCAACGCCACTCAACTACGCAACGCCACTCACGCATGCAACGCCACTCACACATGCAACGCCACTCACACATGCAACGCCACTCAACCACGCAACGCCACTCAACAACCCAACGCCACTCAACCACGCAACGCCACTCAACCACGCAACGCCACTCAACAACCCAACGCCAATCAACCACGCAACGCCACTCAACCACGCAACGCCACTCAACCATGCAACGCAACTCACACATGCAACGCCACTCACACATGCAACGCCACTCAACTACGCAACGCCACTCAACTACGCAACGCACTCAACTACGCAACGCCACTCAACTACGCAATGCCACTCAACTACGCAACGCCACTCAACTACGCAACGCCACTCACGCATGCAACGCCACTCACACATGCAACGCCACTCACACATGCAACGCAACTCACACATGGAACGCCACTCAACTACGCAACGCCACTCAACTACGCAACGCCACTCAACTACGCAACGCCACTCAACTACGCAACGCCACTCAACTACGCAACGCCACTCAACTACGCAACGCCACTCACACATGCAACGCCACTCACACATGCAACGCCACTCACACATGCAACGCCACTCACACATGCAACTCCACTCAACCACGCAACACCACTCACACATGCAACACCACTCACACATGCAACGCCACTCACGCATGCAACGCCACTCACACATGCAACGCCACTCACACATGCAACGCCACTCAACTACGCAACGCCACTCACACATGCAACTCCACTCAACCACGCAACGCCACACACATGCAACACCACTCACACATGCAACGCCACTCACGCATGCAACGCCACTCACACATGCAACGCCACTCAACTACGCAACGCCACTCACACATGCAACGCCACTCACACATGCAACGCCTCTCACACATGCAACGCCACTCAACTACGCAACGCCACTCACACATGCAACTCCACTCAACCACGCAACGCCACACACATGCAACACCACTCACGCATGCAACGCCACTCACGCATGCAACGCCACTCACGCATGCAACGCCACTCACACATGCAACGCCACTCACACATGCAACGCAACTCACACATGGAACGCCACTCAACTACGCAACGCCACTCAACTACGCAACGCCACTCAACTACGCAACGCCACTCAACTACGCAACGCCACTCACACATGCAACGCCACTCACACATGCAACGCCACTCACACATGCAACGCCACTCAACTACGCAACGCCACTCACACATGCAACTCCACTCAACCACGCAACGCCACACACATGCAACACCACTCACACATGCAACGCCACTCACACATGCAACGCCACTCACACATGCAACGCCACTCACACATGCAACGCCACTCACACATGCAACGCCACTCACACATGCAACGCCACTCAACTACGCAACGCCACTCAACTACGCAACGCAACTCACACATGCAACTCCACTCAACCACGCAACGCCACACACACATGCAACGCCACTCACACATGCAAAGCCACTCACACATGCAACGCCACTCAACTACGCAAATCCACTCAACCACGCAACGCCACTCACACATGCAACTCCACTCAACCACGCAACGCCACACACATGCAACGCCACTCACACATGCAACGCCACTCACACATGCAACGCCACTCACACATGCAACGCCACTCACACATGCAACGCCACTCAACTACGCAACGCCACTCAACTACGCAATGCCACTCACACATGCAACTCCACTCAACCACCCAACGCCACACACATGCAACGCCCCTCACACATGCAACGCCACTCACACATGCAACGCCACTCACACATGCAACGCCACTCAACTACGCAACGCCACTCAACTACGCAACGCCACTCAACTACGCAACGCCACTCACACATGCAACTCCACTCAACCACGCAACGCCACACACATGCAACGCCACTCACACATGCAACGCCACTCACACATGCAACGCCACTCACGCATGCAACGCCACTCACGCATGCAACGCCACTCAACTACGCAACGCCACTCACACATGCAACTCCACTCAACCACGCAACGCCACTCACACATGCAACGCCACTCACACATGCAACGCCACTCACACATGCAACGCCACTCAACTACGCAACGCCACTCAACTACGCAACGCCACTCAACTACGCAACGCCACTCAACTACGCAACGCCACTCAACTACGCAATGCCACTCAACTACGCAACACCACTCAACTACGCAACGCCACTCAACTACGCAACGCCACTCAACTACGCAACGCCACTCAACTACGCAACGCCACTCAACTACGCAACGCCACTCAACTATGCAACGCCACTCAACTACGCAACGCCACTCAACTACGCAACACCACTCACACACGCAACGCCACTCACACACGCAACGCCACTCAACTACGCAATGCCACTCACACACGCAACGCCACTCACACACGCAACGCCACTCACACACGCAACGCCACTCACACACGCAACGCCACTCACACACGCAACGCCACTCACACACGCAACGCCACTCAACTACGCAACGCCACTCAACTACGCAATGCCACTCAACTACGCAACGCCACTCAAGTACGCAACGCCACTCAACTACGCAATGCCACTCACGCACGCAACTCCACTCACGCACGCAACGCCACTCACCCACGCAGTGCCACTTTCACACACACTGTGCAGTGCACAATAGGTCTCGCAGTAGGAAAGTTGAAGATATTGGTTTTGTAAATGACAAAGCCCTTTATGTTTTTAACATGCAAAATAAAAGGCATTGTTATTTGCAATTGTAATAGCTCCAACTTTCCTACTGCGAGACCTATTGGCAACGCCAGTGCTTGTTTAAGTTTGCAGGTCTGCGAGTGTGTTCAGTTTGTGAAAGGTGAAATATGAGTGTAATTGGAAAGGTGCTGTGTGGTGAATGTTGCTTGAAAGCTGCTGGAGGGTGTTCATTCGAAGACTATTTTGGCACATAAGAGGTTTGTTGAGTGCGAGTGTTAAGTTGTGTCTATTGTGCACTGATCTGGTGGTTGCGTGGTGTGTTTTGGATTTGCCGCTAACGTCGTCTTGGGGCAGCTGAATGGGATTTGTCTCTCCCCATCTTTCTACTATGGGGTGTTTGTCACACACAACATGTTACGCCTCCCTGTCTTCTTCAGTCAAATCTGTGAACCCTTGCTGTCTTTGCGCTCCACATGTATGAGCTGAAAAATAGTTTCAAGGGAACCCTACTCTCAACTGAACCAGGGTACGTATGTTTATAAACAGAAACAGTCGTTCCTGTGGAATAGTAAAGTATATTTGAAATTATAATATTATTTGTGCAATTACAATGAAGTGATGGGTTATGGCGATATCAAAAGGAGAAAAACTATACACAACACAGTGTCAGATATGACAAATTGTAGCTTTTATGTAGATATATATAAGAACAACAGTTATTCAAATGAACAGTGCATTGTGTCCCCAGTGAACATGGAACCTACAATAATTTCTGACATATTTATGAGAAATACAAATGGTTTCCAATAAAATATTAAAGTCGACCATCCACAGAAATCTGTACTCGGAATGGTTCGCTTTATTTTCGTCTCACATATATGAGCAGCATGTGGCCCACTTCATAGCCTAAATGCGAGCTAGAGGACCAGGAAGGCTCCTTGGAGGAGGGAGGAGAAGCGTGGACCTTACACAGCCTTTTATCTCTGGCTCCAGTGGGAGATGGAAGCCGAGAAGCAAAGTTTGAAAGCAGTAATGCCTGAATTACTATTCATTCATTTGCTTCTGCTTGGAAACTTTATACTTTTTTAACACAGCTGTCCATGTCTTCTGTTTGAATGATGGTAAAGGGGGCATCATTCACTCATAGGAGGGAAAGCTGGAATTATTTAGGACATTTTACGTGTCTTAGATGCCTCAAGAAAAAAAAACCTAGGTGATGTGAGGAAGCATGAATTAACCTCAGTCAGTGGGAATTGCTCCGACCGCAATCCAGACCATCTTTTTCCACCTTCTTTGCCTCTCTAGGCAGGGATCTACCACATGCAAATCAATCTTGGTCCTGTTCCAATAGAAACTGTTCTGCCAGAACTGCCGGCCGGGTTCCCTCCACACAAAGAACACAAGCAACCACAGACCGGTTTCGACCTAGTTACGTCTCGTCAGTGGAGCATAGCTTGAGTCTACTCGGCGTCTACTGCAACAAACAACAAAGTGATGGAAGGAATGCATGAATCAGTCTGATCCACTGGCAATCGCTTGTGGGGGGGGTGGCATGGGAGATCATGGTTTTTTACCCACTGTGCCACTCTAGCTAGAGACCTGGCATTTGAAAACCAGTCTTGGCCCTTCTCCAATAGAAACAGACCAGCCCAAACTGCCAGACGAGGGAGGTCCTGTACAGACGGGAACACAATCAAACCCCAAACCGCAAACAATAACAAGGTACTTTAATAAATCTTAGCCACCGGCAATTACTAATTGGCCTGAATATCGCTGCCTCCTCGTTCATTGACAACCACAATGTAACTATTTCCAGGGAGGTTTTCCGCCTAACCAACTGAACTTCCATAATTAAGCCCCACCTAATCCCTTTAATCTGCTGCAACCCAATAATTTTGCCTAAATGGTTAATCTCAATCTCTTTCCTACATTTTTTAGATAGAATTTGCTGAAAGATTCGGAACCCTGGTAACTCCTTACTTCAAATATTATTATAAAGTCCTTTATTTGTGCCAAAAGATATAGGGGCAGATTTATGTTAACTGGCGCATCCCCAGGGATGCGCCAGTTAGCATGCGCCACAGTGCGCCACAGCTCCGCCAGCCATGGTGCGCCGCATTTATAATGCGGCGCACCTTGGTGCAAAAACGGCACAGATGCGTGACGCATCTGTGCCGGAAATGTGGCGCATTGCTGGAGTTGCGTCGCAAGCGCGACGCAGCTCCAGCAAGGCTCGGGGGTGCCCCATTTTAACAATGCTGCGTCAAGACCTACGCCTGCTTCAAGCAGGCGCAGGCTTTTGACGCAGCATTGGCTTAAAAGTGACTGAGTGAAATCTCATAGATTTCACTCAGCCACTTTTGCGAGGCGCACCGGCTCCGGAACGCCCACCCTGCGCCGGAACGCCCACAAGCGGCGCAGGGCTTTACAACGTGACGCATCTGCCTAGATGCGTCACGTTGTAAATCGTTCGTAGGAATGCGCCACGTTTACGCCGCCTTGCGTGACGCAACAGCGGCGTAAACGTGGCGTAAGGGCCTCATAAATCTGCCCCATAGTGATACTAGGGTGGTGTTTTTGTCCGCGAGTTTATGTTGGCTGTTCCACCCCCTTCACCCCTATACATATGAGCTCAGAATTCATACTGGAACAAAATGGGTGTTCATCAAGAACTGGAGGAGTCAAGGGTGCCGAGGGATTGTCGACATGTTTCGGAAGGGGTTATTGAGGTATTTCTAGATCTGCTAACATTATTTCCATCTCAATGAGACTGAGGGCCAAGTTCACAGAACTAATTTAAGACAAAATCCTAAGCTTACTACTTTTGGTAATCACAGAAGTTAGGATTTTGTCTTAAGTTTGTCTTAAATCTGTCTTAAGACAAACTTAAAACAAAATCCTAACTTCTGTGAATACCAAAAGTAGTAAGTTTAGGATTTTGTGTTAAGTTAGTTCTGTGAATCGGGCCCTTTAACACTCCACTATGAGACACTGTGTGGTTAATTCATTGGAGGAAAATATTCCACATAGAATGCATCTGTGTTTCCTTTTCCGAACTCTAGAGCATAATGACTTTATCACAAAGGATTGACCCCCAAGTAGAGCTCTGGCAAGAGCTGGGAAGGTGTTTTGAATAGAGAAATAAGCAAAGAGAAATGGAAAAAGAAACATAGCTCTTAAGGTGTTATTACAATAGTACTACACTCGAGTAAGAGTGGCGAAAACTCCTCTTGACCACTCTGATAGATGTTGGAGCTGGCAAAATGGTGGTTCTCTCAGGCCACATACGGATCCGTGGAACAGCTGCATTACTCTTGAGCCAGACTAATTGAACGAAGCATGCAACTGGCAGGGTAAACCAGGTCTAAGAGAGAAAAAGAAAGGTAAGATAAAGATAAGGAGCAAGGGCCCTCACACACTTCGAGAGGTGTCATGCGTCATCATTTGAGCCTGCTCCTCATTGGGCTGGCACTGCAATGCCCAACAGGCCCTGCAGGGGGGGCTCTTTGCCAAAGATCTTTCACAGACTGTGGTCTTAGCCGTAGATGAAGTGGGTGTGTCTGGGACGTGTGGTCTATTCGCAACAGGGGCTCAATTCTGACAGCTATCTCATTTTGGTTGCAACCTGTCATCTGCAGGGTATGAGCTGTTTTGCCGCACTGCTCACCTCTTGCTTGTTTTGTTTTATGCAACCCAAGAGGTGAAACGCGATTTAAGAGCATTTCCCTGTTACTCGCCACACTCAAAAAAAAGATTTAGGGAACTTTTTAGGGTAAGCAGGTAAAATGGGTGCATTTGTACTGCACATTGTTAGAAACTTACTTTGAAGCAGTTGATAAGGGGAGGTTTTATTACTTTGATCAACTGAGCCAATTTATCAGCCTGGGAAGGATGAACAGTTGAGTTGAGTCCTGCAGGATTTGAAACTGTGACCCTGCTCATTGAGCAAACCTCTGATGCATGTATGTTAACTAGCTGACAGAAAGAGGGACCCGCCTCATTCTATAATGCATTTCAAGAGTACTGCGAGTCAGTGTCTTGAGTCAGTATCTTTCTAATGAGTTTCCTGGGTGTCCGAACAGAGTTGCTTTGAGAGAGCTCAGTCGATGCTCGTGTACTGATATATAGCAGAGCCTGGTGCCAGTCAGGATTATGTTTGTGGCATGCAGTGCCAATCACCCCTGCAGGTGCCCTTTGATTGCTCTGTACAGGTATCAGTACTGTTTTGCAAATGCATCTGGCAGGCCACAGAAGTGCTTTATACGAACCCAGAGGGCCAAATTTATGAGGAATTGGCGTAGGGCAGCACCGCAAGTCTTCTTGTCGCGCTCCCCTATGCAAATGTGAAAGGGCTGGAATGCACCGTATTTATAAACAACAGCGCATTGCTGTCCTTTCCCACCTAGGCTGGCGCACAATTTGCTGCCTAACACCAATGTAGGCACCCTTGCACCAAAACAAGGTGGAGTAACTCACTTAGGGGCATATCATCAAGGGCCGTCTCTACAATTATCGCCGCTTTTGCGTCCGTTTTTGGACGAAAAGCGGCGATAACTGTATCGCCCTATCAGCATGGACACGCTAACGCTGGAGTCCATGCTTTAGCTCCCAGTTTCTTTTCGCCTCGCCTCGCTAATGGGATGCGAGGTAGGCGTTGCTGTGCGAAATACAGCGAAAATAATCGCTATCGAAGCATCTCCCTATCAACAATGGAAACGCTAACCGGCCTAGCGACTTTAAAATTAGCGCTAACCGGCTATATCGCCTGTTCTTTACGCCTGCTAATTCTTTGACTTAGCCATGTTTAACATGGGAGGTGGATCATCATGCGGAGTCCACATCTCCCTTTCGCCAATGTTTTCACTATTGCTGTTTTGTTCGCGGAGGTAATCCTGAGATATTGCCCCTTATCGCCGCTATTGCTTGGATTTCTATCGCCTCGGCGATGCGCGTTGCTGATAGTGCACTCACCTGGCGGTAGAATCCGTCGATAGGCGGCGTTAATTTTGGGCACACTAAACACGGCCAGCGATAATTTTTGCTGCTCGTTGATGATATGCCCCAAAAGTCCGCTCCTTGCTTTAGGGTTTGGTAGCAGAGCGGGCTAATGCACCACTAAAAACTGAGGTTGGACTGGATCCATCCCTACGAGGCCGTGCACTCATGCCCTTAACTGTACAATCAAACGCAGTTACCTGTGCCTGGACGAGTGTGAAAGCCATCAAGGTAGCCCGCGCCAGTGGTATACATTGCCATTTTAAGGATTTTTGTGGCCCAAGGCAAGACATGCTGCAAGGCTCCCTGTTCAGAATAATGTTGAATAAATTAGGCATTTTAATTGCATTCAAACCCTCTTTATGCCAAACAAAATTGATTTATACATTAAACTGTCAGAAATGTTGGCACCCACTGAATGTTTAAGCTGCCCAGCAGCCTCTAGTCAAATAGAACTAAAAGACAGTTTGAACAAGCATTGCTAAAAGGCCTTTCTTTTTGTGCTTGAATCTAGATTTTATTTTCTTGAAATAAAAATATTTTAATATTTTAAGTGGAATTCAATGTCTAACTAACCTGTTCAGCCCAATATGTGAAAGACACGGTAAAGGTGACTTGCTTGTTGTTTAGTGGACTATGGCGTAATATTAAAATAAGATAACATGCATATAGCTTTAAATAATCTATTTTTAATCATCAAAAATTCCTAGTTGCAAATAAATCTCCCTTCTTAACTGGTATTCTTGCTGCAACAGTGAAAATCAAGGCACTATTTCCAAGACTTTCGCTATTCCATCTCATAAATCTAATTTTCTGTTTATTAATTCTCTTTCTCTGTCTTGTCTCCTCTCCCTTCTTTCCATGGGTACAGGTCCCTGGCCAGACAGGGGCCCCTGGGTGTTGTGTTATGGAAGTGGGAGGAGTCAGGGGGCAGCAGAATGACAGAGAGGTATAGGGAAAAGTATAGAGAGGTGAAGAAGCGAGAGCAGGGAGATGAAGATAGACATGAGGTAGAAAGATAAGTGAGGCAGGGAGAGGCACAGCGTAAACAATAAAATGTGATGCAACAGTAAAGAAGGATACACAGAAGTAGAATGAGGAAGATGTAAATAGAGACAGTGGCTTCTGGAAAGAGAAGAGTCAAGTGCAGAGAGGTGTCTGATAGAACAAGAGTTGAGGTAAAGAGTTGGACTAAAGAGATTGGGCCCGATTCACACAACTAATTTAAGACAAAATCCTAAACTTACTACTTTTTGTATTCACAGAAGTTAGGATTTTGTCTTAAATTTGTCTTAAGACAGACTTAAGTTAGGATTTTTTCTTAAGTCTGTCTTAAGTTTGTCTTGTGAGAGAAAGCTAGAGAGATGTGGGTAAGAGGGTGTATTGAGGGGACGGGGAGGTTGAGAGAGAAGAGATAATGAGAGGGGGTAATAGGCACATAGACAGGGTGAGAGTGGGTACAGAATGAGGTGAATTAAAATGGGTGAGATGAAGCAAGGAGGGAGCAACAGAAGATTATTGTTTAACTTGCCACCAACTGGCTGAGTGAGTGATTGTTAAGGATGGGCGATGTGGCTATGCCCAGCTGTCAAATAAAAATTACCTGTTTATTATGAACATAGTTATCACTTTAGAATGGGTATCCTTGGAAAGTGGGACCCTGGGCAATTGCCCACTTTGCTCCAACCTTAAAATAGCTCTTAGGGTTTATACAGCACACATTTTATTTAATGCTGCCTGGTATATATGGCCCTATTCCCTAAGAGTATTTCTTTTTATGCAGATGTTGTGTTTCTTTAACTCTGAGGTAAAACATGGGACTTGTATACTGTGAACTGAGAGACAGATTTAACATTCTTTCATGCAACTCAGCAAGGCAACTTGCTGCGCAGGGTTGCGTGAAAGGGAGAGGACAGAAATGCTCAGTATTTACTAAGATATGGAGCATTTCTGTTCTCTTCTTGTGCTGGCGCACTGGTGTCTGTGTTACAGGTAACCCTGGGCGAAGCACTACGATACGCTTGCGTAGTTTGCGCAACGTTGCACTACGCGAGCTGCACGTAGCACAGTGCGAACACGCGTAGGGCAGCGTAGCGGTCATTTTTTGCTTGTTCGCGGTCCTCAACGTCATGTTCGCGACCGCGAGCAAGCAAACTGACATCCCGGCGAGATTCTCAACGCGGGGAGGTCAGGTTTCTCATTGCGAGTGGTTGCGCGTGCTCGCGACCGCTCGAGGTGAGAAACTACCAGTTCGCGTTGAGAAAGCTGCCGCTCGAGTAAAAATCTACTCGAGCAGCAGAAAACTACAGCTCGCACTGTGCAAGATGCCGTTTTCAATGATTGCACAGTGCCGGATGCTTGTCCGCACTGTGCAATCATTGAAAACGCATCTTGCACAGTGCGAACATTCTACTATGCAGCTCACGTAGTGCTACGTGAAGTTCGCGTAGTGCGAAGTGCACTTCGCATAGCTTAGCGTAGCGCTACTATGCAAACTACGCCCACCCTTAGTTACAGGCAGGATTGTTTTTGGCCCACCTTCCTGCACAAAAACAATCCTTAGAGGCACATTCCTCTTTTTATGTGCACTGCAGAATGCAGCATATGTGGAAAGAGGAATTAACGATATTTCTCCTCCTTACGGCTCTGGTGGGAAGGAGCACCATTTTGGCGTTAACCCAGGTTTACAAGTCTTTGTAAATCTGGGTTTACTTCTAAATACATGAGTGGATGCTTCAGAACGCCCATTCATAACCATGTACCACCTACCCGCAAAGTAACGCAATACAGCGCTATGCGTTGCTTTACTTTGTCTTTACATAGTTTGCAAGTTTTGTAAATCCCATATAAGGACTTGCGTTCCCTTGTTGCCTTGTTGACGGTCGACACATTTGGTTGTGTAAGGTCAACGCAAGTCCTTCGTAAATCTGCCCCTGGTTGTCTTGATAGGTAACTCTACAGGTGGGAGTTCATTAAGGGGATGGACAGGTGTGGACAGGTCTGGAACTGAGGTAGAAGGCAGGACGAGTTTCCCAAAGTGCTATCACTGAGTCATAAAGGACTTGAGATTACATGCTCCACCTATTCTTGGCCTATCTGCACAGTGCCCAGAGCGATGGTCATATATTTGTGAATTGTAATTACAATCCTATGGGAAAGTTTGTACACAGGTACCCAGCTGTATAAATAGTGACATCCTCAAAGGAAAAGAATTCAGCATATACACATGGTGAGTAGTGGGTGTGTCTGTGCATCTTTTTGTGTGCATTACAAATTTGAGGAAATAAAAGGAATGGAAATACGTGCAGAAGGACAGAGTGAAAAGACACCAATTACAAGGAAGGTGATGAAATGTGAGACATACAAATGGGGGAACTTCAGAACTGATAATTGGGGAGAAAAGGAGCTTAAGTGGTTAAGGCTGAGGGAGATATTGCAGAGGAAAATGGTGAGAGGAGGAGACCAGGAGTGACTGAGGCACTCAGGACACTCCCACTTCAACAGATCTTTGCAACGTTTTAACCCCTTGAACACTCATGACGAGACAGTGCTTGTGTGCTCATGACAAGCTGAGCTCGTCATGACCGTTGGAACGCTCACAAGCTGGGCTAATTCCCCTGCTGTGCGAACGTTCTACACAAACGGGTGTGGTCATGACGAGCTCAGCTCGTCATGAGCACACAACACTGTGGCTCATGACGAGCTGAGCTCGTCATGAGCACCTGGGAGCTGTGCGCCCCCCCCTGCCCCCAGCACAGCGAGGAATGAGCCCCGCATGCGAGGGGTTAAATTAGTCATTGTTGCTCATTTATCTGACAATGATTAAAAATCAGGGCACAAGCATTGGTGAGTTAAGTCTGGCTTGTTTTAGGGATACAGCGCCTGGATACCCTCACGGGGACATCAAGTGCTCTACAAATCTACTGATTAATGACGCTGTGTCATATTTTTGGATGCACTCACAGAAAACACACATGAGGCACCAGAACACAGGTCCGGTGGCACGCTGTGTCGAGCACAGGATCCTACTTCACGTATTTTGGGCCACATCCTTAGTTATGCCTCTTGTGAAGGCCTCCAGGTGATCCATCCCCTCTGCCAAGAGATTCCCCTTAAGGTAGAGTGACCAGAATTTTAAAGCCAAAAAACGGGACATTTCACGAAAATAGAAGAAGGACTACCATTTTACTTCAAGCGAGCGGTTAGAACCACAGTGCTCCTCAGCAGAAAATTACAGAACAGGCAAAAAGAACATATATAAAATGCAATGTTTTAAACCCAGTAGCTTGCCTGGTAATTAAATTGCTTTCTTGAAACAGCTGCAAGCTATCCCTGCTTTGTACAACATTAAAAAGCACCTCCCACCATTTTTTGTGAACCCTCTCTAAATACCGGGACAGGAGCTAAGGGGCATATTACCAACAACTAGCGATAATTTTTGTCTCTAACTTGTTTAGAGACAAAAATTATCGCCGCACATCGGCGATTTTTATCGCAGATAAACCTTGCTATTAACAAGGTTTATCGCAAATGCGATAAAAAACGGCCGAAATGCATGAATATCGCTGAAAAGTCAGCGATATTCATGCATTATCGAGCAAATGCTCTTAGCCATGTTATCCACTTCCCATTGGATAACATGGCTAAGAACTGCTCAGGGCAGGTGTTAGCTTTTGGAGATATTCCCGCTTAGCGCGAATATCTCCAAAAGTTGGTAATAGGAGATAGCGATGTTAGCGACTGTTTTCAGTCTCTAACATCTTGGCACACCCACTTTGCATCTCATTAGTGATAAATATCACTGACATGCAAAGTGGGGCCCAAGATGGTCGCTATCTCCTACTAGCTGTCGCTAACTGGTGTTAGCGACAGCTTGGTAATAGGGAGATAATTTTATCTCCGCTTTCTTGGCTTTTAAAGCCAAAAAAGCGGAGATAAACCCCCTTGATAATATGCCCTATAATTTCCTGAAATCTGCTGGGACAGCTGGTGAAAAACCGGGACCGTCCAAGCAAATCAAGATGTCTGGTCACCCTACCTTAGGGCTGGGTTCTCCAAAGTTTTTCCTGGAGGGACAGACCCATGGCAAACTTTTTTCATACCCCCATTTAGGTTTAAAGTATTTTATTAAAGTACAAAAAGAGCATGGGGAAGGGAATAGGAGGTCAAGCGAATACACAGTACAAGAAGCGGAACGTTGCAGCGATTCAGAAGAGAGGAGGGAGGCAGGAAGCCCCAGAGGGTAACAAGGCAGAAGTCATAAAGCAATAAAGTATTGTGAATGACCCCCCAGGAGACCCCCACTCCCTAAGCAAGGCAGAGCTGGAATAACGTCCCGCATTACAGAAAAAAAGAAAGCACACCATCCCTCCAACCCCCCGTCCCCAGAAAAGGAGAAAAAGGAGAAGCAAAGGATGAAAAAGAAGAAAACAATACCCCCAACATCCCCGTCCGAAAATCAGCATTAAAAGCAAATGACTCCGCGCCTCACCCCCAGCCCCAGACCCCCGAGCCCACACATTCACTCCGCTGTAGCCGCCGGCGGTGTCAGCCTAAGGAGTCGCAGGTACCGGGGACATGTGAGTTCACGAAACTCCGTGGATAGCAGTGCCAAAAAGGGGTGCCAGAGCTCTTCAAACTGGTCAACATTCCCAGCCACCGTGAGCGACATCTTCTCCATGCCCAGTACCTGCCAGAGCCTATGTAGCCAACCAGTGATGGAGGGGGCGGTAGGGGTGCGCCAGAGTACAAGGATGTTTTGGACCGCGGAACCTAGCGCAATCGCAATCTGCCTACCCCTACGGGACTTCAGCGGGTACATCAGGTCATTGGGGAGGCCTAGCAAAATATACGCGGGGAAGCGCGGGAGCTCGATCTCAAAATGCTTGTCTACCTCATCCAGGACCTCCTTCCAATAGGCCGACAGCACCGGGCACTCCCAGAGAATATGCGTGAGGGTGCCTTCCTGTCCGCAGCCGCGCCAGCAACCTTTATCACCGATTTTGCGCATCTCGTAAAGCCTCTCCGGGGTGTAATACCAATAGGTGGATACTTTAGTGAAGGTCTCCGTCAGCCCAGTGTGGTACGCAGAGTGCCTCGCCCGATACGCAATCTTGTCCCACTCCTTGTGGCTCAAGGTCCTGCCCAATTCCCTGTGCCAACGCTCCCTCCCTGGGTTATGGTAATGAAACGGCGGGGGTTGGAGAAACTTGTACAAGTCGGTGATAAGCTTGGCATCCGAGGCCCGGGTTACCAGCCACCGCTCATAGGGCGTAATCGAACGGGCAGCGACATCGCGCACCGAGGGTTGAAGAGCCCAGTGGCGGACTTGCATATAACGCAGTCTGTCCCCCTCCGTCAGGCCAAACTCCTGTCGGAGCTGCTGGAAGGAGAGCACACCCTCCGGCCCGTAAATCTGGAAAAGCACCCTGCAACCCGCACTCACCCAGTGAGAAAAGGCTCCCGGTTCCAGACCCGGAGTGAAGTCTGGATTGCCAGCAATGGGAGTGAATGGCGATGGAAAGGTGGTGAGTTCACGAAGCTCACACACCGCGTCCCACACTCTCAGCGGAACCCGGGTGATAAAAGAGGCGTAGAGATTAGGCGGGCGGTGAGTGCGCCGCAGGAACGGGACTTCCTGGAGGGTACGGCCCGCAACTGCCTGATCTTGAAAGAGCCAATGCTTGTCCGATTCCCACCGGCTCCATTCCACCAAGTACCGAAGTTGCGCCGCCTGTAAGTACTTCCGGAGGTCCGGGACCCCGAGACCCCCCGCCTCCGGGGCAAGCGTGGAGAGGACCCGCTTCATCCGCGGCTTACGACCCTGCCACACAAAGCGGGAGATGTCTGCCTGCGTCTGCCGTATCCAACCTACAGGAGGCTGGAGAGGCAGAGCGCGAAAAAGATACAGGATCTGAGGCAGTATCGTCATCTTCACCGCTGCAATACGGCCCAGCCACGAGAGCAGGCTTTTGTTCCATCGGCCGAGTTCGTCTTTGACTTTTTTGCCCAGAGAGGAATAGTTAGCGGCGACCATTGCAGGCAGGGAGGGAGCAAGCAAAATACCCAGGTAAGGCACCGTGGAGGAGGACCACTGCAGAGGAAAAAGACGCTGGAGGTCCCGCCTGGTGTCGACAGAGAGCGACACGTCCAGGGCAGCCGACTTAGTCATATTCATTTTAAAGCCTGCCACGCGGGCAAAGGAGTCCAGCTCCTGGACGCAGGCAGGGAGCGACCGTTTGGGGTCATCCAGGGTCAGCAAGACATCATCCGCATATAAGCTGACAGTATGCGTGTATTGCCCCATCTTCACCCCAACAGCGTCCGGGTTATCGCGAATCCTCTGGGCAAACGGCTCCATATAGAGGGCAAACAGGAGCGGCGAAAGGGGGCAACCCTGTCTCGTGCCGCGTTCAATGGCGAAGCTGCCGGAGCTGTGTCCGTTGACACGCACAGACGCCGACGGTCTCCTATAACAATTGAAGACCATAGTGCGGAACTTCTCGCCGATCCCCAGTTTCCCAAGGACCAGCTCGAGGTACGGCCAATGAACCCTATCAAAGGCCTTCTCCGCGTCGACCGATAGCAGCATCCGCTCCCCCGGGACGCGGGAGGCCTTCTCTAGCACGTGCGCCACCCTCTTGGTGTTGTCGACCATCTGCCTACCGGGTACAAAACCGGCCTGGTCCACCTCCACCAGACCTGGCAGGTGTAGACCCAGCCTGGCCGCCAAGATCCCCGTGTAAAGCTTGAGGTCCACATTCAAAAGCGAGATGGGCCGGTACGAGCCGCACAGAGTCCGGTCCTTTCCCGGTTTCGGGATAACCGACACAGTCGCCGAGAGAAGGTCCGGCGGGATAGCTCCTGGGTCGGAGAAGGAATTGAATAAGCGAGCCAGGAGAGGCGCGACAGTGGGACAGAAGGTCTTGTAGAACAAGGCCGTATAGCCATCCGGGCCCGGAGCCTTGCCGTGCTTGAGCCGAGCAATAGCGGAGATGACCTCCTCTACGTGAATATCCCTCTCCAGGTGGTCCGCCTGGGCGGAATCCAGGGTCGGGAGGGTCACGGAGTCCAGGTAGGCTTCAGCCTCTCCCGGTGGGGAGGGCTCTGCAGCATACAGCGCCTCGTAAAAGGCACGAAAGGAATCTGCCACCTCCGCGTCACCGGAAACCGGGACCCCATCTACTCCCACTAGCTCTTTTACCACGTTGCGTTGCTGCGCAGCTCTGAGCCGATGGGCCAGGAGCTTACCGCACCTATCTCCGCCGGTGTAATAGGCATGCTTCAAGCACAACGCCGCATACTCCGCCCGGTCTAGGTCCAACGCAGAGAGGAGTTTCCGCGCCGCCTTCAGCTGCCTCCAAACACGAGGAGCCCCCGTCCGGCGGTGAACCTGTTCAAGTTCCCTGACCTGCGCCGTTAGTTCCTCCCTCTTGCGTTGACGCTCCTTATTCTCCGCCGAGGAAATGGAGATAAACTCCCCCCTGATGACTGCTTTCAAAGCCGCCCACTGCGTCGCCAGGGACGTATCGGAGTTGTCATTGTGGGTCAGGTACTCTCGGATGACCTCCTCTATTCGCTTCACCACCAGCTTCTTATGGAGAAGCGTGTCCCGAAGCCGCCACATCCCTCTGGAGAGGGGGGCCGCCGGCCAAGCAAAAACTCCGGAAACCAGCGCATGATCGGACAAGGACAAGACCCCGATGTCTGCCGCCGTGGCGGCCGAGCGAAGCGGGCCGCTCACCAGGAGATAATCTAACCGCGAATAAGTGCGGTGTGCTTGGGAAAAATATGAGTAGTCCCTGTCGGTGGGATGCATGGTTCGCCAGAGGTCATGTAGATCCAACTCAGCAATCTGGTCTTGCACCGCTCTAGAAAGCTCCCCCGTCTGCGGAAAGCGCTGGGCAGACATATCCAGGGCGGAGTCGAAGACCATGTTCAGGTCTCCCCCCAAGATAATATGGCGGTCGGGCGAGGCGGTAACGTCCACTAACACAGAGTCCAGGAAGCGATCCTGGTGGTCATTCGGGCTGTAAACGGAACCAACCGTAAAGGCAACACCTCCCAGACGCATGCGATACACTAGAAGCCTCCCCTTCTGCTCGGCATGTTTATATAACACCTCACCCCTGAAGGAGCTAGCTAGAAGAATGGCCACCCCCGCAGTCTTAGTCGCAGCCGAGGAAAAGAGTTGCGTGGGGAACTTGGCAGAGCGCAACCTATGGCAGTCCTTAGAGAGTAAGTGGGTTTCCTGCAGGAGGCAAATATCCGCCTGCGACCCCTCTAGCAGGGAAAGGATCGCCCTACGCTTTACAGGGTTATTCAGACCCTTAACATTAAGGGTCACTACTTTCAGGGGCGGCATCGCTCACGGGGAGGCAAAGCGCTATGCAGCAAGCGAGGGATCAGCGGGAGGGGCACGCGGGGCAGGGGAGCAGGGAAGGCCAGGATCGGCTTCGCAAGTGTTCGGACAGTATCGGACGGGACCCCCCCAGCACCAAACCAGTTCTCAAACCCCCCCAAAACCAACCCATAGCAACCAGCCAAAACCAAAAACAAGAAAAAACACCCCATTGTCTCAGTCCAGCCCAAGGGGGCGAGTCTGCAGAAAAGAGTCAAGTGGACGTCCAGCCACACACCTCCAACCGCTCCCCCCCAACCCCCAGCCCCAGCCCAGCATCATAGA
Organism: Lissotriton vulgaris; assembly: GCF_964263255.1. Classification (NCBI taxonomy): domain Eukaryota; kingdom Metazoa; phylum Chordata; class Amphibia; order Caudata; family Salamandridae; genus Lissotriton; species Lissotriton vulgaris. The sequence continues at coordinate 1,084,038,871 of NC_141699.1, read as the reverse complement.
AGCTAAGAATCTCTCCCCCCGGAGTAAAGTTAGGCCGTCTGGGCCACGCCGTTAGATTCAGGCAAGTTCCTGGCCGCAGTCCTCAGGGCCTCCGCCATATCCGCCCTGATGGTAGGGGAGTCAGGACGACTCACCGTCGCCGACGATTGGCGCCTCCTCGATCTCCGTCGGCCTCGCCGCTCGGGGCGCCTCCATGCGGGCGTAGCTCCTTCTTCCTCCGTAGCTGTAAGTCCCAACACTGCACAGACATCCTGTAGGGAGCGCAGCTGATGTAGCACCCCATTCCATCGAAAGATAAGACGGAAGGGGTGACCCCAGGAATAGGCCGTCTCGTGCTCCCGCAGAAAGTCCGTGGCGATGCGGAAAGACCTGCGCTTCTGCAATGTGATGGCGGACAGGTCTTGATAGAGCGCCACAGGTCGTTCTCGGAAAGACAGCGGTTGCTTCCTGCGGGCTTCCGTCATGATGCGCTTCTTTAAGGGGAAATCTGGCAGGAATGCCAGGATATCAGGCGGGGGCGCCGATGACTGGCGCTGGCGGCCCACCCTATGTGCTCTGTCGATGCGGATCTGGAAGTCCGCTCCTTCTTCCAAGATGTCGCGGAACAGGTCCTGTAGATAGGCCACTAGGTCCACACCCTCATCCGCGGACGGAACGCCTCGCACCCGGATGTTGTTCCGCCTGGACCTGTTCTCGAGGTCCTCCGAGTGGGCCTGGAGCTCGACACACTGCTCCCGTAGGCGGAGGACGTCCTGCTGGAGGTGGACTATCTCGTCGTCGCCACGCTGGGCCGCCATTTCCACAGTGTCGACCCGCTCGCCCAGGCCTTCGACCTCCCTACGCACTTCACGCACCTCTCCGGCCACCTCGGTCTTGAGAGTCTGGAATTCCTCCTTGAGGGAGCTGAATAAGTCCTCCATAAAGGACCTGGTGACTGGCGGTTCGCCTCCGGTGGCGTCCGTTGAGGCCCGGGAGGACCCCGGGGACGGCTGCGTCCTGTCGCGTAGTTGCTGGGACCTGCCAAGCATTTCCGGCAGAGTGCGATCTCCCCGTGCCGCGCCTCGTCTCCCAGTCATCTTGACCTCCGCAGTGGATGAGGCCTAGAGCCAGCCGCTGTGGACGTGCCCAACCGCTCGTGGGCACCAGATGTGAAGGCCTCACCGAGGACAAGGGTGGTGCGTCACAGGCGACAAAATGGCGGCCCGGGTCAGGGCGAGACGACCATCGAGCCAGTGAGGGTGGTCAGCAATGTTCAAAACGGAGGCTTTCAGCTGTGTGCTTCCAGGGAGGACAGCAGATGTGTAGACACCAGGAGGAACCAAGGCGCCCGTGTGATAAGGGCGCGGGCGAGGGTCACCAGTTCCAGCTCCACAAAGACAAGATGGCGGGAGGGCGGAACCCGGGAGGGCAGCCTAGGCCAGCAAGTCTATGGGCGACCCTCAAACAGCAATGGGTCGGGAAGGAGCGAAACCAATGCCTCCCCTTAAAACCGGCCAGTACGCCCGGGCCGGGCCCCGCTCAGACTCCGTCGTCCTTCACTTCCAAGCTCAGGGTCCGCAAGGCTGCACACACCGACACCCAAGGCAGGGGGGTGGATCGCTGTCGCCGGGCTGGGGTCTGTCGTCCAGCGATGGGTCTTGCCACAAGGGCGCCGGCCAGGGAGCTTCCACACTTCGCGGAGTCCGTCTAGTCCGCTCCCCGGGGTCTCCAGCTTTTCAGCACTCGGCCCAGCCGAGGCGCGCGGACAGCACCGCGATATGCTCCGCCTCCAGGCCCTTCTCCTCGGGGCGACCCAGGCTCAGCTCCCCGGAGCGATCGTTGAGCAAACTTTTCGGGGACTTCCCCCGGGGCAACAGAAGTCAAGTTGGTATCAAAATGTGCCCCAAGAACTCCGGCACAGTTCTCTCGCCCGCAGTGCAGCCGCGGGGGGAGAGAAGCGCAGGAATCGGGGCTCGAGCTGAGCTGGGCCGGGGGAGCTACGGGAGGAAGCGTCCGCTCACCCCGCCATCTTGGCCACGCCCCTCCATACCCCCATTTAGATGCATGTAGTTATGTTTAAAATCTGGCATGGATCCGGCCTTCCAGGACCGACTTTGGATAACCCTGCCTTAGGGGATCATGTGTGCTTTCAAATGCACCTGATTATTTATTCCTGTAAGAGTAGTTTTGTTTTATCCATGAGTGTTGATATTATAGGGCACAAATAAAATGACAGGCCTGCCAACATTGAAAATTGTTTTTCTACATGATAGGGGGTGTGGCCTTCAGGGAACAGAGCCTGAAATGGGGTGGAGCTTTGAGCCCTTCTTCACCTGGCTACCCATGGAGGGGCGGGGCTTAGAGCCCAGCACTGCCCAGCTGACCCTCCCACTAAACAAATAATAAAGGTTTCTGAGGATCCATTCTGTGGAGGTTGTAAATCCCTTGATGGACATCGGCTGCCCAGAGCCTCCAAACAGGAGCTGGAAACCCGCTCTCTGCAAGTGTTTCAGCCCACTTTGTGTCACCGGGTCTTCACCAGGAGCCCATGTCAACAGATCCAATGCTAGAGCATAATGGCTTAGAAACTGTCATACTTGAAGGCTGCCATCTCCACTCAACTGATCAAATGCACAGTGGTTTTGATCTAAGAACAAACCTCCAAGACTAGCTGTTCCTGTTCTGGACTGCATTGCTGCGTTTGAAATTGATTTGATCAAGTGGAATATGGAGTATGTCCTCAAAGGTTTTTCCAGGGAGTAAACCTGCTTTCATCAATACTGTCTATAAATTTGGGTTCCTCTGCGTTACGGTCACAGCAGCATCAAGCCTACCATATTGTGAAGCAATACAGTAGTTCACGCAAACCTAGAGAATTGAGGCCTCCTTCCTAAATAGGCAACCGCAATTTCTGAAGTGCAATTCTATTTCTGCCCCATAGTAGTTTGAGCAATAATGAATGTAACACGTTAAAAATATTTTTTTATTCATTTTTTTTAACTAGATTGTTTGCAAAAACTAAAGGAGACAGGACAGAAGAATAAGCTATCATAGAGCCAAAAAAACAACAATCAACAGACAGTTCAGATATATATTCCTCATTTGACTGTGCAACAAGTGGTCAAGAACACATTCATCATGGTACAAAGTCCATGTACAGTCTTGCCATGTCGCATGAGGTTCACAGTAAGGTAAGTACTGTTGAAAGGACTGGCAAATCTCAAAAGTCGACGTTTCGACGCCAACTATTGTGTAGTTTTTTTCGGCCTTACGTGGGGCTCTTCCTCAGGACAGTGGTGTGGGGTGAAGGGGGGCCTACAAGGAAAAAAAATATATTTTCTGATTGCAGCAGCCAAACGTTTCATGATCAGTGCAAACAGCAGGGAGGAAAGTGAGTGTAGTAAATTCCCCCCTTGCCATGGTCACTCCCACTTTTTGCCACTGGTACTGAAGTTTTTCGACTGATGTACACTGGGTCCCTGCTAACCAGGCCGCAGTACCAGTGCTCTTTCACTAAAACAAGGAAAAATGGTCTAATTGTCACACAATTGGCACACCTCTGTAAGCCACACTAAGGGACACCCACACAAATTGCATGAAGCCTGCCACCGCGGACTGCGTATCATGGTGCAAACTATGAGTGAAAACATGAAATGACACTCTTACTGTGTGCCATGCCATAGTCACTGCATGTAATATATGTAAGCCACCCCTACGGCAGGTCTTGCAGTCCTAAGGCAGGGTGCATTATACTTCATGTGAGAGCATATCTGCATGAGGAGATATGCCCATGTGCTGTCTAGTTTAATTACTAGATGGTACAAGTACCGGGTGTCAGGAGTGACCGCAACATATCGACCTGCAGCGCTTCATGCAACAGATGCATTCAGAGTAAGTAACATAATCCTTTTCGATGTTACCACACTAGCTCACTAACATATCCACCCCTCAAATTACTTTCCTATTTTCACTATGCTAATTCACCACTAATCCTTTCTGGGTTCCGAAGTAGTATGCTACTCGCCAAAAAAGTGCTTCAACACCTCATCAGGGGTAGCAGGCGCTAGATAAATGCAAACCTTTTCCATCTTTTATCCTTCCACGATCCTTCTCAATCCAAATAACTGACTAACATACCCAACACTCAAATTACTTTCACACCTCACTAAACTAATTCACCACTAATCCTCTATGGGTTCCGGAGTAGCGTGCCACTTGCCGAAAAAGCGCGTTGACACCTCGTCCGGGGTAGTAAGCGCTATATAAATGTAATTACAATGCAATACCATACAATGTGACGTGGTGGCACCATGTGAGATGCACACCTGAAGCAAGCGCTCTGAAAGCGACTCGACTGGTATGAGGCAGCGAACTCGAAGGCGGGTATGGCATGGCAGGGGCAGAGGGCAAAAGGAGGCCGGCCCATATACACACCCTGCTTTTTTTCCATGAGTAGGTGTGACTTTCTCCCAAAATTCAGGAGTAGGTGAAAAGTAAATCACACCTACTCACAGAGCAGACCTTGTGGGCGAGTTCCCGTGTGTTGGCACAGAACCTTTTTAATGAATGAGGGAGATAAAAGGGGAAGGAGGAAGGGGGCATGCCTTTCCATCAGACCCCCCCCCCCCCCTCTCCCTGACCTTTCTGTTTACAAGTTATACTTTTATTTGTATTTACCTGACTTTATCAAACACACTGTGGATGTAATTCTCTGCCCTCTGCCTGCATCCATTTAAAAGAGATGGCTGTGCCCGGTTGCTGCCAGTCACCCCCCGGGGGCTACCTAGGAAGACTGGGGCTCTGTTGTTGCCAGTGCCGGCCTGTGAATGAGCCAGTGTGCGCAGCCCAGGAGGCACCGGGCCCAATGAGCGCCAAGACGCGCTGCACGGGCGCGTGGCGCTCTGTGTACACAACTCCCATGAACAGGAAGCTGGGCCTCGTTAACATGGAAAGGTGGAAGAAAGATAACTGTTTGCAAACTCCAACAATTTACAAGTGTTTCTCTTCCTAAATTGAGTCTTTATTGAAGCGTCTATAAAGTTAAAGAAGGGATGGGCTTAGCTGGGCTGAGGTGCTGTGCTGTGCCAGGCTTCTTCATGTGATGCTATTTTATCGAGGGCGACTACATTTCAAGAAACTCCAAATCGGAACATGCTACAGACATAGAAGTGGGACTACAGTTTGCCAGCAACCCAGCTTGGGCACACAAGGGGCCTCATTTATGAGGCCTTGCGTCAGTTTTGCGCCGCAGGTGCGTCACTTTTTGTGACGCACCAGCGGCGTACAAAATGCGCCTTGTTGCGCCATATTTAAAAAGTGACGCATCTAGGTAGATGCGTCACTTTTTAAACCCCTGCGCCACATTATACCTGCGTCAGGTATAATGTATGCAGAGGGGGGCGTTCACCCGCAAAAAGCCTCGTAATAGCGACGCAGTGAAATGTATGAGATTTCACTGCGTCACTTCTAGGACGCTGTTGCATCAAAATCTTGCGCCTGCCTCACAGCAGGCGTAAGACTGACGCAGGCCCTTTCACATGGGGCTTGCCCCATGTGAAAGGACACATTGCTGGAGTTGCGTCACTTTTGTGACACACTCCAGCAATGCGTCACTTTTGTGCTTACAGATGCGTCAGAAATACTGACGTATCTGTAAGTCCTTGCGACATGATGCGTCATACATTAAATATGACGCATCATTGGTATCGCAAGGAGTGCGCAGTGAAAAGTGACGCATCGCTGTTTTCACGCACCGATGCGTCACTTTTCATAAATGAGGCCCAAGGACTCAAGTGCCAGCTCCCATTGCTGGCTTTAGGGCGGTGCGAGCAGTGCCACCGCCCAGGGCGCCACGGTCGAGGGTCACTCTATGCATGACAGGCTGAGGCGCATTAAGAGTATTTGAATGTATTATATGTGCATAGTTACTGGAAACCATTGCAATACAAAATTTTGATTAAAACCATAGGATCATGATAAAATATTAATCACATGTTTATAAATTCCATAAATAATGAAAGCTTGTAAACAGTTTAATTGCTGACAGATTAAAAGTACTTTGTTACTCGAGCAGAGCCGCCAGTATCAGTAATGCAGTCAGTACAGAGCTCGTGCCCAGTCAGGAAGGGCTATTTGTCCGGAAAGATGCATTATAATGAAGGCTCCCTGTTTTCCGTTTTTACAGATTTTTACAGATAAATGCAGACAGAAAACAATGTGCTTTCTGTCGGTATTTATTTTTAAAAGTGGATTAGTACAGAAAATTGTGCTTCTTTTAAGTGACTCTCGGTGCTGTCTTTCATGATTTGTAGCCCAACAGGTGAGCAGATGGACAGCATGGAAAATTAAAAAGCAGGATAACATTTCTTTACAGAATGGCATATGTCAGTATACATTTGTGGCATAAAGCTAATAATTAGTGGATATATTGTTACGTAATATTTGGCAGCTAAAATAGCTAGATCACGACAGACACCAAAGTATTAGTGCACGTCTATCAGTTAAATAAATATGGAAATGTACAGTTTTACAACTTCATTTATACACAAAGCACAAAATAAATATGGATAAATACAGACGGAAATGTTAAAAAAATAAATACCATAAAACCGGGAGCCCTAATTATAAAGGTCCAATCTGAATTTACTTAACAGATCCCTCCGCAGTGGCATCGTTCCTACCTCTTTCAAGGAGGCCATTTTACTACCCCTCCTTAAAAAACCTGGCGCCGACCCTGCAGAGCCGTCAAGTTATTGTCCCATTTCCCTCCTTTCCTACTTTTCAAAACTTTTGGAGGCACATGTTACTCGGTGCTTATCAAACTTCATTGAATCCTCCTGCCATCTGGAGCCTAATCAGGAGCGCTTCCGACCTGCCCACTCGACAGAGGCTGTCATCCTGGCAGTCCTTGACACACTCAGGAGCAATGCGGACGTGGGACGCCCCCAGGCCCTCGTCCTTCTGGATTTGTCGGCCGCGTTCGACATGGTGTATCATAACATCCTCCTCCACCGTGTCGAGCAGGCGGGCATCCATGGCACTGCTCTTGAGTGGGTCAGGTCCTTCCTTACTGGAAGAACACAGGCGGTCCGCATGGGTCCTTACACTGCCAACAAGTCCCCCACTTCCTGTGGTGTCCCACAGGGTTCCTTCCTCTCCCCGCTTCTATTCAGTTTATATCTCCGATCACTGATCCAATCTCTTCTGAAAAGGGACATCACAGTCTTTAACTATGCTGACAACTTGCAACTCATCCTCCCTCTCAACTCACCTCATGCCATCAACACGTTCCACGAAGTTATGATTCATATCCAACTTTGGATGAACCAGAATCAACTAAAGCTGAACCCTGGCAAGACTGAGCTCCTCCTCCCTGGACTCAGCCATGCCTTCTGGGGTCCACAGTACTGGCCTCCAGAGCTCGGCTCTCCCCCTATACCAGCTAAAACTGTAAAAAGTCTGGGCATAATCATTGACGCCGAACTTTCCCTCAAAGCCCAAGTTGGAGCCGTAGTATCTTCTTGCATGTACCAACTTCGGAGGATCCGCAAAGTCCGTCATCTCCTCCCCCCCCGAAGCACTCACTCAAACTGTCACCTCACTTGTGCTTTCCAGTCTGGACTTCTCCAACGCAATTTATCACAGTCTCCCTCAATTTCTGTTACACCGCCTCCAAGTAGTCCAGAATCAAGCGGCTCGCTTGATCCATGGATCCCCCAGATGGCAATCAGCCAAGCCTCTGCTCCATAGCCTCCATTGGCTTCCGATAGACCAAAGGTCCTCCTTCAAGGTGGCTTGTCTCACCTTCAAAGCCCTTCATTGCCCCAGCCCTGAGTTCCTCAAATCCCTCATCCGTCCTCACTGTCCAACACACAACCTCCGATCAGCCCACCGTGATTTGCTAGTCATCCCCAAAAACAAAACTAAAAAAAACGCCGTTTTTCCTACCTGGCTCCTGTGCTTTGGAACCTCCTTCCCCTCTCAATCAAATCTTCTTCATCCCTTCTTAAATTCAGGAAACTGCTAAGAACGTATCTTTCCCCCCCCTCAGCTAGGCTTCCTGCTTCTCCCACTTCCTCCTCACTCACTCTGTCTTCAGCGCCAGGAAGCTTCGGCGACAGTGCGCTTTACAAATGGCACTTAAGATAAGATAAGATAAGATGAGCCCTCTATGAGGGCTTCCCGGCTCAACCTTGTTTGGAACAGCCTCTTATCTTGATTTGGGTGGAGTACCACTATAATCGCTGTTGTTTAAACTGCCGGCCACCTACGTGGGGTGATGACCTGTAGGGCTGCCCCTGAACCCAGGAGAACTTGAGTTTACGGTGGCATTTTTTTCTCGACTACAACAAGAAATCTCACTAATCTGCAGGTTAGTTGTGGTGTTGCTGGATCAAAGCATGCCACAACTGCTTGCCTCCTTGAGCGAATTCTCCTTTGGTTAACCCCTTTGCTGCGGGGGTAATTCCCCAGCTGTACTGGGGCGAGGGAGGCGCGCACAGTGCCCGCATGCTCATGACGAGCTCAGCTCGTTATGAGGCATGGCGCTCCTGTGCTCATGACGAGCTGAGCTCGTTACAGGTGCACCGGCTACCATGGAACGTTCAGCACAGCAGGGGAATTCTCCCCGCACATGAGCGTTCCACGGGCTATGACGAGCTGAGCTCGTCATGAGCACCGAAGCGCTGTGGCTTATGACGAGCTCAGCTCGTCATGAGCATGGGAGGGGTTAAAGGGGATTTTTAACAGCTGTCTGCTTTCCTGCAGCAACTCCTTGCAGGAGCATAATAAGTGAGTGATGCCGCCCTGGCCATTTTTGCACAGGCTACAAGATATTGATGGTGGCTCCCGCTTCCATGGTGGACGGTTCAGGGTGCATAGGATCATGCCGAGGCGGAGCTTTAACATTTTTAGTTTCTGCGCTTTTGGGTAACCCATGTTGAAATATTTTTAAGATTATTCAGAGTCATCCAAGCGTGCGATCTGGCTGAAAAAGCAGCTTTGCCCTCCACCAACAACAATTTTTTCAAAGATTTCCAGACCAAATTCTTGAAATCCGAATGTTCCAGAGGGCCAAGAGTCCAGTGCGTGCCAGAGCCTCCTGAAGGTAGCTTCTAGCAGGGGAATTCTCCCTCTGTTGGAGATCGTGCCATAAGAGCTGGTTTAAAGTTTTAGGGGCCGGTGATCTGATCTTGTTCCAGCAGATGATGTTTGAGCCGAACCTGGCCCATGATTGCTTTAGTAGGCCAAACTCCAACCTTAGTTGCGCCGGGGAGGTGAAGTTTGGAAGGCTAAGCATAGTTCTATAAGCGTCAAGAGTAGGCTGAAGAGACCTTTTCATGCCCTGCCATTGGGGGGGGGGGGGGGGCGGGGGCTCAATACAAGCGGCGCTGTAGCTATACCATTTAAAGCACTTGTAGGGGATATCTATGTTTTGTCTATTCACAGTTTTGATTCATGATAAAGCAGCTTAGAGGGCTAATGCCCCCGCTGCAAAGCACACCTGTGGCATGCAGGTCACAGATTATTTTTTATGTAGGCAGCTCAGTGGGTCACTGTTTTGTCACAGAGTTCTCTTTGTTACTTGAGGTTCATCATTTAGACTCCTAATATAGCACATTGAGCTATGAACCGGCATGAAAGCACTGCATGCAAATTGAAAGGCAAATGTTTAGAACCTTATTGTTTTTCCCTCAATCATTTGTTATTCTAAGGTTTCTAAAAGAGGTTTCTTTGGGTAGTAATACAATTGTATTAATGTGGCACCCCCAATCAGTGTGTTACATCCTGAGTTTTTCGGACAGATTTAGTAACACTTTGAGCCTGGTTTGCGTCTCGAGAGTGATGCAAACCTGGTGCAAAGTGTCGTTTTGGGTCGAACTTTCCAGATCAAATCCTGAATTGCATTGGACAGTAGCCATAATGTAACACAATGTAACACATTGGGCTATATTACATCAAGGAGGCGTGACACGGGTGGTACATGGGCGTTCCCGTGCACCCATCGATGATGCAAATCCCTACCTACTAACTTTGGTAGAAAGGGGTTTGCATAAAAAAATTGCACCGCCTTGAGACAGGTATACATTTGGAGAAAATGATTTTCTCCAAACTTTTCCAACTTTGTTAAAATATCGAATTTTACGCTGGAGTGGTACCGTTCCAGTATAACACCTATGGTTGACATCACGCACACCATTGTGCAAGGGTATGTGCATTGGCGTAAAGCAGCTTTAGGTACGCCAGCACTAGAGGAGAGAGCAACAGCCCTATATCATGGAAGATATGGTGCTATTGCGCGCTCTTCTTTTCACGCAACGCTGCAACTTCCCAGTCTGGATAACAAGTGACTCATACAACTTGTTGCAACATTTCCTATGCATTGATTTGCACACTTCTGCCATTCATTGTCTCTATATAGGTTTTGTGAAGTAAAGCGCTGTGACAGTCTATGTTGGCATAAGTGGCACTATAAAATAAATACATTTGAGAATGGGTCTAAGGAGAAATAAGGGGAGCGTTGGAGGTCATGGGGGCACCAAAAACATTATCACACTGGATGCCACCAACAGGGCCAGACTGGCCATAGCAGGCACCGGGCAATACCCCGGTGCGCCGCACGGGTGGGGGTCAGTTTTGTTACAGGGCCGTTTTTGCAGCAAATCGATACCAAAATCGGCCGAAAACCGGCCCGGCAAAGAGCTCAGCGGCACCTTCAACCCCCCCCCCCCTCCTCGCCAAGTGGGGGGGGGGGGCTTCCAAGCACTTTGCCAGGGCCGGTTATGGTTCCCAGTCCAGCCCTGGCCACCAATACAAAAGTCAGACCTGCTAGCACTCACCAATATTGAACTAAAAGCGATGTTCAAAGACATTACCGTCCCAGGTAGGGGTGCTACCCAGCCACGATTGAACTGGCCTGGTCAGCAAATCTTGAGCAAAAAAAATAGCAATTTGTTAATGACACAGGATTCTACTGCAGGATTGTCCTCAACTACTGAGAGATCCCTGTTCATGTCGCTGGCTTTCCCCTCGCTGCTCAGGGAGCTTGAAGGCAACAGGACGGCCAGAGAGTAAGGAGAGCTCTGGAGCCCAGTTTTGTTTCTGTAATTTACTACACTCTTCCAGTGCTTAATTTGAACTGGTGGTTCCATTGGTCAATTTTTTTCCTCATCAGACAGTAACTGAGAGCAATAAAGGGAGGGGAGAAAACAAGCACATGGGAAAGAAGGAGGAAGGGAAAGAAGGAAAACTCATCACAAAGAGAGAAAGAAGGAGTTGGAAGGAAAGAGATAAAGGGGCAAGGAGTGTCTGGTGGTGCATTAGAGTGGAGTGAGGTGGATTCAAGACTACTGGTACAGTGCCCGTCCATTTAATAGCACCACCTGTGGACTTCAGAGCAGAGCTTCGGAGACCAGCACTGTTACATTAACAAACTCACTTTTCCCATTGGCCTTGAGCTGAAAAAGGACACCTGCTGAGTGCCAAGAGGTGGAATAAAGTGTCATCCTTGATACATCATTGGGTCCAAGGGTGCATGATGTCACTACCGGCACCCCTGGTGTTGTGGTAAAATGGCAGCCATGGTATTTAATGTCAGAAGCGGGTATGAGCACAAGAATACGGAGCAAACAAATGGCAGACAGAGAACCCAATGCCGCACCACCTTGGTTAATCACTCATATTAATGCACCCACATTGCCCACCTCTATGGCCAGCTGCTCAGTGGCCATAAATTCTCAAATTTTATACACAAAAAAGAGAGGCAGTGAGCTCAACTATTTGCATAACTAGTCAACTCCAAAATATAACTCGAGGTCCTTGATATAAGTGTAGCATATTCTTCATTGAGATTCTGACATGTCGATGGTTGATACCGTACACGGCTGTGGAAATTGACTGCTAGACCGTGGTTAAGTGCGTCGTTTGACCCCACGGCGCTCAAACAACAAATTTAAAACATACTGGCTATACTTTTGGAATTAAACTGTTGTGAGGAAGGGCATCTAGATTTATTGGACCTTTGTTAACTTACACCTTACGGTATCTAGGAGAACCAGTGGATTGATGATATTGCCCTGAGGAAGGCTTTGGAAGGTGAAACATGTTGGCTGCGCTTTTTGTAATATGGATGAAGAAGACAGTTGTTAACGCTGCCACTGGTGCATTGCATTTATGTAGCGCTTTATCTCCTGATGGGTTTGTGATGTGCTCAGATGTGCATCGGCTCCTAGGTGTCCTTTTAGGGAGGGCATGGTGGAAAAGGGTGTTGTTGCCTGAGATTAGTGAGAGTGTAACAAAAGTGACCAAATATTGTGGTGGCATTTACCATCTGTGCTGGAGAGTGACCTAAAGTAACTCAACGTACCAATAAGCATTACTTTGCCTTAAGGAGCAGTACCGTGGGTGGTATGAGAACGATGTCATGCAACCCCCCATGGATTTTGACGCAAAAAACTATCTAGTAACATTAGTAGACAGGGATATACAACAAACAGTTATGATGCCACAAGGCAGGTGGGACAGTGTAGCAACTTTTAAAAGTTTCCACTTTTTTTCTAATTTGCATGTGTGCGGACATGTACAGCACACAAAGTGACAAAAATATTTAAGCACAGTTATGCTACTGGAAGGGTCCTCTTCCAGTACAAAACCTATACTTAACAGAACGCATACACTTTAGACTATGGTGCAAAGGTGTGTGTGTGGCGCATGACAGCTTAAAATGAGCCAACAGAGGGCTCACAAGTACTACCCTGAAAGAGTCTACACAGCAGTAAGAGACCCTGTTCAGTTGTCAGGCACAAGAAAAAGGGGAACAACCATCAGCTATAAAAGACAGCATCTGGAGACGCTGTTAAGCAGCCAGATAGTTCTATAGAAGGTTTGTGGCACAAACACAACCCAAGGAAACTCACCAATAGAGGAATAAAGTATCAACGGTGTACCATGCTTATGCGGCGAAGGCACAACTCAGGGGAAACTTACAGACAAGCCCAAAGAAGCTCACATAACTTCCATAGTGGGTCTGTGGTGTGTTCTGGAGTAAGCCTTGACTGCTTGACCTCACTACCCCTGGGGAGTCCAGTTGGTTTTGATAGTATCTTGGTTATCCAATTGGAGTGAATTAGTGTTAGTGGCTGCAGAACATCAAAGATACATGTCCTGTGTGTACAAGATACTGCCCTGTAATTACAGACTACACCAGGACCACAAGAGAAGGCCTCCTAGCACGGGCTCTTCCACATTCTGCGAGGGACTCACAACTGACCCCGAGGGCTGACGACTGTCCTAAATTCAAACTTGAGACCATAGGGTGAAGAACAGATCCCTAAGAATCAGACCCCGTGGGAGCATTGAGGTGCCTGGGCATGAACACCCTAGTAGGGTTCGGTCAGTGGTCCGGAGCTGCGACTTCACACGTGGGTTACCGTGTTTTTCAGAGCACTGGCGTACTCCGCATTGATTGCGTCTAAGTACAGGCATGCATTGTAGGACTGTCATCCCATCACTACTGGCTGTTTTTGTCTCCTGTTAAGTAGGTGTTCATTACGGAAGTCTCTCGTGTTCCAACAATGGATGGGGTTTACCCACATCCTCAGAAGCTTCCTTGACAGCAGACCAGGCTTGCATGTTTGGACTCGGCAACATTCCTTGGTGTTATCTAAGACATTTTAATAGCGTTACAATGTCATGTATGGGACCCTGAAAGTTCAAGTTTAGGCAGCTGGATAAGTAGCCCACATGATCACAGGTACCAGCACTTTTTGTGGAAGCACATAACTTCTGCCCAATCAAAACATGTACTCCCGGCTTCCAAACAGGTGGGCGGAGCTAAAGCCCCTCACTGGTAATTGTGACATAATTCCATTGCAAACCAAAAACAAAGAGGGCCCCTGCAAACAGATATACCAGCAGGTTCAGGGGAAACGTACCAGTGTACAAAGAGAACAAACCCTGCCTGGTAACTAAATATAAACAATATATAAAATCATATATCAAAAAGAGCTTAACGTCTCAAAACAGCCCACAGAATTAGAATCCCCACAAATCTCATGACTCAATCATTCTCATGAAATTGAACATGTATTCATTTTTGTTAACACATAAAAAAAGATGTATCCGTATTTATACAATGTATACAGTAGAAAAACATCCAAAATATAGTTAATACATTAATGTGTGGTGAAATCTCTGGGAGTTTTGATTGAGGTGGTTTGGGGTTGCTGGTATCTGGGGGTTTCCATAGATTTCGCCAAACATTAATGTAAATATTATATTTTGGATTTTTTTTCTGTTGTCTAAATTGTAAAAAAACGGATACATCTTTTTTTATGTGTTAACAAAAATGAATAAATGCGAAAAGTTCAAGTTCATGGGAATAATTGAGTCCTGACATCATTGGGTCCAAGGGTGCATGATGTCACTTCCGGCACCCCTGGTGTGGTAAACTGACAGCCATGGTATTTAATGTCAGAAGCGGGTATAAGCACAAGGATACGGAGCAAACAAATGGCAGCCAGGGAACCCAATGCCACACCACCTGGAGTAATCACTCGCATTAATACACCCATATTGCCCACCTCTATGGCCAGCTGCTCAGTGACCATAAATTCTCACATTTTATACACAAAAAAGAGAGGCAGCGACACAATTATTTGCATAAGTAGTCAACTCCAAAATGTAACTCGCAGGTCCTTGATATAAGGGTAGCTTATATCTTTATTGAGATTCTGACATGTAGATGGTTGATACCGTACATGGCTGTGGAAATTGACTGCGGGACTGCGGTTTAGAGCGTAGTGTGACCCCACGACACTCAAGTGACGAAGGAGAAACATACTGACTATACTTTTAGAATGAAACTGTTGTGAGGAAGGGCATCTAGATTTATTGGACCTTTGTTGATATTGCCCTGAGGAAGCCTTTGTAAGGTGAAACGTGTTGGCTGCACTTTGTGTAATATGGATGAAGAAACTCAATAAAGAATACTTTACACTTATATCAAGGCCCTACGGGTTATATTTTGGAGTTGACTACTTATGCAAATAATTGTGTTTGTTGCCTCTCTTTTTTGTGTATATAATACCAGCACAAGAAGGCCTCCAATAATACATGCTCACTGTAGAAACTTTCCACTACCGCCATGGTCAAGGACCCAGAATTTGGCTGTGACCTTCTTACCACTTTTTCAACACATAAGCTTCCTACCGAGTTACTAACATATGATTTGTACTGGAGGCAGACCCTTCATGTAGATAATAAAAAATTCCTACACCTAGAAACAGTCCAGAAAGATCCCATACACTGGATGTGTTGCTATGCTCTTGTTTTGGAAAAATGAACACTTCCCCTGGCTAAGGTCAGCTTCACGGAGGTGTTAGGTTTTTGATCCATGGCCTAGTCTGGATATCTGCATATCAGCAGGGATGCGACAGTTATTGTGCGCCGCAGCTCCACCACCCTGGATGCGCCGCATGGGGCAAAAACGGCACAGATGCGTGACGCATCTGTGCCGTAAAGGTGGCACGTTGCTTGATTTGCGTTGCAAGTGTGTCGCAGCTCCAGCAATGCTCTGGGGGCCCTAAATCCACAATGCTGCACCAATCCTTACGCCTGCTTCAAGCAGGCGCAGGGTTTTGACGCAGCATGGGCTCAAAAGTGACTGAGTGAAATCTTGGTGATTTCACTCAGCCACTTTTAGGAGGCGTTCCTGCGCCAGAACGCCCCCCCCCCCCTCCTGCAATGGAACGCCTACTTCTGGCGCAGGGGTTTACAACGTGACGCATCTCCCAAATGCGTCACGTTGTAAATAGCCCGCACCATGGCGCCTCTTTTGCGCCGCCACTACATCACAAAAGTGATGCAACCACGGCGTAAAAGAGGCGCAAGGGGCTTGTAAATCTGCTCCTGTCTGCCCTGAAGAAAGGGCACCCTTCTACAGGGGTATGGCTTAGTCACTAAGATTGTGGGGGGTGTAAGTCTCAGATTGTCCAACAATCATGCTAGCATATAATGTCCTAAAACATTGGACGACAAGCAAGGTGCAGTGCGATCGGTGCCACCGCACCGGGCGCTGACTTCAAGTGGGGGCGTCATTTTTGCAAGTATATTAACATTTTAAAAGTACCTGTTGCTGCTTTCCTGGCCTCCAGCCATTTTCAGGCATCAATTAAAATGTCTAGATAGCTCCAGTGATTAATCATCTTCCTGGAAAGAGACAGAAGTTTGTCTAGTGGATGTTTTGACTCATTCAAAGGTAGCACAGAGGGTTAAAATGCCTGCTGCTAATTATGTGTACCATGCAGATCACGAAGTGCATATAATGTAACTAGGTCAGTAGGTTACTGCTTCTGTAAAAGAGTTCTTGTCTATAAGTCAAAATCCTAATATAGAACATGCAAACTGCAAGGTATATGTTAAAGCTATATGCTTTTTTTGCTCAGTCTTTCATTACCCTAATCTTCCCAAAAGGGTTCATTTGGTTAGAAAACAGGTCATATTATTAAAGAGAACCCCCGAACAATGGTGTTACGTTTTACATTCTGAATTTGTACTTTTCCAGAATAAGGACTCTTAAACTCCATTGCCTACCAGTATCGATGACATGTCACTTCTACACCTTGTGGTCCTATACAACGATTTACATACATATGATTGTCTCTGTGCAATGTGTGGGTGATGTAAAGTGCTCTGAGACCATACACTGGTATGAGTGGCGCTATAAAACTAAATGAATCTGAGAGACAGTTGTTATGGAGACTTGAGGGGCACTATTAAAGGGTGGTGATGAGAGAATCCGTGGCAGAGGTGGCCATTTGGGGGTGCTAACAAACATTGTCACACAGGGTGCCACCAGTGTTAATGTCGGCCTTGGCAGTGTGCATGAAAGGAGCCTCAGGGGCAGTGAAAGGGGAGAGGAATGCGGATTAGTAGGTGAAAGGAAACACAATGTTTAGTAAAATAACCAATATTTTTGAGGAATTTCAAAAGAGAGAGCGAGATAGTGTGTCTGCGTTTTTGTCTGTGTGTATGCCAAAATTCCTGGTGAAATCCAACAGACACCTCACCATACCCAACTATTTATCGAAATATAGTTTTATTAGGGGGGTGTAACACCCCCAAACACCTCTCCCTCCCCCCTCCTGAAGCTATGCCCCTGCCTTTCCAGTCCAAATACCTCTGTGCTAGAATGTAAATAGCAAACACATAGCTTTGTGTCACGTCGCAGCGCTTTGCGTGTGGCGCATAGCTCCTGTCTCAAGACAATGCAGAAAGAAGTCATCGAGCTGAGACTATTATATCACAGTGGAGATAAATATTGCTAATAGCATGTTTTCTCTGCTAAAATATCCGGCGATAGGCAGCGATAAAAATAAACGCGCTAAGCACGTTTTGCGATAAATATTGCAAGTTCTTGATAATATGCCCCCTGGTTCTATTAATGGCATTATTAATTATTCTCCTAATGAAACATATACTAATGATAACGCTGCACTACACATGCATTCTACCAGACTTGTATATTATACATTCCGTGACATTTGATTCTCCATAGTTCTATGTGCCACCTTTTATTTTCAGTTGGGCGCTACAAGACGTACCCAGCGGTTTGAGAGTGGACACCACTTCTCTTATCATTAGATAATACACTTTATGTAAGAAAAGTGAGATTGTGAGTTTTATCATATCACTAATACTGTTCAAGAGCATGAATGAACGCCATGCACGGATGTATCCTGTAACGTGCGGTGATGATATATGTCCTTTGCAATCATCTAGTTTTTTCTTATCATATTTTCAGAAAGACGGTGGACCCAGAATACACACAGGTTATCTCTAACCTGGCCCGGGTCATCGCTAACCTGGCCGCTTTGATCCCCTGACGGCCAGTATATTTCTTTCCTTTATTATCACAACTTCACACAGAGTGACTATTATTCCAGGTCCTGACGAATGCCCCAGAACCCTTTTTTGGGCAATATATGGGCAGAAACATGTTGACCACTGAGAGGGGCATATATTTTTAGACCCCCAGTCCTCTTTTTAACTCTATCAAAGTGGCCCACTGAGTAAAGTTGACCCGGCCCCCTGGAGATTATTGTATTTACCACCACTAATGCACTCTGTCCTCACTGACCCCACCTCAGTGCTCATCTTTGAAAAACACCTCATCTCCTCCCCAGAGGGGAGTTGTAGCCCACTTTCAGTCCGGTGTGAGGAGGGAATCCAATGATGAAGCATGTCACCCTTGGGTGAGTGAGGGTTCTCATCCTAAAAGGATTTCTTCCCTGGCAGCTCCATCACACATACACAAATTAATATATAGGACACTACTTGGATGTATGAGATCTGCCTGAGCTGATTCACTATATAAACAGACGTACATGTTTGTGAGTTTAGGGTGTCAGGCTCCAGCAGAAAATATGCTGCAGACAGGCTCGAGCTGAAAATGTGTGGCGGGAGACAAGTTCAATCAGAAAATGTGTTTTCTCCTCAAATCAGTCCCCAAGCCACTATATCAAGTGACTTTTTGACCAAAGGTATGGCGTCCTGTGCGCGACCCACGGGAAACTCACAGACTCACCCAACAAAGCTCACATAACTTCCATAGTGGGTCTGTGGCGTGTGGCCCAGAAGCATCAGAAGGTAAACTCAAGGAAACGAAACAGCACTGCGTATACTCGAGGTCGTCATGTGTTATTTACTGTTTCATGCTCTAGTAGGGTTTCTAAACCCTACTTCCTCATAGAGTAAGCCTTGACTGCTTGATCTCAGCACCCCAGGAGATCCCAGTTGATTATGGGAGCAGCTTGGATATCCAATTGGAGTGCATTAGTGTTAGTGGCTGCGGAACATCAGAGATACATGTCGGTCGACACACAAGATACTGCCCTGTAATTACAGACTGCCCCAGGACCACAAGAGAAGGCTTCCTAGCACCGGGCTCTTCCACATTCTGCGAGGGACTCGCAACCGACCCCATGAGCTGACGACTGTCCTAAATTCAAACTTGGGACCATTGGGTGAAGAACAGATCCCTAAGAATCAGACCCCGTGGGAGCGTTGAGGGGCCTCAGCATGAACACCCTAGTAGGGTTCGGCCAGTGGTCCTGAGCTGCGACTTCACACATTGGTTACCATGTTTTTCAAAGCATTTGCGTCCTCTGCATTGATTGCATCTAAGTACAGGGGTGCATTGTAGGGCTGTCATCCCATCACTACTGGCTGTTTTTGTCTCCTGTTAAGTATGTGTTCATTATGGCAGCCTCTCGTGTTCAACAATGGATGGGGTTTACCCAAATCCTCAGAAGCTTCCTTGACAGCAGACTAATCTTGCCTGTTTGGACTCTGAAACATTCCTTGTTGTTTAAGGAGGGGTGATGATACTCCCAGAATGCTGTTCCGCTGCATTCTCGAGCTGGGTTCCCACCCTCCCAGAATGGCACGTGGAATGAGTGGTCCGCATCCTCACGCAGAGATGCAAGATGGTGGTCCCACAAGCGTAGCAAGGAAGCCACAAGCCTTTGTGCACACAAGGAAAATGGCCCCTTTGACTGCTGTTGAGATAGTAGATGTACTGTTAAGCCTCACATTATGGGCCCTTTAAAGCTGCCTGAGTTTGCAAGTTTGCACATGCACCTAATTACATAAAACACATTTAGGAGGGATTGCGGGTCCTTGGGCACATTGAAATACTTGTGTTACATTTTATTATTTTAAGGCTACACATATCCTCCACCACTCAAGTTACTTTCATACTTCACTATACTAATTCACAACTAAATCCTTAAACGGTGCCGAACAACTGTGCTACTCGACTAATATACACTTCAACACCTCATCAGGGGTAGCAAGTGCTATATAAATGCAAAACTTTTCCCTCTTCTGTCCCTCCACTATCCTTCTCAATGCAAATAACAGACCAACATATCCACTACTCAAATTACTTTCATATTGCACTATACTAATTCACCACTAATCCTTTTATGGTTACCGGAATAGCATGCTACTTGCCGAAAAAGTGCTTCAACACACCATCAGGGGTACCAAGCGCTAAAAAAAATGCTAAAACTTTCCCTCTTCTATTCCTCCACTATCCTTCTCAATCCAAATACCTTGACTAACATATCCACCACTCAAATTGCTTTCATATTTTGCTATACTAATTCACCACTAATCCTTTATGGGTTCTGGAGAAGCATGCTACTTGCTGTAAAAGCACTTCGATGCCTCGTCAGGGGTAGCAAACGCTATGTAAATGCAATTAGAATACAATACAGATGCAAGAATTGGATTTGTGATTGTAGCACTTTATGTTCTGTATTTGATTGATAATTGGTCTTGTAGAGTGCCTTTTTAGGTTGAGCCTGAGGCAGTGCGCATGCGCTACTCTGGGAGGCTTCTTGTGTTTACTCTGTGTGGGTCTGACTCCTCCCACACATAGGATTGGCTTTTGAGTGTGTCTTTCACTAATGAAAGCACGCAAATGGCTAAAGGCAGGCGCATGGCCCACCTCTTTTTTAATGTTTACTCCCACAGCGTTTTGCTCTCGGGAGCGAGCAGCGGCGAGCAAGGTGGCAGCTGCATTCCTTGTGGGTCAGGTTACAAAACTACGCACCGTTCTTTCGTTTTTGCTTGTTTTATGGGTGTGTTCAATGAGCGCAGCATGTTTATCTTGATAACCATGCTTGATGTTTGCTTTTCGTAGCTTTGAACCGACCCTTGTTTAATTAGTTGCACGTTTATCATAAATCAGTGCGGCACCTGCTTTAAAGACGCTGCGCTTCAAGTCTCAGCAAGGGTCCGGTTTGGGAGACCGGGTGCGTTTCTATCTGTTGCATGCATGTTAACAATGAGCACAGCGTGTTTATCTTGATAACCATGCTTGATGTTTCAGCTCACTTGTTATATTAGCCGATTATCAACGTAGCCGTCGAGCTTCATCTTTCAGCATTGCTTCCAGTTGGTTTCTTAGAAATTCCCTTTCAGTGTGCCCGCCCCCAATCTCCCACTCCCAAAGTTCCCTCTGGTTCATCCCTTGCAAATTGCATCTCGTTGCTCCCTACCTTATAGGACCCCCACCACTACTCCAGGTTTGTGGAACCCTCGAATCACTGTAGATTTACTGTTAGAAATACACCAGCCTTGAAATACTGATGTGATGTTTGGCCGGTGACAAATAAAGCATTCATCTTCAAAGCTCGGAAGGTGTGACTTTTAGCCAGCTCTTACTGTAGACCAGTGATACTCAAAGTACGGCCCGGTGGCCGCATGCGGCCCTCCTGACCTTTACATGCGGCCCCCTGGGCAGCAGCAGCACTGTGCTGCTGTTTACCTGACTCAGCACTAACATGTAAAAAATGTTAAATATACAGCAAATACTTATTTCAAGGTTAATTGCAGTTAGGGAAAGAAAGTAACTAGGGGCCTTATTTATGAAGGCTTAGCGCCGCCAGTGCGTCACTTTTAACATGGGAAAAAGTGACGCACCGGTGGCGCAAGGCCTTCATAAATAAGGCCCCAGGTCCTAGATAGCCATGCTTTTACTTCCCCTACACCCACTTTTTACCCCCACTGGCATCAGTGTGGCCCTCAGTCACACCAAACTTTGCGGCCCCCGGGAAATTGTTTGTGAGTAAATGTAAATGTTGAAGTACTTGTATAGCGCCCGAATCACCCCACAAGGGGTCTCTCTGGCTCTTGTACACATACTGCTGTGGAACCCTTCCTGGCTTTCCCTGTGAGGCGCCCACTCCTGGGCACCCCTAGGCATCCTAGTGCTGTTGGGGCCATTGTGGAGATTAAGCAAGCTATTGCCCAGAGTTGCAGAGTGGGACCCATGATTAGAGTAGGCACTGAGGCGAGAATTACCAGGTCCGAAGAAATTGAGCCCAAGACCAACCGAGGGAGGTGGGAATTGAACCCTGGTCCCAGACCAGACCTCTGCATCAGGGTCTGCCACTCTAACCATTGAACCATACTTCCCCACATGCTATAGACAATGCCAGGACAGTGCTGTTGTCATGCGCATTATAGTTTTAGAAATGTTTCTTTGTGGCCAGACGCTTCCTCGAATACGGCCATAGAGAGCTGAGACAGTTCTGTTCTATCCCTTCCCTCCTCTCTATCGTTTCATAGATCTGATTCACACTGTCAGGCACCCTCGTTTCCTTTCAAGTTGTGAAATCAAGCAGGGGCGACAACCTTAGGTGGCCGGCTCACAGGAGGAGAACATGGTGGAGGCGGCTGCAGCGGCGGGGGTAATGGTGCCACAGCTTTTTTTCTGTGTTTGCTGCAAGGGAGAGGTCAGCCTAAAGCTGCCAGGAAGAATATGTGGAGAGGAATACTTACAATTGTCTTAGTTAGCGCGCTCTACCTTTGGTGTGGTTAACCACTGCCCACATCCGTCCTGTCAGTCAGTTTCACATAAGGTGATAGGGTGGAAACACTTGAGAGTGAAGAGTGTGAGACATGTTTGGCTATCGGCACTGAAGGGTTTGGTCGGTAGACAAAAAGGTCGCTCTGATGACAGACTGACAACCCTGAAGGGTCAGTAGGGCTGCAACAGAGTCAGTATCATGCCACTAACTCCATACCAGCCCCTTTTGCCTCTCAAGGTCGTTCAGCTGTACATAATGTTTTCTTGCTTTTATGTAAGGTAACAAAAATGCTTAGAACACTTTTTTATAATACCGTTTTAATGTGCTACACAGCAGCCACACTGCTCTACAACAGAGCTTAAAGACATTAACAAAGCCGCTAGCTGTGGCTAAACACTTATAA
Source organism: Lissotriton vulgaris (assembly GCF_964263255.1). Lineage (NCBI taxonomy): Eukaryota > Metazoa > Chordata > Amphibia > Caudata > Salamandridae > Lissotriton > Lissotriton vulgaris. The sequence goes on along the minus strand of NC_141699.1, from coordinate 1,084,016,110 downwards.
GGTCCCAAGGTGAGACCAATTGGCTATGCCAATGCTTGTTTAGTCACGTAATAGTTTCAATTACCTTTGCATGGTAAAAAAATACATTTGAATTTGATAGTAAAATACAGCAATGTACAGGGTTCAATGGGCCCCTAAGGGCTCTGGGCCCCGGTGCCGCTGCGCCTGATGCGCCACTCCTCCTTCTAGACTCTGGATCACACGCTCTACATTCACAAAGTGCATCAAAGTGCCCTGAGGTGCAGACGTGCAAAGGGCCCCCTTTATTCTACTCCCAGGTTCCCACTGTGAAGGCATTTTAGCACAACAATCTCTGACTTCCACTGTCAACACCCGAGAAGGTGTGCATGACAAATGGCATTCTCAATGAGGAACAAAGAGGGATGGGTGAAACGCTTGAATTAATCTGAGCTAGTGACATTCCATTCCATCGTTTTGTTTGTTTTTAACTTTTTTTTGTTCTATTGTGCAACTATAGATGAGGTCCAATCTCGTAGAATCGAGGGTTGAGCCCAGCTCCATTAGGAACAGTTCAGCCTGAACTGCCAGGTCAGGACCCCTCAGAACTGGACACACTCTGCTTTCAGCCTTCCTGGGCCACATCAGCAAGGTGCCACTTCAGTCCTAACTTGTACTGGAGTGTTCCACTCTTGTCAATTGGAACACTCCACTACAAGTTAGAACACATATAGGCATTCTGTGAGGCTAAGGAGGTAAGAACACAAAGGAAGGGCTAAAGACCACTGTCAGCCATGTTACATGAAGAACTAATTTACAACAGTCCCTGTTCATGGGCTAGCCGCTAGGGCTGGAGTATCGATTTTGGGGCGGGACCAAAACTGATGTGTATTTGGCTAGCCCCTGCAGGTAATGACTGAGGAGGCAAAAAAACAATATACTGGATTTGGCTCAGAATGGCTACCTGTGGCTGAAAATAAGTTATGCCTTCTATTCATCACTTTGAAGCTGTGTGCCACCATTCTAGAGGCATTGCCGCTGATGCAGACATCGAACACATACAATACAAGCATTGGCAAAGTCAATTGGTCAGGTGTCAGATGCCAGCCTTTTGGCTTCATCAGTGTTTCTTATGTCAAGGCTCTTCAAAACTGTACTGTTGGATAAAATCAAAAGGTCTGACTAATGCCAGATCTAACCAGGATGAGTAAATCCTGCTTTCCTTTTTTAAATACGCTGATTGAACACAAGGCTCAACAAATGTTGAATATTGCAAGCACACCCTGTAGAACACTTCCAGTGCCTATTACAATGAAACAATACGAGGAAGGTGCCATGTAAATAAAACACCAGACACTCAACTATGTATGTAACACAATGATCAGAGAACATGAACTACAAATCACCAGAAACAAGGAAATCTTCCACCACACAGGATGGAGCTACAGACTTGCAGACCTCAGGAGGTGGGAAGTCAAGGCTTAGAAGTCTTGGCTTCCAACAAACAACCATCCATCCAGGATGCAAGTAGGAAACAACAAGAACACAGCATGAGTCCTTTCAGGACGCACATATAAACACCCCTAATATCTATGTACTCCAGATCTACCCCAACACACATCTACAGCATGTAACATCCATCCATTCATGAGCAATTTAAAGCACACATCAATATGTAACATGCAACAACCAAGGATGCACCTTCAGCATAAATCGACAACGTATAACCCCCATCGTTTCTGGGTCCTTCACCGCAATATGTATCATCCATCATCCTACACATTAACAACACATAAAATCCAGCATCTCGTGATCCACCTCAGTTCATATTAGCAACACATGATATCCACCCTCATGATTCATCTCAGCACACATCTACAGCATGGAACACCCATGTTTTAATGATCTGTCTCAGTCCACATCACCGTGTAACATCTATCCTCTCATGATCTGTCTCAGCACACAGGAACAATATGTAACATCAGCCTCTCATGATCAGTGTCAGCACACATCAAAAACACATAATATCCATCCTCATGATGCGTCTCATTCATCATCTGAGGATTCATCTGAGCAAACATCAACATAATGTAGCATCTATCCACTCAGAATACCTCTTAGCACCCATCAACATGGAGCATCCGTTCTCTCATAATCAGTCCCAGCGCACACCAGCAACATGTAACATCCATCCATAATGATCAATCTCAGCACATATCAGCAACATTTAACAACAGTCCTCTCATGATATGTTTCCTCACATATTAACATCATGTAGCATCCATGCGCTTCTGGCCTGTGTCAGTGCACATCAATAACATGTAACATCCGCCCTTTCATGATCAATCTCAGCACATATCAGCAACATTTAACAACAGTCCTCTCATGACCGGTCGCAGTGCACATCAATGATATGTAGCATCCATGATCTCATTACCCCTCTCAGCACACATCAACAACATGCAAATTTGATTCTCTCATGATCTGGCAAAGCACAAATCAACAACATCTACTATCCACCTGCTCTTAAAGCATATCAGAACACATCAACAGAATGTACTTCAGCACACATAAATAGAAGGCCGCATCCTTCCACGCGGCATGCTGTCTACGTATCTGGTCTGCCTCCTGTTCCTCCGCCCTCCCATGGCGCCTCCTCCCCTTCCTCTTCACAGGACCATCCGCCATCAGTCTTCCTCTGTCTCCTCCTTCACCTTCAGATCTTCTGAGGGTCTAGAATAGATTTTTTTTCAGATGGGCGCCCATGGGTCCTCACCTCCTCCAATCGAGTTTTCACATTTCTCTCAATCACTTTCAGTATAATGTTCTGCCAAAATGTCCTCACCCTCTCCATGTTACCATTAGTTGTGTGTCTGCAATACTTGTGTTTTGATCACGGTACTCTTTTTTCCAGACTTCTCTTCTTTGTCAAGATTAGTCGCCTGTTGGAGCCTTGTTGTGTTATCAAGTGGCTCATCTTGATCTTCTTGGTCTACTTGGTCATGCCATCCTCTCTTCCTGTCTTTACTCACCAGAATTACTTTACAGACTGGGACCTTTCCATCTCTATATTCTTGACCTTCTTCCTAAATCTAGGACTCATTATTTGTCTTGGGGTGTTACAATATTTCAGTTGTGGCTTTTGAACAAGAAGTAGATGAAGAGAGAGCATTCTTTTCCAATCTCTCCAGTTTTCCTACATTGACCTGGCTGTGTTGATGATGTTGTTGGCTCTTAGTTGGAATGGTCTAAGATCCTCCAGAGATCTGTAGACGCTTCCTGCCTCTCAGCAATGACTCTGTATAAACAGGGGAACTCATTCAAAAGTAGGTGAACCAGCTGGCCAAAGCCTCTTGTGGTAGAGTCAAGGCCTCTCTAAACTGAAATGACCAGCCTCGCGTTTAAGGTATCAGTGTTTCCCTCGTGATCCTCTGCTGAAGCCCCACCACTCTTACCTACACGGGCCGCTTCTGACTAAAAGAAATATAGACGCAAAAGTGGTCAAGCGTAAGTAGGTAGGTAGAAATAATTTATTTCCGCCACAGGCCATTCAAGTGGCACAAAAAAACTAATTAAAACACAGTACATTAACTTTGCGAAAACAGAACAGCGATCTTACATAAAAATGTCCACAGAGTCCTCCACTCTTGACCTGAGTTCACAAGGAAGAATACGCAAGCACAGACCATAGACAAAAACCTAAGGTGGACCTCCAAATCTAGTGGGACAGTTCATGCATATCGCACTATAGTGATAATTGTGTTTGGAAGAAAACACAGACCATGTAAAAAATTAAACCACTAAAAAAGAAGTTCATCAGTAAAATTCATTAATGGCCTAGTTAGCATACAAGATAAAACTCATAAATCATAAATATTGTCTAAAATGGAACTGCATAGATTTCAGAGGTAAAAAGAACAATTGATGGACGGAATGCTGAACAATGTCATACATTCACCCCAGTACAGAGATCTGGGCCTAAATCCATCGTTTTTTTGCTCCCCATGCCATTTCAGTTTGGACCCAGCCACATGCAAATCAGTCTTGACCCTGCGCCCAATGGGAGCAGTCCAGGCCGAACTGCCAGGCCAGGTCCTCCTAGGACTGGAAACAAGCATCCTGGGTCTGGTTTCGGGGTTTCACCCCTCATCAGCTAGATTAGTTTGATTGATGCACAATGTCAAACATTCACCCCTAGATGAGGGACCCTTGTTCACTGTGCCACTGGTGCCGAGAAGTAGCAATGGCGGCTCACCTATCACAACTCAGCTACGAATAAATGCTCTACATAATCCCACAGATTAGGCAAATTGCGTAAAGTGCAAGTGCTCTAATGCCATGGCGGGGAGCCGAGTTACTTTCTGGTTTTTGGATGAGGTGCAAAGTTCTAGTGTTAAAGCAGGAAGCCAAATCACTTTCTAATCACATCCATTGCCAATAAAAATCTTCTCACACAGAATACTATTAATCTACTCGTATCTGAGCTCAAGATTCAAATTGCAGGTAAATAGTGCTGGAACCCTAGGATCTGGCAATAGGGCTTCAACCATTTTGCTCTCACTGAGGAATACAATGGACAACAAAACAAAATATGCTCTATGGTTTCCACCCTGGTCAAGGGTGTATGTCCCCAGTGTATCTCTCAATGGACAGTAACATTGTAAACGTAAAGAACCAAACTTTCGGGTCATAGCAGTATTGTGCATCCCCTGGTAGTTGTCCACCCCCCAAGTTGGCAATACCGCCTGTTAGAAATGTCACAGTGACACCCTTGTTGGCTAGAACAATCTCACCTGTAATAATAGCCACATCAAATCTAATATCTGCGTATATGAAGTCATTTTCAAGGCCATCGCATCTCCGATTTGGCCTTTACTTTTTCCAGGTATATATTCCATGCGTTGTAGCAGTTCCTGTTTGTTCATGAATCAAAAATAGAATGGACACTAGTTTCTATAAAACCATTGGTTTGTATTCGAAAACCCTCATAGACATCCTGGTATTGTTGTTTGCGGTGTATCTTTTTTCCGCCCCATCAGGAGTCATGGCGTATTCATCGGGTGATCGATTGACGTGCTGGGTGCCTGCCTCACCTGAGGCTCCCTCTGGTGATAGTAGAAGTGTCCAGAGATCAAAATTATGTACGTGAAGGAATAGACTAAAAATAGTGTCTAATCAAAAAAAGGGTTGTTTATTCTGGATAGTTTAGGCACTATGGTTAAAAAGGAGTTGCGATACAAGGTGGTCGGGTTACTGGATCACCATATCTTTTTAGGTACGTGTCGACATGTTTCAGCTCGCTCGGCCCGGTCGGGTCTATGGAGCTTTCGTCAGGACAAAAAAACGTATATACAGACAAACAAAATTATGACATGAGCTTCGCACAACTTGTGTGGGATTCAGTATTTAGAAGAATGGGAATTTCCCATGTTGTGGAGACAAAAACCGACACAGACTATTGTTAATGTCGGTACTCAGTACAGGTGAGTAGACAGTCAGGCTAGATTCTGTGAGGAGCGCTATTACTTTAACTCCAATAATGCGCCAAAATTGTGGCAGTTACACAGTGAGTTGAAGGAAAAAGGAGAACAATTGAGGTCTTAGGAAGTGCAATATTGGCGAAACCAAGGTCGGGATCAAGGCAGAAAATTGTTACACAAAACCTACGAGTGTATCACATGCACATTAGCTCGATGTGGCAACCGTGCTGATCCCAGGTCTGTTATCAAAGGGGATTCTAGAGTCTAGGTGCCCCGCAATTATCTGCTATAATGGGAACTAGTGCCCTGATCAGTGGTGGTAGTTATTAGATGAGTCATATTGGATTGTATAAGGGAGACGTGAGCAGTGACTTATATAACCCTCTTAAAAAAGTTTTAAATACCTGTTTTGCGCAAGGTGAGTACTTCAACAGGGGAACCAGAATCGCATGTGGTAATTTACTGTCAAAGTAAAGGTAGGCCCATTGATTAGTACATTGATTTGTCTTACCCGTTTGGCTGGAGAGCGGTGTGCTACCATTCTTACCCATGTGGTACAGCTAGGTGTCCCTTGTGCTGACTCTTCCCCTGGCTATGGGCGGGGCTATAGAGTTCAGTCTTTTATACTGGTCTTGGAAACAAAGAAGGGACAACTCTATGTTTTGGGAAGAGTACTAGTAAAATGGAGGATATTCAAGGCAATGTTATTTCAGTAGAACTGGTGCCAAGGAATATGATCATTCATCCCCAGGGTGTCTGTTTTAAGGCGGTCTACCCATCTTTGCTCCTTTTCGAAGAGAGTTTGTTCTGCGTTCTGATTTTTGAATTGGAGCATTTCAATGACTGTCCATCTCAGCTCATCGCAGGTATGGCCTGCTTCAACAAAGTGAGTACATAGTTTTGTGTTGTTTTTCTTGAGTCTGATGTTGCTCCTATGTTCTCCTATGCGGAGTTTTACTTTGCGACAAGTCATGCCTACGTATTAGCGTTGGCAGGGGCAGGTGATGAGGTAAATTACATGCGTTGAATTACAGTTAGTGTGGCTTCTTTGTGTCCACAGTATGGTGTCTGTTGTACTTCCGGTTTGCTGGCTTGCTAACCGGAAGTACAGTCAGCCTTCTAGCTTTTCTGGCTGCCTGCCTCTGTCCTACATAAGCCTGGGCTGTGCAGCAGATGGGCGCAGACGGGCTTGCCATTGGCGCGTCGCACCAGACCGCTGCCAGCTGCCCTGACCCCTGCCCGTTTTATTCCAACGCTTATCTTATTCCCTAATGGCCACTTCCAAGATGCCCCTGCTTAGGTATTCAAGTCAGGAGTTGATGGATCTTGATCCCTCTCTGTTTAAACACCTACTTGGTTCAACAGTTGCTTCATCTTGTGGGGACCCAATTAACCCTTGTTCTCCTCTTCCAGTTCCTGCTTGTGACATCTCAGCTTCTCATACATCCACCCATACTAAAATTCCCAGACCATTAAAGGCGCTCTATTTTAACGCACGTTCCGTTCCTAAACATGCTGTGGAAATCTGGGGTCTTATTGACTCGGAATCACCAGATATTTGTTTCATTACTGAAACTTGGTTACATGAGTACGCCTTTCCAGATGTGGCCATTGCATTTCCATCTTCTCAAGCCGTGAGGTGAACGGCCACCGAGCACAGCACAGCAGACAGCTTGCCAGCGCCAGGAATTACAGCGCTACAGCGCCCTACCAACAAGCGCCGTGAGGGAAACGGCTAGCGATATCAGCGAGACCAGACTACAACTCCCAGGTGCCCCGGCGGCGGAAGTGACGCCGCACGAGCGCCCGGAGGCGCTTGAAAGAACGGAGCGCCCAGAGCTCCGGTGGGACATCTTCTCAAGCCGTGAGGTGAACGGCCACCGAGCACAGCACAGCAGACAGCTTGCCAGCGCCAGGAATTACAGCGCTACAGCGCCCTACCAACAAGCGCCGTGAGGGAAACGGCTAGCGATATCAGCGAGACCAGACTACAACTCCCAGGTGCCCCGGCGGCGGAAGTGACGCCGCACGAGCGCCCGGAGGCGCTTGAAAGAACGGAGCGCCCAGAGCTCCGGTGGGACATCTTCTCAAGCCGTGAGGTGAACGGCCACCGAGCACAGCACAGCAGACAGCTTGCCAGCGCCAGGAATTACAGCGCTACAGCGCCCTACCAACAAGCGCCGTGAGGGAAACGGCTAGCGCTATCAGCGAGACCAGACTACAACTCCCAGGTGCCCCGGCGGCGGAAGTGACGCCGCACGAGCGCCCGGAGGCGCTTGAAAGAACGGAACGCCCCTCGCACCCGCGAGTCGCGCGCGGGAGCGCCCGGGGCGAAGCCCGGGCAAAGGGCGGGCCCTCTACGGCCCTCATCGGCAGGAGGAGGCAGGGGCAGGGCTCGACCCCCTGTTCCATCAGAGACGCGCCCACAAGTAAGACTCTGTTGTTGTCCCTGTGTTAATTGTCAATAGCATTTTATACATAGACTATGTCTAAAAAGAAACCTGCTGCTTTGCCCGCTAATACCATGGACAACTATGTTGTACAAACAGTCAAGAAAATTAATGAACAGAGGAGGGAATCACTTGGGCTAAGCCAGTCACCAGACTTGTGTAGACTAAGCCCTACCTTACCTCTGTCCACTGGTGATAGCCCTTTCGTGTTGGTGGAAACCAGGGTCTCACCAATTGCACCTACAATTATTGAGACTATCAGCCAGCCATCGACCATGTTACCATCCCCTGTTATTCTGGACGGAGACTCAGAAAATGTCATAGATTCAGACCCAGAAACTGAAACTGGTCCTGTGGAGGATGATTTACCACCGATTGAGTACACACCTCGGCCTGTGCGCACCTGTGTGAAGAATCAGCGGAAGCAGGGCGGCCCAAGGCCAAGAGTGAAAAGGAAAAGAACATTATCCCCAGGTCCTTCGAGAGCTCCCCAAAAGATTGTTGGGGAAGGGTCTTTAAGAAACAGAGGAGATGATGAAATGATGAGTAAACTGCTTGAGGTTGTAGAGGGTAAACTTATTGAAATTGTTAAACCTCTGATCTCTAAAATCGATAAATTGCAGGCTGAAGTGAAAAGACTTGGAGGTGTGCAAACTAAACTGACGGAGGAAATAGGCCACCTTAATGCTTTATTAATAACGAGAAGCAGTACCGAAGGGATTAACCTAGTGGGAGAAGGGACATCTGGTGTGCTGACTAATCCAGTACACATGCCGGCCCCGAAAGTTAATCAACCTGTAACAACAGCAGAAGGGCGTCCGTTAACAGTAAATTTACCACAAGCACAAGTTCACGGTACAGACCCACTGCAGTTTATTGAGGAAGCCTCACCCGTTGTACTGGTGTTAGCTAATGTACCTCCTTTGGATGACGGCATCACCGAGTCATCTAGCTCTCTGAGTAGTAAGGCCCTCCATTGGCTCTCAGGTAACATGAGGTTAGCACCTGGAGGGTTACAGCAACTGGCGCGTGATATTAAAACAGTTAAACGTGTCCCTTGGATAGGGAATCGCCCCAAAAGATTTAAAGGGGATTGTGTGGCGGTAACATTTGCACACCCCGATGTACTTCCAAATGTTTTAACACATATTTTTCCGCCTCAGCGTAGAAGAGGTACGGTGGTTCCCCTAACATTAAAATTCTTCTACGGGGAACAGCATAATGTAACCCTGCCAAAAACGCCAGCACTAGGATGGGACAACAACTTAAATATGCATAACCGCTGGCCTTCTCCCCTAGTACCAAGCCTGCTATTACATAACAGATTTGATGCCCTGTCTGGTCTTAATAACTGCGATTGACAAGAGGTTAGTCACGAGATTGCCGAAGTGTTCGCAGGAGTAGACTTAAATCAGTCCCCAATTTCTATAGGTGGTACATTGCCTAAGTCTGTGGGTACTATTTGTAATACTGTAAAGGGGGCATCAACATCTTGCCACATTGCCAGCTGGAATATAGCAGGATTAGTTTCTAAATTTGAAGTACTAGGATGGTTAGAACTAATTAGAACATTTGATATCCTTTGTTTACAAGAGACCTGGTGTTTAAATTTCAAGGGCCTTGACGGTTTTGTAGCATATGAGCTACCAGCAGTAGCAACTACCTCAGGGAGGGCTAAAGGTGGTTTGCTGACTCTGATTTCTGTGAAAATGCGAATTAGGGTGAAGGAGCATATCACCGTGGGCAATAACTCCCAACTGCTGTGGCTAGCGGATGAGGCAGACAAAAACATTCTGTTGATAAACATGTATAATAATGTTTTTGATGCTAGTAGATATATGGTTATTTTAGAATTAGACGTCGCAATCAAACAATTGATGAAAGCTTCTAATACAGTCTTTGAGTTCATATATGTTGGAGATTTTAATATTTCTGTTTGCCCACTCTCTAACCAAAAGTTGTGTGGCACATTGAACCGTGTTGGTGAGCCAGCCATACATTTCCAACATAATATATATGGAGAAACCCTGAACTCTTTCCTACTGGCCCACGATATGGAGATCATAGAGATTGAGCAGGACGAGAAGGGTGATAGCCTGCCAACTTTTGTAGGGAGAGGGGCGAACACTGTAATTGATTTTATCTGCATGTCTTCCGAACTAGCTATTTTTAGTTCTGGTGTCAAGGTTGTAGACCACATGGTTAGTGATCATAACTGTCTTGTTATTGAAACTAGGTTTTGGGATGCTTGCATAACCCCAGATAGTAGCCCTATTACAAACATTGAGGTACAAAGGCCGAACGGATTCAGAATAAGGTGGGCCGGGGATAAGGCTGAAATAACTTCAAATTGTATTATCTCAGGCTGTTTAAATGATATCACATCAATTACTGACGAGAAATCAAATATGAAGGCCTGTATTTTTCACTTTACAAAAATCAATGTTTTTATTAGTGATAAGTTTACTAGGGCTGCTGGAAATTCTAACAATAATACAAGGGGATGGTTCAATAATGCTTGTACTGTGGCACTGAAGACTCTAAAAAAGGCATTAACCATTAAACCTAGAGATAAAACAGTTGTAGCTAAGCTTAGATTTGACTATAATTCAGCTCTTAAGCAAAGGAAAGCTGAATTACGTGAGGAAGCTTGGGAGCGTTTTGATCAAGCGGCTGTTTCGAATAACTGTACTCTTTTCTGGGCAGCAGTTAACAGCCCCTTCTTAAAAGATGACAAACTCCCCGTGTTGACCTCAAACGTTGGTAAGGAATCATGGGTACAGCATTTTTCTGGCATTTTTAATCCTAAAACGGTAGTGTTGCCGACAAGTTGCTCTTGGCCAGTACTTAGCCTAGATATCACCTTACAGGAGGTCCTAAGTAGTATCCGGGCCAGTAAGGGCGGAAAGGCCCAGGGACCCGACGGTGTCCCAGTTGATGTATACAAATTTGCACCTGAGACTTGGGGGCCTGTACTAGTCAAAGTTTTTAATGCTGCTGTTCACTGTACTATCCCGTGCACTTGGTCTGAATCAATAATAGTTCCGATTCACAAGAAAGGGGACCGAGGAAACGTCAAAAACTACCGGCCAATCTCATTGCTGGATTCGTCCGTTAAGATTATGAGCCGTGTACTCCTCGTCCGACTAGAAGAGTGGGCAGAGTCTAACCAGATAATGACAGACTGCCAATACGGGTTTAGGAAAGGAAGAGGTTGCATTGAACAATGTTTAAACCTGGAACTCCTGATAGGGAAATACACCCGAGCAAAAAATGGGTCACTCTACCTCTGTTTCGCTGACTTGAGCAGCGCTTTCGACCTGGTGGATCACGCCATACTATGGACTACCCTGCTAGAAATGGGAGCACCTAGGGAAATTATATATTTTTTGGCCCACCTGTACGAGAGACTCAGCTCGAGTGTCCGGTATGGGCCTTCGGGCGAATGTACAGACAAATTTTGGGTCAGGAGAGGTATTAGACAAGGGTGCGTTCTGGCACCCCTGCTTTTCACTCTATTTATTAATGAAGTAGACTCGATCCTTAAGAATACACCAGCGGACGCCCCTAGAGTAAACACAAGCACCATCCCCGTGTTACTCTATGCGGACGACGCTGTGTTGCTCTCTAGGACTCCCCGGGGTCTACAGCTCTTGATGGACAAATTCGTGGCCTTTATAGAAAAAAGAAAGCTGGTCATTAACAAGAGCAAGACATATGTGATGGAGTGTGGAGCTAGCAATGTTAAAACTAAAAAGCCCTATAGGTATCACATCGATGGCCAAGTGGTGCAGTGTGTGGAAAATTTCTGTTACCTGGGGGTTACCTTTTCCAAAAATGGTCGCTGGGATGTCGAGCACAAGGTGGTGCGCGACAAAATGATCAGGAGTGCCAATGGAATATTTGCTTTCGCAAGTAAATTAGGTAGTAGAAGGCCTAAGGTAATGCTTAAGATCTTTGAAGCCAGGTGTCTCTCGGCTGCTCTTTACGGAGCAGGGGTTTGGGGGGTATCCAGGGTAGAACCTTTACAGGTAGAAGAGAATATATTTTTGAAAAAATTATTGTGTCTCCCGACATCCACTGCTAATAGTCTGGTCCACAAAGAATTAGGACTACAACATCTAAATGATCTATTACTGTTGAGACCTTTGATGTTATGGCGTTCGGTCTGGATGAAAGACGAAACCTCATTTAATAGGGTTATCATTGAGGATTGTCTACGTCTAGACTATTTTCTCAAAATCCCATGGATTAAATACACAATTGAATCCTTTTCTAGTGTGTTTGGGTTAAACGTTACATTAGATCACTGTTCTGCCTCGGATCTCTCTAAAGAGAGGCTGAAAACAATTTTTTTAAATCATTGTGCAGAAAGACGAGCTACGGATGATCTCAAACTTTCCACCTGTATACGTTATAATCAACTGAACGAATTTGTGGGCCTACACCCCTACATCCCCCAGGTGACCAAAGGGCAACATCGGTTTGTCCTCACCAGGATGAGGATGGGTACGGTCCACCTATTGGTTGCATTTCCCGAGATTAAGATGCGCCCTATAGGTCCATGTCGGTGCGACAACTTTTCAGAACAAAGCACAGAGCACTTTCTACTTGTATGTAACCTATACAGTGAATATCGCAAATTCTTCTTAAAACCTTTATTTATAAAATTTGGAGCAAGGACCATCAAAGCGGCAATGAAGTTACTTTTTAATTTGCATCACCCTGACATCTGTTTTTATATGGCTAGTTATATACTCAGGGCCATCAGCTCTAGGAAAAGCATGATTTTTTAAGCTAACAATTTTAAAGTAATTTATTTATTGGGAACTTTTAAAAAAAAAAAAATAAGTGCATTATCTGACATGTTATATGTATCTTACTGTATTTTTAGCGGATTGCGATTGTTAAGTGTATTTTTACTTTTAACATGTATTGTATGTATGTACTTTTATGGACATGATTTACATGTTTCCGAATAAAGTTTTTGACTTGACTTGACTTGCATTTCCTCCACAATACAAAGTAATAAGAGTGGATAGGGAAAAGAAGAATAGAGGAGGTGGTTTACTCATTGCCTCTACCCTGGCTGTGAATATCACTTCTTTAGAGTCCATAAGTACATGTAATATGGAAATATTTGTTTTTAGTATACAGACCTCCAGGTCCAAAAAATGACCTTCCACATAAATTACTGGAGATCATCGCTCCACATGTATTAGCCTCCGATTTTTTCCTTTTGTTAGGTGATCTTAACTACCATGCAGAGTTATTACCTGATACTGATACTGACCAGCTAATTTCTAGCATCAACACCTTGGAATTAGTTCAACTGGTAACTGGGCCAACTCACAATGCAGGTCATACACTCGATCTTTTGTTGACAAACTCGACAGAGATTATGATGGAATCTCCTATACCATTATTGTGGTCTGATCATTCTTTATTAAAATGTATCATTTTTGACCATGCTATTAATATGGTCACTTGTAAGGATGTAGTTTGGAGAAGATCTTGGCGTAAAGTCACTCTGACTCTTTTTGCTGCCACTTTTAGGCCCACTCCATCTAGCCCCAACAATAACACTGATTTGTGTGCTATCTCCCTAGATAGAGCCATACTCAACACCTTGTATAAAATCGCTCCTCTTACTAAAGTTACTCTTAAAGCATGAGCTGCTCCCTGATTTACTGACCAACTAAAGTTACAGAAGCTCTCTCGTAGGTCCGCAGAGCGGAAATGGAGGAAAACCAAAGAACAGACAGACCGCATATTATACAAAGGTGTTCACCATAAGTACACGGAAAATATAAGGCATACTAGGAAAATGTTTCGCTTGAATCGTATTGAGAAGGCTGCGAACTCTAATAAAGAGCTCTATCAAATTTTAAAAGAATTCTCTACTCCTCCTGCTCAGTTTCAACTTTCTACTTCTCAGGATTGGATTGATTCTCTCTCTAAATTCTTCGAGGACAAGGTCATGGCCATTCATACCTCATTTCCTGTGCATGATAATTGTAATGATATGGGGAATTCTTTGTTATCTCCTTTAGATGCCTCTCATACTTTGATGGAATTTACCCAGTGCAGCTCTGCAGAGGTGACTGAAGCCTTTATTAAAGTAAAACTGGTTCACCTACTGACCCTCTGTCACCAAAGATTTTTTCTACCGTTGCCCCTGCTCTGCTAGACCACCTCACTGACTTATTTAATAATTCATTGTCAGAATCAGAATTTCCTATATCACGGAAAACTTCCAGGGTCCGGCCCATATTGAAAAAATCTACTGCAGACCCAAAACTCCTGACTAATTACCATCCTATATCGCTGCTTCCTCATTTCGGAAAAATACTTGAGTTCTTAGTCAACAAACAGCTTGTTGTCCATTTTGAGAACCATGTACTGCTTGACCCTTCTCAATCCGGCTTTAGGGCAGCCCATAGCACCGAAATAGCCTTGCTTGAGGTAACGGATAATATCAGGCGGGCATTAGACGGGGGGCAGTTATCTATCCTCGTCCTGCTTGATTTATCTGCTGCGTTCGACACCATCTCCCACAGCATCCTTGAGCGTCGGCTTTGGGAGATTGGTGTCAGGGGTAAGGCACTCCAGTGGCTTAAGAACTACTTAACTGATCGTACTATGACAGTACAGGTGGGAAGTACAAACTCTCGTAGTAGATCAGTAAAGATAGGAGTACCTCTGGGCTCCATTCTGGGTCCGACTCTCTTTAACCTTTATGTGACCCCTTTGGTCAAAGTGATTCGATCCTTTGGTTTCGAAGTTGTGTCTTACGCCGACGACACCCAGATCTTGGTCACTCTCGGTCCAGACCTATTGGAAACTAAGTCTCGCTTTAGAGACTGTATGTCTCAAATCGAGATATGGATGTGTACTAACCACCTTCAGTTGAACGGAGGGAAAACCGAGATAATGCTGTTTGGTAAGGCAGATGAGTATTGGACACCTGATTGGTGGCCCTCTAGCCTTGGCCTTTGTCCTACTCCAACTCAATCATTGAGAAATCTGGGCTTCCAACTAGACAACAAACTGTCAATGAAAGACCATGTAAATAAGACTATTGGTGCCTGCTTCGAAGTCATGCGCAGCCTGCGTAAAATTTTTAACTGGATCACACTGGAGGCACTAAAACCCTTAGTCCAAGGACTCATCATCAATCGTATGGACTATGGGAATGCCCTATTGGCTTCCACTAACGAACATCTCCTATCAAGGATACAGGTTCTGCAGAATACTGCAGCTAGACTGGTACTTGATCTTCCACCTAGATCTCCATCGGCTCCCAGTCTGAAGCTTTTGTACTGGTTGCCCATACGAAAACGCATACGCTTTAAGTTGCTCTGCCTTACGCACAAGAATATGTACGTAAAGGGCCCAGCTTTTTGGGCCAAAAAACTAACCTGGTATTTACCTGGTCGAATCCTTAGATCTAGCAATCAAGCGCTTCTTGTGTCTCCTAGAATACGCACTATTACAGGCGGAGGGAGATCTTTCTCTTACCTTGCGCCGTCTTTTTGGAACAAACTACCATTCCATCTACGCACCTTAAGTGATCACAACTGTTTTCGCAGAAATTTAAAGACATGGTTGTTTGACATCTAGCTGCATTTTAAGTCTTATCCTCTCAGAGACATCCACCAGCGCCACGAGACTTTTGAGTGATATGTGCGCTCAATAAATGTTCTATGATTTGATTTGATTTGAATAAACAACTGTTTTTCTGCTCATCTTGGAATTACACAGACAGCGCCATCATGTCACAGCTGTCATAAGTTAAGGTGTGGACAATTAAGTGCTGGTGCTGAGCACCGGAAACTACTGGCTCAAATTAAGCACTGTACACCCTTGTCTCCAGCCATGGCCAAGACTTGAGAGGTGTTGTGAAGAATCTCATAATTTCACTGTCTATAATTTTCAACTTGGCAGGGAACATCAGGGCATAGCATACAGTTAGCTGTTGGAGTCAGGCCTTGTTCTCGAGGAATGACTTGTTTTTTAGCACATCCGCTCTATAGTCAGGGAAGATATTGACTTAACTCTTCCCAGTGGTCTTGGGGCCCTTTAATCTGTGACCTGAAGAACACAATTTATGTCTCTTTTAACAACCTGGCCACCACTGGTCATGATAAGGATCCCAGTGGTGAAGGTCTGCAGGAGATTCTGTGTGCCCTCTCGACTGAAAAAAAAATCAAAAACATTTGTCCTCCAATACTGTGATAACCAACTAGTCGTCCAAGAGCAAGCCCATGTTGGGGCCCTCTGTATGGTCTGGTAAGCCCACCACACGTATATTGTTCCAACAGAATCCTCCCTCAGTGTCATCCCCTTTCCATTTCAGAAACCGTAACTAAGTTTGTGGATTTTGAAACTACTTTCTGCCACAGGGGGTCACATCAGTGCCAGCACAGATTCAGTTGCATCAACCCGGTCCTTAATCTTTTTATGGTTTGCTCGAAACTGGTCCACATTAATCACCAACACGTTCAGGAAAAGGCTCCAAGGCATTCTCGATGTTGTGAACAGCTTGCAATAGTGCATCAAATTTGGCTGTGTACTGCTGCAAGGTTGTTTCCACCATGGGTATGGGATGTAGTGTCCGCAGCCATGACACTTTTAACCCAAATTCCACCAATGTCCTTGGTTGACGTTGCTTAGAGAGAAAAATGATCATGTTGGCAGATTTGGAATGTTTCGGCAGCATGATGCACCTATCATTGTTTATGTTATTCCTGAAGACAGTCTGCCAAACCAAGGTCCAATAAATATTAGCACTACCCAATGCCTTGGCCGTTACTGTGCTCGTGTAAACTGAATGGTTACCTAAGAGACCCCACTTTATCAAGACCGCAAGCTCCCCTCAGTGGTGTAACAAAACTTGAGGGTCCCCCATTGCAAGGCACATGGAGGTGCCCCACTCCCGACTCAGTCAAGAGCTCTCAGGCCAGGGTCCTGTACTGAAGGGGCCCCCTGGAGCTCGGGGACCCTCCGCACTGTGAGGGCCTGAAAATAAAAATACCCTTAGGATATACATCTTAGTAGTGGTATTTCCTTTCTGCCATGATGTTATTCATGGGAAAAAGGAGAAAGGCTGGGTCCTGTCCCTGACCGGCTGGACCACTCTTATTGAACAAACAAAACAAATGCCGGACAGTATCAATTAGTAGACACAAGTACACACCTAGTATAATGAATTGCTAGGCTGACAAACCATTAGTGTTTCGTCACTTGTATTTTTATGAAAAAAGGTTATGAGAAAAATGCATTAGCATCAAAGTGTACACACCGCATTTACAAGGATTCACAAGTACATTGACAATACCATAAACAATACATTAAATCAAAACATGCACATATAACAATTGTGATGACAAAAAATATAGACAACTGTGTAATGCCTCAGAAATTACTCTTTGTTGAGGCACCAATCCTGAATACAAAATAAACAAGTGGACAGCTGAGATGATAAACTAGCCTACTTGTTTTTACCACCGCTAGATACACGTAAATTGGTTTGACAAATGGTGCATAAATAGGAAATCACAAAACTATGCAGCAATGTAGAATTGTGTATGAGTTCTATTCCTATTGTGCCCTGATGATTCAGTATCTGGGTGGAGCAGGCTGTCCACTTGTTTATTTTGTATTCAGGATTGGTGCCTATAGTGAAAATAGTGAATACTGAAAGGTGAATATAGTGAATACTGAAAGGTAACCAGCCGACCTTTGCAAATGGCCTCCTAAATTGTTGCATTTTTAGTAACGTTCGATTAGATTAGTTAGCTAGAAACAACATTTTGTTCTAGGTAAAAAAACATATAATGGCAAAGTTTTGAATGTTCTTAATTGAAAAGACTTGCCAGGTTTCTCTAATGCAACACAGAAACAAAATGGGAAGAAGCAGTGCATATGCCTACTATACAAAGAAAAGCACTGGCAACCAGCGGCGTAGGAAGGGGGTGGGAGCGGTGGGTGGGGGCCATCACTGAGAGGGGTGACAAAATGGCAAAAATATGTATGTATTGAAACTTTTTAGTTCAGTCAACAAATGCAATGAAACGCGGCTGAACTCAAAGCGGGGGGGGGGGTGACAAGAAATTGTACGTAACGGGTACCACCTGAGATTGCTACGCAACTGCTTGCAACGTGTGATGTGGCTGTCCTGCCTACTCTCAATCTCCAGAGGTGCTCACAGAAGGAGGGGTTCGCCCATATAATCAGAAGGAACTTAAAGAACGAGGTACTTTGGGGTACCGGTGACTGCATTTATTTATTCCCTCTCAACAAACACTCTCGTTTTGTCACATGAATAGACCTAATGGATTATAGTCAGGGCCACTGGAATTATGCGGCTCTGCAGCTGTAGTGTTTTGTATGTGATTATGGATTTGTCAAATTTGCCATATTCCACATCATCTGCTGCATAATCTGCAGATTTTAACAAAAAGCAATTTTAAACTGATCAAAGTTGCTAAAAATGCAGTGATAAGTTGCTGAATAGGGGAAGGCCATTTGCAAAGGTGTATTGGTCACATTCCAGCTGCTTTTTGCTGTAGTTGCATTTTAAGTTGGTACGAATGAGATGAAACCTTTTTTAAAACAGTGTTAGCGTGTAGAAATAACAAAATAATAAAGTAATACTACGCTGCATTACACAGCATATTTTAATCAATCCTGTTGCATAATTTGATCCTTCCCCATTGCATAATTCTAGTGGCCCTGATTTTAAGACTGCTGTTACTCCTTGAGTGCTAAATTAATAGTACAGTATAGTGGGCTAATGCAGATCCTGCTGAGATGTTCGTATAATCTGTAGCTTTACAACTTTAAGTCTTGCTACGCAGCCTTCCAGTTCAGAAAAAAGAGTGACACAGTGTAGGAAACCTGCCTTTTCTGCATTGTCACCCCAGATTTTTGTTGCCTTTTCCTGGAAACTATTTTACTGGTTTTTGAGCTCTGTATGCTTTACCCCTGCTATGTAGAAATAAAGTGCTAGCTCTCCCCTTTAAAAATGTCTAAATCCGCTTATTCATAAATAGCACAATTATTTTAACTATATGTCCCTACTATATGGTCTAGAAAATGCTCCTAGGGCCTAGAAGTTAAATGTCTTTAGTGGATTTCAACTAAGATTGTGCGTTCCATAGAAGGGACCTAAAGACATGGTTTCAGGCCTACCATTGTAATTTGACTGCTGCAGTTGCAAGACCGCAGTGCAACCTGTTAAAATAACACTTTTTGACAGGAAAAGATCTCCCTTTTAAATATGAAAAAGTGACCCCTTTGTAGGTCTTGTAGCCAACAAGGTGGAGAGAAAGTAGAAGCAGAAGACCGTGAGGTGGGAGCAAGTAGAGGGTGAGGTGAGCGGGACAGCGTGGTGAAGCAGCACATGGAATGACTCCTGGTGGCCGTCAGAGATAGGACCCGCACCTATTCACTCCAACCAAGCCAGAAACCTAGGAATTATCATTGACAACAAGCTCACCATGAAATCACAGATCAATGCAGTCTTCTCTGCCTACTTCCTCACTCTGTGCATTCTACGTAAGATCTTCAGGTGGCTACACCTGCACACCAGATGTACCTTGACACAGGCCCTCATCACCAGTTGACTGGACAATGACAATGCTCTCTCTGTAGCAATCTTCGCACACCTCCTACAGAGACTTCAGATCATACAGAAGGCTGAAGCCAGACTCATCCTCGACCTTCCCCGATGTACCCACATCGCACCCCACCTCAGGCAGCGCTACTGGCTCCCCATACAAAAGATGTGTTAATTCAAGCTTCTGACCCACGCACACAAGGCTCTACACAACTAAGGGCCTGGCTACATTAACCACCGCCTAAATTTCCACCAACCATCGAGCAGACTACAGTCCACCTCCCTTTCACTTGCCCATACTCCCCGCATCTACCGAAGCAGAAGCGGAGGACGCTCCTTCTCCCACATCGCACATCGCAGCAGAGACCTGGAATAGCCCACCCATGCAACCCCAGGCCATCATCTCACTTCCAGAGATCAGAAGGGCCTTCAAGACCTGGCTATTGGAATGAGCCTCCATGACCTGCTAGCGTCTGGATACCTTATCGGCTGATGAGGCGTACTCTATAAATCCTGATTGATTGATTGATTGATTGAAGCAGAGAGAAAGGAGGCTGAAGGCAGGAGAGAAGAGGGACAGACAGAAAAAGAAGGCTGAGGTGAAAAGAGCAGAAGAGATAGTTTTGACTTAGTTTTAAACCCCTAGAAATACACAGTTAAAATGAGTAGACAGGAGCCAGCGGTAGGTATGGTATGCAGCTCACATCAGCATAGGACCATCCAGCGTGCCCAGATCCAACTCTCACACACCTGGGAGACTCTGGACAAACTCACTTATCTTTATGGACCAACCATGCTTCTCCCTCCATGTCCCTCCCAGATCGCCGAGCCTGGTTGGCTAAATCTACAGTTCTTAAAATGTTTACATTTCTAGGAGAAACATTTTCAAATTAAGTCCTGAGTAGAAGACTGTGGAAGCTGGCCCGCACTGAATGTCACCTTACAAATGCTTGTAATCCACTTTTGAAAATAGCGGCATCGGTGTATGATGCTCTGCGTTTTCTCTGTAGCCATCTGTGTTTGGGGCCAGCATGCAGTCAGCTCATCTATCTTTGTTATAGTTCACAACCATTTTGAAATTAGAGGTAAAGTAAAAGATTTTTTCTGGTCAGGCCAAAGAACAATGGGATATATTTACAAGAATTGCCACTAATCAGATTTAGCATTAGTTACCGGCAATTTTCTTAACGCTGTCTATAGCCGAAAACTATCGCCCTGTTAGTGATATACAGACAATACATCGCTACATGGCAATAGCTTCAGCTAGCTGCGCAAAAACTGCAGCCAACAGTAGCGCCAAGGCGATAAAAATATTTAGGTCAGCAAGAGAAAAGTGACGAAAGGCCAATTAGCGAGAAAAAACTCACGTTAGTCAGCCCAGCGTCACATTTCTATCTCTAGAGGCAGAAACAGCCTATAAGTCCAGCTCCAATGAAAAAAATCAAATAAAAACAATGGAATGCAGAATGGAGCAGCCAGGGCCAAGTTCAGCACAGTTTAACAACCCCCCAAACAGCCAGGATGACCGGCCAGAGTCCCAGGGAAAGAGGAAATGCAGATTCAGGGCTCTATTTATGAAAAGAGGCGCATCGCTGGGGAAAACCAGTGATGCACCATTTTTCATAGAGTTCTCCTTGCGACACCATGGAAGCTGAAGCCTGAAAGCACGGACAGACTCCAGGGCCCAGAGGCCTCGCTGGGCCTGCGTCAGAGAACCAAAGTGGGAGGCAGAGGTGATGTGGAGTTGTTACGGCCTGACGGTGGAGGCAGGCCGTGTCGAGCCCAAGTCTTCGGCTGTGGCGGTAGACATTGAGGCATTGGTGATCACCCGTACCTGGTGGTGAAGTCTGGCAGGTCGTATGGAGACACATTGCTGACCTGTGTGAGAAGACCTCCTGGCACCCCTTGGAGCTGTGATCGGTAGAGGCGCTCCTGTGCACCGATGTAGGGAGGTCTATATTGCATAACACGCACCACCACTACACTCAGGTGTACAGAAGAGATTGCCAATGGTGGGCTTCACATCTCTGCATCACAGGCCAGAGGGTTTGGCGATGCCCGGACACTGTGGAGAGTGCGGTCTACGAGCAGCGTTGAACTTGGTTTGTGGGAGCGCTGCAACTTCACGGCTAAGGGGTCCTGTTGCATCACCTGCATCAGGTACCCCAGTGGACTTGGTGGTGACTTTTGTACCCAGGCTTGTGAAATCCTGCCTGGCTGAGGCTCCTGCTGGCTGATTCGGAGATTTGGAGAGAGTGTGGCGGATTGACTCCTTGTGTTGATTTCCAGGTGAGGAGTAGGTGGTATGCGGAGCGGAGGAGGCCCAGGCCTAGCACCTGTGGGTGGCGGACACCGTCCCCTGAACAATCCCTGCGCTGCGCATGACCTACATCACCGAGGGGAATGGAGCAGTTGTTCAGGTGTGTGATGCATGACAGGGATGGTTGTCTCCTTGGTGCAACTAGCTGCAATGGCAAGAGGTTTATGACGTTGACCTTGCCAAGGATGAATTGTGGGAGTTCTTCTAGAATCCAAGGGCCTCATTTATGAGGCCCTAGCGGCACTCTTGCAACGCTGTGATGTCACTTGTTTGTCGTTCCGGGATCGCTATTTGCCACAGCAAGTTTACAAGGCCACGTAAAGCCACTTTACTTGGCTTTTCATGGCCTTGTAAATCTGTGCCCCTTTCACAAATTAAACAGTGTGAAAGGGGTGTTCAATGGGTGTTGCTGCTGGTGCCAAAGCAAGGCCATCTAAAGCATTCCCAGGTTTGCAAGAAACTGAGGGGCATATTAACAAGGCGGCAATATAAAATTATCGCCGCTTTTGCAGCCGTTTTTGGCCGAAAAGCGGCAATAATTTTATCGTCTTATCAGCAAAGACCTGCTATTGCGCGTTTTGCTGATTTTGCTCTCGTTTCCAGCACGCCTAACTCTGCATCGCTAATGAGATGCAAAGTAGGCGTGTCTGTGGAAACAATATGGGTAAATATCGCGAAGGCAGCTTCGCGGTATTTACAACGCGGGGAAGCGAATATTTGAATCGCGCTAAGTATGCCTTAACACAGGAATTTAATGTCTGTTAAATTCCTGACTAATTGCATATAGCCATGTCTGAACTGGGGTGGCAGAGTGGGCTAAAGAACGGTGATGGATTAAACCAAGATCTTTTGACTGGGTGTGAGTGTTTGATTGATTCAGATGCTCCCTCCATCACCACCGCTTTTGTACCGCTTTTGGCCGCCATAAGTGTGGCAGGGTATGCTCAGACGTGAGTCCCTTGCTCACTTTGCCACTGGATTCAAGCAAGCCGGGCTGAATACGGCTGGAATGCCAGAAACCGGTCCTCAGAAGCTTGTTTCCGGTCCAGGGAAGACATGGCTTGGCAGTTCGGGCTGGACTGTTCCCATGAGGCACAGGGTCAGATTGATTTGCATATAGCCATGTCTGAACTGGGGTGGCAGAGTGGACTAAAGAACGGTGATGGATTAAACCCAGATCTTTTGACTGGGTGTGAGTATTTGATTGATTCAGATGCTCCGTCCATCACCACCCCCTTTTGTACCGCTTTTGGCCGCCATAAGTGTGGCAGGGTATGCTCAGACGTGAGTCCCTTCTTCACTTTGCCACTGGATTCAAGCAAGCCGGGCTGAAGACGGCTGGAATGCCAGAAACCGGTCCTCGGAAGCTTGTTTCCGGTCCAGGGAAGACATGGCTTGGCAGTTAGGGCTGGACTGTTCCCATGAGGCACAGGGTCAGATTGATTTGCATATAGCCATGTCTGAACTGGGGTGGCAGAGTGGGCTAAAGAACGGTGATGGATTAAACCCAGATCTTTTGACTGGGTGTGAGTGTTTGATTGATTCAGATGCTCCGTCCATCACCACCCCCTTTTGTACCGCTTTTGGCCGCCATAAGTGTGGCAGGGTATGCTCAGACGTGAGTCCCTTGCTCCCTTTGCCACTGGATTCAAGCAAGCCGTGCTGAAGACGGCTGGAATGCCAGAAACCGGTCCTCGGAAGCTTGTTTCCGGTTCAGGGAAGACATGGCTTGGCAGTTCGGGCTGGACTGTTCCCATGAGGCACAGGGTCAGATTGATTTGCATATAGCCATGTCTGAACTGGGGTGGCAGAGTGGGCTAAAGAACGGTGATGGATTAAACCCAGATCTTTTGACTGGGTGTGAGTGTTTGATTGATTCAGATGCTCCGTCCATCACCACCCCCTTTTGTACCGCTTTTGGCCGCCATAAGTGTGGCAGGGTATGCTCAGACGTGAGTCCCTTGCTCACTTTGCCACTGGATTCAAGCAAGCCGGGCTGAAGACGGCTGGAATGCCAGAAACCGGTCCTCGGAAGCTTGTTTCCGGTCCAGCGAAGACATGGCTTGGCAGTTCGGGCTGGACTGTTCCCATGAGGCACAGGGTCAGATTGATTTGCATATAGCCATGTCTGAACTGGGGTGGCAGAGTGGGCTAAAGAACGCTGATGGATTAAACCCAGATCTTTTGACTGGGTGTGAGTGTTTGATTGATTCAGATGCTCCGTCCATCACCACCTCCTTTTGTACCGAATTCCTGACTAAGGAATACCTAACATGGGAGGTGGATTCATGTGAGACGGCCACAGGGTTGTATTATCAAGCAATACGCCGTTTTACATGGAACATCGCTGAAAAACTAGCGATGTTCCATCGAAAAGGGCAATATCCCTGGAAGATTTATCGCCATGGCGCTAAACGTTGTTAATACAACGTAGCCTGGCAAAATATTCCAGCGATAGAAAATAATGCCCTATACAAGGTCAGCGATAATTATCGCTGTCTGTTGCAAATATGCCCCTGTAACCCTTCAGAATGCGTCAGAATGTAACACCACCCCAAGAGTGGCGTTTGGGAGACACTACGTGGATAAATATTTTCATTTCTCCTCTATTTCTAACTTTTTCTATGTGTACAGCATTTGCAGCACACACAGAAAGAGGAAATACCCTTGATTTATAGGTTTTATGCAGGTAGGTGTAACTTCCTGCACAACATCAATCAACTCCACAACAAAGTCACCCTTGCACCGTGGCGCAAGATTGCATGCTTTGGCGTATGGCAGCCATTGTGCGCCTACATTGGGAAAAAAGACGGGGATTTATTCATGAGCCCCTTGCAACTGTTTAATGCCGCCGGGACATCATTTCCTTGATGTACTTGCAGCGCACATTTTGCACCATGTTGCACCGTATTTACACAGTGATGCATCTAGACATATGCGTGACCTTGTAAAGCCCTGCGCCACATTATACCTGCGCCAGGTATGATGTATGCAGGGTGGGCGTTCCTATGCAACAAAGCCTCATAGGAGTGGCGCAGTGCAATATATCAGTTTACACTGCGACAATTTTAGAACTCCACTACGTCAAAACCTTACGCCCGCTGCCTGGCAGGCATAAGGGTGATGCAGTGCCTTAGGGATATGCCTGCCCCATACATTGCTGGAGTTGCATCATGCTTGCAACACACCTTTAGCATTGCACAACTTTAGTGCCGACAGATACGTCAGGATTCCAGACTTATCTGTCACTGGTTGCGACATGGAGCGCCGTACAGTAAATACTGAGCATCCATGGTGTCGCAAGGAGGGCGCAGTGAAAAGTGTTGCAATGCTGTTTTGTCGCAGTGATGCAACACATTTCATGAATGAGGCTCAGAAATGCGCTCTATCTGGTTGATGGTGCGCATTCCTGGCCTTTTGTTTTGGCGCAGAGCTGCGTAGCAGTATTCCTTGCAGCGCTGTCCAGCACCAAAACAGCAATTTTAAGGCCCGGTATTTTTGGTCTTAAAAAAATGCCTCTAATTGGATTTAGCAGCAGTTTTTTTGATTTGGCAACATACAAGAAATTCCTTGTAAATATGGCGTAGTGTGTTTAGCAAGTTTTTTCACAGGGAACGCCTACTTTGCTGTTTATTTCTGGTAAAGCCCGCTAATAGAAGTTGCGATCTTGAAAATTGCCGTTTACGCTGTAAAATTTTCACTAACTGAAGTTTGCGGCAACTTGTAAATAAGGCGAAAAAAAAAAAAGGCTGTAACGTCAAAAAAATTGACGCTACAGCGGCGTTAAGTTCTTGTTGTTGGCAACTCACTGCAGCAGAAATATGTCGCTAAAATGTAATGTACAGAATGCCGACCAGTAAACGCTCTTGACGCGTCCGGCACCAATAATCACTGGGTAGTGACGCGTTCTCCAGTCTGCCCTGCCCATCAGGCGGTGTTTTGACAGTAGTCGCTTTCAATCGCAGATGGTATATTATCTCCTTTTGGAAAAGAAAGAAACAGGCCTGAGGCGTGGGTGATTGTCTGACAAAGCACAAGAGGTCCCCCATCATTTTCTGACTCCATGGTTACCATTGACGCGTCACCAAAGGCCCAGCAGCCAATTAGCTGCTATGAAGACAGCAGGCACCAGGGGGACCCTATAGATAGAATCAAAGGCCTCCCACCAGGGACGACAGATTCAGCCACTGTGTCTCACCTGCAAATACATCTATCGAGCCAGGAATTTGTTGCATTAAAGTTATTGCTATTTTTAAAAGCCCAGTGACCTCATAACCTCAAACATATCCAGTTTTTACATTTCTCTTACTAATATCTGATAAACACGTATCCCGGCTCAATTTGTTGGTGCTTCGGTACATTTCGCATGAGATGGTACTTGCGTAATTTTAGTTTTCGTACAAATCGATACATGTCAATACGTGTTTGAGCGTAATTAAAATCGCTTTTGGGGCTGTAAGACTGTCCAAGAGATAGAATCTGTTGTTCTTTCTCAGTAGAGGCAATGGTGACAAATTGATGACTGTCAGTGAGTCACCGTCCTTTCTTGATGCTTCTATTTGCGCTTCCATTGCTTTGTTTGTTTTCTGTTGGTTTGCCTTGCGTTGGTTGTTGCATTGTCGTCTCTACCATTGTATATATATGTATATATGTGTGTGTGTATTCATATATATATATATATATATATATATATATATATTTATACATACACACACACACACACAAAGCTTTCCTCCTCCACACCGATATCCAGAAACATACTCCATGCAAGAGGCAGCCCAGCCAAGTGTACTTTCCACAGTTCGTGTTGTTTTTATTTTTTTTCTTCAAACTTTATATCTATCTATCTGTCTATATAGATATCTATTTAATTATCTATATCTATCTATCTATCTATCTATCTATCTATCTATCTATCTATCTATCTATCTATCTATCTATCTATCTATCTATCTATCTATCTATCTATCTATCTATCTATCTATGTATATATATATATTTATTCGGTACAATTCCAACCACTTCCAGAAGAGCCCCCGGCGAAGAAGGAAACTCAGGCCTCTGCAGCAAAGTTTTTCAGGCAAGAAATACTTTATTTGTCACCCCTCACGACGCGCTCGGAAAGCTGATTGGCTCTCGGGTGTCTGTCAATATTCCAAACAGTCCGGAGTGGCCGCCATCTTGTGTCTCGTGGGATCGAGACACAAGAGGTGGCAAAAACAAAGGGGGAAATGACCAAAAGGGGGCAGAGTAGACCCCCCTGACCCCCTAGGTTTGATGTGGGGGCCATAAAAGGGCCCCGCGGGGCAAAATATATATATATTTTTTCAATTTGCGCGGGGGGAGCGCCCGGTACGCGCACCGGGGAGTGTACCGGGGAGCGTACCATGGGGGAAAAAGAATGACAGTGTTTTTAAAAAATGTAGCCTTTTTTTATAAATTGGAGGTAGTTCTAAAAAGAACTGTTTTTTTCTTCTTTTTGTTGTTTTATATTTTTTAATGTCTTTTTGAACATTTTGTACTTTTTTTGGCTTTTATGAACAATTTTATATTTTTTTTGGTTATTTTTATGGGGAGAAACAAAAAACAGGGAATTGTAAATGTAAATGTACATGTATTTATATAGCGCAAATCGCCCACATCGCAGGCATCTATGCGCTTGCTTAGGGAACCCGTCCTGGTATTCCCCTGTGAGACACCCCGGCAGGGTATCCACAAGGTGAAAGCCAGGCATCCCGCCGCGAGGGGCCGTTGTGGAGATTAAGCAAGCTATTGCCCAGAGTCGCAGAGTGTGAACCCGTGAGTCGAGTAGGCACCGGAGCGAGAATTATCGAGTCCGTGGAATTATTGAGCCCAACCCCCGTCGGGGCGGGGAATTGAACCCTGGTCCAGGGCCGATCTCAGCTTCTGGGTCTGCCGCCTCTAACCCCTGAGCCACACTTCTCCACTACGGCTCTACCGGAGCAAAAAAAAATCAGGAAAAAATTAAGGTTTTTTGGGGCAATTGTGGTTGTCACCAGCACGGTTGATGAGCTTTATGCTTTGCTCACCATAGGTGATTGTTTTACCACAAAATATACAAGTGATCTTGTATTGCCCAAACTGGGGTTGTATGTTTGGGACCATCTCCCTTGTCTCTGGTCCCGATGGAGTGGGTTGCTTTCTTTTGGAGGTGCTGGGTGAAGATTGGGGAGGGTTTCTGGCCAGTTCTCGGACCTCTGCCGCAGCATAGTTGTTAGGATGCCGGCGCTGCATGTGGCGAATCATGGTGTTATTGCCAAAAGAGTACTTCTTGTTAGGGTTCCCCCTTGAAAGTTCAATGCCACAGATTAGGCAAGTAACCCTTGGCGCATTCACTTTTTTTAGGTCCTTTGGGATGGAAAAAAACTCCCAGATAATGTGCTGCTTTGGCCTATATGGGGTATTATCTTCTGGTAGGAACGTCCTCCTCCCCTCCTCCTCCTCCTTCTCCTCCTCCTCTTCTTCATCTCCACCACTGTGGTGTTGTGGTGGTCCTCTTGGTGGTGGTGGCTGAGATGCTCCTGCTGCTGCTGCTACTGAAGCCATTTTTCAGTCCAAAAAGATACAGAGAGGTCTTTCAACAGGTCTTCTTCACTCAAAGTACAAAGTGAGAATGAGGAAAAAAGGTGGGGGCTTTCATCAATAGGAAAACAAAACTGTCCTGAACCAATGAAAAGTGTTATTTTCAGGTCACATGACCAGGGCTTTCATCATTTTGAAACCAAAACTGTCCTGAACCAATAAAAAGTGTTATTTTTAGGTCACATGACCCGACGCGCTTGGCCCACGCGCCCCGGGGCGCGTCGCGTAAGCGCGTCGGATGCTTACGTTGCGCGATTGTATGCACTCTAGTGCTTCCGGGTGCGTTTACGCCGTGCGTATCATGCGGACGCGGCAACGCGATACGTCACAATGATGTTTTCGTTCGCGGCAATAGCGCTAACGGGATGCTCACCGGTACGCACCCTGGGGTGCGCCGCAAGACTGCGCTTACCGGTGCGCTCACCGGGACGCGCACCGGGAGCGCTACAGAGGAAAAATAAATAAATAAATAAACATGAATAATAAACATAAAAAAAATAGTATTACATAAATATAGGATTCATTATAAAAAATATTATATTTCATAGATATAGAAATTTGCTATTAAAAAACCTTTGAAATTCACTGAAAAAACCATAGGTTTCACACCAGTTATAGTTAGGAATTAGCATTTAAAAAACCTATGAAATTTACTGAAAAAACCATAGGTTTCACACCAGTTATAGTTAGGAATTAGCATTTAAAAAACCTATTAAATTCACTGAAAAAACCATAGGTTTCACACCAGTTATAGTTAGCTGGAAATTTTACTGACATAAAACCATTGAAATTCACATGTTATAGTTAGTTGGACTCACTATAACTTGCGCGCCTGCAATGCACTGCTGATGACGTCACATATTACATCACTCATGACATCACTGATGACACCATCCAGTGAATGTGTGTCTTTCTGAAAAATCAATATGTTTTATATATGTAATTGTAAAGGTCGATGGGGATCTTTGCTGTCTGAGGGGAGAAGTACCCGCCTCTGGAGTGGAGTGAGTGACTTTACATAAAGCGCGGATTCAATGACGCGCACCAGAGACCCTCCCGTAAGCGGCCGTGGATAGCATTGGAAAAACAGTTTTTGTCTAAGCCGAGGAGTCGGAGTAAGCCACAGCCCGCCACTGAAACTCCCGAGGTACAGAAATGCACCAAACAACATCAGGCATGGAAGGTACGGAGAGATGCCGATACCCGTCCTGGGCCTAAGGTTGCGTTTCCTCGGAGGCTGTGGTTGAGAGATGGAGTTGTTTGGCAGCCACAAGTTGTGAGGAAAAAGAATGTGCAAGCCCTACCACTGCATCAGGACTGTCAGCACGTTGCGCCTTGGGACTGGTAGTCCCTAACACTACGCACGCAGAGACAATCCGTAGCAGGTGAGCCCACCACCACTGTGAGGAGGAGCTTAAAAGAAATTCCTGTGTAGGGTGGACACTGCAAACAAACTAGGCATTAAGGAAGGCACACAGCCAAAACCGGTCTGCCACTGTTCTTGTAAATAAAGTTAACTGCCGAACCTTTGCTGTGTCTCTGGGGATCTTTGCTGTCTGAGGGGAGAAGTACCCGCCTCTGGAGTGGAGTGAGTGACTTTATATATATATATATATATATATATTTTCTCCGTTCCCTCGTCGACACAAAGGACAGACAATACCACGTTCTGGCCAGAAATGTAATTTATTGTGACAGCTGCAAACGGAAGCGTTTCGCCAGACCCGCTGGCTTGATCACCATTGACCAAGTGATCAAGCAAGCGGGTCTGGCGAAACGCATCCGTTTGCAGCTGTCACAATAAATTAAATTCGTGGCCAGAACGTGGTGTCGTCTATCCTTTGTGTCGACGAGGGAATGGAGAAAAATATTATAAGGACCGTGCCTTCAGTGGTCCTACAACGACGACACACATCTGCTGATTAGGTAGGCGGTGGCTTTACAGAAGCATCCAGGAGTGATAAATATACGGCAACTCACAAGGCGCCTTCTGCCCCGGAATCCTAACAGCAGTGGTGCGCGTACGGGCAAGGCAGCCCGCGCGTACTGTAGAAACACTCCTTCCCATATGTGTCTACAGAAAATGCGTACTCTGACAATGTCCTCATGGTGGCTTATTCCATGAATTCTGCTGGTGGTATAGAAATGTGGGCCCGGCACCTATTCTTTTACAAATTAAGCACTGCTTACAGGTATAGTCACATTCCAGTCATTTGTCATTGTCACCCTCTTTGAATCACCTGTCCATCAATGCTGCATCCTCTCCCCCAGGGCTGAGTGATGAGGAGGCGGTGACATCACAAAAGGCGCTCCCACCAGACAGGCTCCAAAGTATTTGTTGTCACCCCCAAAGGGCAGGAATGCTGATCGCCCGGTTCTAGAGTTCTTAATGGTCCTTCCTCAACCCCGCCCCCTGGTCTGACGAGGGAGACACTTAATGCTGGTGTCTGTAGCATCAGACACCCTCAGTTCACATTGTGTGCCTCTATTCATCCTCCCTTGAGTATCAATCAATCAATCAGGATTTTGTTAAAGCGCGACTACTCACCCGTGAGGGTCTCAAGGTGCTAGGGGTGGGGGGGTGCAGGTTCCATTCCATCAAGAAGGGGGTCTGTCGAAGAGCCAGGTTTTGAGGTTTCTTGCGAAGATGGGGAGCGATGTTGTCTGTTTGAGGTGGAGCGGAAGGGCGTTCCATGCTTTGGCTGCGAGGAAGGAGAAGGAACGGCCTCCTGATCTGGTCTTTCTGGGTAAAGTAAAGTGTAGGACTTCACATCACACAAAAACTAAATATTAGAGACCCATTTATGGGAACCACAAAAATCTAAACTCCGTTTGAAAGAAGAACTATTTATAATTGGAAGACATTTTGATTGAAGGACTGGAAAACAACCAATTAATAATCATGAAGTTCATGAGAAAACACATTTAAAAAAAGGTTATCATAAGACAAATATAGTTATGGACTACTCTAGCAGTGGTCCCTCTTTCCTTTTTAAAACTCCTCCAAACAGGACAGAGGATGAAAAAAACCAAAAACGAGAGATAAGGAGACAAAACTGAGGGAAACCTGGTGGGTGGTGGATATGAGGAGAATTGAGGCTATGGCAGGGAACTCCAAGAAATAAAGTGAAAAAAGAAGGAGCATGGGGCAACTGGGGAACAAACTAATTTAAAAACTGGGTAAGAACGCAGTTATTGGGGTGCCCTGCTTACAGACAAGAAGCAGGGGTGTGGTGGGAGGCAAGAACAGAAAAAAGAAGCAGACAAAAAGAGATTGAGAGGGATAATAAAGCTGTGGAAAAAGGTAAAGGGGTTTGAGCAAAGTCACAAAGTGCCAAAAACTGAAACATAGAAGGAAACGGCACCCAGTGACAAGAGAAGGAAGGGTGAGGAACATAGAGCCACCTTGTATTAAAATCAACACTGAGAACCAATATTCAAGATTAATGACAGTCACACTTTAAACAAATCAAATGGCAATGAAATAAGGGCACTCTTTTATTGGTTTCCATTAATAGATAAATGTCAGTTATATTGAAAATTTCAATGAATCAATTTGGATGAAATAGTTTCTCACTGGGGTGGGATGCATATATAGACAGGACTATACTTTGTCTGAGCAAAGGGCTATCGTTTGCCCCAGTAAAAGGAATATAGGAAGGTCTTTCTGCACAGACATGCGCACACACAAAATAATGCAGAGATCTTCACTGGTCCAAGTCATTAAACTTTCACACTCACACAAACCATTGTGAGTGTCAACTTTGAATAAACTCTACCAACCACAGACAACAACAAAAAACGCAAAATAATAGACGCTATCAAGTGATGGTTTCTCAAGTTCATTTGATGGATTTCCTAGATCAGCAAGTAAGGGCACTCAGACAAAGTGCTGCAAAGCCATTCAAAATGGTAACCGGCACCATACAAATGTGAATAATTAACCTAAATATTGTCTAAAAAAAAATTCCCCCCATTGAAGTTAATCATTGAAAATCTGTACCCAATGGGACAATGTTTTTGTAAAGGATATTTAGGACCTGAAACCTATCAGGCAATATTTCTGTACATAATATTCTGACATACAACCACTCATGGCTAAGGGGATCCTTTTCCATCATATGCAATGCTTTAAAAGTAAGATAATTGGTATCAAGGGACATAAGACCCTTCCACCCACTCCCTCACTCTCCTCCAGGGCTTGTTGAGTTGATTTCAAAGCTGGGCCTACTCCAAGGCTTGATCTATAGGACAATATAGAGATCTATCCATAGGCCTAGGATGGGCATGGATGGAGCCAAGTCAGTAGCACGCCTTATTCTAATTCTGCCCGCGGACACCAGATTTTCAGAGCTACCAGCCCATGCCACCGCCTTCCCTTTTACCTACTGATCAGGTGCCCTTTGACCTTCATACTGTAAAAGTTCATGTATAATCTGTGCATAGAGTTCAATTCACCAAAATGCCAAGGGTAGCGGAAGTGATATCACATGCCCTTTGACCTTCACTTGACTCACACACACATGCTTACACATACACACACATCCTCACTTACAGCCTCTCTCGCGCATACATCTACTCTCACCTGCAGGCATGCACACAACATACATTTATAAACATTTTTTGCTTACCTCAGTTGCGAAGGAAGGCCGTAATCCAGCTACTTGTGCTCCATTTTTTATTACACTAATAATACATAATATAATATTATTCACTATTAACGTAACAAAAAATGGACAAAAAAACTAAAAAGTGGAGCCGCAATTGGTGTCCTTAAGGATGGGCTGCCACTGTGTTCCTAGCACTGATCATGCCACCTCTGAGGCCAGGGATCGCAGCTGCGACCCATGGTGACTCATAAATGGCGTCCAAGATTTTGTGTATGAATTGATGTTAATATAGTATAAACCTAGCAAGCAAAACATTACCTGGGGCGTAGGAGTGTACATCAAGTGGGGAATACACAATACATTCCACACATACGTTTTGTTAGACACAGAGAGATTACATGGTTTGCCCAGAAGCACACAATTTTGAGCCTTGGGTCGAGGCCAGGAATTGAACCTGAGCCCTGGGTTTCTAAGTCTGTAACACTAACAACCAAGCCACATTTCTTTCTGCTAATGTCCCTTCTACCACCTATTCAGCTAATGAATGGTGCAGTGTGAGGTCACATGTACAAGATGGACGTCCTTCTTAGCAGGTTCCACTGCAGCCTAGGCAATAGGGGTGTGACATTTTTAATATTATTTGCAAGTGAAGAGACTTTGGGGCATATTTTCAAGGAGCTTGTGCCACCTCTGCAAAAACGTTTTTCTGCAGAGGCAGCGCTGTGATTGCTCCACATTTACAAGGTGACGCATCTAGGCTGATTTTAATATGTGCAAGGACGGTGTTTCAACCTAAAATCCCATGCAAAAGTGACGCAATGGTATTTATGACTTTTTCCAAAAATGACGCATCTTCGTGAGTCGGGCTGCTGAGCTTGAGATGTGCCGAAATTCCCACACCTCTAAAACCCCCATCTAGGAATGACGCATTGGCTGTTTTAGAGGAATTTGACCAGTTGTTGCGACTTGAAACTGTGTAATCTGCAATCAGGTTACATCCCTTCAATAGGTATTTGCACACATAAGGTAGGTAACCAAGTAAATCACACATTACAGACCATTAAAGACATGTCACACATACGTAGGCATAGACGTACAATTAGGTACAGTATGCCCACTCGTATGCTTGACATCCAGGACCAATATAACAGAGTACAGGGTGTGTTTTTCACCTTTTGTCACTCCATTACATTGGTCCCCATAGAGTGGGCAACTTGTGTCAGTCACAATTGTTGCATTGCTGTAGTTGAGGCAGTTTAATGACCAACTGCAGAAATGCCACACTTTTGGGACGGATGCCTTGTGGCCTCCTTCCCACAGATGCGTCAGAATTTCTGATGCATCCTTGGGACCTTGTGCCAGGGAGGCCCGTATGTTGAAATACACAGCATCCACGGCGTCATAAGGATTTTTCACGCAGGCGCAAGAAATGTTGACGCATCGCTGCCTTGGTGCAACATTGTGTAGCTTGTAAATATGCGACTTTGTGCGATTGGTGATCAGTTGAACAGATGGAGCCATAGGTGGATATTTATATGGGATGGGGTAACTATGAGATGCTGAGTGAATTTTCATGGTTTCATTCTATAGCATCCCCCTCAGGGAGCGAGTAACTTAAATATTGAATTGAAATTAAATAGTATCTAGTCCCGAGACTCCTGCAGTGTGGCCAGTAATCACCTACTTGCCCGCAACCCAGAGAAAAGTCTTTACAGTCCCACATGGTCTTTATTGCCCTATAAGCACACATTGGAATCTCCTAAAAACAGGCTCAGATCAGTTTGTGATGCTATAAAACCCCAGTCAATCAGACAGAAATCCCACTCTCACCCACCCTCACCTATGCAAGCCCCCATCCATTTTTTCCATCATGAAAGATGCAGACCCTGGTTACTACCAGAATCCTCCTGTGACTGCTGAGGAATCTTACCCCAGCCTTAACATCACACCTGCATCTATCCACCCATCCTTCCTCACACCTCACTTTCTTCCTATACCTTCTACCCCTAACTTCTCTGCCCCTTCCTCCCCTTTGCCCACTGTTCTCATAGCACTCTTATGACATATTTATTATTTATTTATTTATTTTATTTTCAAAGTTTTATATAGCGCGAACAAGATCTTCGCAGATATCAGAGCGCTTTACATAGAGGGTACATGAAGGAACATAGTCAAACAAATAGATCAATAGATCACGCAGTACAAATATGTGGCTGCAAAGCCAATCATGTGCGTAATAAGACAACTCATACAAATAAGTAGAGGGGTCAAACATGTGATACAGATCGGTGCAGGGTGTTAACAGAGTTCGAGATAATAGTTCATGTGCGTAATAAGACAACTCATACAAATAAGTAAAGGGGTCAAACATGTGATACAGGGTGTTAACAGAGTTCGAGATAATAGTTCAAGTGTATTTAGCCATGAGGATAGCTTTTACTTCTCTTTTAAAGAGTGTAAAGGAAGATATTCGCCTGGTTTCGGGAGGGAGTGAGTTCCAAATCCTAGGCGCCATTCCTGAGAAGGAGCGCTTGTAAGTTTTTTCCTTCCGGAATCTTCGAGGTTTCAGCAGAAGATTGTTTGTGCCTCTCGTGTTTCTAATTCCCCCAGAGATTGTCAATTTCTGAGCGAGGTAGCCGGGTGAGTTTAGTTTAGGTGTACCGCCTTGTGTGTCATGCAGGCGATTTTCAGATGTATTCTGGCTTCAAAAGGCAGCCAATTCAGGGATTTCAAGTCAGGGGTAATGTGGGAGTGCTTTTTTGACCCAGTGATGAGTCTTGCTGCAGCATTTAGGGAAGCTCTTAGTGGTGCGGTTGTAGTTAGGGGGAGTCCGCAGAGGGCGGTGCTGCCGTACTCAATTCGTGGGATGACTAGTGCTTGTACTGCTGTTTGTCTCTACCCATAAATCCCAATAAAGTCACTAATCAGCCTACAAAAGAACCTCGATGAACCCTCAACAGCTCATGCTCACCGCTGCTGCCCGACAGGCTGGAGCTGTAACGCAATTTGCAACAGGAGCCACAACATGAGCTAACGCA
Source organism: Lissotriton vulgaris (assembly GCF_964263255.1). Classification (NCBI taxonomy): domain Eukaryota; kingdom Metazoa; phylum Chordata; class Amphibia; order Caudata; family Salamandridae; genus Lissotriton; species Lissotriton vulgaris. The sequence goes on along the minus strand of NC_141699.1, from coordinate 1,083,980,028 downwards.
ACACGTAACACGTAACTACAGCATGAGCATCTTCAACATTAGGTCGATACATATGTCGCTCCACCGCCTCTTTGCTATCACCCACTATAGAAGGGCACCAGTGTCAATCAGAGGAATATTCAACACAGACGTAAGAAAAGACTGGCCACAAAAATGGGTGAAAATTACAGACTAAGGGCCATATTTATGCCAAAATCATACAGTGCAGCAAGTCGGTGCGCTGTGTGACAGGGAAAAAGCAGAAATGCACCGTATATTATAGAATATGGTACATTCCTCCCTTTGCCCCTATGCTGGTGCCATTTTTTCTGCCTAGCGCCAACGCAGGCAAGGGTGCCGGCATTGTAAGGAGGGTTGGTTTTGTGTAGCAAAGGGCAACTAAGGTGTATTCCTCTTTCTAAGTGTACACATAGGAAGAGGAAAAAACGAGGAAAAATAAACATATTTCATATTTCTTCTTGTTATGCCTCACCTGCGGACGCATATGTTTTTGGTGCAATACTATGGATGTATGATGGTACAACGAGTGCTTTTACAACGCATACCGTTACGACGCAGGTTTTACAACGCAAGTCGTTACAACGACTTGGGTTGGGGGCGCTGGATAGTGAATAGTTTAATTTACTATTCCAACTCCAGTCCCCGTGGATAGTAGGGAAGGTGTTGGATAGTAAATTAAACTATTACCTATCCTAGAGCGCCCTCCAGCGAAAGTCGTTGTAATGACTTTCATTGTTAAACCTGCTTCGTAACGGTACTTCGTTGTAAAAGTTCCGTTGTACGTTCCCCCAATACTACGTCTACCACTTCTGATAAATCTGGGAATGTGTCAAAATCCATGGATGTTATGTATCAACACCCACGCAACACCCGTGGGAAGCCCCCTGACGCAGACTAAGGCAACACAGTGATTTGCTCTGCGTTACTTTACTTGAGATCTACGAAGCCACTCGGGCCATGCAAGGTGGCCTTGCTTGGCTTCATAAATCTAACTTATTAGTTGCGCCGCTCTTGGGTGGTGCAAGAGCGACGCAACAGGACTTGTAAATATACCCCTGGATTTTTGCAAATCTGCCTTCCATTTTGTGTTGTGACCTATGTACTAATAGTTCATGTTGCAAAGTGTCCAGTTGAAGGGAGTCACAGAACGACTGAATATTATCACGCAGGCCGCTATTGGGGACCCACTGTGACTGGCTACAAACACAGGACAGGGACCAGCAGCCCCCCATCTCTGTGTTCAATTCCCAAACAAGAATCACTTCTTTTTTTAGAGCAGCCTGTGTTCCTTAAAGGATCAGGGCTGCTATGAAAAGAAATGTTTCCTATTTTCGAAGACCCCTGATCATACACTTTTACCCCAGAGGCCGTGCAACACAATTCCCAAAGGGCAAGGGGACAAATTCCCCTTGGTGGATCAGTTACCCCCGCCTTGAGGAGAGGGTAACATCTGGGATTGGAATTGAGGCCACAAACCATTGATACATCTCATTGCAAATCACAATTTGCTAACAATTTAGAAAGAGGCATGACATCCTTTATATGATTCTGAAACACTATTCTGAATCGCAAAATTAATTTAAAAGCTATCATTTTGTGGTTGTACAGTCCTGTGATTTTGTAAATTGCACGGTTTCCGACCACAAAATACTTTTTTATATCTGCCCATTGTTACAGACATGCTGCTAAAATGCCACAAATTAGCCCAAAATCTGTTCATCCTGAAAGTTGAATACTCATTAGGGGACATGACTCACATCACCTAAAACAATCACAGACCTCAACTCTGCTCAAACATGACTCCAACCACCTAAACCAACCACAGACTTCAACTCTGCTCAAACATGACCCCAACCACCTAAACCAACCACACATCTCAACCCTGCCCAAACATGAATCCAACCACCTAAACCAACCACAGACCTCAGCCCGGCCCAAACATGACTCCAACCACCTAAACCAACTACAGAGCTCGACCCTGCCAAACATGACTCCAACCACCTAAACCAACTACAGACCTCAACTCTGCCCAAACATGACTCCAACCACCTAAACCAACCCCAGACTTCAACCCTGCCCAGACATGACTCCAACCTCCTAAACATACTACAGACCTCAACCCTACCCAGAACACGACTCACACCACCTAAACCAACCCCAGACCTCAACTTTGCCCAAACATGACTCCAACCACAGACCTCAACTCTGCCCAAACATCACTCCAACCTCTTAAACAAACTACAGACCTCAACCCTACCCAGAACACGACTCACACCACCTAAACCAACCCCAGACCTCAACTTTGCCCAAACATGACTCCAACCACAGACCGCAACTCTGCCCAAACATGACTCCAACCTCCTAAACAAACTACAGACCTCAACCCTACCCAGAACATGACTCACACCACCTAAACCTACCCCAGACTTCAACCCTGCCCAAACATGAATCCAACCAGCTATAATGCATGATGATCAATATGCAATCCATATGCATAAGCACATTTCATATGTATGACGTATTAGCAGACTTCAAACATGACTTCCTTTTCATCACAGCACCAGCCTTGGTGAGGATGTGGCTTCTGTTTCACAAAAAGCAATACAGACAGTACCGAATCCTCTTCAGAAATCGACACCATATGAACACTGGCGAAGGACCAACAGTGCGAAGGAACCTTAAAAAGATCAGGGAAGACTCCTTCCTCCCATGGACAACTAGGCTGTCCATTCCTCGGGAGGCAGATACCTCCACTGCGGTCTCTCTATTTGAAAGTACCATTGCTGAAGCCATGGAGGAGCTTGCTCCCGCAAGGCCCTGCTATTCTGCAAGGAAAAGACCCTCCGCCCCCTGGTTCTCCGAACAACTCCGGCTTCGGAGACAGGAAGTAAGAAGACAGGAGCGCGCATGGCACTCTAGCGGGGCCTCTAAAGACAGAGAAGCCCATAGGGTCTTGCTTAAAAACTATAAACTTGAAGTCATTAAGACCAAGCAGGAATACTTTACGGCACTCACCTCCTCAGTGTCATCTCCTAGAGATCTCTTCAGGATTGTCGATTCCCTTACGACACTTCAGACACCGGATCCTGTGGTTGCCTCCCAGGACCTGTGCAATAAGATAGCGGCCTTTTTCCAGTCTAAAATCGCTGACATCTACGCTGCTCTGGAGGTCCAAAAATCCCTTACCACCGTCCCTCTGTTGCCTGCCCTCCCTGAACCCAGTGTTGCGGTATCCTCTCCACCTCAGGAATTGACTTCCTTTCCTCCTCTTTCCAGTCAGGATCTTGAAATCCTGCTTGATAAAACCAAATCTGGTTCTCCGCTGGATGCCTGCCCGCTAAAGATCCTCAAGCAGTGCAGAGAATCTCTCCTTCCTCCTCTGGTTGACATCATGAACAGAGCGATGAAGGAAGGCATTTTTCCCCAACAGTGGAAAAATGCTGTTGTAAAACCCTTGCTTAAAAAGCCTTCTCTGGACCCCGGGGTGTTAAAGAACTTTCGCCCCATTTCACTGCTCCCGGCTCCCGCAAAGATGCTCGAAGCCTATTTAAATAAACATCTGGCTGCATTTGTGGAGAGCTCGGGCTGTCTGGATCTCTCCCAGCATGGGTTCAGGAGGGAACATAGCACCGAGTCTGCCCTCACCATAGTGCTGGATACCATCCGCACCAGAGTTGATGAGGGTCAGACCTCCCTCCTGATCCTTTTAGACCTCACTGCGGCCTTCGACACCCTTTCTCCTGCGGTATTAACATCTCGCCTAAGGGAAATTGGGGTCTGCGGGTCTGCTCTGGGACTTCTTTCCTCTTTTCTCGACCACAGAGAACAAAGGATAATGCTGGGCTCATTCCTATCTCCATCCCTGTCTGTGCAATATGGGGTCCCCCAAGGGTCAGCGCTTAGCCCTACCCTTTTTAATATCTACGTGACCCCCCTTGCCAGACTTATCAGATCTTTTGGGATGGAGGTAGTGTCCTATGCGGACGACACCCAGATCCTAGTCTCTCTCTCCCAGCCAGCTACGTCAACTGCCGCAAATTTTAGATCCTGCATGGAGGCAGTTGGCCAGTGGATGATCCACAATTCACTAAAGCTGAATGGGGAGAAGACGGAGGTGATGGTTTTTGGTGGAAAGGAATCGATCTGGTCGGCGGAGTGGTGGCCGGATTCGCTGGGTGCATGTCCCGAGCCCACCCTGTCAGCTAAAAACCTGGGAGTTATGATCGACCCCAACCTCAGTATGTGCCAACAGGTCAACAGGACTGTTTCGACCTGCTGGGGGATCATCCACACACTGAGGAAAATCAGGCATTTCCTGTCACCTCAGGCAAGAAAGCAACTTGCTGTCGCTTTTCTGGGCTCGCGTCTGGACTACTGCAATGCGCTGTATGCAGGCTTGAACAAGAGTCATCTACAGCGCTTGCAGGTGGTCCAGAATGCGGCAGCGAGATTTGCTCTTGACCTACCTAAGCGTGCCTCTGCCACTGAAGCCCGAAAACAACTGCACTGGCTCCCCGTTGAATACCGGATCCGTTTCAAATCCCTGTGCCTGGTGTATAAAGCTCTTGCTAAACCCAACCTTACAAGTATGGGATCCATTCTTTCTCGGCACAACCCTAGTAGAAATCTTCGTTCCGGTCACAAACTCCTCCTCTCTGTACCCCGTGTCAGAAAAGTAAGATGGGGAGGTAAGGCCTTTTCCTTTTTGGCACCCAAGTGGTGGAATGCCCTCCCTCTCGAAGTAAAATCCAGCCCCTCTCTGCAAACTTTTAGATCTACGCTCAAAACTCATCTCTTCATACTTGCATACCCCTAGTGGCATTCTGCATTGGTGGCATTCTATATTCTGTATATTTTCTGTTTATTGATTTTGATAGGCGCCTTGATACCTTCGGGTTTAGTCTGCGCAATACAAATTGCTTAATAAATAAATAAATAAATAAATAAATAAACAGTGGTCTACAAGAAGATGCTGTTTGCGTCTGACTTTACGGACCTTAGCTTCTTGAAATGTGAATCAATGGGCATCGCTTGTGATCTCTTCTCAGCCGCCTTCCTCCTCCTATATTGACCACAACCTCAAAAATTGCAAATAAATGAACTCCTGACCTCAACAGCTCACAGCTATGGATTACAATGGACCACAACATTTGCCTCTACAAATTAGTACTGCAAGAGGTTTCCTGTATTTCCTCTAAGATTGAAGCTCTCTGCTAAGTGTAACTAACTAAAGGATAGCCCAGATTTTTATTGAGCTGTATTAGAAAATTGAAAGCATAATTGGTTATATTATGGTTCATATTATTTTCATTATTATTTTCTCTTATCATTGCTTTCTTCTGTATTATGGGTAGGGCTCCCGGTTTTATGGTATTTATTTTTTGTCCATTCCCGTCTGTATTTATCCCTATTTATTTTTTGGGCCATTTTATCTGTATTTATCCATATTTATTTTGTGTTTTGCATATAAATAAAGTTATAAAATTTTACATTTCCATATCTATTCAACTGATAGATGCTCACTCATACTTTGATGTCTGTTGTGTTTTAGCTAATTATGCCGCCAAATACAGGGAGCCTTAATTATGGGAAATTGGACATATAGTCATTGCTATCAAATAGCTTTTAAAACAAATACTCTGAGCACCTGCAATATTTAAGTCCAAACAAAGAAGTACTCCAGACGTCTTCCACTTTCGTCAGAACTTCTTTTTAATCGAGTATTATGCACCAGCCAACACATGTTTCATCCTCAAGTTGAGTCACCCTACGACTTCCTCAGGGCCGATATCGAATCCACATCAGTTGTAACCAACAAATGTATAAAAGTTCAAGTGTATAAGTATCCGGCTGTCCAATAGTAGAAACCCCACCTCCTGAGTAAGGTCAGGTGTCTCGAACATCCCGGCACATTGTCTCTGGGTCAGTTACTCCGGCTCACACCGTGTATCTACCATTGGACAGCTTTAACTTTTATACATTTGTTGGTTACAAATGATATGGATTCAATATTGGGGATACAGTGATTTATTGTTTGAAGAATACAGAAAGACACTAAAGCCCTGAGGAAGTCGTAGGGTGACTCAACCCAAGGACAAAACACGTGTTGACTGGTGTGAGGCTAGTGCAGAATACTCAAGAAGTTGAAGTGGAAGACGTCTGGAGTACTTCTTTGTTTGGATTTAAATATTGCATGTGCTTAGAGTATTTGTTTTAAAAGCCGTTTGATAGCAATGACTATGGGCCAGATGTAGGTCACCAAATACCGGTCGGTAACGGACGATTTCGGCCATTACCGACCGGAATTTGGTGATTGAGATATAGGGGGCCAAAATTTTACAGAATCGGTAAATTTACCGATTCGGTAAATTCACTGATTCTGTGAAATACCGATTCGGTAAATTTACCGAATCGGTAAATCTATATGTAGGTGGCACTGCAAACAGTGCCACAGGCCCCTAAGAATTCGTTATTTACCATGTAATACTATTGGATGGTAAATAACGAATTCCTGTGTACATGCACATCTGTTCATGTACATCTGTGCCATGTGGCACACAGACATGCCCTAAGGGCATGTATGTGTGTCACATGTGCACCCATGCACTATTCAGGGGTGCAACAGGGTGTCAATGTGACACCCTGCCACCCTTGTAGGTCTTCCCCCTCTGACTGATTCAGTATTTACTGATTCGGTATTCCCCATTCATTCCTATGGGCCTCCTTGCCCAGAGGAATGAAAGGGAATATCGAATCGGTAAATACCGAATCGGTATTTACCGAATTTTACATATTCGGTAAAAATTACAGAATGAATACCTGCATACCATTTACAGATTCTAAAATACCGAATCGGTAAAATTCGGTATTTTAGAATCAGTATATGGTACTTACCTACATCTGGCCCTATATGTCCAATTACACATTATACAGAAGAAAACAATGATAAGAGAAAAAAATAATAACAATAATATAAACCATAATTTAACCAATTATGCTTCCAATTTTCTAATACGGCTCAATAAAAATCTGTGATATCCTTTAGTTCATTCTATTTTTTTATCCGGAAACAATAAAAGGTTAAAGAAATCCTATATCATGGTGTAATGATCACATCGGACTTTCAGCTAGATAAAGAGAGTGAAAATGCAAAGGGGAAAGAAAGAGGAAGAGAAAGACAAAAAAGCCACCACAAAGGGAGAAAGCAGAAACCTGCAAGAGTAAGGAAAAGGGGAGGGAGCATCAGGGAGTGGATTAAAGAGTCGTGAGGTGGATTCCCGACTATGCACCCTTTGTGTATTCGGCTCCCTGAGGCCTCTGACCAGAGCTTTGGCCACCAACACTTGTTCTTTTACAAATGAATCACTACACAACACCAATACTCAACACTAATATATGGCACTGCTACTAACACCCTTTCCCTCACTCATGCACCGCCCAGTCCCAACCATTGACCTTGTTCGGCAAAGCCCTTTTGGACTGCAACAAGAGGTAGGAAACTGCTATAGAATTGCTGCAATGCAGTACAGTACCTTCGCCACTAAATGTGGTCCAGGGGAGGTGGTAAGTTTAAGTGTGGAATGAGGAGCCTAGACATCAAATCTGGATTTTACCAAAATATGCTGCTTACGCATTCGGCTTCAGGGCAGTGCCTTTCACTCACTGTCTGAATCCCCCCCGCTCCCGCACCAGTTACGGTACAGTGGGCAGGTTGGAAATGGTGGAACCAGGACACATATTTTTCTAACCTGGGTGCACCTAGTCAATGCCTAATTTGAGGTGGTGGTTGCCGGTGGGGCCCACCAGCACTCACTTTTGGGGACTGGAACTTATTTTTATCATCGGCACAAAAGAAGGAAAAACTCAAAAGAAGGAAAAGAAAGAGGAGGAGAATGATGGAAATATAGTGAGATAGAAAGAAAGCAGGGATACAAGAGAACCTGCAAGAGCAAGACCAAGAGAAAGGGAGGATTTGGTGGATCAACAGACATGAGGTGGATTGAAGAGTACGCAGCCTTGGTATTCAGCACCAGTGACGTTGGATAACGCCAGCTAAGGCTTTCAGGACAAAACTTTTGGGTTCTTTTTTTTTTAATTAAGCACTGCACCGAGGCAACTACGTAGCAAGATTTTGTGCCACTACTTTTGAATATGTTTCTCTGCGCACATTTTTGGAAAATATTGGAAGTACTTGTAATAAAAAATAAAGGATGGGGCACTTAGTGATAGGAAACTGGACTGAAACCCAATACAGTTTAAATTTTACCCGGAGGGACACAGGGCACCATGTCATGGTCAACTCTTCATGTTTTGATAAAGTTGCAGCCCATGAAATCAGCCGTCTGAGGTGCAATCTTGGTTCTCTTACGCAAACAAATTTATTTTGGGTAGAATATGTTCTCTCTCTGCGTGTGTTGCTTCTTTACCATTACTTGAGTAAACAAGCCCAAAGGACATATTTCCAGGACGCGCCTCCAGCATGATGATTGGCTCATACGAGATGACATCATATGTGCTTGGCTAAAGGGGGCATAATTAAGACATATTGCACAGGCGGTAGGGTGGTCCTCTGCTGGTGAGGACCTCTGCATTAGCATAACTAAAAGGAACTGTGCAGGACAGGTGTGTGTGCTGCAGCTCCTCCCACAGAGACTGTGTAAATGCTGCGCCCCACCCCTGCTCTGCACAGCTCTTGCCCAACCTGTCGGGCTGGGACTTTGCACCGATGCCTGAGGCTTGCCAGCCCACGCTTGTCCTCCTCCCTGAGACTCATGAGCGGCTCCAGGCAGATTAATCTGTCTCTGAGCCGTACGAGTGGATCAGCCGCATCGTGATCAACATACAGGGGCCAGCTCACGGCGGGATGTGGGACATACACCCCAAATGAAGGACCATCCAGAGGCGTAGCTAACATCGGTGCAGTTGGTTCAGTGGCACCGGGGACCAAACCACTGAGGGGACCATTGAACCCTGATAATTGCTGTATTTTACTACCCCAACAGCAGTCAAATGGGCCCTTTTCCTTTCTTGCACCAGGGCTTGTGGCATCCTTGCTACGCAACTAGAACCGTCCCACCGCAATCAGAAGTGTTTGTCACTGTATATGGCAGGAGGTTCCAGACCCAGAAGCCACCCTCCGAGGGGGACGGAAAGCCTTTGCAGGACTGTCGATCCTCCGTTTGTTACCTTGGTATTTTCCTCGCTTACCAAGGCATGACTTCTTCCGGCAGCCATTACAGCATCATGGAAGATACAACCTCCTGGCCTGACGCAAAAGGGACAAAGCTATAACTGCCATCAGCAAATTGGTGACACAGCAGATCACATCTCACACGATGTCTCCAGTAGGGGTTTCATATACGTTTAACAGTAGCAGGGAGAAGGGGTGGGCTTCGAACGCTTGGGGCCTCTAGAAGGAACCCACGTCATGGTCGAATCTTTCACGCTCTGACGACAAATGCAAGAGGACAAGCAGTGATAGGGAAACCAATTGCAAAGCTGTCATGTTAAACCAGGCTGTCTCAGTTACTAAACTGAGCATCAGTCAGTAGCCGTGGTCCACAAAGCATCCTGGATGGACGGATGCTGATCATAGGTTCTCAGAAGGATCCATCCAGAAGTCTGTTTGATCTTGGATGAGGGGGCTGGACAGACGTCTCCAGGACAAGGCGTGGGGACATGGAGATCCCAAGACAACAGAGACTTGTTAGGGGCAAATGGAATACATTTTAATGGCAAAACACAAAAAAGCCCTGTTCACCGGAAACCCCATGGATGTACAGAGTTTGGGGCGTTCCCTATTGAACAGACCTACAGGAGGTTGTAGAACCAGGATAAAGCGGGTTATGGCACCATCTAAAAGAAAGTGCTCAATTGTTGATTTTAGCAGGAATATTAACAATACTTTCCTTCCAATGTCACATCAGAATACACCCCTCCCCCCCAGGTTCTTGCAAAAAGGGACCAATCCCACTTTGCAGACTAAATGTGACACAACGCTGCCCAGTAACCAAGTCACAGGGAAAGTGGTAAAAGGGCCAGCTATACTAGCTTATGGGGCTGTTTTCTCTCCCACTGCTGTGGTGCACGTTTGGATGCCTCGCGCTAATGCACCCACCCTTGCACCGTAGTGTAAGTGTGTGTGCATCCTGTGAAGGCATAGGCTGTGTACTGGAAGGAGGACGTCCAGTATAAGACCTATGCTTTAATACTTTCCCACTTTGCATGTGTGCTGTAGACTGCAGCAGACAAGCAACGCTTTAAAAGTGTGGAGAAATTCAAATATAACTCCCACATTATGCCTGCCTTGAGGAGCAGTAACATTTTGGCGTAAATAGCTGTTAGCAATTGTTAGGGGATAGGTAGGTATTTGTGTCAAAACCAATAGCACTACTTTGGCCAAATTTCTATTTGCTTTGGAAAGTAAATACAACCACAACACAGAGCATCGGTTTTGTGTTAACCCCTTGCATGCTCGTGACGGAACCACTCCGTCACGAGCCACTGACACGCTGTGCTGGTGACGGAGTGGTTCCGTCACGACGCGAGGCAGTTTAATTGAGCGGGCGGGCCATGATGAAACCACTCCGTCACAAGCACAGCGCGCCCGTGGCTCGTGGCGGAGTGGTTCCGTCACGAGCATGGTGGCGCTGCGCGGCCCCCCTCCCCCCCAGCGCCGCGACGGAATTTCCGCCACGGCCAAGGGGTTAATCAGTAGTGCCTCTTCCTGCACAGGCAGCTTCTAGGCAACTCATCCACAGGGCTGCATTAAAAATGGAGGCACCCCTAGTTTAGGTGCAGATCCTTTGCTTGGTTCGTTGAGAGATTGTGTAATTTCCATGAGCCCTGAAAAAGGATGCATCTGGCAGGGGAAGGGAACAGCGCCAATCTATGATGAAGGCCGGTAGGAGACCTGGGCACAGCCTTGCCTTGATGAGCTTCATCAGCAAAGAAAACAACAAGACCCTAAAGTGAGGAGTCAGATATAGGCAGAAGAAATAAAATGCAGACATAAAATTCAACTCAAGTCATTGAATATTAGTTGAATTGAAGAAGCAGCCACCAGCAAATTAAGTGGCAACAATCCTGTTATTTTGGTACTCATTGATGCTTGACTCGACATTAATTAGAAAGCAACATCTGGTACCAAAGTCACTATGTTTTTAATTTAGTTTGTTTGCGATCACTCAATCTAGTAATGACATCACCCTGTCTAATGTACATGTGTTATGCAAGCTAGACTGCTTCGCTTTCATGCCTCGGTCACCGAATCCTAGCCTGTGGCTAGTGACAGATTGCTCATTTGTAGGTAGCAAACACTGTAGCAAATACCAAACCTCTCAACCTTAGGCAAAGAGAGGGGAACTGTCTTGGTACGACCAAGGAGTAGACTCCATTGAATTGGACAGGAAAAAACTACAAGATAACTAGAAAATAAGGACATTGAGCCCCATTATTTAAGCAAAAGTTGTAAATATGTGCAACGTGGTTTACTTCCTTCTATCGGTGCAGATTTATAAATGTATAGAAAGCACAAAATATTTCAAGAGTATGCCTATAAAAGGTTTGTCAATTCAAAATGATTTTTTATGTGAAGGCAGTTCAGCCTGTACATAGTGTACAACTACACATGTGACAATGACTTTGCATTAGTGCATTTGTATACAGCCTACTAATTTTCGGATATTTCTTACCCATTTTTTACCAGGGAGCTAATTTACATCTGCCTACAACAGGAATACATCTTAAATTGTTTCCAGTGTGGGATACGTTGTAAGTGATGAGCACAAACTTACCAGTCCCTACCTGCTCTGGAACCCCAATTTCTTCATGCTAGGAAATTAACTTGTGTAACATTATAACTTTGTAAAGTATTTAATGATTTGAATAAATGCCTCAAGGGTGTTTATATTGTGCTGAGGAGTTAAAATAGAAAAATAAGTCATTAACACCATGATTTCATTAAGCAATGAATTCTTTAAAACAATTAAAAAACAGTTAAATATACAGAACATTACTGTGCAATAACATTTACAAATGAAAAGATTGCATCAGGCTTCCATTGGGCAACTTAACAACAGCCACAGTGTACTCTTTAGTACATTCAAAACACTGTTTGAATGCCACAATGTTTTTTTTCATTAAGTTTTACAAGTGTTGCCAAGAGCCTCTATTGTTTATCTTCACAACAACCAATGCTTGTTTCATGGTAGCACATACCCGCTTCTTCGGAGCTGTTCATAATGAAAAAACAAGAAAGAAATCTCGATTGCAAAATACAAAAGCAAGAACTGAATGCAAAAAAAAATAGCAATACAAGATGCACAAAAATAATATGTCTATCCTTTTGAAATAAAATATGCTCTTAACAATGGGTCTACATATATTTTGTTACATTTAGAACACCTTTATATCACTTCTTAGGAGGTTATGTTTATTGTACTTTAATCTCCCACAAACATCTCAGTATATTGTTAAATGCTCCAAATCATTAAACTGGGTAATCATTTTTATCATTCTGTACCTCTTTCATACACAATCACGTTCATATGGTATGTCAGAATGTCAATCATTGTACAACGTAGAAACATATTACTAGCTTTCTATTGTAATTATATTAAAATCACCACATCACACAGTACTGGATAAAGAAAGATGCATCAATTTAATGAGGCAGAAGGACAACTAAACTTTTACAATAAAGGAATCTTTAATCCTAAATTTGTAGTATTAAAACAATTTGATCGAAATTGACATATGTCCAATTTTCCTATAATGCACAAGAAAACCATGATAAGCAATAATAATAATAAAATAACATGTGCCATAATTTAACCATTTACCATTTCTCTTTATTAATACAGCTCAATAAAAATATGTGCTATACTTTAGTTTATTCTGTCTTTTTATCAGGAAACAAGAAAGGTTAAAGAAATCCGACAAAGTAAAAAATAAATTCCCATTAAATCATTATTAATTAGTAACACACATCTTAAATCAGAATATCATCTGCAGGACTAACCAAACATTCATAATAGCACCACACAACCTAAAGATTAAATTCAATATAATAAACATCCAAAATCAGAAAAGGATATGTTAAATCAAAATGCAAATGTGTCCAAAATTATCAATTCAAATCAATGGTTCTACCCAAACCATGTCATTGACATCAGTTGAAATGGAGCTCAAAAAAGATTCCAAACCACCCACTAAAAGGGAAAACTGTAATTAATACATTTTGATAATCACAACCATGTCTACAACATACATTTATAAATTAATAATATAATCATTTCTGGTTGAGATAACACAAAATACTTGGATTCCACTCACCTGAAAGACAGTTTCACAAAGAGCTTAATTATTAATAATCTTCATAGCAATATCCTCAACATTGCTACAATTCAACTTCAAATTCAAAGGGAGTAACTATCTTATATACGGCAAATATTCAAACAGCCCATGTTAAGGTACTGTGAGAGAAAAACATAAATCAGTATGTCACTATTTATAAAAGCCTAAGCTCTGAAAAGTCAAAATAAAAAAGAACCACATTGCTCACCAAGGAGCATAAAAAAGAACTAATGTCAATTCCTCTGTGATCACGAGAAGGGGGTGCTATAGAGTTCACATGTCCATTCTCCTGTCCCTGTGCATACTGAAGTTGAGCCAATTCAGGCATTTGGTATCACACAATTCAGATGTTATAATAGGACAATTTAAAAATCGGTTTGTCACGTCCCATTAATTACTGTAATAGTTCAAGGAAAGGCTTACATTTATCATCCTAAACCTGCATGAACATCAAAACAAATCAACCATCTCAAATACCAACATGTATAAACAATCTATTGGAATCCATCTCTCTACTGAAAACAGCCCATCATCATAATTCCAACAATTTATGAGAACATATTAATAAACCAAAAAACTGTTCTTAAGTTAATTTATTTATAGCAAAACCAAGAATATTATGTAAAAGAGATGCATAACATTAACATGCACTGATCCGGATAAAAACCCTGTGCCTCTACTTTATCTCTCCAAGCAGAACATCCCATAAGCCCACTTTTGCATCTCATTCATTTTGTTTCATAATGTTTAAACTACATATTTAATACAGATCACCCTGTTTTCAACAAAGTGTACCTACAAAGACCATCTTTAAACATCAAATCCATACAAATAAAGAAAATAATAAACAAACCATGCCATCTACATCAAAAGTAAAATTATTGTATACATATATAATAATGTACACATTTGCTGAAAAGGTTTGAACCCTAGACCGTCACTGTATCCACACAGGGAACACATCTCATACTTTACAGTCACATCCAATCCCTTCAGTCACATGAAATTTGATCTCATATTCAATACAGATCACCCTGTTTTCAACACAGGACACCTAAAACAAACAGCTCTAACACCAATTATACAAGTATGTACAAAAAGAGAACATACTATAAACAAATCAAAATAGCGATATCAAAAAGTAGAATAAAATACCTAAAATCACATTACGACCTTCTACAACTTAAGAGATGGTTAGAGACAAACCTAAACCATTCAATTTGTCCCTATATGCTGGGATTTCAACCATATTGTATGCAAATCACATCTATCATAGCTATTAATTCCCATCATCACAATTCGAAGGCTGTCCAAAACACTCTCACTACCAGCGCACATTATCTACAGCAGTAATGATGTTTATTAAATGATACTTAGGGAGAATTAAGTTTCCCTATGAAAGTTGTATGACCGTGTGATACTAAAACACATAATCATTTCAATTATCGATTTAGGTTGGATCTATTTTTCTTAAGGACCTAAAACAAAGAGCATTTTATATGTGCTATACTACATGTCTGCCCTCTGTGCCTCTATTTTTGCTCATCCTCTCCCACAAACTAAAGGTGTAAGTCAATACAATATTTATATTAAAATAGAAGAGGTTATTCAATATTTATATGATCTAACATCTGTCCTCATCTACAAAACCCCAAGATATCAGTAGTAAAAAACAGGACTGAGTACCACGCACTGCCATTTCAAAAGTTCAAAATAAAACTAAAGAGCACAGACTTCTGCCATTCCAGGATAAAATAATTAGACTAAATGCTGGAGTTCATTCACTGTATTTAATCCTTCTTTGACTGCTGCTAAGTTTTCTATCCGCCAGCTCTCTCTTTGTCAAAGAATTTTCTCTCTATCACCTCCTCATCTATTATTCCTTACATGCTCAATTCCCCAAAGTTTCATATCTTGCAGCTGAATCATTTGATGTTCTAAGATAGAGTGAATTCCTAGAAGATATCTGTCCTTCCTAATAGCATAGATATGCTGCTGAATGGTCTGGTCATGACCATATTTGTTCTTTGGAACTTGTGACTGGGGAACCAATGGGAACACCATCTGTGGAAGCCAGGAACACCATGGTTCCTACTGACTCTTGGAACATTTGAAACATTATTGAAGTTTCGAGAAATTTAATTCGCCATCCTTTTACTGTACAACTTTTTAATGCAGATATTATTTGACTATTTCTAAATTGGCTTTTAATGTAATTTAGCTTACTCTATGCTTTTATTATTAAAATGATATATTGTTTAGACTTTTAAGTTTCAATTATACATATTTTAAGGGGAATTTCAGTTTGGTGTTTAAATTTAGTTTGCTTTTTTAGGCCCCTTATAGACAAGGAGTGGGAGTAGTGAGATTAATTGGGCCTGTGCACCAACTCCCCCATTTTCTATGTGTTCAAGTTTAAAGTTGACATCTTTTTATAAGATGACTTTTAGCACATTTTGTTTGTGTGCTAGCATGCAATAATGTACGTAGAAGGCATGTTGCTTACAGCTACATTTCTTCGTAGGCACATTGTCATACCATTGTACATTTTGTCCAAGGACCAAGTACACTGCGCAAACCGTCCTTGCGTATTGTTTTCTGTTCGGAGACAGCTTTGGATTGATAGAAAAAAACAATGAGAGCAGAATCTGAACTCAGGCACAGTGCAAATGGATCAACTTTTCATTAAATAAACTGCCCCAAGCCTATGTTTGGCAGAGGAGCATTTCTATGGATTGTCGTGGTCGCCGGGTCTGATTTCTATCGCAGCTGAATCCCATCATTTTCGTGAGAAGGACGGCAGCCTGTTATACACCAGATTGGCTTCCAGATGAAACACGCACACAGGTAAATGGAGAGTTACACCACTCCAAAGTATCTGGCAGAACCACATTCCCCCTGTGCTCTCTAGGAAAGGGAGTACTAGGTAGGAGTACAAGTATATGTATTCATAAAATCAATGCAAAATTATAATGGTTGAATTATTAATATTTTTCACCATTCTTTTGATGCTGGTTACTATGCTCAGTTTCCTTCTACTAATTATTGCAGCGCACGCATTTTTCACAAAAATCCAATTGCTTCAATAAATGTTTGAAATGTCAATTTGTGTACCTCTTGTGTCTCCCTTTGGGCATATCTGAGACAACAACAAAAGGATAGATTTCTATGCATGATTTCCTTGGGGTGATTAAGGTTGTCATGTTCTGAGGTTACAGACACCATCCTGTACCCTCTGAGGTTTAGGATGCACAGTGAGCTAACTAGGAATCAGGCCAACATAATCTGTTGGTACGAGTGGAGTGCCCCTATAGTTTTGATGCATATGCTGCCCAAACGCACAGTCTTACTGAATTAGTAGAAACTTTATGACATTGACCCCTGACTTTCAACATCCTCACCAATGAACCAAAATAGTATTTCAAACAAACACATTATAGTACATATACATAGATTTATAAATCTACAAACCTCAAGTCTCTGATAGGACTGCAATGCATGTTCCCATGTCTGCTCGGCTGTATAGACTCCTTCAGCCCAAGAAATTGATTTAAAAATGAATAATTCCTTGGCAAGCATAGCTGAATTAAGTGCACTGAAATTAACTTTTCATAAGTAAACCAATGTTATTATGTTTTTTCTAGACTTTGAATCAGAAATAGTGGGGAGTCAGGCAGTTCAAGATATCTGTCCTTGGGGTAAGCAACATAGAATGTGTTGGACAATATGACTCCTGGACTTAAAATGACAGACCATATGTCTCAGTTGCCATCGTGAAATAAGCATTTGCAAAGCAAATAGGTGTCACCTTTATATTGTGAGCACCAAGCTACTGGCTTTGCCAATACTTACTTCTAAAGCATTATAAATAAAAAGATAAAATGAGTATAAGAAAAAAAACATTTCACAATAATTGAGGAAAGCATACACATATCTTACAGTATCTTAAACTGTAGATTAAATTCCATATATATATATTTTTTTAAATGGCATGGTTTATTTTTCACATACTTTTTCCTCAGGAAACTCTGGCAAGAATTTAAAAAAAGAATTTGAAAGTGGCTGAATTGAAAGGACAATATTTGCAGAGGGTTACCTTACTGTCAACAGGACTCAGAACTGAAACAAATGCTGTACTGTTTGGTTATGTGCAGTTTCCAAGAGAAATTATTTATGAACCTGATGAAGAAAAGATAGCACCTTTTCAGTCATGCTAAGGATGCCTTCTGCATCAAACGCAGATGAGTGGGTGTAGCAGTAGGCCTCTCTTCCAAGTAAGGGATGTGTTACCTGCTCAGACACAGTAAAGGCCCTGGGTTCAATCCTGATCAGGGTATTTAAATATTATAATGTATGGATGCAATAATTTTACATTTGACATTGGTGTAATAGATTTTTTATTCTTTTTCTTTATTTGTATAGATTTGGTGTTTAAAGATGATGTTTATAGATGTGCTTTATTGAAAACAGGGTGATCTAAATTACAACTTCATGAAACTAAAAGATCTCACAGATTTGTATTGAGCTGTATTAGTAAAGAGAAAGTATAATTAGTTAAATTATGGTCCATATTAATTTTCTTTAAAAAATTCTTATCATCATTTTCTTGTGTACAATGGGTAACTGGACCTTTAGTCATTGCTATCAATTAGTGGGTATACTACAAATTAAGAATTAGAGATTTTTTTAACAATACCTTAAATCAATGCACTTTTCAATTTATATCTACTACTGTGCCATGTGGTGATTTTAATATGATCACAATACTGAGCTAGATATGTTTCTACATTTTACAAAGGTTGACATCCTGGCATACCATATGAAAGTGGTTTATGTGTGAGAGATGCAGAGCATGTTAATTGATTACACAGTTTCATGATTTGGAGCATTTCAACAATATACTAAGAGGGCTGTAGGAGATTGAAGGCCAACAAGCATAGGCTCCTAATCACATGAAAAAGGAGAGATATCAGCGTGTTCTCAATGGAAGTCATCCCGGTGTGAGCGCATATTTGGTTTCAACTTGATAAATGTATTATTTTTCCAGTATGTTGTATTGTATTGTTTTGTTTTGTATTTAGTTCTTGTTTTTGTATTTTCTAATTTTTTCTTTTGTCTTTTTTGTAATTATGAACAGCCCTGAAGAAGCTGTAGTGTGCTACCTGGAAAAGCATATTGGTTGTTGAGAAGATGAATAATAGAGGCTCTTGGAGACACTTGTAAATCTTGTTGCAAAACAACAGTGTGGTATTTCAACAATGTTTTCGAATAACACAAAGATTATACTGTGGCTGTTGTTAAGTTGCGCAGTAGAGGCCTGATGCGATCTTTTTATTTATAAATGTTATTGCACATTAATGTTTTGGCTTATTTATTGTTGTTTTTGAATGGGTTAAAGAATTCATTCTTTAATAAAATCATGGTGTTACTTATTTGTCTATTTGTTATTAACTAACTCCACAGCACAATAATATATGTATCATTGAGGCACTTATTCAAATCAATCAATACTTAACAAATTTATAATCTTACACAAGTAGCTAGAAATGGGAGTTCCAAAGCAGGTAGGAACTACTAAATTAGTGCTCATCACTCGCAACCTATCCCACAATGGAAACAATTTAAGATTGATTCCTGCAGTGCGCAGGAGTATATTATCTTCCAGGGAAGAAATGGGTAGGGAAAACCCCCAAAACTAGTAGGGTGCAGGAGAAGGGGTTTTTCAAAGGCCAGGAAGACACAGTTTACTTATGGAGAAAAAATAAATAAACATACAAATGCAGTAATGCAAAGACATTGTCACACCTGCAGTTGTAGACTATTTACAGGCCGAACTGCCTTCACATTAAAATGATTGTGAATTGATATTCCTTTTGTAGGCGTACTCTTTGAATCTTTTGTGATTTTTATATATTTATAAATCTGCACCGATGCAAGTAAGTACATTTTGCTGTACAGATTTACATTTTATTTTTAATACTGGAGCTCAGAGTATTTCTTTTCTAGGTATCTTGTAGTTTTTTCCTGTCCAATTCAATGGAGTCTGCTCCTTGGTCGTACCAACACAGTTCCCCTCTCTTTGTCTAATGTTGAGAGGTTTGGGGTTTGCGGCCTACAAATGCACAATCTGTTATTAGCCACAGGCTAACACAGTGACCTAGGCATTAAAAGTAAAGCATTCTAGCTTGCCTAACACATGTAGATTAGACAGGGTGATGTAACTATTAGATGGAGCAAACACAAACAACCTAAATTAAAAACACAGTGACTTTTGTAATAAATGTGCTTTCTAATGCATTTCAAGCATTAGTGAGTGCCAAAATAACATAAGTGTTGCCAATTAATTTAGTGGTGGATGCTTCTTCAATTTAATTAATATTCAAAGGCTTGAGTTGAATTTTATGCCCCATTTTATTTAATCTGCCTGTTTCTGAATCATCACTTTAGTGTATTGTTGTTGTCTTTACTGATGAAGCTCATCAAGGCAAGACTGTGCCCAGGTCTCCTCCCCGCCTTCATCATAGATTGGCGATGCACCCTTCCCATGCCATATGCAATCTCTTTTAGGACTCATGGAAATTCACACTACACAATCTCTCATCAAACCAAGCAAAGGCCAGCACCTGGATATGTGGGACCTGTACCTAAACTAGGGGCACAAATATTTTGATTCCACCTACTAGATGGGTTACCTACAAGCTGCTTGTGCTGGAAGTGACACTACTGATTAACACAAAGCAGATGCAAAGTGTTGTGGCATTCACTTGCCAATGCAAATGGATAGTTGACCAAAGTAACGTAAAGTAGTGCAATGGGTTTTGATGCAAATACTTTCTTCTAAGAATTGATAACAGCTGTTTGCGCCCAAATCGTACTGTTCCTCAAGACAGGCGTAATGTGGGAGTAATGTTTGAATTTCTCCAAATTTTTAAAGCTTTGCTTGTGTGCTGCACTGCACGGCACACAGGTAAAGTGAGAAAAGTATTAATGCATAGGTCTTATACTGGAAGCCCTCCTTCCAGTGCACAGCCTATGCCTCCGCTCTGGATGGGCACCCCCTTGCACTATGGTGCAAGCGTGTCTACATGTGCAGAAGGAAGCCAAAGGTGCACCATCCCTGGGGGGGGGGGGGGGGGGGGGAGAAAACAGCATCATAAGCTAGTATAGCTGGCATTTTACCCACTTTCCCTGTCACTTGGCTGTGTTCTGTCATGTTTAGTCTACAAAATGGGATTTGACCCTTTTTTTGCAAGAATTGGGGCTGTATTCTGATGCACCATTTGCAGCAAAGCATTGTTTATGTTCCTGCTAAAATCAACAATTGTGCACTTTCCTTTGGATGGTGCTGTACCCCGCTTTATCTTGGTTCTACATCATCCCGTGTATCTGTTCTATAGGGAAGGTGCCAAACTCCGTATGTCTACCGGTTTTCGGGTGAACAGGGCTCCATGTGTTTTTGCCATTAAAGTCTATTCCATTTACCCCTAATAAGCCTCTGTTGTCTTTGGCTCTCCATGCCTCCACGCCTTGCCCTGGATACTTCTGTCCAGTCCTCTCATCCGAGATCAAGCAGACTCCTGGACGGATCCTTTGGAGAACATAAGAACAGCATCCGTCCATCCAGGATGCCTTGTGAACCACCGCTACTGACCGCTGCTCAGTTTGTTAATGGATACAGTCTGGTTTAACAAGGCAGCGTTGCAATTGGTTTGCCTACCATCCTTGTCCTCTTGCATTTGTCGTCAACCATGAGGTGGGTTCCTTCATGTGTCCCCAAGCTTTCGAAGCCCACCCCTTCTTCCTGTTACTGTTAAACGTACAAACGTACATGAAAACCCTACTGGAGACATCATGTGAGGTGTGATCTGCTTTGCCACCAATATGCTGATGACAGTCATAGCTTTGTCCCTTTTGTGTCAGGCCCGGAGATTGTAGCTTTCATGATTTTGTGATGCCTGCCAGAAGGAGTCACGCTAGGGTCAGCGAGGACAATACCAAGGTAACAACCGGAGGCGTGGCATTCCTGTAAAGGCAGTCCGTCCCCATCGGTGGGTATCTCCTGGGTCTGGAACCTCCTGCCACATACAGTGACCATCAGTTCTGATTTGGTGGGACGGTTCCAGTTGCGTAGCAAGGATGCCACGAGCCCTGGTGCAAGAAAGGAAAATGGCCGCTTTGACTGCTGTTGGGGTAGTAAAATACAGCAATTATCAGGGTTCAGTGGCCCCCTCAACGCTCTGGGCCCCGGTGCCACCAAAACCAGCTACACCAATGCTAGCTACGCCCCTGGATGGTCCTTCATTTGGGGTGTATGTCCCACATCCCACCGGAGCTGGCCCCTGTTTGAGATGATGATGCGCCTGTGCCACTTGTGCGGCTCAGAGACAGAACAATCTGCAGACAGCAGCTCATTCATCTCCGGGAGGAGGACAAGTGTGGGCTTGAGAGCCTCAGGCATCGGTGGAAAGTCCCAGCCCCGACAGGTTGGACCAGGGCTGTGCAGAGAAGGGGTGAGGAGCAGCAGGCATTTACATGGGCACTGTGGGAGGAGCTGCAGCAAACACAGCTGTCCGGCACAATTCCCTTTAGCTATGCTAATACAGAAATATGAGGCCCTCACCGGCAGAGGACCACCCTGCCCCCTGTGCATTATTTATCAATGATGCCTCCTTTAGCCAAGCGCATATAATGACACCTTGGGCCTCATTTATGAGGCCTTGCGTCAGTTTTGCGCTGCGGATGCGTCACTTTTTGTGACGCATCGGCGGCGTACAATATGCGCCTTGTTGCGCCATATTTAAAAAGTGACGCATCTAGGTAGATGCGTCACTTTTTAAACCCCTTTGCCACATTATGCCTGCGTCAGGTATAATGTATGCAAAGGGGGCGTTCCCCCGCAAAAAGCCTCGTAATAGTGACGCAGTGAAATCTATGAGATTTCACTGCGTCACTTTTAGGATGCGGTTGCGTCAAAATCTTGCGCCTGCCTCACAGCAGGCGTAAGACTGACGCAAGCCCTTTCACATGGGGCTTTCCCCATGTGAAAGGACGCATTGCTGGAGTTGCGTCACTTTTGTGACAGACTCCAGCAATGCGTCACTTTTGCGCTTACAGATGCGTCAGAAATACTGACGTTTCTGTAAGTCCTTGCGACATGATGCGTCATACATTAAATATGACGCATCATTGGTGTCGCAAGGAGTGCGCAGGGAAAAGTGACGCATCGCTGTTTTCACGCAGCGATGCGTCACTTTTCATAAATGAGGCCCCTTGTGTGAAATAAGCACATTACTGGAGGCGTGCCCTGGGAATATGTCCTTGTGCTTGTTTACTCAAACAATGGTAAAAAAGCCACTCACACAGAGTGAGAACATATTCTACCCAAAATAAATTTGGTCAAGTAGGAGAACCAAGATTGCCCCTCAGATGGCTGATTTCATGGCCTGTGACTTTATCACAATATGAAGAGTTGCCCATGACATGGTGCCCTGTGTGACCTTTGGGTAATATTCCATATGCATTGGGTTTCAGTCCATTTTCTTATCATAAACTCACCCCCATCCTCTAGACGTATTACAAGTACTTCCAATCTTAGCTGAAAATGTGTGCAGAGGAACATATTCAAAAAGAAATTGCCTAAACTCTCACTATGTAGTTCCTAAGTGCAGTGCTTTATTTGTAATAAAAAATAACAGCAGAAAAATAAAAAAAGGGGCCAAAGTTTTGCTCAGAAAGCTTTAGCTGATGTTATCCAATGTCACTGGTGCTGAATCCCAAGGCTACATAATCTTGAATCCAACTCAGGCCAATTTAATTCACCAAAAATTCCCCTTCTCTTGGAGGTTCTGTTTTCATCCCTGTTTTCTTTCTATCTCACTATGGGCATGATTTAAATCTTGGCGGACACCAAGGTAAGGTATATCCCTTCCGCCGAAATGTAAATCCCATAGGATATAATGGAATTTATTTTTCGGCGGCCAGGTAACTCCGTCACAAAGGTAACAGATATCCGAGTTCAAAATCAGGCCCTCTGTTTCCATCATTCTCCTCGTCTTTTTTTTCCTTCTTTTGTTTTGTCTCTCTTGAGCTGATGAGAAAAATAAGTGCTGGTCCCTAAAATGAGTGTTGGTGGTCCCCAACGGCATCCACCACCTCAGAGTAAGCCCTGCCTAGCAGGGGCGGCTCTAGGCTCATGGCGGCCCTGGGCAGGGAGCATAGGTAGGGGGCCCCGTAAGAGGGGGTCCGGGTGGGGCGGAGCGTGGAGGCCAGTCAAGAAGGAGGGTCAGGGTGTTTGGAAGTGGAACGGAGCTGGAGGCCGCCAAATCCCTGCCAGGGGCCGCCACGCAAATATGTATCCATCCTCAGAGGATTATTATATTAAGGATATATATTGGCGTGGTGGCCCCTGGGGTTTGGTGGCCCTGTGCAGGTGCACAGCTTGCACATGCCTAAGGCCGCCCCTGCGCCTAGGCAGATACAGCTTAATAACATGTCCCCTGGTACCACCATTTCCAACCTGGCCACTGAACCATAACTGGTGTGGGAGCAGGGGGGTGGATTCTGACAACGCGTGAAAGGCACTGCCCTGAAGCCGAAATGCCAGTGTATTGGGAGCTGTGGCCAAATCTTAGCAGCTTAGTTTGGTAAATTACAGATTTGATGTCTAGTAGGCTCATTCCACACTAAAACTTATCACCTCCTCTGGACCTCAGCTAGTGGTGAAGGTATTGCATTGCAGCGATTCTATAGCAGTTTCTACTCTTGTTGCAGATCGAAAGGGCTTTCTGGAGCAAGGTCAATGGTTTGGACTGGGCAGTGCATGAATGAAGGAACGGGTTTAGTAGCAGTGCCTTATATTAGTTTTGAGTTATGGTGTTGTGTAGTGTTTGATTTGTAGGAGAATAAGTGATGATGCCCAAAGCTCAGCACAGAATCCTCAGGCACTCAGAAAACCAAGACGGCCTAGTCTGAAATCCACCTCACAACTCATTAATCGACTACCAGAGTCTCCCTGCCTCTTTACATGCATTTGCTTCCTCTCTTTGTGTGGCTTTCCTGTCTTTCTTTTCCACCTTCTTTCCCCTTTGTGCATTTTCCCTCTCTTGCTCTTGGAAAATATCTGATGAATGAGTGCTGGTCCCTCAAATCAGCGGTGGTGGGCTCCACCGGCACCCACAGGCTCAAATTAAGCACTGGTGTTGTGTGAGATTAAAATGGCAAAAAAGTGGAGATAAGACTATTGCCCTATTTACAAGAGGGTGCTGACATGCCTAATCGCATGTTAGCACCCTTTTTCCCAACGCCTCCCTTTGCATCTCTAATGAGATGCAAAGTGGTCGTCACTGGCCTTGCCCCCGGATGCACTACCTTGCAAATATCGCAGATGTTCACAGCACGATATTTACCAGGCAGACCACAGGATTTTAGCACACGTTAGTTTTTGGAGAAAACCTCTGTTTTCGCCATAAACTAACGTCTGCTAAAATGCAGACTTACCCATCCCTTACATTGGGGTGGATTATGCTGATACGGTTATCACCGATTTGCAGGGAACATCGCTGGAAAACCAGCGATGTTCCCTGCAAAACGGCGATTTCCCCGCTAGCTCTGGAATTTTTATCGTCCTGGAGTAACGCGTTGTTAATAACGCGCTACCAGGGCGGGAAATTCCAGAGATAGACGGCGATAAATAACAAAGCGCTAATCGCGCTTTGCGTTTATTTATTGCTGTCCTTGTAGATATGCCCCATGGATCCGTAAAGTTAAATGCACACAGCATCTTTTTGTAAACCACTGCGAGTCCTCCGCCAGTGTTCATATGATGTCGATTTCTGACGAGGATTCAGTATCTTTCGGGTATTGCTTTTTGTAGACCACTCTGGGGTAGAAGGCAGTGTCCAGATGACTTACCAAATAGGAAACATTTCTTTTTATAGCAGCCCTGTTCCTTTAAGGAACACAGGCTGCTCGAAAAAAAGAAAGATTCTCATTTGGGAATGTAAACACAGAGATGGCGAGCTGTTCCTTGTTTTGTGTTCGTAACCAGTCCCAAATAGCGACCTGCATCATAATATTCAGTCGTTCTATGATTCCCAGCAACTCATAGTTACACCATTTTACGTAATATCCACCCATGGCTCCGTGTGCCCAAAACCCAAAAGCGCCCAAGGTACAAAGGAGCAGATTTACTACTTCTAGCAGCAGGGATGCGCCAGAAGAGTTGGAACGCATCTGCCCACCCATGCTCCACCACTGATGCTCCGCATTTATCATGCGGCGCACTGTGGCGCACAGATGGGCAGATACGTGTCGCATCCCACGGCGGAAAGGCGGCGCTTTGCTGGAGTTGCGTTGCAAGTGCGACGCAGCTCCAGCAAGGCTCGGGGGTGCCCCTATTCCCAACATGCTGCGTCAATCCTTATGCCTGCTTCAAGCAGGCGCAGGGTTTTGACGCAGCATGGCCGTAAAAGTGAGTAGATTTCACTCAGCCACTTTTCGGAGGCGTTCCTGCGCCAGAATGCCCCCCCCGTGCTGAAACGCCCACATCTGGCGCAGGGCTTTACAAGGTGACACATCTCCCTAGATGCGTCACACTGCAAATACCCCGCAGCATGGCGCTGGCTTTGTGCCGCCGCTGTGTCACAAAAGTGACGCAACGGCAGCGCAAATGTGCCGTACTAGGCTTATAAATCAGCCCCATAGTGTCTTCACTTACAAAGTGTCCTGTCCTATAATAGTCACAATTTCACCACCCTATTGCCTAAATTGCGGTGTAACATGCTAATGAGGACTTCCATCTTGTACATGTGACCTCATACTGCACCGTTCATTAGCTGAAGTGATAGACAGAACACAAGCAGAACCAAATGTGGCATGGGGTCAGAGTCCTGGGGACTCAAGTCTATTTCCTAGCCTTGACAATTGACTCAACATTGTGTGATTCTGTGCAAATCACTTAATCCCCCTGTCTCTAAAAAAAAAATATGTGTGAAATGTATTGTGTGATCCCCACTTGATGTACACCCCAATGCCCCACGTAATGCAATTTTTTGTATTAAACTAATTATTAATAAAATGTTATTATTCATCAATAGTGTGATAAAGAAATGGAGTACAATTAGCTGGAATATGACCTTCCCGGGCAACTGAGGTAGGCAAAAATGCTTAGAAATGTATGTTGTGTGCATGCTTGCTGGTGAGAGTGTGTTTATGTGCTAGAGGGTGTGTGTAAGTGTGAATGAGTGTATGTGTGTAAGCAAATGTGTGTGAGTGAAGTGAAGGTCAAAGAGCATGTGATATCACTTCCGCTACCCTTGCATTTGGGTGAAATGACGTCTATGCACAAAATATACATATATGCTTCATGTCAAACATTTACAGCATGAAGGTCAAAGGTCACCTGATCAGTAGGTAAAATGGAAGACAGCGGCATGGGCTGTTGGCTCTGAAATTCTGGGGCCCGCGGGCAGAATTAGAATAAGGCGTGCTATTGACTTGGCTCCAGCCCTGCCCATCCTAGGCCTATGGATAGAGGCGGCAGACCCGAGAGCAGAGGACGGCCCGGGACCAGGGTTCGAATCCCGGCGCGGCAGGTTTCTGGACCAGGGTCAGCGGACTCGATAATTCTCTCGCCTCGGTGCCCACTCTGATCAGCGATTACACTCGGCAACTCTGGGCATTAGCTTGCCTCATCTTCACTAACGGCCCCACCAGACCGCCGGGGATGCCTGGTCTCACCCTGGAGATACCCATTAAGGGACCATCTCTCAGGGAAGCCAGGAAGGGTTTCGCAGCTGTCGAAGCGCCTTGGGACCCTCTGGGTAAGTAGTGCGCTATATAAATGCCTATACATTTACATTTACATTACATTTACATCTCTATATTGTCCTATAGATCAAGCCTTGGAGTAGGCCCAGCTTTGAAATCAACTCAACAAGCCCTGGAGGAGAAGGAGGGAGAGGGTGGAAGGGTCTTATGTCCCTTGATTCCAATTATCTTACTTTTAAAGCATTGCATATGATGGAAAAGGATCCCCTTAGCCATGAGTGGTTGTATGTCAGAATATTGTGTACAGAAATATTGCCTGATAGGTTTCAGGTCCTAAATATCCTTTACAAAAACATTGTCCCATTAGGTACAGATTTTCAATGATTAACTTCAATGGGGGGATTTTTTGTAGGCAATATTTAGATTGGCTAATTATTCACATTTGTATAGTGCCGGCTACCATTTTCAATGGCTTTCTAGCGCTTTGTCTGAGCGCTCTTACCTGCTGATCTAGGAAATACATCAATTGAACTAGAGAAACCCTCACTTGATGGTGTCTGCTGTTTTGTAGGTTTGTTGTGGTCAGTGGACTTTATTCAGAGTTGACACTCACAATGGTTTGTGTGAGTGTGAAAGTTTAATGACTTGGACCCGTGGGGATCTCTGCATTATTTTGTGTGTGCGCATGTCTGTGCAGAAAGACCTTCCCACATTCCTTTAACTAGGGAAAACAAGTGCCCTTTGCTCAGACAAAGTATAGTCACTCCCATTAGGAACTATTTCATCCAAATTGATTCATTGAGAATTTTAATATAACTGGCATTTATCTATTATTGCAAACCAATAAAAAGGGTCCCTTTTTTCAAACTTGTCATTTATTTGTTTTTAGATGTAAATGTCATTAATTTTGACTTGATTCTCAGTGTTGATTTTAATACAAGTTGGCTCTATGTTCTTTTCCCTTCCTTCTCTTGTCACTGGGTGCTGTTCCACTTCTGTGTTTTAAATTCTGTCTGTTTGCGGCTTTGCTCAAACCACTTTTCTTTTTTTCACAGCTTCATTCTCCCTCTAAAACTCTTTTCGCCAGTTTTACCCACCTGTTTTTACCTCTCTCCATAGTCATGCTTCTTATTTGTAAGCAGGGTACCTCAATAACCCCCTTCTCACCCAGTTTTTAAATTAGTTTGTTCCTACGTGCCCCACTTTATTTTGTGGGGTTCCCTGCCATAGCCTCAATTTTCCTCTTATCCCCCACCATGTTTCCCTCAATTTTGTGACCTTATCTCTCCTTTTTTTTTCCATCTTTCTTCATGTTTGGAGCAGGGGTTAAACGTAAAGAGGGACTACTGCAAGAGGAGCCCATAACACATTTTTTCTTTTGATAACCTTTTTTTGTTTTCTCTTGAAGTTTATGATTATTAATTGTTTTTTCCCCAGTAATTCAATCAAAATGTCTTCACATATATTAAACAGTTGTTCTTTTAAACGAAGTTTAGATTTTTGTTGTTCATATAAATGGGTTTCTGATATTTCGTTTTTGTGTGATGTGAAGTCCTTTAGGGACTCATTTATGAAAAGTGACGCATCGCTGTGTGAAAACAGCGATGCGTCACTTTTCATTGCACCCTCCTTGAGACATGCTGGATGCGTCATATTTATAATATGACGCATCATGTTGCAAGGAGTTACAATACGTCAGTATTTCTGACGTATCTGTATTGGGCAAAAGTGACGCATTGCTGGTGTGTCACAAAAGTGACGCAATTCCAGCAATGCGTCCATGTGAAAGGGCCTGCGTCAGTCTTACGCCTGCTGTGAGGCAGGCGTAAGAAATTGACGCATTTGTGTCCTAGAAGTGGCGCAGTGAAATCTCATAAATTTCACGGCGTCATTTCTACACCCTTGCTTGCGTCAATACGCCCCCCTTGCATACATTATACCTTGCGCAGGTATAATGTGGCGCAGGGGTTTACAAAGTGACGCATCTACTTAGATGCGTCACTTTGTAAATATGGCGCAACAAGGCGCATTTTTTATGCCACTTGTGCGTCACAAAAAGTGACGCACCGGTGGCGTAAAAGTGACGCACAGCCTCATAAATGAGGCCCCTACACTTTACTCAGGAGAGGGTGAATAGCTGCGTCAGTGTGAACTGAGGGTGTCTGATGGCACAGACACCAGGACTGAGTGTCTCCCTCGTCTGACCAGGGGGCGGGGTTAAGAAGGACCATTAAGAACTCTAGATCCAGGTGATCAGCATTCCTACCCTTTGATGGGTGACAACAAATACCTTGGAACCTGTCTGGTGGGAGCGCCTTTTGTGATGTCACCGCCTCGTCACTCAGCCCTGGGCGAGTGGGAAACTCCAGGAAGCTAATGAGGGCGGGGGCAGCATTGACGGACAGATGATTTAAAAAGGTCAACAATGCCAAATTACTGGAATGTGGCTACACCTGTAAGTGAATATTTAATGGACAGCCGAAAGGGTCATGGGGGGAAGAGGGGGCTTTATAAAAAAAGAGAATATTTATTGGGCCAGCTTATAGACATAAGCCATACAATACATGAATAATACAATCCAAATTTTAAATATAATAATGCAATAAAAGGGAATATGAGCAATAAATAAATTCCACACACAAATAAAAAAACGAAATATAGGGAAGTTTTCAAATACAAAACAAGCTCATGCAGAAGGCGCTTTGTAAACTTTCCTCACTCAGTAGTTAATACCACAAAGAAAATGAATACAATTACTAGTTTTAAAATAGAATAACTCAGCAGCCAAATGCAATCAACTGGACAGAAACAGCTTTTACTAAGGGGATTTGTGCAAAAGATTTCTGACTGATATAAATTCATCTTCTACCGGTAGATCAACACAGATATAAGTAATAGCGAAACAATAGTGATAAATAAAACACCTCTGGAACTCTGGGATGGCTAGCTATGTCAGGGCCGCGTCACTTTCCAAGCTGCGTAAAAATAAGAGGCCACTGATTTAAAAACAGAATTAATATCAATCCTTAGGCAAACATTCAGAGCGGCAACACAGGGCCTAATTTACAAGGAATTGTCGCAGGGCAGCGCCACAAGTCTTCTTGCTGCACTGCCCTATGCCAATGTGAAAAGACTAGAAATGCACCGGATTTATGAAATGCAGAGCATTCCTTTCCTTTCCCCCTGCGCTGGCGCACAATTTGCATCCAAGCAATAATGGTGGCACCCTTCAAGGGTATCTCCGTTGCAGTCAGGAAAAGCAATCCTGGGAGTCATTTCCTTCTTTCGATGTGCGCTGCAGAATGCAGCGCACATCGAAAGAGGAAAAAACGAGGAGAAATAAAAATATCTCTCCTCATTACCCATGCTCTGGGGAGACATAAGTGGCCTCATTTATGAGAAATGAAGCATCACTGCGTGAAAGCAGCGATGCGTCACTTCTCAGCGCGCACTCCTTGCGACATACCTGATGCGTCATATTTAATGTATGATGCATCATGTCGCAAGGAGTTACAGATACGTCAGTATTTCTGGCGTATCTGCAAGCTCAAAAGTGACGCATTGCTGGAGTGTGTCACAAAAGTGACGCAACTCCAGCAATGCGTCCTTTCACATTGGGCAAGCCCCATGTGAAAGGGCCTGCGTCAGTCTTACGCCTCCTGTGAGGCAGTCGCAAGATTTTGACGCAACGGCGTCCTAGAAGTGACGCAGTGAAATCTAATCGATTTCACTGCGTCACTTCTACGAAGCTTTTTGCGGGGGAACGCCCCGCTGCATACATTATACCTGGCGCAGGTATAATGTAGCGCAGGGGTTTACAAAGTGATGCATCTGCTTAGATGCGTCACTTCGTAAATAGTGCGCAACAGGAGGCATGTTTTACGCCCCCAATGTGTCACAAAAAGTGACGCATCGGAAGCGCAAAACTGACGCAAGGCCTCATAAATGAGGCCCAAGGTTTTGGGTCAGCCCCAGCTTTACGTTATTATGTAAATCTGGGGCAGCGACAAAAATCATGGGTGTTGCGCGGGAAAACACCTGCAATACCCATGGAATGAATCCTTGACGCAGAGGAAGGCTCTGCTTTGTATCCCTTTATATCTATGCCGCAACGCACAGCCATGCCGGGTGTCTCTGTGTGGCGTCATTGAAGTGGTTGGGAGGCTTGTGCCACCGGAGCATCAAAAAAAGTGATGCTCCAAAAACAAACACTGATTTAATTTCCCGCAATGCAAGAAGCAGTTTACCATGAAGCTGATTTGTTGACAATATCCAATATTTTTCTTTCATTATGTCTAAGGTTGACAGCCCCGTAGGCTCTGGGTTAGTCCTAAATTCCTGGCAACCGATGGTGGCAAGGGTATTTGCAATGTGTTTGAACCATGGTAGCTTATGAGAAGTGCTACTTTCCCAAAGTTCACAAATTGGCTTGAGGTAAGTCGCAAAATCAACACGTTGCGCCGCCTTGCATCAGTTTTTAATTAACCCTGGGCGAAGCACTACGCTCCGTTTGCGGAGTTTGCGGAGTTATGGCAACTCCGCGTTCCGCGGAGTTCGCGTAGCTGCCGATAACTCCGCTATCCGGTGCGGAGCGTAGTTGTCGCGCGCTAAATAACATTGTCGCGCGCTAAATAACATTATCGCGTGCGCGGCAATGGCTTACCTTGGTTCTGCGTTCGCTTTTTCCCGGTCGCGTCGGCCACCATGTTTGTAAACCCTTCCGTGCAGCTGTGCGAACGCGATAACGTCATTGGAAGCGCGATAAAGCCATAAGGACGCGCGAGTATGTTTGTTGGTAAGATCGAGTTGCCGAACACGCAGAACCTGCAATCTTGCACAGAATAACTCGCGAGCATGTTAAAAGTTAAACCATAATAATAAATTACCATTTTGGTTAGCAAACAAGTGAGAAACCCCTCAAAGTTGTACCTTTGGATGTATTTTTTGGGGGGAAGGTGTCCTCTTTCTGTTTCTACTGTATTTTTGAATATTAAGGAGGAAGGGCTCTGGAGTTTACAACTTCCTGTTCCTGTCCACCAGGCTCCTCCCAGTGCTTTGTCCATGAGGTGGTCACTTTCATTTGGATTTTGAGCTGGCAGGATCACTTTCTGTGTGTGTTGGCTGCATTACTGCTTTTTTTGAATCTTACTGAGGACTTTTGGATTTTGAATTCTCTTTTTCAAGTAAGTTCAGTAATGTATGAGTGAGTATGATGTTGTAGACTTGTGTTTGTTTGATTTAAAATGTTTTAACTACATTATTCATTCCTTGATTTAAATTATTGATGGGTGCCTACTTTTATGAGGTCCCAACTTGTATTTCTTTTTAAATTTCATCCAGGCTACATAGAGAGGTACCCATGGGTAAAATCATAATTCTGTGTTTAAATTTTTATTCAAGTTTGTAAACAAACATCATGGCTGGCATTGGATTATGGTCATCATTATGCAATAGCAATGTCTGCTGTGGAATTTCTGTTTGTGTAATGAAAAAGTTTTTTTATTTTTTTAAGCCAATAGCTGACCCTAGTACTCCATGTAGTTAGTGTGTAGGCATGTTTGAGTTCATTGTAATAACTTTCTGTGGTTGGCCTGGCCATGTGTTGTTGGCGGCCATTTTATGTTTCCCAGCCACTTTGGTCTTGCCATAGGCCTCCAAACTTGTGGCCTACTCTTCCAGTAGGCCAGAGGTACTAGTCATAGGGTCATGAAAGGTAATCAACTGTTTGTCTGGTGTACCTCTAATTAGGAAATCATGGATGGACTGGATTGATTTAGAAAATCTTATGTTTATGTGTGGGGTATGTCAGGTTTCGGGTGTCTGTCAATTTCTGCCATTAGGTAACCCTAGGAATACAGCTCGGGTAGTTTTGGTAACGTCGCGCCGTGTGGGAACGCGACCTTACCTTTTTTGTCTTTTTCGCGCGCTCAATGTACTGGCTCGGGAACGCGATAACGACTTTTTACTCGATTCGCGTTGCCGAACACGCCGATTTTGCATTCTCGCGAACAATATGTCCCGAGTTGCATAAAAGTTCCTCGAAAATGTTTAATGTGTCCCCTGTGCTACCAAAAAGTCCTCATTTTTTGTGTTATTTACTTCTTTGGTTGTAGCTTTGTCTTCCTGGAGCATGGCCCTCTCCCAGTTCCTTTCTGTCCTCTATGTAATGATTTCTGGTTTATGGTTGGGGTGACCAATTTGGGGGGTGGTGTCTGGTGTGTTCATTTTGTGAAGCAAAGCATTGTCCCTTTGGCATAGGCATTTATTGTCTGTCCTCTCTTTCTTTTCATGTAGTGGTGAGGGCCATTTTGTGTGTACTTCCTTTGTGATGATTCTGCTATGTTGTTGTTGGTGGGCAGGCCTTGTGGTGGCGGCCATTTTGTGTATGCTTCCTTTGTGACTGATTTTGCCATGTGGTGGAGGCCATTTTGGGTGCATCCCCTTTCCATGTTGTCTTTGGGTGTCCCTGTCCTCCTGGCCCTATGGAGGCGGCCATTTTCTGTGTCCTTCCCTGGTCCTCTTCTTTTGCCATAGCCATCCAAGGCTTTTGTAGGTACTACCACTCAAAGCCATAGGTGCATTCAAGTTAATCAACTATTTTTGTGGTGTAACTTTAATTACACCGTGTATGGCTTTGGATTGCTTCACATTTTTTTGTAATGGTGGTACTTTTAGTTTTTTGGTTGCTTGTGTGTAGCTATTATGGCACTCCCTGCCATTAGGTAACCCTAGGAATACAGCTCGGGTAGTTTTGGTAACGTCGCGCCGTGTGGGAACGCGACCTTACCTTTTTTGTCTTTTTCGCGCGCTCAATGTACTGGCTCGGGAACGCGATAACGACTTTTTACTCGATTCGCGTTGCCGAACACGCCGATTTTGCATTCTCGCGAACAATATGTCCCGAGTTGCATAAAAGTTCCTCGAAAATGTTTAATGTGTCCCCTGTGCTACCAAAAAGTCCTCATTTTTTGTGTTATTTACTTCTTTGGTTGTAGCTTTGTCTTCCTGAACAGGCCATGTGGTGGCGGCCATTTTGTAGGTACTTCCTTTGTGCATTTATCATTGGCCTCCCTGCTTTTGGTCTGATCTGATAGTAGGACAGACTCCCAGAGGTGGTAGTTACTAGTGAGCGGGGCTGCTTTATGTAGCTGTTTCTATTTGGTCTATTTAATTACCATCATTACGGCATGTGTGTATGCCATTGCATTTCCAAGTTGGTTGTCTGGGCAGGGGGGTAGGTAACTTTTTTGTGTGTGGAATAATTTTATGACTTGTATGTGTTTTTGCCGTGAAGTTTTACAAACTCTTAGCCATGGTGTATTTTGATTTTCCTTGCATTAACCTGTCATGACTCATGTGTAGCAGGCAACCTCCTTTTTCTGTCCATGTTGGTATATGATAGGCCTGCTTGACTTTATTATTGGTTATTTCTAGCTGGGAGCTGTGGTGCTCGTACTATTAGTCTTCTTTTTTGTGTTTTATACATTGCCCTGTGTGTCTTTCAATTGTTCATGTGTTGTTGGCTTACTGCTTGTTTGACTGACGTTTTCTGTCTTCTTTGCTTGTAGGTGCACAGAAAAAGACTGAGGAGGTGCTGGCTGTTTTCATCCATCGCCTGTTCAACTGCCAGACGGACGTCCTTCAATTGTACGCCACGTGTGGGGTGTGACTCATCTGACCACACATCTCTGCAATTTGTGCTACTGAGTGCTGCTGTGTGCTGCTGACATCAGAAGAAGATGGGTCCTAAGAGAGCAGTTACCAGGTCCTCCACCACCAAGAAAGTTGCTGAGAAGAAGGTACAGAAAAAGGAAGTGTCACTTAAGGCTGGTATGGACCCCCAAACCTTTTTTGGGCCCCCAAAACGTACGCCTGCAGCAGCGGTGTCCATGGTGCAAGCTGGAGCCAGCACATCGGCATTAGCGGGGGCAAGCCACCAACCCAGGGCCAAGCACATGAGGGTCGAAGAGGTAGCCGACATAGTGTTACAAAGCAGTGATACTGAGCCTGAACTTAACTTATCGCTGTCTCAAAGTAGCACACAATCTATGCAAGCTGAAAGTGCTGACCAACCGCCGCCAGCAGTAGATGTTCAACAACCACAACCACCGCCCGCAATAGTTGTTCAACAACAACAACCAAATCCCACAGTAGTAGTTGTTGAAGAACCACAGCACGCTATAGTACTTCCTCAAGAACAACAACCACCGTCTCCACACGCAATAGTGGAAGTTGTTCCTCCCGATGTCGGGGCAGTTCAGGAAGTAGAGCCTCATTACGAGCAAGAAGAAGAGGAAGCCACTTCTGGAGGTGATCTACTGTCTTTAAATTTACGAAAGGAAAGGAGGGTTAGTGGCAGTGCATCGAGTTCTTCGCATAGCATCCCTTCAGATGACCTTGATGAGGAGTATCATCCACGACGAAGAACTGAGCATTCAAAGAAGAGGCATCAAAAGACCAGGCTGGGAAAAAGGAAGGATCCGTCAAGGCTTGAACTTCCGGAGTTCGATGTAGGTGAACAGGATGCTGATGGTGATAAAGACGGGTCTGACACTGACAATGTCATCATCACAAGCGTTATTCCTGGTGCAGAGGATGTAGAGACCAGCATTTTCACCCTATCTAGAAGGGCTGCGATTAGTGATGAGCAGGTAGCACGTGTAACTCCTACACACTCAGCGCCCAAAGTAACACCAGCTCCCATTTTTGCATCAGCGAAGGCCCGGCAGCGTGCGACATCCAGCGCAAGCGCCACCTCAACAGAAGGAGGTAGTGGCAGTACTAGTACTGAACTGTCACATAGGGAAATGCAACCAAAAGGCTCCAGTTCATCCGGGATTGGAAGTGGGTCCTCCTCTTCCTATGGCAGGAGACAAAAGTTTAGCTCCCCAGTCTGGGATTTTTTTACGGTTCACCCACATCAGGAGAACATTGCTATATGCTCCATTTGTCGCACCAATGTTAGTCGTGGTAAGATTGGTACAAACTATGGTACTGGAGGCCCAACGACCCATATGAAAAACACACACACAATTGTATGGGAGAACCACCTTGCAAGCTTACAAAAAGATGTAAGCACTGGTGTTGGTGGGGAGGATACAGTACTACAAGGTCCACTCATGGAAGAAGAGGGAGACGATGACCTTCTATCTGGGAGTGGTACACCAATGAGCCCTGTCGCCAGCACTGGAGTGGTGCAGTCCAAATCCTCAGCATCAGCAACTTCTCAGTGGCACCAGAGTCAGCCGGAGACACCAAGGGCAAGGAGTGAAAAGTCTGCGTTGAAAGGTGGTCCGTCTAGCAGAACAGACAGAATTACCAAGCAGCTTACCATTACTGGCATGTTTAGGCAGGAGGGAAAGTACGAGCGGAACCACCCAACAGCACGTTTGTACAATGCGAAACTTGCAAAAATGTTGGCACTGGACCTTCTCCCATTTTCATTTGTTGAGGGAGTGGGATTTCGGCAATTAGTGGCAACACTCGCCCCAAAATGGGACGTTCCCAGTCGCTACTATTTTGCAAGAGTTGCTATTCCAGCACTACACCACGACGTGCTGGGATTGATTGGGAAAGCCTTACAACAGAGTGTTGTCCATTGTATCCACCTGACAACCGACATGTGGAGCAGTCGCGAAGCCACAGCAGATTACATGTGCATCACCGCACACTGGATCTCTTTTGCAGGTGTGAAAGACAAGTTAACATCAGGCCTTCTTGATGTTGCTGGGATTTTCAATGACACTCGCAAACATGCAACTGTAGCCATGTTTGGTATGGAGAAAACTCATACTGCTGACAACATTTTGTCTGACTTTAACAGCAAGGTCTTTGAATGGCTGAAACCAAGAGGCCTTAAGATTGGTTTTGTTGCCACCGACAATGGCAGTAATGTAGTGAGGGCAATGAAAGATGGACAGTATTTCAGGGTACCCTGTTTGGCACACTGCATTAACTTAGTCGTGCAAGACTTTCTGAAACATGAACAACAAGTCAGCAACATACTGACCATCTGCAGAAGAATATGCACGCATTTTAACCATTCTTTCAAAGCGCGGAAGCTGCTACGCGTCATTCAGCGGGAGCATAATTTGCCAGTCAAAGCACTGATCCAGGAGGTCCCAACACGTTGGAACTCGACTTATTTCATGCTTGAGCGTCTCTTTGAGCAGTACATACCACTGAATGCTTATGTAATGTCAAGAAGATTAGTGGATCCTACTGTTAATCTTAAAAGCCTGACCGTTGAGATGTGGCAGTGGGACATCATTAAATGCTTGACAGAGATGCTACAACCTTTTGAGGTGTTCACACGTGCAGTTAGCAGGGAGGACTGTACTATGGGCCAAGCCATCCCATTGTTGTACATGCTCGAGCAACAGCTGAAGGAGGTCTGTGAAGCATACGAAGGTGACGAAGAAAAAGTTGATGCATGTACCTTGGCCAAGGCCTTACGCAACCGCTTATCTGTAAATGCAAGGCTTAAAATGATTGTGTCAGATCCAAATTACATAACTGCAACAATCTTGGATCCACGGTACAAATTGTTTGTCAGCAGTAGCGCAGTCATTCCTTTTTCAGATGGGGATGTTGCCAATTACAAAAGTTCCATAGCTGTGGAAGCTAATGATTTCGAAACTGAACGGCTGTTACTTAAAGGCCTGACAGTGCCAGCCCAGGACAGTCAAAGTACTCCAGGCCATCCTCCTGAGGCAACTCTGGCAAGTTCATCACAGCATGAGAGCGGTGCGTCCGCTTCCCAGCAGGCACCAACAGTACCAAAAGCAGCACCTGCACGATCTGATTCAGCAGACACAACCAAAAGCATAACTGCTTTTTTTCTACAGAAGGGAATGGGTAAGTCCGTTGCTGTTGCAAAGGGGAAAGAGGAGCAGCAAAGCCGAGCACCATTGAACACTGAGCGGATGGTTCAGGCCTATCTGGATGACACAACAGAGGTGTTCATGGAGCAAAGCCCATTGGTCTATTGGTATGAAAGAAGGAGACAGTGGCCAGTGCTGAGCAGGCTGGCGATAAAGTATTTGGCTTGTCCTGTAGCCAGTGTCGCCTCTGAGCGGGTTTTCAGTGCTGCTGGTGCCATTGTGACATCGAAAAGGACCAGTCTCTCCCCCAAAAGCGTCGAGAGGCTGACAATGATAAAAATGAATCAACACTTCATACCACCAGACTATACTGTACGTGAATCAGAGCAGGATGAAGAAAGCGAGCCCGAAGAATTTATCACTGCTGGGTTACATGACCTACTGCTGTCCGGACCCGCAGAGTTTGAGGACGAGCACCTCTTCCCTGACCAATAGGCTGTTAAATTGTGACTTTTTCCCTTCTTTTATTTGTGTTATTTATTTTCTTATTAAAAATGACTTTCTGGTGCATAACTGCTAATCTTAAAATAAAAAGCTCAACCAAATCCATCCCCACCACTCATTCTTTTAATGTACCTACTGGAGTTGCACACCTGTGCATTTTATTTTCGCTGTATCTTTTTTAGTTACCTCCTGGAGTTGCACGCCTGTGCATTTATGTTCCATGTTGACTGCACTCCTCAGAGTCTTGCTGCATCTTCTTGACTCCCACTCAAGTCAATACAATTCCATCTTGGCAGCCATACATTTGATGTTGTAGATGGAGTATAGTACAATAACAATAATGTAGCCTCTAACAGTCCCTCCATAATAAGTGAACCGTACATGACTACAGCCATCCTCTATTTCATTTGAAATCTGCAACTCATAATAACTGCCTTGCTGAGTCTTACTGTTAAGGCTACCACCTCTGTCTGCAGGCATTCAGAGACGACTCTTCTGTGTCAAAAGAAACTTGAGCAGGCATCCACAACTGAAGTCAACTTGTTGTGATGTTGACTCGCATTACAAAGGCTCGGCAGCATCTGTGATCAATCTTCTGACAGTGAAAGAGAAGAAGAGCAAAACAGGTATAAAAATGAATGCCATGCATTGCATGGGATGTATTTTTTGGCTGACTCTGAGCTAATGTGCATGGAGTTGAAGTATATTAGTAACTTCAGTTCAGACTCACGTGATAGCCAATTCTTCCATGTTATTTACTAATAATAGAAATTATTTACGCACTTGTGTTCCTACTACTACAGATGCAGTCAGGACTTAATTTATCTTTGCTGTCCGGCGGTTGGATCTGAGCTGATTGATGCACGATGTTTCTTGGAGTGGAATACAAGGTAATAAATAAAATACAAATAAGAGTCACAGCACAGTAGACCCAGGCTACTACATGTTTGTGCACAGTGCTGTGGTAGAGTACAATAGTGGTATGATTGATGACTGAGAATGACGCATTGATTTTGTTGATTAATTTGGTAAATGCTAGGTTGCTTTTTCAATTTCATTCACCTTTCTGTGGGTCTGAAATTTTTAGGGAAATGCAGTTTGTATAACGGCCAAACCTGTGTCGTCGTGGGCCTGTTGTTGTGTGCTTGCTCCTGTCTTTTTTTGTACTTCTACATTAAAAATGATATGCAACTAGTAGACTTATACAAATTGTATCCAAGCCGCCTCAGTCTGAAAGTCCTCTCATACGACTACTCCTCTTGTTTTGTATTGTTTTTTTATCTTCACTGTATTACAATTTGTTTAGGTCATTCACATTCTTTTGTATTTGCCTTTTCTTTTTCAGGCTGGACATCTTTCACGGTTCACCCACTGCTTTATAGTATGAGCATCAACTCTCATCCTTACCACAGATCCTCATCATCAAGCAATTGGATTGCGGGAAACCAAGAATCATATTCAGCGTGTCCTTTTCTTACGTCCATTGCTTACAATCATTAGCTAGCTGATCAACATCATAAATCATCGTCTTCATTGTTTTGCTTTTGTTGTCTCCAATCTCCATGCGTACTGTTTTTCTTTCTCAAACCTTTCCCAAAACCCCCGTACCCATCCATTAAACAATCCCTAACCCTCTTCCCCCGGGCTGCGTGGTTACATTGAGGTGTGATGTTTCTTACATTAAATATACACCAACAATTTGATCACGCGCTTGCTGGGGCAGATGTGGTCAAAGCAACAATAGTGAAATGTCAACAAGGCATGGCCAGGATCTTCTGCGGCTTCCCAACTCAAGCTCTGTGTATAACGCCAAATAATTTACCATTTAACATCAAACAACGAATGCATCTAATGAATTGGCGTAATTTATTTTTTGGGTTTAAAGTGTAAAGCATTTATGATTTAGAAAAGTTTGACGTTGCCGTGAGTACTACAAGTAACGTTGAACTTCTTATCTTCTCTTGCACTTTGTTTCCAGTCCCCAAAACCATTGTTTTGTTTCAGTTTAGCAGTTGCAATATTGGGTCACCCATGCAATGTACTGTACTTACTTATACTACCCCCACATTGTCTGTCACGCGAATGACTGTCTCTTTCTTTTTGTCGCTACTGGCAGGGTCTGTCTACTATCACAGAAGTTCTGATTCTGAACCACAGATTCTTCGCCATTGTCTTGGAAATCAAATGCAGCCCTTGCAGTGCCACACTTCATGATAAATCATCATCATCTCATCAGCAATCACAGGTAAGATAAGTTTGCAGTGAGGTATAACGCAAGACAGACTGGTCGTTCTTCTAATACTACCAATATAACTCGGTGAGGGTTTACTGCATCTATCTGTTTGCATGTTAAAGATGTGGGCAATATATTTTATTATTAAAAAGCACTGTCCGCCGACCTGCATGGCCAAATTAAACCTTGCGAGGTTGCACAACGTACATTCTTTGGTGAAACACTCCCCCCTCCAACCCCACAAGAAACGCAAATGAACTTCAAATGTTTTCTTTTTACAATAACTTTGTCTCGTTTATTTTAACATAATGTAATATATATATAACTAAAGATGATACAAAAATAAAATATATATAAATCCTACACCAAGCTGTCCCCCTACCCGCCTCCCCTAACCCCAACCAAATTCCCACGCTCAATGTCATGTAAAAAAAAAGTAAAAACCCAACACCCAATTCCCACCCACCAACAAAAGGATTGAAAAAGGGGCAAACAGGGTCCATCTTATAGCCGGCGGGCTTTTAAGTGTTGATCCACCAGGATCTTGACACGCTCCTCTATCTGTTTTTTAGTCTGACTGCTTTGAGCCTCCAGCCTGGCTACCCGGAGGAGAATTTTTCGCTGGAACTGGCGGCACCTACATTGGCAGCCATGTTGTTGTGGGGGGGTGGACGATGCAGGGAAAATCTGGCGGCGGGCGGCTGCCTGAGCACGCCGACGTACTCCTGCAGGCTTGGGGGCCGGGGCATTGGAAGAGGCAGCAGCTGCTGCCGCCGCCTCCTCCTCCTCCTCCTCGGCCTGAGCCACCAGCCGGCGGTAGGCCTCAACGATGGCCTGCAGTTTCCGCTGACGGGCCCGGACTGCCAGCTCCTTCCTGGTTGGTTTAGAAGGAGTAACTATAAAGAAAGAGACAGAATTGTTGTAATCAAAAATCCCAGCAAATAAAGAACGCAAAATGGATCCAACACATAGTGGGCGGCACAGTACAGTAGCAATAGCAAGCAAGTTGAGTACCTAAAATGTTGTTTTATCTATCTTGAACATTCTATTCTACGCCTTATATACTTCATTTGTCTGCCTTTTTGGCACGGCATTATGCCTGCCCTAGTAACATAGTATGGGTGTACTTGAACGGTCACATACGAACACCTGTCTTTTTCATATCTCGTTCTTTTATATCATATACTCTGTGCTTCCGGGAAAAGTGACAGTCTCAAACTAACATTAAATTAACAGTGGCCAGCTAGTACTAATAAATGTCTACTCTAGAGACTATCATTCTTTATATCGCCAACAAACGTTAGGTGGTTTGTGTTTCGCCAGCAACGACCCAGAATGCATCCAGTGGTCCCCTCCTTCCCTTGCCTTTGTGTTTAACCAAAACACCGCTGCCAACACTAGTATCCACTATCCACTAACCACCAATATTGGATGTGTCTCCCACCCACGCAGGCAGCTGTGTTTTCCACTTTCTATGCTTCCACAACAACCCACGCATCCAACTGCTCTCAAACACCTGCATTGCTGATTCCAAAGTATCCTTCTATATTATATGATTAGAGCTTTTTCCTTGCAACTTTCATCATACTTTAGTTAAAATCAATCTCATGTTAATCCATCGCGGTCATGTAATGTTGTGGATAAGACTTTTTTAGTCTGCCACCAACCTTTCACAGCTGAGTTGTAGTCACATAGAAGAGGCATGTATAACTAATTTTATCAATTCTGGCCGGTGGTAATGCTTTTGCTAAGCTTGGTAATGAGAACAGTGGCGTCATATATTGTCCAGTAGAACTTCAAGTTCACTATAAATATCAGAGTACAGTGAGGAAGTTTTCCCCACCCACCAAGTAATGCGGATCACTATTGAATGTAACTTACCATCGCCCACCGTTGTTGTCTCCTCCCCCGCTGCTGCCG
Source organism: Lissotriton vulgaris (assembly GCF_964263255.1). Taxonomy (NCBI): domain Eukaryota; kingdom Metazoa; phylum Chordata; class Amphibia; order Caudata; family Salamandridae; genus Lissotriton; species Lissotriton vulgaris. The sequence goes on along the minus strand of NC_141699.1, from coordinate 1,083,937,425 downwards.
GTGCTGCTGTAGGTGCCTGTGGTGGTCCTCCATTCCCCTCCGGGATCGCCTCTGCTGACGGCGTTGCAGCGCCGCTGCCCCCGTCGGCACTGGTGGATGGTACCGGTTCTGCAAAAATAAAAATAAGTAATTAAGTACACCTTTTTAGATGGATGCACAGCCCCCATTGTACTTGTTCACCAAGAACGGAGTTCTGCAAAACAGTTAAGTACAACGTAATCACTAGTAGTCCACATTGCCTAGTACAGCAGAGTAAGTAACACACTACACATATCAGCATTTATTTGGTATGGTATGGTACCCAAGCTCATCTCATCTATTCTATACTGGTACTCTAGTCCTTGGAAAGTTAGACTGAACCATGTAACCTAACCAGTTTACTTTGTACATCAATGACATGTCTACAGTTTTGCGCATGCTACCTCACAGCTTGTTGCGCAGTACGAGGAGACGCCTTTGAGGCCACATGATAGTTCAAAGCATACACCTGAAGAGTTTGGAAAATAGAGGCCCGTATTTACTTTTTGAATGTGGATTGTGGAGTCCAGTTTCCTTACAGCCTCAGGTTACACCTTCTTTTTTGCATGACAGCTAAAAAGTTGAATAAATGTATGTAATGTTTTCATACTGTCTAACGTGCACCACTTTTGTCATTATCTTTCGGCAGATGAGAAGATTTACTTCTACGAAGCAAAGATTTGCAGAGCTTACCAACAAGAGGCATATGCAACCAGTATACGTTCAATGGTGAGGGGTCTCGGACATTTCCCACATTTCCCTATCGTGCACTGGTAGCTGTACAAATGTAGGATACTTTTTATTGAGCCTTTTTTAACTCTGGATTTCTTCTGGTGGCCCTGCCCTTGACGTATTTGACAGAACAACTTAAAAACATTGATGTTACTTACTTAGTTACTTCTAACAAAATAAAGGTTTTGAAGTACCACATTGACTCGGGAGTATATTTTCAGTGTCTGTTGTCTTGTAGACTTACACGAGAGAGTGAGAAAAAGGGGGTTACTTAGGTTATGGATTGTGTAATAAAAAAAGCATTTGGCATCTTCATATTGGGGTTCAGGAAAGGGGTAATTGAATAATTGACCAATGACTGAGCCCATATAGGTTGTCGTTCATTGAATTGTGGGTTCCTCTGAGTTCTGTGACTGAGGTGTAAGACTGTAAGTAAGTAAGGTCCAACCTGCCTATCAACAACAACATCCAATTTTGGGGTGCATACATAGTTATGTATGTCACTGCATAGAAGAATACCCGCAAGAGTAGTAGTGGTATTCTTACTAACGCTTACAAAATAGTAGACCATTATCTGCATGCATACTTGGTTGGTGTCAATTGCCAAAGAAGAGACATTATAGAGGAAAAAGCATAAGACAGGAGTGGACCCTGTGCCTTCCGCTATTCGATCACAGATTTTTTGAAAAGATTGATACCTTAACTAAACAGTTAGGTGAAATGTCATTAATCGGTTGGAAAAAAAGCTCCGTTAGAAAGTTAGGGAAATATCATTGTTCCAAAAGAAAACACTGTTGGACTTACTAGGGACAGCAGCAGGATCCTCAGTAGAGGAGCTCTGTGCCTGTGGTTCACAATCACGTTCACCCGCCGACTCGGTCCCAGCCTTCTGCTTGCCCCTGGGTTCTGTGGTTCATGTAAGAAATAATAAAGAAAGAGAAAACATTGAGTGCTGTGAAACATAGACAGCAAGCATTTCAAAAACCACTGCTACAACATTAAAAGAAACAAACATTGGTCTACCAAATGACTACTGCCTTGCATGATTCACTGACTAGTGTACTTGGTGAAAACAAATCAAATGTTCCATAAACATTCTGATTGCAGATTACTAAGTAACACAGAGGCAGTGAGACCTGAACAACACCACAGATTCAAGAATGTAAGTAGCCATTTCTTTTTCATTTTTTGCCAGCAAAATACATAGATCGCAAGGAGGAGACAAGCTTAACTTTGTGCATACTAACTAACACGAAATTGTACGTTCATGGCATCATATTTTGTTTTGCTACTGACTGAATGCTACTGCTGCCCTACCCACTCAATAAACAAACTACATCAGTTCTATGGAGGGCTGAGGCAGGGGCAGCTATAGGCTCATGGTGGTCCTGGACTCCTGGCCAGGGAGCGTAGGTGGGGGGCCCGGAAGAGGAGGTCGGGGCGGAGCACGGAGGCCAGTGAAGAGGGGGGAGTCAGGGTGTTTGGAAGTGGAACAGAGCCGGAGGCACCAAATCCCTGCCAGGGGCCGCCACGCAAATATGTATCCATCCTCTGAGGATTATTAAATTAAGGATATATATTGGTGGGGTGGCCCCTGGCGTTTGGTGGCCCTGTGCAGTTGCACAGCTTGAACATGCCTAAATCCGGCCCTGGCTGAGGTAAGAAGAACAAAGTAACTTTTGCATTCATTGCCAGAGGAGTATTATTCATGCAGAAGAGAAGGCCGTGAAAAAAAGATACAATATGCATTGCAAACACGTACAATTATCCATCAACGGCTATTTCACTGACGGACAAAGGAAGGACAAGACTCTATTAATAGCATTAACTAACTTCAGTTCTCTACAATAAAGAAAATCTCACACCAATAAACAGCAAAAGCTAGCGCCAAATTGAACACGCAAGAGTCAGTGAAGATGAAGAAGCGCAGCATAGACCAGTGTCATACAATTACAGTAGATATAATAACGGAATACATCGGAAATGTAACTAGGAGCACCAGTCATTGCGTTACTTATTCAGCCAAGATTTACAAAGATACAACAACAATACTTATACTACTATAGAGATATAGTACACACACTTTTTCTTATTGGGTAGCCACTCACCAAGACCCACGACCTCGACGCCAAGCAGGTCCAACAGGTCCTGCTCCCGGTCCAAAATGTCTGCCCAACGGTGGGTCAGCTGGTGGTGGGTACGCCGGATACCGGAGCAGCGGAAGACTGCCCGGCGCACCTTCACCCACCGCCGGAGACGCTCCTCAATATGCTGGTAGCCGGAGCCGGGCCTGCCACCTGCTGCCAACATCAAGGGGAGGTGGCGCTGGATAAAAAAAACAAGGGCAGCCACCTCCTCCTCCCCAAAAAGTTGGCGGGGCCTCACCCCTTGGGGGCGCATTCTGCCGCAAGGCAGCCTAGTTTTTTGGGGCACTGGCGCCTTGCCCTTTGAGCCGCCGCTGCTGCTGGCGCCCTTGACCATGGTTCTGGGTGGAGGGTAGAAGAAAACTAAAAGTTCAAGACAAAAAGGTAGGGGAAAGAAGAAGCAAGGTAAAAGAACAAGAAGGAAGTAAAAAGCAATAGAAAAGTTGTAAAAGTAGAAATAAAATGAAAAATATAAACCTAGGCACAGAGAGAAATAGGTAATAACTAAAGAAAGTTAGAAAAAGTGGGTAAAAAGACAAGGATTAAAGAGATTTTAACAGGATGCAAAAGTAGGCCCAAAACCATAGCCAGAGTGTGTGATCCACAAGATGGCTGCGCCCATCGCGACCGCATGGGTAGGTTCGCGCGATATTTAGCGCGATCACGCACTTTTGTAGTGCGAACGAGAAGATGAGTTCCCGAACATGTCTTGCACAACGCGACCACGTTAATTGTGACCCGGAACAGGAAATAAGGGAACGCAAGCAGGCGGGACAAACCTCTGTGGTAATTTAGCGCGCTAGCCATCCCGAGCATGCAGGCAACGCCCCGAACACGCGCACCGCGCTCCCGAAGACGAAAAACGGCGCGCGAACGGGCCCAGCAAGCAACTCCGCATGCTTGCGGAGCTACGCGTAGTTCGCGGAGTGCAACTACGTCTTCGCGGAGCTCCGCGGAGTCCGACTCCGCGAACTACGCCCAGGGTTATTTTTAATGCATACGACACCGAATGTTGAAACATTTTTCAGACAGCGCAGTAGCACCAGTGCAAGATTCATAGGCACGCGGAAGAGTTCTGGTGCCACCTTAGAAAAGAGTCCCATGTACAGCCTGGAAGCTGCTGTGCAATGGTTCCTCAGTCACATATAGCGTGATAAGCTGTCTGTAAGGCCCACCACTGCCCTCCTCTCCTCTGATCATCTGTGTTACTCCCCAAGTTGAAAAGCTTTACAATTCCAGTGTTAAAAAATATCTCTCACTATTTTCAAATCCCAGCAAGGCATACTTAGCCTTTCATCCTTACGCGGTCGATAAAGTCAGTAACATTACATTGTGCATGTTGACAAATCATTAATTAGAATACCTTTTTTTACAACATATATTTGATTTGCTTTCTTTTCTGAATATTTTCTAAAAAAGGAAATCTTTTCTATACTGAAAACATGTTTATTAACTATTAGTAAGAGATATGTAAAACCTCTGGGGCTTATTTATGAGTCCCTGCGTCACTTTTGCGCCGCCGGAGCGTCTCTTTTTGTTATGCAGCAGCGGCGTAAAATATGAGCTCCGTTGCGCCATATTTACCAAGTGACGCATCTAGGCAGATGCTTCACTTCGTAAACCCCTGCTCTACTACAATATACCTGCGTCAGGTATAATGTATGCAGGGTGGGCGTTCCCCCGCAAGAATGGGTCGTAGGAGTGGCGCAGTGAAATCTATGAGATTTCGCTGCCCCACTCCTAGGACGCCAATGCGTCAAAACCTTACGCCTGCCTCTTGGCAGGTGTAAGGGTGACGCAGGCCCTTTCACACGGGGCATGCCCCATGTGAAAGGAACATTGCTGGAGTTGCAACACGCTTCCGACAAACCTCCAGCAATGCGCCACTTTTGTGCCGATAGATACATCAGTAAAACTGACGTATCTGTCATTCCTTGCAAGATGATGCGTCATACTGTAAATATGATGCATCATCGGTGTCGCAAGGAGGGCGTACTGAGAAGTGGTGCATAACTACTTTCACACAGCGATGCGCCACTTCTCATAAATGGGGCCCTGTATGTTTTTGAGCAATACCTTGAATGTAACAAACTCCCGCTCGATAGATGTATTTACAGGTGAAAGACAGTGGCTTCATCTGTCATCCCTGGCGGGAGGCCTTTGATTCTATCTATAGGGTCCCCTGGTGCCTGCTGTTTTCATAGCAGCTAATTGGCTGTTGGCCCTTTGGTGACGGTGCCATTGGTAACCATGGAAACAGACTGATGAGAGACCTCTTGTGCTTTGTCAGACAATCACCCATGCCTCAGACCTGCTTCTTTCTATTCCAAAAGGAGATTAAAACTATCTGTGCAGCCCGGATCATACCATCTGCGAATGAAAGCGAATACTGTCAAAACACAGCCTGATGGACAGGGCGACTGGAGAACACGTCACTCCCCAATCAGCGGCGGCTGGCACAGGTAAACCCTGGGGTGGGGACGGGGACGGGGCGGGAGTGGGGGTAAGTCGACAGATGAAGGAACAGGTGTAATTAAGTAGATAAATAACACCTATTCCATCATCTGTCGGCTCCCTCCCCTGTTGCTCCCTGCCCACCATGCTTACCTGTGCCGGCCGCCGCTGTACCCAATGAGTATTGGTGCCGAACGCGCCTAGAGCGTTTACTGATGGGGATTCTGTACATTACATTTTAGCTACATAGCTCTGCTATATTGGAGAGACCTTGTGAATAGAGAGTCTATTAAAAAATTCTGATCACTCTAAGCCTGAACAATCTGGTTTGACTTGATCAGCGAATACGATTTAAGGGTCTCTATTTTAAAACAACTTATTGTGTGTTCTGAAGATGGTCTGACGGACGATCTTTAGGAATAGATGGTTACATCATTGATCTGTAGGTTCCTTGGTGTCGCAAGAAGGGCACAGTGAAAAGTGTCACAAAGCTGTTTTGTTGCAGCGATGCAACACTTTTCATGAATGAGGCCCAGGAATGCGCACTATCTTATTGATAGTGCGTGTTCCTGCCTTTTTGTATTTGTCGCAGGGCAGCGCAGCAACATTCCTTGCAGCGTTGTCCAGCACCAAAACCTCTGACATGAGGCCCCAAGTATTTGCACCAGTTTTAAGACCAGCTATTTTCTGGTCTTAAAAAACATACTCGAATAGGACTTAGCAGCAGTTTTGGGGGGTTATCGTCGGACGGAAATTTCTTTGCAAATATCGCAAAGTGGGGTTAGTGGCAGTTTTTACACAGGAACGCCCACCTTGTATCTCATTTTCATTAAGCCTCGTTAACAGAAGTGGCGATCTTGAAAATGAACGTTTACGCTGGAAAAGGGCTTCGAAATGCAGTTAGCGGTAGTTTGTAAATAAAGCGATAAAAAAAGCCACGGTAACGTCCAAACATTTACGCTACGATGGCATTTAGTTGTACATATACCCCTTTGTTCTTTGGCCTGACCAAAAAAATATGTTGCTTTACCCACAATCTTTAAAATGGTTGTGAAATATGACGTCAGATTTACATATATGTAGATGTATGCACACCACCCCTTGCAGCAAGATGCATGCTCGCTTTGCAGCTCTCCATGAGCTGTGCAGCTAGCTGCCCTGACACAGTGAAGCCTCAGGTCAGATTAAGGCTGGGCACAGATTGGAGCTGGGGAGCCAGGTTTGAGTCTCATGTCTGCTCTGGGCAAATCACTTGATCTCCCCATGCCTACCAAAAATGAATGTGTCCTTGTGTAACATAACTGGTGCTCATGTAAACCGCTTGAATACATTTGGGTCGAGTTTTAGCTATATAAGAGTGCAAAAATATTTTTTTCTAAATGGCTGCAGCAGACACACTTGCATTGACATCAGCCATTTGGTTATGTTTTAACAAATGCCATTGAAAAATGGATGTTGGGCATATGCACGAATCCACATTGGCAAACTTTGACTAAATGTTTTTGTTTCCCATGCACAGCAGCAAAATCTCTTGCAATTAAAAGTAGAAATCTTAAAAGAGGCTAACAGCCCGGCCATTACTTACAATTCATAGGCTTTCCTGTCACTCTCGTTTTCTTGCTTCTCACTGGTCAGCAGCACCAGGGTCACGTCATTAGCTTTCACTTTCTCTTTCCTCAGCAGTTCCCTAGAGCTTGAACCAAGTACTGTTTACGGCTGACGGCTAGTGGCTGGTGGCCAGTGCCCTTCCACTGGCCGCACGCTTCTGGTCGGAGGTACTTTTTTCTGCTTTTGTCCCCACACTCCATACGAGTGCATGTGTTTATACTCCGTCTCCTCTTTTTTTTTTCAGTTTCATATAGTGTGAACTTGACCAGAAGGTATCCTAGTGCTGCATCTGTGCACCACTTGCATTACAGATGGGCACATTCGTTTTTAGGCACGGAGAGATTAAGGGGCATATTATCAAGCCCATTATCGCCGCTTTAGTGGCCGTTTTCAGCCATAAAGTGGCAATAATGGCATCGCACTATTAGCAAGGACACACTAGCGTGTGTTTCCTTGCCTTAACGCCGGGTACCCCATCGCCTCACCTCGCATCGTTAATGAGATGCAAGGTAGGCGTGGCCCTCACAACTACATCATAAAATATCAGTAACGATGCTTCGCTGTATTTACAACGAGACCCCGTCCGGTTTAGCGCTGATTTTTTCCGCGCTAACTCTGCCTTAGCGCTTGAATTTAACGTCTGGTAAATTCCACACTAAGGCATACCTTACATGGGGGGTGGATTGTGTGGCTAGGACCACAGGACCTATCATCAAGGATATCGCTGTTTCCCAGCGTTGTTGCATGGAAAACGGCGATATCCTCTCTATCGCTGGAATTGTAATCGCCTCGGTGATACGCGTTGTTAATAATGCGCTAACCGGGCGAAGAATTCGATCGATAGATGGTGATAAATAAAAAAGCACTAAACGGGCTTTGCAATATTTATTGCCGTCTACTGCTAATATGCCCCTAAGTAATTTGCCCAGAGTTACTAGTTGTTGAGTAGTAGTGTAACGAACCTTGAGCCCTCCCCCCATGCAAGATACGCTGATGGGTCCCCACCAAATGTCTTCTCACTCCAATAAATCCAGTAAATATATATATTGGTGGCCTGTATTATAGTGGACATATGGGATTACCCACAGTGAAACTAGCAGACGTAGAGTCTATTTATTATATTGGTATTTTGTGTTGAGGTGCATGATACAGAAAAGTTCATATTTTCCTGAAAAACATTTAAAAGTCCAATTTAAAACACATTAAATTTTTAACATCAACATACCACTTCAATATAAATTAAATCTATACCTAGCATAGAACCTAAAACCCACCCAAATTTGGGACTCCCAGCCACAATGTTCTAAGCTCATTTTGCAATTCAGTAAAGGCTTTCAGACTCCCCTTTCAGCATTAATTCTCTTAGAGCCGCCTGGCATTATCTTCATCTGCCCTATAAAATCATGTGCTTGGTCCCCTTCCTTGCAGGCCCATGGACAAAGGATTTTAGGAAACTGAAAGTGCAGTATGCTGAATGTTCCTGTTGTTCCAGTATGAAAACACAAAAACTTCGTGGACACAATGAAGGAAAAGATTTTCATGCTGTATATGTGTACAAAAAACCATCCATTAGACCTCTACAATGCGACAACACATTTTCCATTTCAGGTATGAGTAGTTGATGCGTTGCATTCTGGTTCTTGTAGTCCTGTCTATAATGGGATAAGCGAAATGACAAAAATCAGTTTGCAAAAAAAGATACATCTGACAAGAGCGTGCGAGATTGAGCTCTCAGCTTTACAATACTGCAACTTAAAATGATTATTTAAATATTGAATTCACGGACTCCTATTATGTAACACAAAGACAATCTGCTTTGTAGCTTACTTTGGTTTAAAAAAGTACACACAGTGCTTGGAAGTATTTAAGTAAAACTGGTCACTTTCGTTTTCACTGTTGTGATTTTATTGGTATATATGTGTCAATTATTTTTAAACTATATGTATTGCATGTTGCTTTTTACTTTTGCCTGACACCTTATTCAAAGCATGCCCGAGGGAAACAAGAACTGGGATTCTATCCAGAGCCTTTAATAGCAACATTGGGAAATCACTTGCAATGACTAGCATTTCATGTCCTGGCAGGTATTTCTTTCCCTTTTCAATACATAGCTTTAAATTTAATGTAAAGAAATCACTTTATAATGTATTTTCAGCTGCCCTAATGGCTCCTGACTGATAACTTAAGCAAACAAAGACAGAAAGGCAATATTAAAATGAATACAGATCACTCCATATCAAGTTCCACTTAAGAATCATTTGCAGGTCTTTGCAGAATATTAAAACACGAAGGGAGAGAGCTGGCATTTTTCTCTGGGAAAGAAACTTTACTTCTGGTCCAGTCATTTCTGTGCTTCCTCCCCCCCCTCTGAGATCAGCAGTACTATGTTGAAGATGCTCTCTCTCAGGGGGCCTCACCTAAGCCTAGCCTGGCAGGCTAGGTTTGAAGAGAAAGAAAGACCTTATTTTGTTTATTTCATTCCCGGATCTGCGTAGTGTCAGCTCAGTGTATGCTGTACCCCACAGTGTCTGCGGGGGGGGGGGGGGGGGGGGGGGTCCGTTACGCCCTAGATGCTGAGCTTCACGCCAAGACTCAGATCCTGTTCCCCAGCTTCAAAGTTGCTTGATCCAGCCGTTACGCCACATCTTCTCTCATCCTCTTCTTTGCCCCTCCACCCATCTGTTGTTGCTTCCTCATGTTCAACAACCCTTCAGTCCACTTCCCACGCTATCCGTTCCGCTCCCTCCCCGCACCTTCCTTGGTGTGGCTTGTTATGCACATGGCTTAATGTGAAAAGACAAAAAAAAGTGATATGACATGTCATAGCATTTTTTTAAACATCAACCCATGTTGTACAGCAGCCACTGTGCAACATGTCTTAAAACCATATTTACAAAATGAACAGATTTTGCAGAGGTGAATCCTACTGGCTTTGCCAATGCTTGTTTTTTTCTATATTTCGTTCAGAGACGACTGCTGTGGATGCTTGTGCATCCATGGTAGACATCTTTGAAGGAAATATATTGAAAAAAAATCCCATTCCTACATACCTGATGCACATGTTTTTGGATGTGCACTCATGAGCAGCCATCTTGGAATGGTCGGAACACCATTTTAGGATGGCTACCTGCTGATAGCATGGTGGCCACTAAAATAATAACAAAGAAAAGGGCTGTGAGGCAAGATGATGCTGAGTTGAGAAGGTGGGAAAGAGAGTGGGAGGGAGAGTAGGGTGATACAAACACAGGAATAGTCAGGAAAGCCATTGAATCAGGGGCAGAGCGGCAAAATAGACAATAAAGGTATCAAATCATGAGCAACTGGCTGACCCAAAGCCCACTATGGTTTATGTTAGGTATTCAAAACAATAGGTCTGCCTAGGAGCTGAGACCTAAACATTGAACAAGCCGGCTCTGAAAACACCGGGAGGAGACATGAGCAGCAGTGTGTCTTCTCTTGGAGCGCATGCTCCTTCTTCCACTATCAGGGTCTTCTTCAACTGCACAGTTCATTGACCCTGCAAGTATATCTGAGTACAAGCTTCTCAACTTATCTCAACAGAAGTAGCAGTGTCTCAGGGCAATTACATTTTGGGTCTGGTCTTGAGGCAGCTTTAGCTGGCATGCCAACCTCATGTAATCAAAAATCTTGAAATCATATATGGAAAATTCATAAATATTTACATACCGATCAGTACTTGAGTCAGAAATGAGGTTGAATTGGTCTGTTAATCCAAAATTAAAATTTAGTTTCAGCAAACTCTATGGAACAAGTGAGCAGCCCGGTATTTGAACATACTATTGAATCATAAATATCGAACTACAGAAATTTCGAATTTTAATATCGTGTCAGACTAATATCGGGGACATAAATATTGAATTTTAGGCAAGTGATATCGTTTGGAATTATATTGTTGTAAAAAATAAAAAAATTAGTTACTTTAATGTGTTTTAGTTCATATATTACTTGCATATGCTATGAATTGTTTGTATGATTATTGTTAATATTTATAAATATAATTGTTAATTTTAAGATATATATCGTTTTTATTTTCTTGTTAATAGTAATTTATACTGCTTTAGCGGGTTGTGAGGTTTGCAGGGGTACACAGTGGGACGTTAATTAAGTATAATTAATTAATAATTTAGTTTTAATTAATATTAATTATTTAATTGAAAATCACTTATGTAAATTGTGCAATTATTATAATTTCTAAGGTATATTTTAGATGCAGGTTGTTTTGTTTGTAGGAGTATAGGATGGGAAGTTAATTAAGTAAGAATGAATCCCTTTTTTATTAATTAGTTAATTGATCATTAATTATTTACATTGTGGAATTATGTTTTAAGTGGTATTATAGGTCTGTGTTGATTAGTTTGTAGGGGTATAGGTTGAGAAGTTAATTAAGTACTGTTTTAGTAATTATTAAACAATTGTTAATTATTAATTCGTTGATTGTTAATGAATTAGGTATACTGTATTTATGATTTTTTGCACTTTTTTAGGTGTAGGTTATTTTTAGGGGTATTAGGTGGGAAGTGTATTAAGTAATAATCAATTTTCTGTTAATTATCAATTTGCAATTAAATATTTTGTAATAAGGGAACATGGTGGGAAGTTATCCAGTTAAATAAAATGAACAGATATTTAATAATGTTTTAATCATTATTTTACATATATTTAATATGTTAATTGTGCTATTTGTTTATTTTAAATATATTTTATTTGTGTGTTGCTATGTTTTTGGGAGTATAATTTGGAATATGAATTTAATGATGAGTGAATTACAAGATTTTTAATTAATTACATATTTTAATAGTTCAATACATTTTTAATTGTTTTTTAACTTTATATATAAACATTATATTAATAGTTTTATATTTTTAATTAATTAATAGAGTTATCAAAATATGTTATACCTTTTAATTGAAATACGTTTCTACTGCTACACAGACTGGTGTGGTAATTGTAAACTTCACCCCTCTGGAGTCCAACACTTTCTCTAAAGTTGCACAGACTGGAGTGGGAATAGCAAGTTTTACGCCTTCGGAGTCCAACGCTTTCCCTATTGTTATACAGTCTGGAGTGGAAATAATGTCTATTTTTTACATAGTATAGTACATTTTTTTATTGTTGTTTAAATATATTTATTATTATTAGTTGTTTTTTAAATGTTATATTTTTTGTATATATATGTGTCTACATTTTAAGTTTTTAACTAATATTTTTAGTAATTTTTTTAAATGTTTTTATTTGTTTTAATTTCTGAATTTTTTAATGTTTTATTGATTTATATATATATTTAAATATACATATGTATATATATATATATGCTTTTTATATTAGTTAATTAAAAAACACAAAAGAACTTCATGTAAAATGTATGTATTTCAAAAAGGTTGTTTTTCATAGATATGTATAAAGTAACATACACACACGTTTTTATGTTTATATGTATATATTTATTTAGTTTATTAAATCTTACTTAATTTGATGTATTATACATTATATTATAATTATGTATTAAAATATTTAAGTTTTACTATTTTAAATTATGTTTGTGCAAAAAACATATTTTTGTTATATTTTATACAATATTAGTGTAAACGATATTTTTTATTCAATATTTTTTTACTTACCTTTATAAGTATAGAAAAACAATATATCTTTTTTTAATATTTTTAACGCAATATTTCTGTGTCACGATATTTGTATGTTAGATCCATCAGCCCACTTCAGCCACTGGTTCTATTGCTCTGTGAGTGAAGGTTTTTCTTTTTTCTAGTCAAAAGTCCATATCTGCTTCAAAGAAGCACTTAGGTGCCAGGACTGGTGAGACAAAACTTTACTCTGCCGGTGTTTTTCACTTTCCATTCGTTATCCTTTTTTATTGTTTTAGCCCCCTTTGTTTAAACTAGGTCTTCAGGTTACAGCAATTATAAGCCAACATTAGGTTCTCTATGTATCAATGAGAATCATATTTTCCTGCAATGTGTAAATGTTGGAATCAGCAGTGTCTGGTTGGCTGAAGGGATGCCCCCAGCCAGGAAGAACTATCTCTCCTGTCAAGGGCAGGTGATTACACTCGCCGTACAACCTGTGCTCACCCTTGGGTTAGCTTGGCACGAGCAGTCAGGCTGACTACAGAGGCAATATGTAAAGCAAAGGAACAGCAGCCACTCGTGATAATTACACTAAGCATCACAGAAGAGACTTCAAACAGGATTATGTACAAACGTTTGTATTCGACACACATATTCACGCATTATAACGTGACCATCATATACCTTTAGACATAAAACACATTCGGGAATATTGTTAACAGTACTAGGCCCACTCGTATTGTGATGAAGTCAATATTATGCACACTGTGTACAATTCCCAATTTAACCAGCCCTCTCAATTGAGATAGAGCACCCTTACGCGGTGCGTGATATCAGAATTGTGTACATACATAAAATTAGACCACTCTTTAACAGCACTGCGGGCCGGAACCACGCAATAAAACCCAATGTCAAAAGGTATTGTGCTTTTGGCACCAATCAACATATAATGGGGCACCGCCAGCTGGGGTCGTGATTCACAGGCGGTCCGTACATGATCACTACCACTCACACACACTCAGCACCACTACACGGTGTGACAGGTATAAGCCAGTCCATACATCACGCTCTTACACACACACACAAACTTAACAACCTAATGCGGTGTCACTGTTACGCAGCAGGTCAAGGGTTCACCCTCTGCAGACTCCGTGGCCCCAGCTTCCCTTCACCCTCTAGTTCACCTCAATTGTCCTATACACCCGATATAGAACATACCCAACCAGCCTCCCGGACACTGGGCTACACACAGCCAAAGTCACTGAGTCTGGATTCTCGGGAAGCAGGTAGGAATATGTAGCAGTTTTAATTAGGAGGTACACATCAACAAGAAGAAGGTTAGCAGCCACTCGGGAAGTTCACCCACAGGTCGCAAAACAACGAGTCACGCAGTCTCTTGACCCACTTCCGAACTGTCTCAGAAGCTTTTTTTCAACCCAGTCAGGCCTCTTGTTAGGATGAGGTGCCCCAGTCGGTACACAATGATCGGAGTCATGCCCAGGCAATCCGGGCAGTGTCAGGTGCACATAGTGAGGAGTCGCACCAGGCACTTTCAGAATTCTTAACAGGATGAGTTACAAAATTCACACCTCCCTGCAAAAGAGCTGCAATGACTGGTGCAAGTTGAGTTGGGTTGGGGTAGCACCAGGCAATCCCAGTCACAGGGCAAAGAGTTGCAATTCTATACCTCTCTGGAAATGAGGCACAACGTCTGGTGCAAGATGATACAGGTTGCACCAGACCAGTCCAGTCACGGACACACACAGGTGCAAGTTCAGCAGAGCCACATGAGGTAGAGTGAGGCACTACTTCGGGTACACCCTCACCTTCAAGGGCTGCACCCTGTAAATCGGACACTGCATGCAAAGCATGAAGATGGAATGTTGCATGAGAGAAATGCAGCACAATTAACAAAATGGGCCTTGCAGGGTCCTATGACCGGTAAATACGCTCACCACCACTAGACGCTAATGAGTGTCAGGGTACCCAAAGTACAGAACCACTTGCGGGCAGGGTTCCTGGGGCTTTGCCCTACACGATCCAGTATCCAGACACAAGCCTTAGGTCGACATGCACTCAACGCTACCAGTTTGGATTTCAGCAGCCAAGGTTGGCACTTGAGAGGGCACTGCTTTCCAGATGTCAGTCCCTGGCGGGAGATCTTTGATGTCAATGAGACCAATGAGCAAACAGGAGGCCCACAGTCAAGCCCTTGGAGAACACACTTCAGGGCATCACACTTCAGCAGGTCCTCAGCCCAGGCCAGTCTCTATTCGGACAGTTATGCTCCATGTGCACAACAGTCCTCTGGCAAAGGGCACTATGCAGCCCAGGTTCTCCAGTCCCACATCCCCAGAAGCATATCATACCTTTTGCTGAAGGATGGAGCCCATAGTTATACTATTGCACCTTTGAAGTTAGGGGGTGGTGTAGGGATTTCCTTTGAACCCTAGATGTCTCCCTTAAAATGTAGGACTTTCCACCTTGGGGCGGTGGAATGTAGATCCCCGAGAGGCAAAAACCTAGCTCTCCCTATCAATTCCATCCAAACCTCAAATGGCAGGGGTCTGTCGTTACCCTGGTGTGTGCATGGTTTATGGCTGTTGCCGGGGAATGCACAGATGTGCTCCCCGACCATTGGTCCTACTGGAACCAGGCACCATGGCACACATGACTCTGAGAGCATAGAAATGACCATATTCCATAAGTGGCATTTCTAGGCATGTTATGCCAACATCACCTTTACCATTGGAAAAGGTTTGGCACAGCGAATCCATTAATGTGAAACATTGAGACTCTGCTCCACTGCAATCCACTATTGCTGCTTGAAGTAATGTCAATCACTTACACATGCTAACTTATGGGAAGAGCAAGTCTCATTGGTAGTGAAAACACACACAGGTATTCCTTCCTACCTGGGCCCACATGCACTATTGCATGCACTTGGCAGGTCGGAGACACCTAGCATCTAGCACCAGAGGTGAAAGTGTGCCCACAAGTGCGACACAGGTTGACCCCTGATGGATGCGATTGCACACACCAGGCCCGTGACAGCGGACCAGGTGCCTTGCCACTTGCTCCATAGGTGCAAACATGCAAACACCGCCCTGCCCCGGCAGGCCTGACCAGGGTATTAGAACACGGGGGAAGCAGGGATACACTCCTCGACCTGCGTTGTCAGGCCGGGAACCTATCAGCAATGCCATAGGTGCCAGGGTGCAATCTTTGCCTTCAACGTCAGGCTGGACATGTATCTGACACAGCACAAGGGCCGGTGCGGGCACCCAAGCCTGTATGGCAGGCTAGGTGCTTAGACAACACTCCATAGGAGTAAGTGGGAATTCCCTGGTCTGCATTGGCAGGCCGGCCCGTGTTCCAGAACACCTGTCCGTGTGTCATCCTAACCTGTATAGGAAGGCACGCGTACTTCCACACTGCCTTGACAGTGAGGATGTGCTCAGAGCCTGAAGAACTGGCAACATCCCAGGAGGATCCCCCTGGGAAGAGCTGAACTCCAAGGCTGGTAAAGCCTCCCGTGGGGGTTCCTCATGGCCTGAGCATATGTACGCTTGCAGCTTTCAGCCTACCCCACCTTGTGCCCCCTCAGGGCTTCTCATGGCACGGGACAAGCCACTCAGGGTTGGCTGAGGCAAAAGTGTTGCAAATCTAGGTGGGGGCGCAATGGCTCCCTACTGGCCTCCGCTGACAGGCCCAGTACAAGGCTGACCAGCTATCTGGTGGGTGGCACACTCAGTACGGCGTCCCACTACCAGTCAGCGCTGTACCCGCCCTGGGTATGTGGTGTACCTATTTACAGGGCGCACAGAGATATCGCCCCTGAACCCATAGCATACGCAGCCCCTTCCCCAATGTGGAGAGAGTCGGCAAAGACTAGGAGGAAATAGTGAAACGTTTTGGGGTAAGTTCCCCAAGAGAAGGCCATGCCCAACAATAATAATGCTAAAAATACATGTTCCATGTACAACTGCCTGTCAAGAGACACCTGCACTGTGCCATTCCAATTACAGGGGATGGGTATTTGTTAAATTTATCATTTGTATTCCAAAGACATGGCCGGCATATTTAGGCATCAACATGCTTTTTTTTTGTGGCATATGGTTGCAATAAAAAAATCAAAAATTAAACACTGCATCATCTTGCTGAGGTCGGACTTATAGACTTTGCCAATGGTTGGTCAAAGATGCATGAGAAAAAATTGATGTACGGTGTGGTGTTTCTGCTGAGGAAAACCACGGATTGGTGGCAGCGAAGGGGCACATATCTATACAGTCTTGAGTCAGCTGGGGAACAGACATGGAGCCTTTGATGCTGTTGGCCATCCAAGCATTTCCTATAAAGGCCAATGCCTTGGCCACGGTGTAGAGGAAACAATGGGACCCATTTATATTTGGGCATACTACCGTTTGTTCTGCCAGGGCGACAGACTCAATTATTCCGTCGCCCTGATTGAGGGATCGCCCGCCAGATTTAGAAATGACCGCCAAGCTGGCAGTCATTTATAAAGAATTGCCAGGAACTGCCGTCACAGCGGTCCCCGTCAATGCATTTTGCTCTTTGGTGCAGGGCGCTATTTGAAAAAGAAAATCCCAAAACGGTGTTTAAAAAAATTAATAAAACACAATGTTCCTCGCCATGGGATTCCTCTCCGATGGCGAGCCTGACCGCCAGTGTTTTCCTGGCAGTGACGGGCAGTGAAAACTGACTTCTAATTCCGCCCATCTAAATCAGGTGGTGAAATCACTGGTCTTCCTCCGACGGCCCTTACTTCACAGGGCCGTTGGTGGGGTTTAATCCCTACCGAGAAGGAGACATCTCTACCTCGATTAAACCTATGAGCCACTCTCTTAGATGTCTGTTTGCACAGCTGGCAGCCGTCCAAGTATCTCAAAGAGCACGTGCCGCTAGTGGGAACTCGAACATTTCTAAGCTCGGGGAGTGTCAATGCTGCCCTGCAGACATGCTCAGCTTTTTTACACAGGAGCTCAAGTGGAATGCAGAGTTTCTTTAAACAGTCACGTGCTACTTTGGCTCAGCACGTGCCGCCACCCGTTTGCACGGGAAGAGCATTAGGCCAATGGTGGCTGAGGCTGAGGGGTCACGGTGGTCCTGTGGGTCACCAGGTCTGTGCATGAGAGGCCAAAATGGTTCCAGCATTAAGGAGGAGCAGGTTCAGAGCAAGCCTAGAAGACCTGGCCGAGGTATTCTAGGCTGAAAGATATCATTCAGTTGATCCCGAAGATGTACGCGGCCCTAAGCAGTATTGCACTGCGAGTGAAGGTGTTTCTTTCCACATCAAATGTGCACATCTGCATAAAAAGAAGTGCACTTTAGTGCCAGGGCTGGTGGGCTAGTACTTTCCTTTTCATGGGGTTTTTTCTTTCCATTTGTTATCCTTTTTAATGGTTTTAGTTCTCTTGGTCTAAATTAAGACTTCAAGTTGCAGCAATTATAAGCCAGTAGTATAACTAAAGTAAACCATGCATCAATGAGAATTATATTTTCCAGCAAAGTGAATTAAAACTAAATATGAATTCTATACATTTTCTGTGTACTCCTGCCTGCCAAGATGCACTGGTATTGTGCCATTAAAATTACTGCTGATGGTTATTTGATTAATTTAGTATGTGTACTCCTTTCATATGGCTGGCAGAATGTTTTTGGTGGCCTATGCTTTCAATAAAAATACATCAAACAAATTGAACATCCACTAGCTTGCTGAGTTCAGATCTATTGGCTTTGCCAATGCTTGTCAAAGATGCATGAGAAAATATTGACTTACGGTGTGTTGTAAAGTTTCTGCCGAGGGAAACCCTGGATTGGTGAGGAGAAAGGACACATATTTATACAGTCAGCTGGGGAGTAAGTATGGAAGATTTGATGTTGCCGGCCATCAAAGCCGTTGCTGTGCAGGGCTAACGGCGTGGCTGCGGTGGTGAGGAAACTATGGGCCTGATTACAAGCTTCGCGGATGGGATACTCCCTCACAAACGTGATGGATATCCCGTCCGCCAAACTACATTTCCATTATATCCTATAGAACTTGTAATACGGCAGAGTTATCCCATCCACCAAATTACCATTCCATTATATCCTATAGAACTTGTAATACGGCAGAGCTATCCCATCCACCAAATTAGCATTCCATTATATCCTACAGAACTTGTAATACGGCGGAGCTATCCCATCCACCAAATTGCAATCCCATTATATCCTATAGCACTTGTAATACGGCAGAGCTATCCCATCCACCAAATTACCATTCCATTATATCCTACAGAACTTGTAATACGGCGGAGCTATCCCATCCACCAAATTACAATCCCATTATATCCTATAGCACTTGTAATACGGCAGAGCTTTCCCATCCACCAAATTACAATCCCATTATATCCTATCGAACTTGTAATACGGTGGACGGGATATCCATCACGTTTGTGACAAACTATCCTATCCACCAAATAACCATTCCATTATATCCTATGGAACTTGTAATACGGGGATGGGGTACCCAATCCGCCAAGATCGTAATCAGGACCTGTGTCTTTTTGCACCGCTGGCGGCCCAGCCATAAGAACACTGAATGCATTTCACTCCAGGTATCTCGTGCCGTTCGTGGGAATTTGAAGATTTCAAAGAATGAGGAATTGCAGTGCTGCCCTGCAGATATAATCAGCTTTTTCACATAAGCTCAAGTGGAATGCAGAGTTTCTTTAAACACCCACATGTTACTTTGAGGAAGCGTGTACTGCCACTTGTTTGCAGTGGAAGAGCATTAGGCCAATGACGGATGGGACCGAGGGGTAGTGGTGGTCCTGTTGTTTGCCTGCTCCGTACATGAGAGGCCAAAATGGATCCAACATTAAGGTGGAGCAGATTCAGAGTGAGCATAGAAGACCTGCCTCAGTCGGGAGGTATTCTAGGCTGGAAGATATCATTTGAGTTGATCCTGAAGATATATATGGTCCTAAGGACAGCACTACAATGTTATGTTCTGACCGGAGTTGGCACATTAACTTAGTAGAATAAATTGGGGCACAGATTTGGATTTCATCCAGACAACAAAAGGTTGTGTCTGATTATCAGAAGTGCTCAGAAAGACAGAAGATATCAGAAGGCTCCCACCAAAGCCAGAAACGGTGAAACGATGGACTCTACATACACTAAACAAGAAACTTCTTCAGGAAGAAGGTAGATCATATAGAGCTGAATCATATAAAAGGGATCTATGACATAATATCGACAGACATAATATAGACATACAAACATATCGACATCAAAAATATCCAAGTTGTATCTACATAAAGGTAAGTACAAAAATATTGAAAAAAATATTGTAGTACAAAAATATCGAAGTAAAAAATATTGTTTTTTTAAATGTATTAATAATAATATAAAAATAAATAAAAAATACATATAATAAAAAAAATTAAGATATAAACATTAAAACATATTTAAAAAATAATAACTAATACAAATACATTTAAAATAAATTACAAACTCTACATATAAATTGATATATATACTTAGTCCACATATTGCATGAGTAGGGAAAGCGTTGGATAGCGCAGGGGTAAAAATTACTATTCCCACTCCAGTGGGTGCAACAGTAGGGAAAGCGCTGGATAGCGTAGGGGTAAAAATTACTATTCCCACTCCAGAGGGTGCAACAGTAGGGAAAGGGCTGGATAGCGTAGGGGTAAAAAATACTATTCCCACTCCAGAGGGTGCAACAGTAGGGAAAGCGCTGGATAGCGTAGGGGTAAAAATTGCTATTCCCACTCCAGAGGGTGCAACAGTAGGGAGAGCGCTGGATAGCATAGGGGTAAAAATTACTATTCCCAATCCAAAGAGTGCAACAGTAGGGAAAGTGTTGGATAGTGTAGGGGTAAAAATTACTATTCCCACTCCAGAGGGTGCAACAGTAGGGAAAACGTTGGATAGCGTAGGGGTAAAAATTACTATTCCCACTCCAGAGGGTGCAACAGTGGGCAAAGCGTTGGATAGCGTAAGGGTAAAACTTACTATTCCCACTCCAGAGGGTGCAACAGTAGGGAAAGCGTTGGATAGCGTAGGGGTAAAAATTACTATTCCCACTACAGAGGGTGCAACAGTAGGGAAAGCGTTGGATAGCGTAAGCATTATATTGACATACTCATCAATTACATATTTAAAAAAAAAAAAAAAATTGCAATATTTTATTTACAAAAATATATTACTAAATACTAAATATTTATAAATAATATGTACTTAAAAACAAAATATTACTTCCCACGCTACTCCCCCTTTAACACACAACACACTACACATACAAACATACACAATTAATCAAAATATCAGCTAATCAATGAATAACAATTAATATTATTAAATTGATGTAATTATAAATTAAGTAATTAACAAATATTAATTACCAATTAATAAATAATTACCACATATGAATTAATTAACAACATTTACAATAAGATTAAACAATATTTATTAATACATTATTTACAATTATTATTATTAAAATAATGTAAAAAATACGAATTACCAATTAATAATTAACAATTAAATATTACTAAATACCAATAAATAAATACAACTCTTTAATTAATTTAATTTAATTATTTCACACCCTATTCCCCTATAAATCCACAACCAACTACACATAAATAAATCACATCAAAATATTAATTATCATTTAATCACTTAATAATAATTTACCAATTAATTATTGATTAACAATAACAAAAAAATTAAAATATATTAAATCTAATTAATTTAATTAACTAATTATTAATTATTAATTACCAATTAATATTAATTGACAATTAATTATTATTCAATAATATTAAAAATATATTTGTTAATTAATTATAATTAAATTACTTCCCACCCTATTCCCCTATAAACCCACAACCCGCTCTAATACTAAAACGCAAAATGCTAACAAAATTACTAATTTCTAAACATACTTTAAAAAACATGTTTAACAAACATATAAAATACATATAAAAATACATAACACTAAACAAAATTTCGATATTAGTAACATCGATATATTTGACATCGATATTACTAACATCGATATTACTTACCTTAAAGTCGATATTCTGTCCATCGATATTACTGCACATCGATATTCTGTGCCATCGAAATTAAAACATCGATATTGTTGTATTTCGGTATTTTAATTTCGATATTTTGGCTACTCACCATATAAAAGGCGTCTACATTGATAAATGCGCACAAAGTAATACACTTTGCCCTCATCAGTGAAGTAAGCTGCCACAATTGCAGGGAAAAACGCCAATTGAAAAGGTGCAAAGTATCTTCAGAACATTGATGTCTCATGCAAATTTCTCTGATCTTCTGTTCCGAAGAGTAATGATAAAGGGGCTGATCTAGAGTTTGGTGCATGAACAATGGTCACTTATACGTGCATTATATCCTATGGCACTTGTAATAAGGCAGACGGGATATCCGTCACATTTATGAGGAACCACCCATCTGCCAAACTCTAAATCAAGCCTATAGACTTATTGCCAAATTATAGATACCTGGATTAAAACTAATTCGGCACCAGATATTGTTTTAATGCATCCAGCAAATTACACCTCAGTACGCTGGTCTGAAGAACGTGGGTTACCCCAATTAAACAAATATGGTCAATATAAATGGAGAAATAGGTAAAAGAGGAAGAATTTTAGTGTGCAAGCCTATAACTTCAGTCCTCATTACAAGTACTGCAAAAACTCTGTTAACAGTGTATAATTTGGAAAAAGAAATATATGCAAGAAAGGGCCGCAGAGTTAGAAAGAATGAGAATTTGAAGGCGTTTATCGAAGTGGGTCAACCCATCAAATGCGTAAACTTCACATGTCACTTTAATGGGCGATTTAGATTATGAGTTCGGAGTTGATTGCTGCTATATCTAACAGGGTATAATATGGAAGAAGTTATATATGCAAGAAAGGGTATTCGCGTTAGAAAGAAGGGATTGAGAAGTTGGAAGCATTTATCGATTTGGGTGAATCAATCAAAAGTATAAACTGCACATGTCAATTTAAGGGGTGGTTTAGACTATATGTTCGGAGATGATTGCTGCTACATTGTACCCTTACTGTCACTTAGGAATTTCTGTGGTTGGTTTTATGATGAATTATAGTAATTTGGTATTGATTAGAGTGAATCGTCAGAAAGTCTGCAAGTGATGCCGTCTAGTTCACTTTTGTATTTTCTCTATTTATCAGCTATGGATCCTTCTATATGTAATTTATTGTGTGGGGAAGGTTGGGGGTGGGGGTTAGCTGAGGGTTGTATAAATATGCAAAACCTAAAAAATATATTGAAGAAAAACAAATAAAACAAGTATTGCAAAACTGTATGGACCCCCCTAAAACCAAAAAGAGAGAATTCTGAGGAAGATGCTTTAGATCTGACCAGCATGCTTTTGACATTTTACTCCAAGAGCTTCATCTATGTAGACTTTTGCCTGTGGACCAGTGACAAAAAAGATGCCCTTACTAAGTAATTAGTAAAACGTTTTACAACATAGTATCAATATTAGTAAAATAAATAGCTAGTATATAACTTTACTCATAAGGATGGAGTCTTTGAAATCAGTTTTTGGTGAACATATCGCCCACTGACAATGTGAAACAAATCATGATAGACAGGTCAGATCAAAACATCTCAAAGGGCATCTAGTTATCCTCAAAAGTGCCATGAACAAATTTAGGCGAGCAATGGTTATAAATATTAAGTACCTTTGTAAATTGACTAAGGATAATATTAACCATGTTATTCATTTGGACCTCAGCATTTTAGTAGCTACCAATAAGAGGACACCGCCAAAGATTTAAATCGAATGAATGGTAAAGACAAAGAAAGAAGAATGTTGGAAAATGTATTTACCATGAAACTTCAGGTTGAAAAATCCATTCTTTGTGAAATCCCAAAAGAATGACAATAATAGAAGTACTTTAGAGATAACAAATGACTTCAAATTTTTGTGGCACACATTTACACAAATTATGTTGGACCTAAACAACAGTGTTATTCAACAAGGGGATAATACGGAGAAAGAACATATTTTGGGTGATTGCCCGTCTTGGTTCTGCACCCGTAGAACACAAACTATCCTTGTGATTTCAAGGATCCAGTGTTGTTGACAGCGGCCACAGGTGATGCAAGAGTGGTCATTGATAATCGGCACCTTACATATTGAGATCCTGCTACTCTTCAACGTTCCGTCTGTTGCTCAAAACACATGCTGTAGTAATAGAAGAAACGCTGAAGTGGTTCAATCGTTCTCACTGAAAGTCCATCAAAAGGGAGTCTGTGTCCTAATGAAATACATTTCTACCAGTCTGTGTGATGATCAGCAGGCCTTATCCCCTCACTAGTCACTACTTCTTTTTAGTCTTTATTTAAAACTATTGCATAACTTGCTTTTGGATTTTCAAATTTACAGACAACTATGTCTAAGATTCAACCATCCCGTAAGAGCACATTTCAGCCTTAACATCATGATTGTGCATATAGGACAAAGGTTCAGTGCAAATTTGTTTTATACAGACTAGTAACAATTGTACTGTCACAAATTAGTTTAAATGTTCATAACAAAATTGGCATTAGTTCATTACAAAATTGAATCATGGATCATATAGATTTACCCAATATAACCTGATGTGAATTTCCAGTTCCGTTTGTTCATACAAAGGTTTAAATGAACAGTGGCAATTTTACGAGCACTAGTTCTACTTAGACGATCAGTCTTTAAACATATTTTTGTCACAAATCTAATTGAAAGTCTCAATGTTGCGACCCAATAGGCGATTTTTGGGGTCTTCTTCAGGCATGGATGTACAAGGCATAGCTCTTGAATTTGTCTCATTGGTGAAAGACCAGGGATGTCCTAGGACAGAATGGCATTGTAGCAGGTGCTGTGACTTGTAATGCTGAGTATCCATGAGCAACAGCAATTAGATATGCAATTAGGGCTTGGGGAGTCCACAGATCATAAATATTCCCAAGTGCAAATTTTCAAATGAACTGAAACAGCTCTGTAAACAGGGCAGCATGGAAATGTCATCATTGTAAAGGAAGACTGAGGGAGTACACAGGATGTCAAGCTGGGAGGAAGCGCTGCTTATTAGACAGTGCTTGTTTAACGTTGAGCAGTGTTTACATTCCTCTGTTCATGTTATGCAGCTAAATGCCACACAGTGAGGCACATTGGTTACCTTGGTGAAAGATTCAAATCAGTTCAAAAGAATGGGACAGCGTGGAATGTTACTGTCCACCCTCAAGCCAGTCCACGACCAGATACCATAGTTATGTCACTCAAACTCAGCCCTAGGATATGTGACCCATAATGAGTCCCAAGGACAGTCTCAGGGGCCTTTGACCCAGGGCCAGCAACAAAGATTACTTATAAAGTTAGTTCTCCAGGTTTCATATGTGAATTCCAAGGTCAATTCCAAGAGGCACCCCCAAGGTCCTCTGCTGCCAGCTCCACCCCAAGGCCAAGCCCCAAAGGCCTGTCACCCTTGTTTAATTGAAAGTAGTTTAACAAAAGGGCCATCCCCCCCCCGATGAGTATCTCAAAGTTGCTCTGGCACATTTCATTCAGAGAAGCTTGTACATTTCACTGTGGTGATCTTGTGCATCCTACATAGAGGAGTTTGTGCATTTCAAGAACGGCAGCTTGTATAGGTCACTGAGGGAGCTTGCGTTTACTTCTGGGGGGCTTACTTACCCCATGGAAGAGAGCTTGTGTGTTTGACTGATGTGATTGCACCTTCAGCTTCAAATATCATAGTGCCATCCTCTCGGGTCAATTGCCTAACCAGCTGGGCCTGAGAATAAATCTCAGGAGATGGAATAATGTTCGGCCTGGCCTCTCTGATTCCCGTAAGCACGCGCTTTGGCATATTAATGCAGATGTTTGCTTTCGCTGTCTGCAAGGGCATGGTATTCCGTTAAGAAGGAGTAAAGCTCCACCAACGTTTGCAGATCTACATCATTCTCTAGCTGTCAAGGTTGTTGTTCCTGCAGATCTAACTGGCGCCGCAGGGTTTTCCGGATTGATATTTGTTTAGAAATACACATTCCTCTAATGTATACCTTAAGGGATTCCCACACTATGCCCACCGAATCTATTGAAACCCTCAGTTTCTGCATAGAATTCGGAAATGTCCTGGAACAAGTTAGATCGAAACACTGGATCTGTCGGTGCCTCAGGAGAAAGTCTCCAGGCGAAAGCCGTGTGCTTGGAGGCTGGGAAGGGTAAGGAGTTTGGCAGAATGGTTGGGTAACGTCCTTGGGAGGTGTTCTATGCATGTGGTCCAGCTGCATAAGTCACAGGTACCTAGCCAAAAATCCTTTATGGAACCAGGAACGTTAGACCGTGGATATGTGTACCATAAAATGCCCTATTTGGCCCCATTTTTGACTCAGGTTGGTATGACTTACTTCTCTTGATCTGTGCAATTTCTGATGGTAGCTTAGCACAAGCATTTTTAAAGTTCACCAGACACCAGCACTATCTTCTCCTCTTCCTGCTTTCCCTGTGATTTGTTGTTCTCTGTCCATCTCAGGGCGTAGCTATCATTGGCGCAGCAGGTACAGTGGTACCAGGGCCTAGGGGTGTGGGGTGTCTATCATTTCCCAGTCAGGAATCTCCTTTACTGCCTAAATGGGATAAAAATGCCCATCTTCCTAGGTTGAATTAGAGATCAAAACACCATTGCTATGTCCATGCCTCCATCTTTACCAATCTCTTAAACTCTCTCCCCACCTTTCTCAGCTCCAAACATCTCTCCCCTTTCTCCAGCCCTTCCCCTTCCCCTTCTTTCTCTCTGTATCTTTTCATTCTCTGAAATCATTCCCCATTTCCATTGTGTTTCCCTATTTCTACCTTCCTTTGGTTGATTTGTGCTTTTTGGACCTCAGGTGAGAAAGATGGTAAGTGATGACAACAGGTGTCGTGTCCACATGATGGTTCCACAGAGGGATAATCTACCATAAACAGGGAATTGCAGAGGTCATTGAGCAGGCTCAAGGGGAACAGCAAGTTAAAATGAAGTGGAGAAGTGCAGAGAAGGCTAAAACAGAAAGCAAGCGATGGGAGGGATACATCAATAACCAATCTAATGCAGAACCTCTAGAATGGTAAGCAGAGGGTCTCCATTGAAATAGGATGATGGGCTGTGTCAAACACTGCAGAGAGAGGTTGAAAACAAGCATTGGCAAAATCATGCAATCTGGATTTAGTATGCTAATGCAAAAGATGTCTATATTTGAAAAGTAGTCCCTCACACAGTTCATTGCAAGCATTGGAGTGGAGTTTGAAGGATATATTCAAACAGGGAATTCCATATGGTGAGAGATGAATTCTCCCCAGGGCTGCGCCAAGAGGTGATAGACAAAGTCTCAAGTCAATGTGTGAAAGAGGCTGCACGATGAAAGCCAATGGTTGAGGGGGAAGACCCAAGATCAACTCTGTGCATTTTGTAACCTTTAAGGGCATAAATATTAAAAAGTAGTGAAACGAAAGGCATCAAGCTATGTGCGTACGAGAAAAGAGCAATGCAGAGGCGTAGCTACTAAGGTATGGAGCTATTGCTCTCCTCCCCAGCCCAGGTGCACAAACAGGCTCCCCAGCAGCACATTCCTTTGCACCATTGTGGAAATGTTTGTGTGCGAGGTCTGTTCAAAAAAAGGGGTTGCTGCACTGTTCCTAAAAGGAGGGGAAAGTTAGGAAAAGCTGACGTGACCGAAGGTGTGAGTAGTACACCTTTGGGCATCCATTTTGTTGGATGTATTTGCCTCACACACCCAAAAGGGTGTCATGCTTCATCATTGGCGGTTGCTCCTCGTCGGGGGGGCGGTGCAATCCCCGACGGGCTCACCTCGAGGAGGGGCTCTTTAGCGGAGATCTTTTTTATCCAACTGCCCTCTGATGAAGTGCGGGTGTGTGGGTAGGATAGCAGGTAGGCTTGGTGTGGTGATTAAAATGCAGCAGGGGGTGCCGGAAACAACTTTATTCTGGGGGTCCCCCTACTACAATTAAAAACTGTGAAAAAAGGGGGGCTCGCTAGGTGTCACCACGTTAGGTAGAGTGACCCTAGAGAAGCCTTGAAAAACAAATGGTCAACATGTTTCTCGCACTTAGGTTAGTCACCTGCGATTCATCAGGACCTTGTAGAGGTGAAAGAAAAAGAACTCAACAACATGCCAGTGTCATGTATGTGGTGTAGGTGTATTTTACCTTGGTGGAAAGTCCTATGCCTAATGGTCAAGGTCTAAGAGCCACATGAGTGCTCGGCGGGTCAGTTCAACGGGGTTAAGCCTTCAGGTGTAGCTTAGTCAGCCCGTGACCGCGTGGATGCACCTACCCATCTCCGCCGAGTGCGAGGTCTAGCATACATTTTGTACTGGAAGGATACCACTCTAGTACAAAATACTGGGCTTAGACTAACTTTAAAACTTTTTATGTAATGGATGTATGCTGTACAGTGCAGCATGCTTGCTATTTGTGAAACGTTTGGAGAAATTAAAGCATGCCTCCTTGAGAACACCTGCCTCAAAGAGGCATTCCTATTTGATGTACTGTCCCTTCTACCAATTTTTGTAGATTGTATTGTAATTGCATTTATATAGTGCTTACTACCCCTTTTGAGGCATCAAAGTGCTTTTCCGGCGAGTAGCATGGAACCCATAAAGCATGTCTCCTTGGGAACACCTGCCTAAAAGATAGTGCCTTACCTCAAAGACCACTGGATGTAGCCTGCAGGTACAAATGTTCCATCTATGGGATTTCCTCTTGATGCAAAGTATATTTGTTGAGGGTATCCTGGCCCTGAGCAGGGGTGCGCGTAGACCGGCCTTTAGCAGGATGGTTAATTGAAAAGTTAGGTCTTCAGCTTCTTGTGGAATTCTAGAAGAGTGGACAAGGCTCTAATATGAAGTGGGAGGCTGTTCCACTCTTTAGGAGCAACGTAAGTGATCACCTGTCCTACTGATCTAGTTCTTTGTATGTCTGAGAATGTGTGGGAGTAAGTGTTCTCCGGAGTAGAGGAATCTGGGTGGTTGGCGGAGGGAGATGCATCTGTTCAAGTCTAATGCCTTAAATGTGTGTATAAAGAGTTTATATTGTCTTGAATGTGTGTATAAGGAGTTTCTAGTGCCTTGTATGTGTATATCAGGAGTTTCTAGTGCCTTGAATGTGTGTATAAGGAGTTTCTAGTGCCTTGAATGTGTGTATAAGGAGTTTCTATTGTCTTGAATGTGTGTATAAGGAGTTTCTAGTGCCTTGTATGTGTATAACAGGAGTTTCTAGTGCCTTGAATGTGTGTATAAGGAGTTTATATTGTCTTGAATGTGTGTTTAAGGAGTTTCTAGTGCCTTGAATGTGTGTATAAGGAGTTCCTAGTGCCTTGAATGTGTGTATAAGGAGTTTCTGGTGCCTTGAATGTGTGTATAAGGAGTTTCTAGTGCCTTGGATGTGTGTATAAGGAGTTTCTAGTGCCTTGGATGTGTGTATCAGGAGTTTCTAGTGCCTTGAATGTGTGTATAAGGAGTTTCTAGTGCCTTGGATGTGTGTATAAGGAGTTTCTAGTGCCTTGAATGTGTGTATAAGTAGTTTCTCGTGCCTTGGATGTGTATATCAGGAGTTTCTAGTGCCTTGAATGTGTGTATAAGGAGTTTCCATTGTCTTGAATGTGTGTATAAGGAGTTTTTATTGTCTTGAATGTGTGTATAAGGAGTTTCTAGTGTCTTGAATGTGTGTATAAGGAGTTTCTAGTGCCTTGGATGTGTGTATAAGGAGTTTCGAGTGCCTTGGATGTGTCTATCAGGAGTTTCTAGTGCCTTGAATGTGTGTATAAGGAGTTTCTAGTGCCTTGGATGTGTGTATAAGGAGTTTCTAGTGCCTTGAATGTGTGTATAAGTAGTTTCTCGTGCCTTGGATGTGTATATCAGGAGTTTCTAGTGCCTTGAATGTGTGTATAAGGAGTTTCCATTGTCTTGAATGTGTGTATAAGGAGTTTCTAGTGCCTTGAATGTGTGTATAAGGAGTTTCTAGTGTCTTGAATGTGTGTATAAGGAGTTTCTAGTGCCTTGAATGTGTGTATAAGGAGTTTCTAGTGCCTTGGATGTGTGTATCAGGAGTTTCTAGTGTCTTGAATGTGTGTATAAGGAGTTTCTAGTGCCTTGAATGTGTGTATAAGGAGTTTCTAGTGCCTTGGATGTGGATATCAGGAGTTTCTATTGTCTTGAATGTGTGTATAAGGAGTTTCTAGTGCCTTGAATGCGTGTATAAGGAGTTTCTAGTGCCTTGCATGTGTGTATAAGGAGTTTCAAGTGCCTTGAATGTGTGTATAAGGAGTTTCTAGTGCCTTGGATGTGTGTATAAGGAGTTTCTAGTGCCTTGGATGTGTGTATCAGGAGTTTCTAGTGCATTGAACGTGTGTATAAGGAGTTCCTCGTGCCTTGAATGTATGTATGAGGAGTTTGAAATGCGTGCATTTGTGCATTGGGTGCCAGTGGAGCTCCCTGAGATGCGGTGTCATGTGGGTTGTGTGTGATCTTAAGGATGAGCCTGGCTGCCGAGTTCTAGATGGTTTGCAGTCTTCTGGTGGGTTGCCTGGTGATTCCTCTGCAGAGGGTGTTCCCATAGTCCAACTTGCTGGTGACTTGGGCGTGAGTAATCATTTTTCTAGCGCTGCTTGGGAGCCATTTGAAGATTTTCCTCAGCATCTTCACTGTGTGGAAGCACGATGCAGTGACAGCGTTGACTTACACTGCCATGTCCAGTTCGCTGTCAATGATGTTCCGAGGTTCCTGGCATGGGTGCTGGTGTTGGTCTGAATTCCACCAGGCACCAGTTGAACTTCCGTGGGGAGGTGTTATTGCCGAAGAGGACTACTGTCTTGTCTGTACTGAGCTTGAGACAGCTGACTTTCATCCACTTAGTGAATTCAGTCATGCAGGCGATGAACTTGTTTCTTGGGTTGGGGGACTTGTCCGAGAGGGAGAGTATGAGTTGTGCGTCATCTGTGTAGTAGAGGATGTTGATCTTGTGAGCACGGATGACGTTGGCCAGAGGGATCATGTATGCGCTGAAGAGGGGGGATGAGCGATGAGCCTTGAGGCACTCTGCAGATGACTTTTTTGGCTTCCGAGAAGTAAGGTGTTAGTACACAAAGCAGCGCAATGCCCTATCTCTATTACTTTCAGGCAGTGGCGGCTGGTGCAGGTAACAGTGGTGAGGCATTGGGGTGGGGTGCGGCGGGTTGGGTGGAGTTGTCAGACTACGACGAGGGAAAATAACATTTAAAAAAAGAAAACCAGTGACCTTGCGCTTGCCGCATTGCCAAGTCCGCGATGCGGCGAGCGCAAGGTTAGTGTTTTTATTTTTTTAAATTTTATTTTCCCTCGTCATCGTCTGTCGACTTCCCTGTCCCACCCAGCCGCACCGCCTCACTGCTCTTACCTGCACCGGCCGTCACTGCCTTCAGGGTGAATTTCCAGCAGAAAAACGATTTGAAGTAGACAGTGGATAATTCCTCAAGAATATTGAATGGTTTGTGTCACTTTGCACCAGTGCCAAGTCTTGATAAACCTTCAACATGATCTTTTTGACAGTTATGCTGTACAACAGAGACCTAAATATAAGAACAGAGATTGTTGTGATTCGCAAAGATAAGGAAGGTAGAGACATGTATAAGCATTTCCAAGGAGACTGTTCATCCGTCACCTCTTCTTGACTGTTTACCTTTGGGTGACCCACCCGAGGTGGAGTGATGCTTCTGCCCAGAGGATTACCCTGGATGGAGACAATAGAGTTTGCTCTTTTGTTTCCTCCCTGCAACAAAGAGCTGGTAATCTCCTCCTCAAACAAACCTCTCTGGCGTCAGTAATTATTGCGCAATTGAAAGTGCGCTCATATTTCTTCTACACTGTTTCTCTTCTCAAACCACATGAGTGGTTGCAAAGTGCATCATTCATGCACAGAGAACCACAGATCAAATGTTGAAGGATCCATTGAATAAAGGATGCATCTATTTATTTTGTTTAATCACCAGGGTATTAAGATCATATAGTTAATGCCCTGTAAGCTTCAAGCTCTCAAACTGTGCCAAGTGCATCACACTGCTGAGCTCCCAGCAGCTTCCTGCCACGGTCAAGAAAGTGGAAGGACAGGTAAGAGGAAAGAGGCTAGTAGTGGGGGATAAAATCCACATTTTTCAATCTGCGGTAAGCGGACGCGAAACTGTGGACACGCGGCCGTTTCCACATTCGCATACCCCAGATCGAACAAACGTTGGCAAAGCCAGTAGGTCTTGCCTAGGTAAGGTTTATTCACTGTGTAATGTTTTTTAGGTACATGTTGCAGATGTCTGAAATAATATAAAAAAGCTGTATGACACAGCCAGTGTTGTCCGCGTTATACACCCTAAAGCATCACTGTAATAGAAGCTGTAACCTATTGGACTTTTCTGTTTTTGTTACATGCAGCACGTTTATATGGCACATTTTCACAGTTTTTGTTTGGTCCCAAATGATTCTGAATCTGGACACACACACCTTGGCAAGGGCATTCTCCATTCTATAGCATTAGCACTTCAGCCGCTGTAAACGCTATGGGCCATATGTATCATCAACCTGATTTGCGATTCTCAAATAGCGATTTTTTAGAAATCGATATTTGAGAATCGCAAATAGGGATGTATGTACAAAATCGCAATTTTTATGCGATTTCTTAGTATTCCTTAATTGAGATTAGCAAATTACGAATCACAATTAAGGAATACTGCTTGTTTAGCTGTAAAATATAGCAATAAGCGTTGTTCGGTGGGTTTCCTCGACCTTTTGGCCCCTGTGCCACTGCACCTGCTGCACCATCCAAATCACGGCCCTAGTGCCTGCAATGTAACTGCACGTGTGACTGCTTGCTTAGTAGT
The DNA here is from genome assembly GCF_964263255.1 of Lissotriton vulgaris. Taxonomy (NCBI): domain Eukaryota; kingdom Metazoa; phylum Chordata; class Amphibia; order Caudata; family Salamandridae; genus Lissotriton; species Lissotriton vulgaris. The sequence continues at coordinate 1,083,904,890 of NC_141699.1, read as the reverse complement.
AAAATATAGCAATAATCAGTGTTCAGTGGGTTTCCTAGAACTTTCGGCCCCTGTGTCACTGCACCTGCTGCACCATTGAAATCATGACCTTAGTGCCTGCAAGTACAAATGAGGAAATCGTTTATGTCCAGTAATGTATGTGTTCTGAACAAGGCACAGTTGCAGACGGAATACATAATTACTGTGTAGGTAAACATAAACACAAAAGCTTTCATAAAAAGTGCCTTTAAACGTATCCAACTCTCATAAATGAGTTGCCACGGATGTCATAAATATAGCTTATGCTCTACACATCAAAGTGAAAACCAAGCATTGTTAAATTGTGTTACTATGCGGCAGGCTCTTTCCTGTGAAAAGATCTAATCCTGTGCTTGACGGTGAGCGAGCCATAAACAGTGTAAATTACCCACCATCACCATATGTTAGTGTTGTACTTATTCCTGCTGCTCAGCCTAGAATGTTGGTGTGTGAGCTTGTTGGAATGTTGAGTCTGTAAGACTGTCAGTTGGATGAAGGGCTGAGCGGCAGGAGGCTGCTCCTGGTGGGGTTTCTATCCTCTTCTTCCTAACTTACCATCTTACCTGAATAAACTACTTACAAGGAACAACAAGGACTACGCTACGTTTATTTACAACAGTTAGGCTGATGTTGAGACTGAAATGTGGCGTTGTCCTTTGTTCGTCAAAAGGCAGTTAAAAAATTAAATGAACATACCAAAGAGGAATTTTGCAAAAAACGTGCAAATGTTTTGTGCCGATGAAGAACGAGTTACCTTTTGAGATGGCTATGTCTCGTATATCATTATTAAAAAATGGAACAAGCAGGCTCCATGGAGAAAGTACGCTGCATTCCTCTTTTCTATAAGTGGTTTAACTTTGAAGTCAATCAAAAGCAAAGTTACCAGGCTCCCATGAAAACACAGCTTGACATTTCACCAGCAAATGTGGCGAGATAATAACAAGATTTAAAGGCATGTTGACAGAAAATGAGTTTGTGGAAGAATACAATGGACACTGCTTTCTTATTGGGCGGGATGTACTGAACCTGGACATTCTAAAGCAAATAAAGCTTGCAAATGGGAAGCAAGTAAACATGCGTTTCAAATCACAAAGCCAATGGCCAGCGACGGGCAGAATGCATTCCCAGGTCAACTTTCTGAAACTCCGCAAGATGTCTTTCGCATAGCCAAATAGCTGCGCTGTCTGGTAGGCTGCTACGAGGAACGAGAAATTCCTGTGTGGCCTGCGCTCAGCAGTGACCAGGGCTGGACAATATAATTACTTTAATTACACTAAGTTAATTACAATGGCGGGCTTGCAATCTATGCTCTTCAAGTCAACTTTTCTACAATGGGAGCTTGCAGGCAGGTGCTACACAAAGTCTTCCTAGCCTGGAAGTTGTTTTGAAGTCAGGGTAATGTTTTCGCCCTAATGCAATTACCATTAACATTATTGATTTGCCCACACCTCACAGTGCTTCTAAAAACAACTGTACTTTTTTTTTTCAGCCCATGAAGCAGTGGATCAGCCCTAATTCCACCAAGCGGGTGGAAAAAAACTGGAGAACATTCCTGTTTTAACGTCCCGCATGGAAATTTCACCCACCTTTAAAGCCAAATTGTAATTATTAGCAATGTTTAGACAATTGTTCTTAGTACTGAGAAGTAATATGCACTTTTGCAACATCCAAGTCAAAGAGTGCTTACAAAAACACAGACTCTATGTTTTTGCACTGTTTGTTTTTCTTCTGGGGGAGATTGACTTACCATGCTGCTTATACGCAAGGTTGTCCCTCTGTCCTTCAGTGCTTGCTGCTCATGTTTTGGACAAGGTGGTGTCCAGTGTCCCTTTACTTCGACCTAGCTCCAAGCAGTGCTTAATTTGAGCCGGTGTTTTCCGGTGCTCGGCACCTGCACCTAATTGTCAGCACTGTTACTTATGACAGTCTGCCACATGGTGGCACTGTTTGTGTAATCATAGCTCGTAGGGTCATGCCTGCTAGTTGTGATGGTCAGGAGACCTGGAGAAGAAAGGAGGGTTCTTGGTACACCAATGGGCAAGCCAGGGGTAGCCCTTGCTTGTCCTGGCTACCCATAATTGAGGTCCACAAACGCCATACCAAATGACAACTATCAAAGTGAGTGTACCTTCCAACAGTGATGGCCTCCCGAAGGCCACGTATGAGTTTAATTCTTGAGGCTTGAGTACTGAGATGTCCCCCATTGCCTCGCGGTGCATTGACAGCCCTGCAAGGTCCTTGCAGATCAATCCTCTGAGCACGGTTAGGTGTGAAGCATCTTCATAAAGGTACAAAGTTTAGTCCTTGAACACTGGTACCATAGATAGGTTGTAGGGAAATAAGCACATGCATCCAAAGTAGAGACACCTCCCATATAACCTAACCAGAAGCCATCATCAAGGTCAGTGTAGCAAAGTGTTTGATTGATACATGTGATCTCTTTGTCTGCTAAGTCCACAGGTTGCATTGGTTACAGGTTATCATTAGTCACAGGTCCATCTTCTGCATTCCATTACTTATTAAATCATCCACCTCTGGAAAATGGCAGGTTGGCATTTCACAAGCCAAACTTGCAGGATCCGCTGCCCTGAGTGCCCGACTGCATGAGAAACGGATATCCTGGCTTTTCTTTGTTCCAGCCAGCACGCGAATCTACAGTGTGCGCTCTGGCCTAGGTTTGTCCATGGTAAAGTGAAAGTCCAGAACCTGAAGGGGTGCACCAAGTGTACCCCATGTAGTGATCTGGGACCAGAGTTTGTGTCTTTGGTTGATGACCTACAGCGATGGTGGCAGCCTACCAGTTTTTAGCATTAATATTTTTAGGCAAGACCTTTTTTGTCTGACTTAGAGAAGAGCGGCCGGCTCACTGTGGCGTGTGACAACCTAGCTCTTCCTCTGACATTCCATGCATGTGTCAAGTGTGTGTATAAAGTGCATGTCTGGCATATGTGTTGTTGCAACATGTAAGTATTGCTGCTGTGACCAGTGGGATCCATTTTGGATGTCTACTGGTTTCAACGTAGGACAAGACGAAGGGCGAATGCAGCTTAAACAGACAATTGAAGTTTATAGCCTGCATCCCTGCGACTAGACGATGGAGACTTAGGCATTGAAGTGGGGAAGGATGGAGACAGGGGTACCCCTATACATTCCATTCTGTTGTCAAAGGTGAGGAAGTGTCTAAGCTGTCCCTGAGGCTGCCCTTTTGTCTGTCACTGTTTATTACTTCCTGGAGGCTGACAGGTGCAGAGATCTCACACTTCATTGTGCCCTTAATTTGGATTTCCCTACTTTGAGCCCGCATATTGTGTATTTGTTATGACAGCCATTACTTTGCTTAAAGACTGTGTCTGCACTACAGCCTGAAAATTACATTTGAGAGAGAACCAAAACCAAACCGGTCTTACAGCCTCAGCAGAGGCTACACAGCCCATGTTGGAAAATCAGTATAAAGTTATAATTACGGATTACCGGAGGCGTAGACCCAGCGGGATTTTACTTGGATACAGATCCTGTTTCGGGACTGTTTTCACCCAGGCGCTGGATTTTAACAGACCACGTTGTTTGGAGGAACGAAACCCAAAGATCTGATATCTTCTATGGTTCCGCATGATAGTGATGGCTAAGCCTGCAGTGAGGTCTTGTGCCATACTGGAGGTATTGGTAACTCCAGTACCAGTTGGCAGCTCTTCCTGGAGGTTTTTTGTGCCCTGGCTATTCAGATTATAACCTGGGTATGCAGCTCGTGTACCGATATGTCCCAGATAAAAAACCCTCATACATGAGTTTGATTTGCGAAAAAGCGGTATATCTTGATTCTCCGCTCGTTGGTCACGTGTTCTCATAATCATAGGGTTAGTAGTTATGCATCCTCCAGCCGGAGGTTTACCCCTGGTTAAAAGCAGTAGTGATGTGTAGGGTATTTCAAGTTTAAAAAACCTCGTATAGCTACTACCTGACTTAAAATGGACAATAAGAAACCACACCAACTGCAACACCAGTCATGTGATCTACATGGTCACTTGCCCATGCGATAAGCGCTACATTGGCATGACGTGCAGAAAGGTGAAACAACGCATATGTGAACACCGTAGTAATGTGAAATGCCGAAAAAATACCACAAAAATGTCCACTCACTACATTGAAGCAGGCAATACGATTGAAGATCTGAACTGGATTGTTCTAGAAACCCTCAACAACAGGAACTGGAATGCTGAGAAAATCCTCTTTGCAAAAGACCAGAGGTGTGTACATAGACTCAAAACTGATTCTCAGGGACTGAACGATAACATCCCTTGGCTGAGCCTAAATAACTAAAATATTAAGGGAGGAACTACTGAGCCACAAGTACTATGCAAGTAACAGATCCAATGAATTTCAACATTTACTGACCCATCCCTAACATTGAATTCTGAAATACTAAGAAATAGCTTTTTAACCCGATGATTCACAGGCCCATTTTTATGTCATACAGATAAAATGTATTACATACAACTAAAAACAGAACCGGAAGACAGACTTCCGTACTCAACCGCTAGTCTTTCTTTGGTTGCTGTATAATTTTGGCTTGTTATATAATGACCCCCGGAAGAGAAACTCATCTCCCGGGCCCAGAGTGGTGGAGTCAGCACAAGTCGTGACAGGAGTGAGACCGCAGGTAGCAGATGGACACGCCAACGCCGCCAAAAACTGTAACGTATTATCAAACCCCCCCCCTCCCCTGTTCTAAATTCCTGTAAATATTATTCCTATAGGCCTCCTCGACTCACTGGAAACCCATTGAGGCACGGAATTTAACCACTGAAGGTATGTACGGAAACCCTTCGCTAGTGCAGTCTTACATGTGATAAAACCGTAGAACTCGTAACTCGACACACAATATCCCGCCACTGGAACTGTTTGAATGAGAGACTAAATCGAACCACTATTTAACAAGTTAAGAGTGTACATAGAACCTACAGAATGAATAGAGAAATTTTGCCATAGTTTAATTTGAAAAACAACGAATGAGTGAGGAAATCTTTGCCATGACTGCGTTTGTCCTTCTAAAGTATTACCATTTTCTAGTTGCTGTAACAAGATAAGTTTTAATCAAAAACACAGTGATTGTTTTCACACTAGTCCTATAACCCATCACCACCCCTCCCCCTGTTTATTTGTATTACAGGTTCCTTGAGACCTAATTCAGGAGAAGGACTAATATATCCCTCCTCTCACTTCTCCAAATAAATAGAAAATGTATTTTATAGGAGACCACACTCACTGAGACACCCTCAGTCTCAATACACCCTTCACTTTAGTCCTGAAGAAAGCCCACTTGACCTTTCAGGCTGCAAAGGGCTGAAATATGTCGACCTCTTTTAATTACCAACTATAGTGTGTGGGAGCCCTTACCACTCCCTAACACACGTTGCAAACGTTTTAACTCTATCTCGAATCCAGATTCAATAAAGGTTCACTTCTGGCTGTACGAGTTTTTTTTAACTTGAAATACACTACACATCACTGATCACTACTGCTTTTAACCAGGGGTAAACCTCCGGCTGGAGGATGCATAACTACTAACCCTATGATTATGCGAACATGTGATCAACGAGCGGAGAATCAAGATATACCGCTTTTTCGCAAATCAAACACGTGTATGAGGGTTTTTTATTTGGGACATATCGGTGCGCGAGCTGCATACCCAGGTTATGCAGGACAAGTGATCCTTCCCCACTTGATCTTTTGTATCTAAGAATCAAAGGAAGCTGAATGGATCACGTCTTCCTTCTCCCTCCACAATTGATTACTTGATATTCAGATTATAATATTGTTATTGGGATTCTATGTTGTTTTCCTGAAGAAGGTGATGGCCATATACTATAGTGCCCATGGAAACGTGTCGATACTTATAGAAGAGAAAACTAAGTAAAATCTGAGGGGACAATTGTATTGGATAAAATACCTGAAATAATAACAACAGTGATTACAATTGATTTGCGCTTGATTTAGTAGTGTTTCTCTGAAAATAGGAATAATTTTTCCTTCTTGTGTTCCCAATTTTGTGTAGCTAATTAGTATTTTTTTTTTTTAATGTGACTAGACTATTGGCCTGTTTTTTGATTGCTGGTGGTTTTTAATATTTTTGTACAGTTTAGGTAGGGACTGTTAAATTTTGATGAAATATATTGTGCACTGTGATTTGTATGGTTCCTACGATTTTCTGAATACATTTGCATCTTTTTAACCCATGTTTATATTTGTTTGACTACATTTCCTCTTTGTTCATTGTCATCCTACTGGTGTATAAAGGCTGAACGTGCAAAAGTTGTGTGGTGAGTGTGAATTTACCCGAGGGGGATTCTCTTTTTTTGACTTTGGTTTCTCTTGTGACAGCCATCACTTTACACAAAGACTTTGTCTGCACTACAGCCTGAAAATGACATTTGAGAGAGAACCAAAACCAAACCGGTCTTACAGCCTCAGCAGGGGCTACACATCCCATGTTTGGAAAATCAGTATAAAGTTGGGACCCAAACCACCCCATTTTGTTCCAGTTCCAAGCTCTTGGACAAGGAAGGGAGTGCTCTGCAGAGTTCTGGAAGAGCCGCTGTGTAAACAGTGATGGCATCCGCATGACAGCCAGTCTCGCAGAGGCCAGGGCAGGCCCGGACTGGCCACAGCGGGCACCGGGCAATCCCCCGGTGCTCCGCAAGGGTGGGGGCCGGTTTTGAGCCCCTGGGGGCCGATTTTGTTACAGGGCCGTTTTTGCAGCATAGCAATGCCTAAAGACAGCTGGAGAAGCCGGCAGTCTGCCTAGCACCTAGAGGGCTGCCTGCCTGCTAAGAGAGGGAAGGAGAGTGCCTGGCTTTGCTGGATGAAAGACTGTCCAGGAGAAGAAGCCCAGATGGGCTTCCAGTGAGAGGAACAAGAAGAAGATGACTGGTGTGTGAGAGTGCCTGAGCAGAGAGAGTCTGGCCTGAGACTCCCCATAAGTAAATATCCGGCATAGAAGGGTGGGGTCTACCGCCACAGAGGGCCAGCGTTGATGCAGTAGCAAGGGACAACCACCTGTGATCAGAACTCATGCTGGGTGCAGGCATGTGTCGGTTACAGTCGATAATGATTTACCTACCACTGTACCTAAGCCCTATTACTGTTTTTAGTGTTATGTTTTGTTCCATCAGTAAAGTATTTGTCTTTTTACAAGTAAAGGACTTGAATGGACAGCATCCGCTGCTTGATGGATGAATTCTGAGTTCTTGCCCCAGCACACCTCCTTTTTGGAATGGGACACGTTACAACGCAAACATTCACAATGCATGCCTTTACAGCGCATTTTTTACATCGCAACATCCATTACAATGCATGATTTTACAACGCATGCCATCACAACTCATTTTTTGAAACTACATTTACAACGCATACCATTACAATGCATACTACTTTTAGTACAACAGTAGGGTAAGTGTTGGATAGTGTAGGGGTAAAAATTACGATTCCCCATTGCTTACCGTATAATGTGTTGTAATGGCATGCGTTGTAGTGACAGGCGTTGTAATGGCTGCTTTGTAATGGCATGCCATGTAAAGGCAGTTGCATTGTAATGACTGCTTTGTAAATGTAGTGTCTTGTAATGACTGCGTTGTAATGGTTGTTTCCCTCCTTTTTCAACTCAACTTTTTGCACTTCCCAGGTGTGACTCCTCCCTCTGTGTTACGGTTCACGTTCACATGCTCACAGAAGCGCTGTGCTCGTGTATGCCCATTTGCTGCTACCCGGAAGCCAACGGTCTTCATTTAACTGCCAACAGCCAAATCCGGACTGCCGATCTCTGGCTCCAACTGGCCCCAGGTTCCCGTTTCATCCACGCCTCGAGATCTGTGCTTTGAGCTTTTTACAACAGCAGTAGTGTCAGTATTATGACGTTAGCACTTTAGGGACTGTAAGATAGAGGCCCTACTGCTTATAGGGCCTAAACGTATGTCATGCAATGCTGCTTATATCACATGGTGGGCAGGGTTGGATTGGGATCAAAAACTGGCCCAGGCACCCCGAAAAGTGGCCCACATTTCCAGATTGCGCCTTTTCGCAAAACACTGCTTCGGTGCTTTAAGTATTTTGAAAAGAATGGGGTTTTCTCTAAAAAAGGCATGTTTTCTTACGTTTACTGAGATAATGCAAATGTTTCCAGTACTCTTTGTGCACAGATTAGTTCCCACTGGTGAACCACAACTGAAAATAAGTGAGGCCACTTCTGCTCAGGCTTCCCGCCCCCACTCAATCGGCATACATTAATGGGCCGCCGGCACAGCAAGAGACTGAGAATTAGACCTCTGCACAGTTGGTAAAATGGAGGTAACAGAGGCCAATCGGCACCCGGAAAGGCCGCTCAGGCCTCCACTGGGCCATTGGCGGCATCTGAGCAGCACATACACAGGCCAAATCGGCCGCATGCTGCCCAAAAGACTGGCCCACATCTGCAGCTCAGATACCAGTCCATAGCCCATTGCCTGAGTGCCCAGTGCCCAACCCAGGTCACAAAATAACTAGGGCTATGGTACCCTACTTATTACTAAACTCGAGCTCTTAGCGTCTCTAAAGTTGGATTGTTTATGAGTGTCGCTCTGCCCCGGCAAATGACTGCGGCTCTGCGCCTCCAATGAATTAGATATGTGGGCTTTGAGGAACATGACCAGTTAGCAGGACCACTGACATACATGACCTTTGTTTACAAAGGGCAAATGAGCAGCATGTACAATGACTCACATACATGTCATTTGTTTACAAGAGGCAAAAGAACAGCAGGTACACTGATTCACATACATGTTCTTTGTTTTGAAGAGGCAAACGAACAGCAGGTACACTGATTCACATACATGTCCTTGAGGGTCCCCTGCTTTTGTGGAGTACGGTTTAGACGAGAAAGGGGGGTATGGATGACATTAGTTCTGTAGTGAAGATAGTATGGGATCCAGTCCAGAGCAGTCCCCTCTATGCCGGCTTCATACAGTCTTTGTATCTGAGTGTCATGGTCAACCATGTCAAAGGCAGCTGAGAGGTCCAGGAGAAGTAGCGCAGCAACCCCGATGAGGTCAACTCCGTTCTTCAGGCCCCCCCAGATGGCAACAAGAGCATATTCTATCCTGTTTGGAAGTCTGAAAGTATGGCATTATCTTCAATGAATTGTGACATCTGGGCGAACGCTGCTCTTTCTATCAGATTGCCCAGGAAAGGTCCATTTGTAATGGGTCTGTAGTTGTCAGGGTTCAGCGGGTCCAAGTTTGTTTACTTCAGTAATGGGCGTATGTATGACTTCACGAGTTCTTCTGGAAATATTCGGGTACTTAAGGAATTGTTGATGATTCTTCTTACTGGTGCAGCAGCAGAGGTTGTTGGAAGAATTCTCTTGAAGGTTTGTGGTGGACACGGGTCAGAAGGGAATATGTGAAATTCTTTGGAAGGAATGGAGAGGCTAGGTTTGAGTATTCTTTGATTGTTGTTTTGGAAAAGATTTGGTGCTGGTGCTTTGTCTTTGTTTTAAATATGAGTCCAATGTGTCTGCTTTGGCCATGTAATGATTTGCCAGTTTGTCTGTGAAATCTTGAGTAACGGGATGAGCTCCTTTGGTTTACCAAATTCAGTGAGAATTTGATAGAATTCTTTATTTAAATGCTTCAGTGCTCTTTATGTATTTACAATGTAGAAAAGCATGAGGCTGGCGAGGCAAGAAAGCTGTGTCTAAGCCAAACCAAAATTTGAAGTGTCAAAAGAGCTGCAGTACTTTAACTCTTTCCAGATAAAGCATGGTGTCATGTTTTGTGATGTAAAGCATCATGGTTGTGTATAGTCCTATTGTACATGTTTATTTACCAATGCAGCAACACTGATGCTTTTCAGAACTTTGAGATACCTTTAAGAATGATAGTATGGATGTCTTGTGTTCTTAACTGGTATTGTAAAAGGTTGATGTATGTGAATGACACTGAGTAACTAGATTACACAACAAACAGTGCTCCATCATTCAGTGTGGTTAAGTATGTTTGTTTAGTATCTTGCATGTTGTATTTTACTTTCCTAAAAGAAAAAGGATCCTTTTATAGTCTCTTTGCTTCACATTTAGTTACCTTATGTAAATGTGATGGTGTGTGGATTTCGTTGGTTGCTTTTGAACTGATTTATGAAGCTCTTAGGCTGCCTCAACATACTTAGGAGAGGAAAGGATGGATCAGGTCGAGGGACTGTGGGAGGAGATTTGTACTATGCTTGTTTGACACTGGCTGGTGGAATATAGTTTACAAATGAGAGCCAAACATAGGTGTTGTTTGACTGGACTTTGCCAGAGCCGGTTTTGGTTCCCAGTCCGGCCCTGGCTTTCAGCGAGTCTGCTTTTGGCCTTTGCAAAATACTGGTATTGTTATGATGGAGGCAGTTATTCACCCCTTCGACGCTGATGACGAGCTGGGCTCGTCATGGCGTAGCCCGCTCGCACGCTGATGACGAGCCCAGCTCGTCACGTAACATGCGATTTACGAAAACTCAGCGCAGGAGCGGAATTCCGCTAGCGCGCATGGAGTTAACAGACAGTGAACTGGCATGTTAGAGATAATGCTTGATAAATGAGACATCCATGGCAAAAGGCAGGTATACTGGAAGAAATTATTGGTATAGGACATGATGAAAGGCTGGACGTAGCATCTCGGAGGCGATTTTTGGCATGAAGATGACGGTGTGGCATGTTGGAGGGCAACAAACAGGACAGAACGCTGGCTTGTCATACCAGAGGTAAAGTTTGACATAAGGGTCCCCCATGGTACATGGATAACATTAATAGCAAAATTCCAAGACTGGAATATTATATGTAATTGTTGGCATAAGGGGGCACTCAAAACTTATAGACAGTCACCCATGGCAAAATGATGGCCCTGGCAAAATGGAAGTTATTTTTGGGATATTGGGGCACCCATAGGAAATTCTGAAAAAATATGGTTCAACTCCCATGGAACGTCCGGTTTCATTGGCTTGCATGAAAAGACATATTTCACAGCCCACAACTTTTTAGAAGATTTACGGGAAAAGATTGCTTTAAATGCCCTCCTTGACCAATTTGTTTAAACAGTTTTAGTGGGTAGAACCCCTTAACCCTGAATTCATGAAAAAAAGCTCTGTTTATTCGCTTTGTTCAGAAAAAGTTAGGGTATGTATTGAATTACACCCCACCACATTCATAGGTTGTGTCAGCCCTTTAATATACATGGATCCAAGAGATATTAGTGTTGTATTTTTACACTCATGACACAGTTATAATGTAACTTCAGTGATATACTTTTTTTTAAGTAAACCTTTTTCTTAAATGAAGTTCAATTTAACCTAAGGAAAATGGACTGCTTACTTTATTTAAATGTGATCATAAACATGGTGATCTGCTAATCCTAGTAGGCTACCATTCCTGTGATGGCATCCAATCGGAGTGAGTGCAATTTCTGACCTTCTGACCTATGTCAGTATTATTCATGAGGTGGGTTGGATTGCAACCAACTGTGAATGGGAATTTCGTAATTCAACCTACTAGTGCAAAGGTTGGCGCACAGAATTTCATAAAAGACCATGTGCAGCGGGGATTGGACATACATTTTTTTTATTTATAAAAATCAACGCATGCCATAACTTATGTCGCACACCATGCTCAAACCACACACTGGCCAATGGCATGGAAAAAAGTCAGTCTAGCAAAATTAAACATGTCAGGTCACCAGCATTACACAGGATGTTGTCTCTGTTGCATACCATAAAAGTTAATTGTATCGATCAATCAGGTTGACGTATCTGTTTGTCAAACTTTCAAATAAATTACACAAACCGCTGTAATGGTGGTTCCTGTACATGCAGCAGATGTGGAGAGACACCTAAAAAATTAGTGGGCGGGTACTCCCTCAGGGCAATGGACGAAATTCCTGTCCGGCAAACCCTAAAGCAGGTCCTCAGTGTCTGTGTTTTTCTTTGAATATATGTTACAAGTTCCTTCTGCAAAAATAATAAGATGGAATTTAGACGGTACATATAGGTAAGCAATTTACCAAGATTTACTGTCTTTTCCTAATGTATGTTCAGCAACATGTAACTATCCTATGGATGAGTTCGTACAGGAGATTTAGATGCTAGTCCTATGTTGTGGTTTTCTACAACGGAAGTGGTGTTTGCAGTATGCAGGGGGCCACAAGGTGTGTCAGAACCCCTTTCAGAGGACCAGGGGGCAAGCAGGGGCTACTGGGCCTAGATGGTGGTTGAGGTATTTTACTCTTGATGCCCCAGGGCCCGACCAACTATGGATCCCACTCAACTGGGCCAAGTGACCCTTCTGCACTCGACTCTCAGTGGTAGCTGTGGTCGAGCAGTCAAGGCTCCCTCGGAGGGGGATGTAGATACAGGCCAGTGAACACGACTCATAACTCAAAGTGCAGACAATACGAACAATAAATCAATGTCCAGCAAAATACATGGTTTATAACAAACAGTAGTATTTTATTTCTGACTCTACACAAAGAAATGCAACATTCCAATGCAACAACACAATCGCTTTAAGGATGGGGCTGTAGAAGTTGTAAGGCGAATTCCTGTCCCATCTTCTTTGGTGTACCTTTTTCAGGTTTAATCCCCATTCACCGGTGGCTGGAAAAGAGAATCCAACATATTAGGTCGTACTCAAGAGTTCTCTCTTTTGACCCTTCAGGAACTTAGTCAAAGTGTCTATGGTGCCAGGACGGGGCTACTGAATCGAAGATGGCAGACGTGAGAGCCTGTTGCTCCGCAAAGGTCCGTTGCATATCCTGTGCAATCCATGACCTCTTGGCTGCTGCAAGACCTGCAGTTGATGTGGTTTTGATGGTGCTCTGCTTGGGGCCGCATTCCCTGTTCTGGTGAGCCCTTATTGCGGGAGAGAGGCAGCAATCCTCAAACTGTAACTAACAGCCGACAACGATCCCCAAGATGGTGGTCGAGACCCAGGCCAAACACTGTGGTAGGTCAGCTGACCCACGGCATGAGGCTGGCTCGATCCGGAGCGCTTGCCTACATGGCCTGAAAGTTCCCAGCAGGGTTGGCTTGACATTGATGAGGAGGTATGTGGCGTAGCGAAGGCTGGGAATTGCAGAAGGCCTATTGGTATGCCTCGAGGCCCGGGCCAGGGTCCGGTGAATAGGACCATGCGGGGAGGAGGCAGAGGTGCTGCGCAGTGGAGATGCACCCTCTCTGGTACTGTGTGTGCACAGGGGAGCCACCTGTGAGGCTGCGTGGCTATCAAGGCTAGGGAGTTTACAGCAGCCTCGCTGGACTGGCCTTTAGAGTGGCATTGGTCCCTGCCTCAGAGCGAGCGTCTGGGGTCTGTTGCTGCCGACCCCCTCAGGGCATGCCTCCCACTTAGTGAGGGTGTGGGGATCCTGGCGAGAGCCAAAGAGGGTGTGTTGATCCCAAGGGGGGGGGGCACTCCCCATTCATTGCGGGGAGTAGATGATGCAACATTGCACCAGGACACTGTGAAGGATATTCTGGTGGGCAGCTGCTGAGTGCTGGTGGACTGGGGATCTCTGGGCCTGCAACGGGGCCAGGTGTGCGGACCAATATCTGACCTGAGGCGGCGAGGTATTGGGTATTTTGCACCACTGCCGGTACCAGAGGCAATGGGGGGCTAGACAGAAGGGGGGCAGCACCACATAGACCAACCACCACATCCAAGCCTGGTCTCCTGAAAGACGCAGTGGAGGACGAGGCTCACTTCCCCTGCCTCTTGTGGAACACAACAAATGGCAGTGTAGATGCGAGAGCTTAGGCATTTTCCTGCAGAGGATTGAAAGGGGGCTCCTGGACAGGGTCAACCACACTGGCTACAAGGGCCGCTGGCAGGCATCACCCTGCCCCTCCTTACAGCTCACATCTTGCAATCTTATCCCCTTATTCCAAAGCTACAGTACAACCCAGCCATTAGCGACCAAGCATGGAGATAGCAAACGAACCATGACTTGGCTAGGTGTAGGCTCCTTCTCGGATGACTGCCCAGCCATTACCTCCATCACTGCCTTGGGGCCCCTTCCCTATGCTGGGGATTATCCTATGTAAAGCAGCAAGCACACGTTTAAGATTTGTTTCGCTCGATTGCTCGGAGAGTGCTGCACACTGGACCTGGTCAACCTTGGAATAGATGGCACCATAGAATACTTTCTCCCACAGAGCAGGTACAGCCCCTGAAGATCTCAAGGCATACGCGTTTGATACAGACTTGAGTGAAACAAGCTTGCTCCTTCTCTCATGATACAGGTTTCCAGCTTGTTTGTCTACACATGAGGATACACCCCAGGCACCCCTGAGACTGGCTATCTTGACTATTGCGGGTGAGTCTACAAGAGCAATCCTGATGGGGAAGCCAAGGACCAGACAGGCAGGGAACTGCCTGACTCTGGGGAACGCTCCCAACCCCCACCTGCGGACTCTGTAGAACCCATATCACCAGCGAACCCCATTCATATCCAACTGGATAAAATCTTTTCCACCACTGCTGACACCGAAGCCACCCTTCACAGTGTTCATGAGCCTGGGCCTGCTACAAGCTGACCACCACAAACTGGCAGACAGAGGTAAAGAGGCGGAAACCTCAGTGGGGGAACTGAAGCCGGAAAACTAAAACCGATGCACCAGATGGCAGAACTGACAGATAGGGTGTGTGGCCTTGAACATCAGACTGAAGACACGGAGGGGCGCAATAGACTAAATAATATCCAGGTGGTGGGACTCGCTGAGGGTATGGAGGGGAGTGACATGGTAGCATATCTTGAACACTTGCTCCAGATGGAGGTCGCCCGAAAATAACCTGACTTCCTACTTCTCTTTGGAGCATGACACAGGGTACCGGTGTGCCCTCTGGGTCACCCTTACTAGCCTGTTATGGCTAGACTATTCCATTATAAAGACAGAGCTGCTATCCTACAAAGAGCACAGTAGGGGAGTCTCTTTACAGTTGTCAACAGCGAGGTATCCATGTTCCCAGACTTCACCGCCATTGAACAGGCCAAATGGGCTACCTTCATTGAGGTCAAGAAGGCCATGAGCAACTCCCTGATGTTTCCTGCAAAGTTCAGGATAATACTGGAGGGTAACACAGACTTCTGCAAAGATCCCAGTATGGCTTGGTACTGGCTCATAGCTTACAGAACTGGATCGCCTCTCCTGATGGCGCCCCATAAGCCCTGAACTCCTCGATGCAGGGCAAAGAGACGCTCCTGTGGTGCTTCAAGTGACATATCACTGAAGAGACCTTCCCCGTCACAGACTAAACAGGAATGGGCCACCGCTCTTCAAGCAGCGGCTGAGATCATGATGACCCAGAAGGGGGACTCGGAGACTGGTATCACCACCGAACGTAAATCTGTACTCTGAGGGTCAGAGTCTTCCCAGGTAGAAAGTTCTGCCCTGCCCGTGGTGACACCAAGATCTACATATGACCTGATCTTTTGATTTCAGGAGGATTTTATTTAGCACATTTTTGTCAACACATGAACAGAGAGAAAAGGACAATCACAGAATACAAGGGTCCAGTTTAAAATATACAGTTCAAATGCATAAAGTCCTGGAAGGTTGATCGAGACCTGACGGTCTAGATTTACAAAGCAAAATCCAGGAGACAGATGCTAAATATGAGGAAAACAACAAATGGAGATTCGATAAACCCAAAGACGTGTAGTATGGCATAAAAATTAAGAGATAGAAGTAAAGTAAAATGAGTTAGATGAAAGGGGGGAAGAGGGGTCACTAGTAGGTATAGAGACAAGCATATGTACAATTGTGTAAAATCCAAGGAGATCGTAGCGTGTTTAAGTGCACGTGCATTCCAGATCGTATGTGTCGTGTTCTTCGTGTTAGCAGTGGACACACCAAACACTGGACACAGGTTAGTGAGTGCAATTCTCTTTTATTGGTTGCACAGGAGCGGTCATCTGCACATTGTCCTCTGGTCGGTCCTGGTTCTGTGTGTCGTCCTTCCTGTCCCCTAACCGGATGTGGTGTCTGGTGACCTGGTCACCTCCCTCATGACCCACAGGGTCCTAGCGTCCTCCTGACCAGGGTTTTGATAGGTGCCTTGATCTGAAGTATACTGTCATTGGCTAGTTGGTATTTCAGGCGCTGCGGGGGCTCTGGGATGAAGACCCCCTGGCATTGAAAGTAAAGGAGTCAAGGGAGGCTGCTGCCTCAGGCACAGTACATGTGTATAGCTCTGATTTATTTTATATGCTTCAAGACCATGGAGGGGCTGGTGGCAGAATATGGGCAGGGTTAAGGGCCTGGGAAGTAAGCATGGGCAGCGCCGGTGCAACGGCGTTTTTTGGCTACATATTACAGCCTACCCCACCCAGAAATACGCCTATCAGGTGACTGGAGGAGACTTTCTGTGTTGAGATTTTTGTACATTCTACGTTTGGGACGTCAGCCATTGCTGGGCTCCACTTGGGACGGGGAGTTTACAGTTGGGAGTTTTTATTGTTTCTTGCAGGGATCGCTTTACATGTTGAAGTGGGTGGCCTTGATGCGGCCGAGACCCGGGTGAGCCGGCGGGGGGTACACGCTTCAAAACCTGATGGTTGACCAACACCACTCACTAAAATTCCTTTCATGGAATATCTGGGGGATGAACTCGGAACACCAAACGCCAAAACGTCCACAGGTATTTGAGGAGGTGAGGGATACAGGTAGCCATGCTACAACAGACACATCTCACAGGGGAGGAAGTTGATCGCCTGTGCGGGGGCCAGTTGGTGGGGGCCAGTTGTTTGCCACCTCATAACCTGCTTTTGCTCAAGGGCCTTGATCTGGATCAGGGCAGGGACACCTTTCATACTCATCTACGCCTCCATAGATAAAGAGGGTCACTACAGCCTGATCAAGTGTAGACTGTTAGGTCGAGATGTAACTCTGGGAAGTATCTGCGTGGATTTTAACTGTGTAGCAGATGTCATACTTGACCAGTCTGCACCCCCCGCTGGGTGCACCTATTTCTAAAATTGCGGAGGGTCTTAGGAACTGGCTGGGACACTGAGATCTAGCCGCTGTTTGGAGGACACAACACGGGAAGACCCGAGATTATTCACACTACTCACATATCTACTGATTGCCTTCCAGGATAGACTAGTTCGTATGTTCAAACAGACTTAGTCAGTACGCAGCAAACACCAAATATTTGGGGCGCACTCTTTCAGACCACAGTCCCCTACTACTTGGCTTTCAGCCGTGGCTCGGGCTCAGACCGGGCATGGGGCCTTGGGTACGCTGTCTACCCAGGCTGTAATACAGCCTGGGTGGAGAAGAGGAAAAGTGTGCATGACTGTTATGGTCGGCCCGAGAGTGCAGGCCAAACAGTCATGTGCTCTTAGGAGAAAGGGCTAACCACTCCTTGGCTGCTCTGTCAGCTCCCCCCTCCTCGCCTCGCAAAGCTTAGTTGCCGTGCACTAAAAAGAAAAAAGAAAATAATAATAACTGAGTTATTACCTTTTTATTTTTTCTTATAGTGCTGAAAAAACAGTGGGGCAACGCTCGTCCACCTTAGCGGATGAACCCGCACTGTTTAAGCCACTAATGGCCAGATGTAGGTAAAATCAAATTTGCGAATCATTAATAGCGAATTTTACCGATTCGCTATTAAGGACTCGCAAATTTGAATGTAGATAGGAATCGCTAAAATATTAGCGCTTCCTTAATATTCCTTAATAACGAATCGCAAATTGAGATTATCTAATAAGGAATACCTACCCATTCATTCCTATAGACTAGGAGGCCCATAGGAATGAATGGGAAGATATTCACGATTTGTGATTCGCTATTAAAGAATGGCAAATAGCGGGTACTATTTCAAGGGTGCCAGGGTGTCAAAAGGACACCCTGTTGCACCCCTGAAATGTGCATGTGTGCACATGTGGCGCACATACATGCCCTAATGGATGTTTTTTTAAAGGAAATCGCTGATTACCACCAACTTGAAGTTGGTGGTATTTAGCGATTCCTTAAGGCTAAAGTGCACTTTCTTTTGTGCTACTTACATTGCATTTAAGAGCAAAATAAGGAATTGCAATATTGCGATTCCTTATTTTGCTAGTAGGTTTAAACTCACCTACTTTGCTCGCAGCCAAATAGCGATTGCAAATGCTGAAATTCTGCGAATTTCAGCGTTAACGCTCGCCAATTGGCCACCTACATCTGGCCCTTAATCGGTATAAAGAAAGAATTGAACGGGAAGCTTCGAGCCCTGGATAATAGATAGCACCAGTTAGGTAATACTCTAGGTGCTGGTGCAAGGGCTTTAGACAGGCTCTGGAGGCCCTGGAGTAATATAATGCTATTTTAGAACAGCTGCGCTGCCACTATTATAAGAACTACCTTGCCAGAGCACATGACGAGGAAGGTAGGCAGGGCTGGCTACCGGCTTGGCTTATTAGACCTGAATCTCAAGGGGCCACTGTAACACATATCCCGAAGAGTGACGGCAAATCGCTCTACTCTCCCGGGGCTATTAATACCTTGTTCTAGGAATATTATGAAACACTGTACAGATGCCTGGAGCCGCTGCCACCTGGGACTCAAGCTGCCTTTTTGAACAGACTACAGCTGCGAGAACTCTCCTGAGCGGCAAGGGAAAGCCTGGTAGGGACGGTATCGGTGCAGGAGATCCGGTTCGCCGTTAAATGGCAACAGGTAAAACCCCGGGCCTTGATGGCCTTCCTGTGGAGTTTTATTCTGCATTTGCTGAGACATTCGCCCTGAATCTGGAATCACTATATGCTGATTCTTTGCGGCTCGGGCACTACCCGAGACTACCCTAGATGCAGTTGTGCTCCTGCTCCCCAAGCTCAAAACCCAAGGAGCCCGAACCTCAGAGTTCCATCCCCTTTCCATACTTAACATGGATTTCAAAATCCTTGGTGAAATATTGGCCCTCGATCTGCTTCCCCATATGCCCACTCTAATACATAATGACCAGAACGGCTCAGTAGAGGCCCGCAACTCCTCGCTCAATCTCAGAAGGCTCTATCAATCAAAGAATCTGAATCGAAGAGCAGTCTTTGAAATGTGAAGGGAGTCTCCTCATTTCCCCTCCAGTGTGTCCCACCCAGCTCACAGGAATGCAGCAATACACAAATCTGTCTGGGGGATTCCTATCCTGCCCATGTCTTTACCAGGCAGGCCTGGGCTTCCCAAAATGGAACTCAGGGTATTTCTTACAATGTACCATTGCAGGCACACTCATTGTGTACCTTCATAGCGCACTTTCAGTTCAGAGCTGATCCCTCTATGCATTGTACCCTCCATGTACACATGCATTCAACACACACTCAGTCTGCGTGTTCAGCACTGAATCAACCAACATGTGCTCTGTACAAACACATACACGGCCAGGACACACAACCAACATGTGCACTGCACAATACTTCACCCTTCATACTGTACTCCATGTAAGCACACAATCAGCACATGCTTTGTCCACACATGCACCGCGCAGTACTACAACTCTCATGTAATGTATTCCTTTCAGGCATACATACACCCAGCACATGTACTAACTGCACATGCACCGCGCAGTACTACAACTCTCATGTAATGTATTCCTTTCAGGCATACATACACCCAGCACATGTACTAACTGCACATGCACTTCACAGTACTGCTCCATCCGTGTACTGTACCCCTTCCTAGGCACACAAACAAGTAATGCAGAGCCACCACTAATGCACTATACACAGGGTCACTGGAATTATGTAGCAGGATAGGGCCACATTATGCGGCAATAAAAGCCAAACATTAAGCATGATGCAGCACATCTTGTGATAGTATCTCTTCATTTATTTGTCATTTTTAAACTTGGTAACACTGGGCATTGGTTGCTCCCCATTAGTACCAATTTAACACCTAAATATCGCAATAAGCAACGGAAAGTTGACCATTCCAGCTTTGCAAAGGACCTTCCACCAAGTGGCAACATTTATTGCTGCATTTTTAGTAACCTTTGAACCGTTTGAGTTAGAAACGCTTTTTTTGTTGTTAAAATCTGCAGATTATGGATTATGTAGCAAATGTATAATTATGTGATAATCGCAGCAGCCATACAATCGCATAATCCCAATGACCCTGGCTAAGCAGCACTCCACAAATTACCTGATGTTGGCCAAGGGGGTTAGTTAAGGACACAGCAGTGGAACTTTTAAAAAGATGAATGAGCGTGTAGGCCTTGCTCCAGTGTCACGAAGTAAAAAGGTCTTGTTCACTCCTACTGATCACTACCCTGTGTGCTGCCACCACCGCGCTTGTGCTGCTTAACTTCCGGTGATGGCTGGAGCCTTCCACCACGATGACTATAACGCTTTGGACGCCCCTTCCTGGTTCAACAAGACCTTAATCCCTGAGCAGGTCTATCTCAGGCGCACACGCATGATCTGTGTTTGCGTTTGACAATAAAAATCAGCATTAGGGGTCCAGACAACAGTACAGTTTGGGCACTCAGAGTGGGGGTGCATGTCCATACCCATGCAGAGGACTTTCCATCCCAACAAGGTGAATAAGTGAATTAAGCGAGTGACCATCGCAAATATGCCCATGTCATGTTCTTCACCAGTGGTAGGGTTGCTACCTTTCCAAGATAGAAAAATACCAGCCATTTGTTATGTTTTTAAGAGTCTACAAAGGCTTGGACATGTTACTAAGTAGGACTTTAAACAAAATAGAAAGTATTTATTTGTAACACAACTTTTCTGCCCTTATTTACTTTAATTATTAGTCAAGGGTCGCTAACCCAACTCTAGAACACATTTAAAAGGATTTTCTATGTATATTTATTATTTGAAGTATGAACATATAAGGGCTACAAATACTGGATTTAGGTAATTTTGATAATTTTAGTATATACAGCGACATCGTTGTAACGATTTGGCCGTTTTCTTTTCCCAAAAAATCGAGGCCATATACTCCTCCTTCAGGGACGCTAACAATGATACGGAACCCCTCGTATCTATAACCTCCGATTCCTCTGTCCCTTGTACGCTTGATACAATCCCACTTTTGGACATTCCTGCCTTGGATAAACTCATTCCCAAAATCACCTCTGGTTCCCCCAACGATCCAGCACCCCCTCAGACCCTCACTAAGGTCACGGACATTATTCGCCCGGTCATATTGGACGTTCTCAACACATCCATCACCTCTAAATCCGTACCACCTTCATGGAAGTGCGCGATGGTGAGGGCTCTGTTGAAGAAGCCCAACCTTGACCAGAACAACTTGGCGAACTACCATCCTATCTCCTTACTCCCCTGGCTGAGTAAACTGCTAGAGAGGCACGTAAATAACACCTTGATGAACTATCTGGAGTCTAATAGTCTTCTGCAGGCCTCTCAGACAGGGTTCCGTCCTCTGCATGGGACTGAAACCGCTCTCTTAGCGGTGACGGAAGAGGCAAGAGCTGTGTTGGACCGGGGTTGAAAAGTCGCCATCATCCTTTTAGATCTCAGCGCCGCGTTCCACACGGTGAACCATGTCACGCTATTACAACGACTGGCGGACGTGGGCGTGTCGGGCGCGGCCCTGGAATGGCTGACATCCTTCCTGGCTGACCGTTTCTTCCAGGTCTTTGAGGGCGAGGCGGTGTCTCCTAAACACCCACTCAGGTGTGGGGTTCCTCAGGGCTCCTCCCTGAGCCCTACCCTGTTTAATGCCTACATGGAACCCCTAGACAGGATAGTCCATCCCTTCGGTGTGCGTATCGTCACCTACGCAGACGATACCCAACTGGTGGTCTCTCTAGACCACTCTGAGGGATCGTCCCACACCTTAGGCCCCTGTCTGGAGGCTGTTGCCAGATGGATGCAATCTTCCTGCCTAAAACTTAACGGGGAGAAGACAGACGTCATCCTATTGGGCAATCCTTCCCCCTCTGTTCTTACATCCATCTGGCCACCATGTTTGGGCCTGCCCCCCGTCCCCAAGTCCCAAATAAAAAGCCTCGGGATCTGGTTCGATAAAGCTTTGGACTTTTCAGTCCAAGCCACAAAGACCACCACCACCTGCTTTGGGCTTATGAGGATGTTGCGGAAGGTGCTCCCTCTGCTCCCATTCCAGGCAAGGAGGATCCTGGTCCAGGCCCTAATACTCTCCCGCCTGGACTACGGGAATGCCCTCTACATGGGAGCCCCGACCTTTGCCACCCAGAAGCTCCAAGTCACACAAAATAGTGCGGCCCGCCTACTCTACAACCTTCCTCGCTGGCAGTCAGCGAGGAATGCCCTAAGAGAGCTTCATTGGCTCCCTATAGTGGCAAGAGTACAATTTAAGGCTATGTGTATCCTACACAAAGCCTTTCATCGCACAGGTCCCGCCATTCTGCATCCCCTGGCTACTCCCTACGTCCCGTCCTGTTCCCTCCGCTCCTGTACCCTCCGGCTGGCCACTTCCGCCAGAGTCAGGAAAGCTCGATGGGGAGGCCGCTCCTTCTCTCATACTGCGGCCAAACTCTGGAACACCCTCCCTCTATCCCTTCGAGGCAACAGTAACCACCTGTCCTTCAGGAAAGCCTTGAAAACACACTTGTACGCCAAATTCTGCTGACCTGCCCTGAGCCCGCGTTAAGCAAATTCAGTCACAAGCGCTACGAGGCCTCCGGGTAGTTTAGCGCTATACAAGTGCAATTTTCATTCATTCATTCATTCATTAGAAAATCGGTGGTGCTGGTACAAAACCGACGACGTGACAACCCTAACTAGTGGGTGTGGCTGGTTCAGCATTACCTAATTTTCCCACAAAGGCTTTTGCACAGTGTTTCTTTGCCCTGAACTGCACCCTCAAGGTTAAAATTACTATTCTAACTCCTGTTCTAGAATAGGTGCCTGCCTCCGAGTGCAGGGGTCAACAGGGGGGCACCATAGGTGCCCCCTAGGCTGCCATCCGGTGCCCTTGCACCTATGAGGGCTCTGCTGGGGGACCCCAAAGTGGGATTCCCACAGCCTTTCTGTGTCGGAAAGGCTGGCACAGTAGGGCTGTGGGAATCTGCCATTATGATCCCTCGGGCGGAAAGAGCCGCCCGAGGGATTACTAGAGGCTTTCCGAGTGGCAGAGGCCAGTCGACTATTTGTTTGGATTCTTTCCGACCGACCCCATCAAAATGGGTCGGAAAGGAATCCGAACAGCCGATTAGGATGCTGTAGGAACGACTCCTACCAAAGTTTAGAGCTGCTTCCTACGGCATCGTAAACTGGCCCTAAATTGGGAAAAGTGAAGCCAGCCAACTATTTCGATGGACTTGTGAGGGAAACTGGAAGAAGAAAGGGGCATATTAGCAACAAATTGCGATATTTATCGCAAAAATAGCTTAGCAAATTTTTTTTATCACCGCCTATCGCCGGATATTATCGCAGAGATAACGTGCTATTAGCAACGTTTATCTCTAAAGCGATAAAATATCCGGCGATAGCGGCTCAATGCGTGAATATCGCTGGAAATCCAGCGATATTCAGGCATTATCGCTAATGGGTACTTAACCTGAATATCCATCTCCCATTGGATATACAGGTTAAGTCATCGTCTGAGCAGGCGTTAGGTTCTGGCAATATTCGCGCTTAGCGTGATTTTTTTAACCGCTTCGCCTGCCTTGCTAATAGGCAATAGCTGTGTTAGCGAC
This sequence comes from Lissotriton vulgaris, assembly GCF_964263255.1. Classification (NCBI taxonomy): domain Eukaryota; kingdom Metazoa; phylum Chordata; class Amphibia; order Caudata; family Salamandridae; genus Lissotriton; species Lissotriton vulgaris. The sequence goes on along the minus strand of NC_141699.1, from coordinate 1,083,881,192 downwards.
TGCTTTCAGTCGCTAACAGGTTGGGTATGCCCACTTTGCATGTCATTAGCGATATGCAAAGCTGACATGCAAAGCGGGCCCCAAATCTGTAGCTATTGCCTATAAGCTGTCGCTAACTGCTGTTAGCGACAGCTTGCTAATGGGGTGATAAAAATATCACCGCTTTAGCGTGAAAAAGTCCAGCTAAAGCGGCAATATCACCCTTGCTAATATGTCCCAAAGTTCCATGGGCCTCATTTATGAGCCCTTGCATCACTTTTACGCCGCCGGTGCGTCACTTTTTGTGACGCACCAGTGGCGTAAAAAATGCTCCTTGTTGCGTCATATTTACAAAGTGACGCATCTAGGTAGATGCGTCACTTTGTAAACCCCTGCGCCACATTATACTTGCGCCAGGTATAATGTATGCAAGGGGGCGTATTGACGTAAGGAAGGGTCGTAGAAGTGACGCAGTGAAATCTATGAGATTTCACTGCGTCACTTTTAGGACACCGTTGCGTCAAAATCCTGCGCCTGCCTCACAGCAGGCGTAAGACTGACGCAGGCCCTTTCACATGGGGCTTGCCCTGTGTGAAAGGACGCATTGCTGGAGTTGCGTCACTTTTGTGACACACACCAGCAATGCGCCACTTTTGCGCTTACAGATACGTCAGAAATACTGACGTATCTGTAACTCCTTGCGACATGATGCGTCATACATTAAATATGACGCATCAGGAATGTTGCAAGGAGTGCGCACTGAGAAGTGACGCATCGCTGCTTTCACGCAGCGATGCGTCATTTCTCATAAATGAAGCCCCTTGTACTTAGTGAATAATGAGATGAGAAATGGATGGGGAAAGGGTTGTATTGGGGTATTACAGCCAGAGCTGCCGACTTTGAACCTGGTGAACCAGGTTCGAGTCTCAGCATTGGTTCAACATCTAGTGATTCTGTATAAATGTTTTATTCACCCTGTGTTTTGAAAAAAGAAGAAAAAAGGAAAGAGACATAGTGTAAAATAATGTATGCTCATATAAAGTGCTCCAACAAATTGGATTCAAGTTCGCACTATATAAAACGGCAAAACAAAATACAAAGCATTGGGAATGCTAATAGGTCTGGTTTATATATGCACTGTCAAGCCAGACCTAAAAATCAATGCACGTTAATGCCTACTCTCCTTGCATCTGTGCTGCTGTCAGGGAAAAACTTTGTAAATTACCTAGTTATCTAATACACTTTAATAGTATAACAAATCGATGTCATGTGTGTGCCCCTGAAAGTTCAAGATCAGGCAGCTGGATGAATAAACAAAATTATCAGAGATGCTTGGAGGGCAAGCACTTTTTGTGGAAGCATACAACTTCTGCCCAATCAAAACATGCAGTCCTTGCTCCCAACATTTGGGCGGAGCCAAAGCCTCTCCTTCTAGTGATGCTCACATAATTGTCTGGTGACAGTCAAGCCAGACCATCAAAATGTTTAGAATGTGTCAATAACCACAATGTAAAATGGAACCTGCCCTGATTGTAATCAATATCCATACGTGCTTTCTAGAGGTGATGGGGCACGTACTTCTATAGAGGATATGGGACTGAATCACTGAACTTAACCTTATATGAGGATTGGCGCCTTCCCTAGAGAATAATACAGGCCATCTTTTCACGTCGTAAAATTCTGATAAGGTCTGGACATGATTATTAAGTATCTTTATTAATCTTTATTCGTTTTAACATGGCCTTTTTGAATGTGTTTACTTTAATTTTCAGCCAGGGGTCATTAGGCTGACTAAAGAACATATTTTAAAGTGTTTTTTTTAACATTTACTGTTTAAATTATGTACTGATAAGCTGAAACAATGCAGTGAATTTTCAAATTTTTGGACCGGCTGTGACATTAAAATACCTGTCTGTGCTGGCTTAAAACTGGCCAGGTGGCAACCATACCTACTATTTGGTTCACTGCCAGCACCAAGCCATTCACATCAACATACCTAATAGTATTCCATGTGTACCTAATAGTATTTCAGCAGTCAAGAATCAATAATGTCAATTTTGTGTTGGAATATTTAGCCCTTTTTCCTTCAGCTTTGTTTCCCTAATTAACCTTAAAACTACTTTGACACCAAAAGAAATATCTTCTTCATAACCCCCAGATCTCCTCCATTCTCTCATCACACTTTTGATCTCTGATGTACTGGGTTAAATGTATGAGCACAAAAGCAAAGTGAAGGGGTCACATGAGCCGTGGTTTCTATGATCCCCGACCAGATGAAAGTCAACTGCTCCGAAAAAAACTGTGATCACAGCTTATACATGGGGCCAGATGTACGACCGTTTTTTGCGGTCCCGGGCGGCCGAAATACATAAAGTTCCACAGGTGCTTTTTGGGCACCTGTGGAACTTTATGTATTTCGGCCGCCCGGCCGAGGAGAGCACCGCCACAAAACGGAGTGGTTCTGCCGCTGGTGTTTCAATCAGTGGTGCGGACCTGCTTTGCATAAAACTTGAACGGAGAAGAATCACGCAGAAGCAGTTGTGATTATATTTTATTTTTTGATGTCATTGCAGGTAGCCCACTTGGGTTGTATATGAAGAACCACCAGTACCAGCAGACTTCACGGTGGAATGATTGACTGTGAATTGAACTTACAAATACTCACCTGAGTTTGATTGTGGTAATAGCAATAAATGAAGGACTACGAAACTGGTGGCTTTTTACTTGCGATGTCATCAAGATGCAGAAAAGCCTATGAGGAAGGATGTTAACCTGAAACGCGTCAGGCTCTGCTGGCGCTGACCGCGTCTGTGTCTTCCCCCAACTGGAGTGTGTGAACAGGGAGTGCACTCCGCTTTTTGGGCATCTGTGGAACTTATATATATATATATATATATATATATATATATATATATATATATATATATATATATATATATATATATTCACTCAAACCTCCTGCACAACAACGTGAAGGAATCACAAGCCACTCCAGCCGGGTAGATTATCAGGTATTCTTTAATGGGCACAAAGAAGACGCGTTTCGAGCACACAGGCTCTTGGTCACTTGGTCATATATATATATATCCAGCCAAACAAAGTCACTTTCAGATCCCTGCCGCTTCCAGTGGCGGGCCTCGGACGGGGTAGCGAATCCCAAATGTTCAAGCCAAACACTCTCCTTGGTGTAAGAAAGAAATCCGGGCCACTTTGAGTGTTGCAAAGCGTGTTTATTCAAAAACGGCTTTTTCTCGACGCGTTTCGCAGGTGAAACCTGCTTTTTCACGAGAACGAGCAAACTGAATTACAAAGCAATATATACAAAGTCACATGGTATTAGCGTCATACCAATGGTAATAAACAACAGACTAAGTGATTTACCCACGGGCTGAGTTCAAGCATAGTTAAACATAATTCAATGAAATAGACATTTGAAAGATGGTATTGTTTACGATCCATAACGTGTCACATTGTCGTGTTAAGTGAAGAAATACATTTCAAAGTAAACACTCGGACAATCGCCATTTTCGGAAAACAGTAGATAAAGCCTCGTACGCACCAACAATGAGAGTGCAAATCGCCAGCATCAAACAGTGCATTCAGCCATGTACGCACCAAAATGCGAAAGTGCAGATCGCCGGCATTAATCGGCAGCAATTCATGCATGATGTTTGTTCCGTTTAAATGGACACGCTACCTCCCAGTGGGGAAAATAACTCTAGCCACTAGTCCAATCCAAGCAAAGATTGTCCAAATAGAACGCAGACATAATAAATTCAAACGGTATCGCCCATGTGGGCTATAAATTCAAGGTCCAAAGAAAGTTCAATACAGCCCCAGTGGGCTTTAAAATCTTGGAGCCAACAATTGCTCAAAGTGGTTGGCGTAAGGCTTCAGGACCGACCAGGCTAACATTAATTCGTTTTCAGTCATACAGTTCTTTCAAACGGGCAGTGGTTCATAAAGTGCTGAACAGATTCCCAATTGTGTCATCACAACGTTCTGTAAACGTAAAAAAACACATATCAATAGGTGACTTGAGTGCAAAGAAACATACCATTTCAGTTTGATAAAAACAGAATTAAAAAAAGACATGAATGCAGCAATAATCATCAAATCTAGGTTCTAATGCTAACCTAGATGCACAGTAAGTTCTTCATGTAAATTGTGGCCACCCGGTATATATTACTTGGATTTCCTCGCCTCCTCCGTTCTTCAGCGAAAGTCACGGCACCACAGCAGGGTAAGTTTAAAAATTTCATTTATTTCAACCCCATTGTGCAGTTGTGCAAAAGTTAGGACAGCCTACACGTTTCGGCTACCATTAGCCTTCTACTGGACCATAGAGTCCCCAGCGTCTAGACAGTATTTAAAGTGCTTTGTGCTCTTACCCTTGTTTCTTTTCACTGTTATTAAAAACGAGACTGTTAACCTCAATTCAACAACATGGTGCAGTTCAGTCGCCATTTTTTCTCTCTCATGATTGTAAAGTACATTCAAAGATAAAGTGCTAGTGCAGTACATCAACATAGAGCAGTTACATCAACCTCTTTTCATCATTGTTATATACCTTAGACTGTCGAATAAAATGTTAATTCATAATTGACAATTTTTCAGAAGATTAAAAAATATATATTTTAGAATTTAAAAAAATCAAATTTTTTCAAATTTTTTCAAAAAGTGCAAATTGATGTATATGCAGTCTTTTCGAGATTATTCAGTGATTTGATGCCCCAGCATAAACCCATCATTCACTAGTTGCCTTTCTTTATCCATATTGGATTCTGTCTCACTATTCCTCTTAATTAATCCATTTCTCACTTTTGTAATCAATGCAACTTTATCAAACACAATTATTGTAAAGTACATTTAATTGTTAAAAAAAGTACACTCTAAAATTTTCCTCTCTTTCATGGAATGATTTTAAGATAGAATGCATTCTGCTAGTCACGATATTCCCAGCCCAATGTCAGTTATAACGAGCTCTTGTGAGTTTTTACCTTTTGATGACTCTTAGATTCATTTTTCTAACATATACACTGGATATAACGTTCTTGCTACATCTTAGAATTCTCCTCATAATTTGTCCTAGAAATTACAACATCCATTTTGATCTTGTTTAGTTCCTAAATTGTATCGGGTTATCCTAATGAATAAGTTCTTTGTAAAGTACATATGCAACCCGGTCTCAAAGGAAACAAATCAATTAATAATTATTTACATGTTGATAATTCCACAAATTCATTTGCAATTGTTGGGGATATACATTTGATTACTATTTACATGAAGAATGTTCTGTTCTTTTTTTCTTTTTTTGTGCAGTGTATATGTACAATGACCAGGTGAGAAGAGAAGATGATTGATATGTATGTATACATGAAATCAGTCCAGCAGAAGGGCGATTATGCCTTAGGCATTGAGTTCTTGCTCAGTTTCAAATCAGATCAGATACAGTAATTCTAAGGGGCTGATTCACAGAACTAACTTAAGACAAAATCCTAAACTTACTACTTTTGGTATTCACAGAAGTTAGGATTTTGTCTTAAGACAGACTTAAGACAGACTTAAGACAGACTTAAGATAGACTTAAGACAGAATCCTAACTTAAGTCTGTCTTAAGTCTGTCTTAAGTCTGTTTTAAGACAAAATCCTAACTTCTGTGAATACCAAAAGTAGTAAGTTTAGGATTTTGTCTTAAGTTAGTTCTGTGAATCGGGCCCATAGTTACTCATTTCTAATATATACAAATGTACAAATAATTCTGCATCTAAATTGTGGCCATGCGGATATTCCGTACCCATTGCTAATATTAATCTATATTTAATTTTGCGTAACTTTAGAGTTCGATCACCGCCTCTTTCTACAGGTTTCACGATTTTAATCCCAGAGTATTTTAGTTGACTGCAATCACTTTGAAGGTATTTGTGGAACTGTTTTGCTATCGGATAGCTGGGATCTTTATTTTTTATGGCACGCAGATGTTGCAGGATCCGTAGCTTAAGTTTATTGATTGTGCTACCTACATAGTATTTTTTACATGGACACAGTAGTCGGTAAACCACATATTTAGACTCACACGTGATGTGGTCAAGAATTTTCTCTGATTTACCATTCTGAAGTTCATAGTTTGCTATGTTGGAGCCATGTTCACATGCTCGACATTTTGCACGCTTCCAGAATCCTGGTGTGTTTAGCCACGAGGTTGTCTTTGGTTCTCTGTTCTCAAGGTGACTTTGTGTCAAGATGTCTCTTAAAGAAGCTGTTTTACGATAGGTTATGCTGGGATGGGATGTTAAGTTTTCTCTTAGCGTTTCATCAAGTTGTAAAATTTCCCAGTTCTTATTTATTACTTTTTTTATCTCTCCACTTTGATGATTAAAATCAATGATTAGTCGTGTTGTGCTATCTGTTGCACCCTCTTTTTCATCTGGTTTCATTTTTGATGGTATTAAGAGGTCGCTTCATTTTTCCAGTTTGACCCTGGATTTGGCATTCATGATTACTTCAAACGGATACCCTCTGTCATTTCCTCGATTTCATGCTCTAGATCATCAGTTTCAGAGCAGTTCCTTTTTGCCCTTAGCATCTCACCATAGGGTATGCTCCATTTCAAGTTCGATGGATGCCCACTATTGGCATGCAGTATGCTATTGCGTGATGTTGTTTTTCAATGCAATTCGGTGCATACCCCGTTGTTTCTGTCGAAAACTTCCACATCCGGGAAGATGAAGCTTGTGTCACTTATTGCCGATGTGAAGCTTAAGTTGTAGTCATTGTCATCGAGAGAGTCAATAAAAACCTGTAAGTCTACATGATCCACATACCATACATATATATATATATATATATATATATATATATATATATATATATATATATATATATATATATATATATATATATATATATATACACACACACACACGTGAAGTTAGGAAAAGCACATTTCTCACGCATCTGCATGTACTTCATTTCACCATATCTTGGCTCTTTCTCTTTAGGCTTCAATATTGCTAAATTTAGATATTTTTGTTTCGGATATTCTGACTTACAACCCCGGATTCTCTCTGTGCATCACCATGTCATGAATATAGTATTACACAGAATTTGCCAAACGGACAGCTTTTTTGCAGTGCTAAGGTCCATCTTCATGCGCCAATGTCTGCAGATCTTGAGTCACCTCATCAGGATCTAGGAATTTACAGCCTCAGTTCACTTTTTCCTGCGCACCAAAGTTCACTGCAGGTTTGCAATAAAGTTTATGAAGAAAGCACCCTGTATTTTATTTCTTTATTAGTCCTTGAGGCCCTTGGGTGTTTTTTTTTAAATAATTCCTTGAACGTGTATATATTTCATACTGGAACTTTTTTTTTAAACTTTACAAATTGCACCCATATAATTTGTTGTATCACACTGCATTGTTAAGCAGCGCATAGTTACAATTAAACAAACTTAATTTAATATGCCAGCCTATTTCCTAGTTAGAGAATTGAATTTACTTCGTTAATTCCCTGTTTTATTTTGGAGATGCTGAACAAACCAGTATTCACATTTAAAAATGTACTTCAAATGTGAACGACCTAAAGTAGTGATTTTTCTTAAAGCACATTGGATAGCAACAAACATTTTATAGGTGGGTGCCCATCTTTAATTTTCACAACTGTGACCTGCCCTGGTGCACTTATGCACTAATACTTCCGGTGAACACAACCGGAAGAGGCGCAACAGTATGCTCCATGTTCACAATGTATGCGCCTTTACTGTCACCTAGCTGTAGCGTGGTGGGGCCTGGGGATGGAAGGCCGCAGCAATGCTAAGCAGTAACGGTAGGCCACACCAGTTTACAACACTCGGCTGGAAGACCCTGAGCGGTCTCCTGTCGTTTATTTATCCCCTCGGGCCGAGCCCACCCCAAGGGGTGTATGCAGGCATGTAAGAGTGCTACATTGTAGTGGAGAGTCCCGATGGCTCTCTACATCCCTCCTTTCTTTTAGTGACCAACCATCAGGTCCTTCAGGTTCACGGGGAGGTGCACACAAAGACTTTAAGTCTTTTGTTGGGCATAGAGTTCGGCCGGAGACCATACTTCTGGCTCCGGGAGCTGGAACTGACCGCTGCGTCCGATTGCGTGTTCGGGGGTGAACTAGTCAACACCTCCTGACAGAGCCTACTAGCTTAGGGGAAAGCCTCTTTACTCTCCACTCACGCGTTCCTCGATGGAGAGACCATTAGCCCTGGCGAGCTGGGTGGAGTGAGACTTGGAGTCTCGTCTGAACCTTCCAACTCTTCTTGGCTAACGTTCTGATCATAGATTTTCTTGAAGCTAGACACGTTCCTTGTGACAAGCTGCTGCCCTGGCTGGGCAGTGACCATGGTTCCTTGAACCTCCACCACAGTCCACCCTTCTGGCTCATAGGGTGTCCTGAACTGTCAGCCAGGGTGGCTGTCCTTTACCACAACGCGGTCCCACACATTCAGCTGTGGCTCTCTTGCCCTTCAGGGTTCACTCGCTCTCTGGTTACTCATGGTCCTCCTTGCTTGGACAGCTGCGCTATCCTGTTCTGGGGGCATCCACGCTGGATCTGTCGGGATGCTATCCCCTGGAGGCCTCTTGAAAAGTAAAAGTGAGGGGTCACACTTGGTCGTGCTGTGGGGTGTCTGCCGGTAAGCATCAAGGAATTGGTCGAGTGCAGACTCTGCATCTTCCCCCTGATCCACAGCAATGCGCAGGGCCCGGTTGAGAGTTCGCATGAGACGTTCCACCTCCCCATTGGCTTGGGGCCACAGAGGGGTGATCTTCCGGTGGTGGATTGCTTTCCTCTCCAAATACTCTTGGAATTCCCGGCCTTGGAATGGGGGTCTGTTATCTGAACGAATTTCTTCTGGCAAACCCATGAGTGCAAATGACTTGTCCAAGACTCGCCGAACGTGTGGCAATGCTGTCTATGCCACTACCTCCATGATTGGAAACTTGGAGAAGGAGTCAACCATTACTAACATGGTGCGTCCTTCCGGGAAGCTTCCGAAATCAAGGCTGATTTTTGCCCATGGGGTTTCGCAGGGCCCATCAGTGACCGCCGGTACTCCCCTAGTGATGGTTCACGCGCGACATTGCCTCACCATTTCATCCAACTTGGAATCCATAGCTGGGAACCAGACTTTGTTCCTTAGTCTGACTTTTGTCTTTGCCATCCCTTGGTGTCCGACATGCACCAGCTGAAGAATCCGCTGCTGTAGCCTTTTTGAGATTACGATGACATGTCCTCTCAGAACAACTCCTTGTTCTCCCACACTTAGTTCATGGCGTACCTGCCAGGTCTGTTGCCTAGCATGGCTGTCCTCTCCTCGAAGTGTCTAAGCCCCTTCCATGAAATGCACCCAACCATTGCTCAGCAGGGTGGCTTTTACCCTGGCCAGTCTCTTGTCTTCCTCTGTTGTGAGGCCAATCTCCTCTAGCGTCATGGCTGTGGGACATGCTTCCTGCAAGACCATCTTCACTAACACGTCAGAGTATGCTAAATCCGTCGGTGAGCTTTGAGGTGGCAGGGACTCTGAGTGTTGTAGAGAGGCAGTCGGCCGGGTTGTGTGCCCAAGGGCGAAAGACGACTTTGAAATTGTACGCCTGTAGCTGCACGGCCCATCTCTCTTTCCTTGGAGGCGCCAGTCTCGACAATCTGGCAAAGAGCAGGAGCAGTGGCTTGTGGTCGGTGACCACCTGGAACTTCTGTCCATACAGGTACAAGTGAAAATGCTGGTGCACCCATTTTATTGGTAGCGACTGGCCTTGTCTCCAATGTACCACGGCGGTGCCTGGGGATAGAACGCTGCAGCAGCGCTAAGCAATTACATTAGGCCACACCAGTTTACTACACTTGGCCGGAAGACCCTGAGCGGTCTCCTGCCGTTTATGTATCCCCGTGGGCAGAGCCCGCCCGAGGGGCGTATGCATGCATGTAAGAGTGCTACATTGTAGTGGAGAGCCCAGATGGCTCTCTACACTACCTACCTATTCTGGCTTCTAAAAAACCATGGCCATACTACAGTGATGCCAGAATGCATCTGTTCGGTTGTGGGAGACAACAAGGTCATTGAGCGGAGATTCACTGCCCTGGGCAAATGGACATTGTGTCTTCCTTGCTCTGACCATGATCTAGTGGCATCCTTTGAAGAATGTTGGAGTCATTTAGTGGCCCCTGCTGGTGGGACAGTGAACCTGCCCTTGGAGAATACTTTTCTTTCAAGAACCCAATCAATTTCAGTGAACTCCTGGGGAACCGTCCCTGTGAGAAAGCTGGGACTTGATGTCATGGATTTAAGGAAGAGATGTGGTTTCCTGACGAAACTGAAGTCTGTGCAAAAAGTGTGTCATAGTTTTAATGTTTACCAAACTGCTTGACGTGTGATCCTGTGCAACTCTCCAAGTACCCGAAATCCCTTTCTTGCCTAGAGTGAGTCAGCTTCCAAAAGCCCTAACAATCCTCCCCATGTGTTTAAGTGCTACTTTACCAGAATGTACGGTAAATAACATAACGTGTATCTGTAAAGCACAGGTTCACCCGAGCGTATCTTGGTGCTGAATAACAGATGCTTAGTGTTACCCTACTCAATGGTACTCATTTTATCGACCTCAGAAGGATGAAAGGCAGAGTTGACCCCTGGGATTTTTGTTACCCACCTCAATGGAACTCATTTTATCGACCTCAGAAGGATGAAAACCTGAGTGGACCCCCTGGGATTTGAACCCAAGACCATGAGGTCCCTGTAGTGTACGCATCAGTCCACTAAGCCGAAAGACCGGAAGAATGTAGCGCCTTGGCTGGTATTCGAGGTGCTCTAACCAGGCTGAGCCTCAAACCCATGGACCCTTGACAGGGCTGTTAAACACAAAAGTCTCCCCTCTCCTCTGAGTGAGAGAAGGGTTCGTTGCTTTACGCCAGCCATTTCGCAATGTTTTCATGGCACCAACAGCGCTCCGGCCAAGATGATCAATGGTGATTTGCTTCCCTTCCTAATGCTGTTGTTGGCAACCAGTAGCCTCCGTGGCCAACGACTCCCGGATTCCATTGACAAACAAAGTAGTGAAATAACCGAGGCCTGAGACCCATTGTCCATGCACAATGGGCTTGCAAGGCCTATCCTTGTCACTCAATACTGTCATAATGACAACCCTGCAGGTACTCCTCGTGCCGTTCTGGAAGGGTACAATGCCAAAGGGCGAAGGTCAACGCCTCCCACTACAGGAGAGCACAAGAAGAAGGCGATATACTGTGTTAACTCTGGAGGTAAACTGAGGCAGAGGTAAGTGCCGTGCCTAACCCTTTCTGTTGAGGGGCTGCGCCCCACCCGCACTTTCCCCAGCTACCCCGTTTCTGCCCTGCCGCACTCTTACGTCCATATGTACCACGCGTTTTCAAATAGACACAGAACGGGTTAAACCCTTTGATACATCTGGACGTTAATGTTTCTCGTTGAAGAGTCATGGCAATTCCCTCAAATATTCAAGGATAATTTACTATTCTCACTCCAGTTCTGGAATCTTTGGGTGAAGTGTTTACTTGTGGGACTTTCTGCAGTCGAGGCAAGCGGGAGAGAATGGAGGTTTACCTGTGGATGTGTGAAATGGCTTCAGAGACTGTAGGTGCAGACAGATGTGAAGCCTCAACAAGTGGACCACCGCTCCTGACGTCATTCCTGCATTCCCACACCCTACCACTAGGAGTCCCTGTGCCGCTTTGCATGTCTGACAGTGTATGTCAGGCCTCTGCATGAGGTTCCTTTTCCCAAGGCAAAGTAAAACCCGACCAGTCCAAACCAACACACCAGCATGACGCGCCTCTTCGTGTTCCCGAGCTTTGCTGTCAGCAGCACATGCACTAACTCAGAGATTATTTTTTAAAACATGTCTTTATTGCAAATGGAACATCACATATCATGATAATGCAGTGTAAATGCCTGGATTTATAAACAGCAGTGCATCACAGCTCAACAGTTGCCCCCATCAGGGTACAAAATTCCAGACCAGAATTGAGGCAGATGAGCCGTGCCATTGCTCTCACCATTTCCGGCTTTAAATCACAGCGCCCCTAGTCAGGATCCGCCTAGCAACAAGCCAGGCCTGTATCCCACCTGAACTAAAGACAGAAGCCTCCCAATAAAATCAACAATGTAACCCAACAGCAGCAGCCTACACCCATAGTGGCATCACCACCCATGACCCCAGGTCGTTGTTACGGGAGAGGGGAGCGCAGGGCTTTAAGTGGGATGAAAACACCGGGGGTCTCTCAGAGGGGCGTGGCCGATGTAGTTAAGGGCGTGGCTTAAAAACACACAAGCTAGAAATCTTTGCTTAGCACAGTGTGCCGCTGACTTGTATTTTGCTGCTTCTGTCATTACATCCAGATATATGATACAACTGGAAACATCATACATCAACAAGCCAGGACTATTGGCTTTGTCAATGGTTGTTAGTTGCATAAGATAAATAAGCAGCAACTATGACTCGTATATAATATTGAAAAAAGCTCTACTTAAAGCCCTGGTGACACCAGGACAATGTTGCTGCTCCTGAGTTTCAAAAAAAGAAGGGAAATCCAGAGAGAAAATGACTCTCTTTAAAGGATTTTCCTTCCCCTACAAGGCCCACCTGGCATGACGTCACTTCTCTACTAGTGCGAAGTGAGCAGTGTGAGCAGCGCGCATCAATGTGCCTGCTGTCACTGCAGTCCGGGAAAAAATGGACCGCCTGTGCACTGCCAGGGCACAAAACAGAGCCTGATAGAGACCCGTTTCGAGGCCCCCTTAAAAAACTGCCAATGCTCAGACCTGGTGGGACCCGGCCTGTGGAACTCTCAGCACAGCAGGGAATTATCTCCACGTGTGAGCGTTCCACCGGAGCGCCGTGCCTCATGACGAGCTTAGCTCGTCATGAGCATCGATGAGATTAGAAGAACCTGAGTCCAGCAGCATCCACAGTGCCTGTGACTCCACGGATTCCACAGGGAAGTCCAGCCAAACCTTGTGCGCTGTGCGAGCAGGGGCGGCCTTAGGCATGTGCAAGCTGTGCACCTGCACAGGGCCACCAAACCCCAGGGGCCACCACGCCAATATATATCCTTAATATAATAATCCTCTGAGGATGGATACATGTTTGCATGGTGGCCCCTGGCAGGGATTTGGCGGCCTCTGTTCCACTTCCAAACAGCATGACCCCCCACCCCTCTTCAGTGGCCTCCGCGCCAGCGTTCCTCCGGGGGCCCCCTACCCACGCTCCCTGCCCAGGGCCGACGTGAGCCTAGAGCCGCCCCTGGTGCGAGAGACCTTTGCAAACTGCAGAAACTGGCCGACCATGGCCGGAAGAACTCATGCGCATCCCCAAGTAAAAGGGAGGTGTGCTTATGGTACAAATCTCCCACTGTGGTGCAGCCCCCATCATCTGACAAACGCGACTAGGCCGTTCCTAGAAGAGGAAAGAAGGGAAAGACAGTGGTCACGGGAAGGGCAGGGATAGTTCTCAGTGGAGGGCTACTCTGGGTATCCAATTTGTTGGATGTAATGGCCTCACACACCCTTGCGAGTGTCATGCTTCATCATCGGCAATGCTCCTCGTTGGGCAGGCAGTGCAATGCCCAACGGGCTCACCTCAAAGAGGGGCTCTTTGGCGGAGATCTTTTATCCAACTGCCTATGGGTGAAGTGCGGGTGAGAGGCCAGGAGAGAAGGGATAGTGTGAGTGAGTTTAAAATATGGCACAAGGTACCGGAGATCAATTTATTCTGGTGGTCCCCTGCCACAAGTAAAAACAGTACGTAGCCTGTGATCGAAGGAAATTTAGAATTCCACGTCACGATCCAGGAAGAATTGTTTCTTGAGTAGTTGGAATAGGTGCCTGCTAGTTAGTAGTAAGCAGGGATGAGGTATCAGGTGGTTGAGTGGTATAGAGGTCACGATAATAATATTATTGAGTGCGATCAATCTCGTGAGCCCATAAATGCAGCCGACATCAAACCACTGCATCAGATCCATCATGGACCGTACCGTATGAGCACGGCAACCACTTAAGGGGCAGCAATCTGGCGTATGAAGCTCTATGCAACACATATATGACCGTCTACTCCCAGACCTCTGCTACCTGCTGAACAGTGAACGGATAGCCTTCTGGGACTCCTGCCCCTCGTATCAGGCTCACAGGAGATCAGTTCTGGCACCCTACTCCGTCAGCAGCGTCTTTTCCCCATTTTTGCCCTCCACGCGCCACTGTGCTGTGTATTGTAAAAATCCAGCAAAATAGTACATCCATGGAGCAGGCCCACCAAGGGGCCTATTAGCAAGAAATGGCGATATTTATCGCTAAATGCGCTGAGCGACTTTTTTGTATCGCTGCCTATCGCTGGATATTTTAGCGGAGAAAACATGCTATTAGCAACGTTTTTCTTCATTGTGCTAAAATATCCAGTGATAGCAGCGAAATACGAGAATATCGCTGGAAATCCAGCAACATTATCGCATTAACGCCAATGGGGGCTTAATCTGATAACCCACCCTCCTTTGACTATACAGGCCAGTCAATATATTAGCAGGAGTTAGATTATAGCGATAATCGCGCTTAGAGCAATTTTTTTTCATCGCTTTGCCTGCCTTGCTAATAGGCGATAGCTGTGTTAGTGACTGTTTTCAGTCGCTAACAGTTTGGGTACGCCCACTTTGCATGTCATTAGCGATAAATATCGCTGACATGCAAAGCGGGCCCCAAACCTGTAGCTATCGCTTAAAAGCTGTCGCTAACTGCTGTTAGCCACAGCTTGCTAATAGGGAGATGAAAATATCGCCGCTTTAGCAGGAAAAACTCCTGCTAAAGCGGCGATATTGCCCTTGCTAATATGCCCCCAAGTCCCCTAGCTCTGGGTCTAACTTCAGCACCTCCATCTTCATGCTAGTCCTCCTACCGGCATACACTAGATACACAAAATGGCTGTCCATCCGAGGATCTTGCTATACAACATAAGGAGTTCCTCAGAGCTCGTCATGAGCCGTGGAACGCTCGCATGCGGGGTTAATTCCCCTGCTGTGCTGAGCGTTCCACGGGAACGGGTGTGGCATTGACGAGCTGAGCTCGTCATGAGCACAGGAGCGCCGTGCCTCATGACGAGCTCAGCTCGTCATGAGCATGGGGGAGCTGTGCGCGCCCCCCCTCCCCCTCAGCACAGCGGGGGATTAACCCCCACAGCGAAGGGGTTAAAGCTATAATTAGCCTCTGAAGTATGTGCCACCTGTATGCCCAGATAACGGAAGTGATCAAAATCCCACCGAAGTCGCGTCACCAGAAGAGCAGCGGGGTCCGCCCACACCAGCCCGGCCCGAGGGAAGATCACTGACTTCTGTCGGTTGACCCACCCACCCAAGGCCGCCCCAAATTCAGACATGCTATCTAACAGCGCACTCACTGAGCGCTATGGGTGGGCAACGTAAATCAAAGTGTCATCCGCGAATAGGGAAACCATGTTGGTGCGACCTCCACAACACAACTCAGAGATGTTTCAAATTATTATATGCTCTGAAGATGGAAAAAAAACATACAGACACCTGCGTAGGAGCAGTACAAAGTATGGACTCATGGTACAGCCTCACGGGTCGCAACATCAGAGCTTCATTCGGTCAGAGCAGCTCTGCATGCCTGTTTCTTGTGCTTCTACTGTCTAAGGAGCTTGTTTTTAACTTGGAAGTTTGCTGAGTTAGTGCTTGAACTGGCAGAGCACATCAAGATTGCCTCTCTCTGGTTCCAAGCTTGGCTGCTCCAGCTCATGTACAAACTCAGAAGCAGTGAGCAGTGATTGTCTGTCTCATTTCCAAGGTTGGCTGTCTCCACTCCATGCAAAAACTCAGAAGCCGCGAGCAGTGATTGCCTCCCTCTGTTTCCAGGCATGGCTGTCTCCAGCTCATGTCTCTACTCAGAAACAACAAGCAGTGATTGCCTCTCTCTGGTTCCATGATTGGCTGTCTCCAGCTCATGTACACACATGGAAGCAGGGAGCAGTGATTGCCTCTCTCTGTTTCCAGGCTTGGCTGTCTCCAGCTCATGCACACCCATGGAAGCAGCGAGCAGTGGTTGCCTCTCTCTGTTTCCAGGCATGGCTGTCTCCAGCTCATGCACACACATGGAAGCAACGAGCAGTGGTTGCCTCCCTCTGTTTCCATGATTGGCTGTCTCCAGCTCATGCACACACATGGAAGCAACGAGCAGTGGTTGCCTCTCTCTGTTTCCATGATTGGCTGTCTCCAGCTCATGCACACACATGGAAGCAACGAGCAGTGGTTGCCTCTCTCTGTTTCCATGATTGGCTGTCTCCAGCTCATGTACACACATGGAAGCAGTGAGCAGTGGTTGCCTCTCTCTGTTTCCAGGCTTGGCTGTCTCCAGCTCATGCACACACATGGAAGCAACGAGCAGTGGTTGCCTCTCTCTGTTTCCAGGATTGGCTGTCTCCAGCTCATGCACACACATGGAAGCAACGAGCAGTGGTTGCTTCTCTCTGTTTCCATGATTGGCTGTCTCCAGCTCATGTACACACATGGAAGCAGCGAGCAGCGGTTGCCTCTCTCTGTTTCCAGGCATGGCTGTCTCCAGCTCATGCACACACATGGAAGCAGCGAGCAGTGATTGCCTCTCTCTGTTTCCAGGCATGGCTGTCTCCAGCTCATGTCTCTACTCAGAAACAACAAGCAGTGATTTCCTCTCTCTGGTTCCATGATTGGCTGTCTCCAGCTCATGTACACACATGGAAGCAGGGAGCAGTGATTGCCTCTCTCTGTTTCCAGGCTTGGCTGTCTCCAGCTCATGCACACCCATGGAAGCAGCGAGCAGTGGTTGCCTCTCTCTGTTTCCAGGCATGGCTGTCTCCAGCTCATGCACACACATGGAAGCAACGAGCAGTGGTTGCCTCCCTCTGTTTCCAGGCTTGGCTGTCTCCAGCTCATGCACACACATGGAAGCAGCGAGCAGTGGTTGCCTCTCTCTGTTTCCATGATTGGCTGTCTCCAGCTCATGCACACACATGGAAGCAACGAGCAGTGGTTGCCTCTCTCTGTTTCCATGATTGGCTGTCTCCAGCTCATGTACACACATGGAAGCAGCGAGCAGTGGTTGCCTTTCTCTGTTTCCAGGCATGGCTGTCTCCAGCTCATGCACACACATGGAAGCAACGAGCAGTGGTTGCCTCTCTCTGTTTCCATGATTGGCTGTCTCCAGCTCATGGACACACATGGAAGCAGTGAGCAGTGATTGCCTCTCTCTGTTTCAGGCATGGCTGTCTCCAGCTCATGTCTCTACTCAGAAACAACAAGCAGTGATTGCCTCTCTCTGGTTCCATGATTGGCTGTCTCCAGCTCATGTACACACATGGAAGCAGGGAGCAGTTATTGCCTCTCTCTGTTTCCATGATTAACTATCTCCAGCTCATGTACACACATGGAAGCAGCGAGCAGTGGTTGCCTCTCTCTGTTTCCAGGCTTGGCTGTCTCTAGCTCATGCACACACATGGAAGCAGCGAGCAGTGGTTGCCTCCCTCTGTTTCCAGGCTTGGCTGTCTCCAGCTCATGCACACACATGGAAGCAGCGAGCAGTGATTGCCTCTCTCTGTTTCCAGGCATGGCTGTCTCCAGCTCATGCACACACATGGAAGCAGCGAGCAGTGATTGCCTCTCTCTGTTTCTATGATTGTCTGTCTCCAGCTCATGCACAAACATGGAAGCAGCGAGCAGTGATTGACTCCCTCTGTTTCCATGATTGTCTGTCTCCAGCTCATGCACACACATGGAAGCAGCGAGCAGTGATTGCCTCCCTCTGTTTCCAGGCTTGGCTGTCTCCAGCTCATGCACACACATGGAAGCAACGAGCAGTGATTGCCTCTCTCTGTTTCCAGGCATGGCTGTCTCCAGCTCATGCACACACATGGAAGCAGCGAGCAGTGATTGCCTCTCTCTGTTTCTATGATTGTCTGTCTCCAGCTCATGCACAAACATGGAAGCAGTGAGCAGTGATTGACTCCCTCTGTTTCCATGATTGTCTGTCTCCAGCTCATGCACACACATGGAAGCAGCGAGCAGTGATTGCCTCCCTCTGTTTCCATGATTGGCTGTCTCCATCTCATGCACACACATGGAAGCAGCGAGCAGTGATTGCCTCTCTCTGTTTCCATGATTGTCTGACTCCAGGTCATGTACACACATGGAAGCAGCGAGCAGTGGTTGCCTCTCTCTGTTTCCAGGCATGGCTGTCTCTAGCTCATGCACACACATGGAAGCAGCGAGCAGTGATTGCCTCTCTCTGGTTCCATGATTGGCTCTCTCCAGCTCATGCACACACATGGAAGCAGCGAGCAGTGGTTGCCTCCCTCTGTTTCCATGATTGGCTGTCTCCACCTCATGTACACACATGGAAGCAGCGAGCAGTGATTGCCTTCCTCTGTTTCCGAGCGTGGCTGTCTCCAGGTAATGCACTTACTTAGAGAAATTTATATTCAGATGTATGCTCTAGAGAAAGTGCAAATGCCATAAAACAGGGCATAAGTCTGCGCTAAGCCAGTACAGTTGTACATGGCGGCCCAGATTCTCAAACAATCACAGAATGCAGCACAGCACCAAAAATGTTGTGCTGCGGTGTCACACAGGGAGAGAGCAAGAGAGAGCCATAGCCATAGAGATATGGCTCTCGAGAGCCATAGCCACAGAGATATGGCTCTCGAGAGCCATAGCCACAGAGATATGGCTCTCGAGAGCCATAGCCACAGAGATATGCCCTCTCATTCCCTCTCCCTTGCACTGGCGCTGATTTCAGCCGCCGGGCGCCAGGCACACACCTTAGCACCATAGTGGGAGAGTGCGTGCCTGAGTCTACCATAGGTTTTGTATAGGAAGGGTGGCCTTTCTGTACAAAATACTACGGCTAGACACACCTTAACGCGTTTCCTACTGTGTATGCGTGCTGTCCAGTGCAGCGCGCATGTAAAGTTGGGAAAGCATGGAGGAAAGAAAGCATTTTTCCTTTTAACACCGGCTTTTCAGCTACGTTAGTTTTTGGCGCTAAACCGTGTCTACTAATGTTAATAGTTAGGGTTTAGCATAAAAAAGCATGCGCAGTTGAATGGGAACGCCCATGTACCACCCGTGTAACGCCGCCTTGACGCAAAGTAATGAAGAGCATTGTTTCGTGCTGATTTTGCGATGCTTTTCCATACAAGCCAACCGAATACCAATTTACGTTGGGTTGTTAATCTCCTAAAAGATTTAGCGCTGGTTTAGCGTTAGAAAAGTAAAGCTAACCCGATGCTAAACCGTTGAGAATCTTGGCCGACATATGAGGCCAACCCCCTGGTCATGCTCTATTTACACTTAGAATTAAGACAATCAACAAAAAAGGAGCAATCCCAGAAAGGATTACTGCTTTGTATTAACCTAAAAAGGAAGAGATTCCTTTTTTATAAAAGAACCCTCCCTCACCAACCTAGTTGGTGACACGCTTCATCGTAGGGTTCCCATCTGAGGGGAAGAATGCCTCCCGGGTGTGCTGCGGCGCCTGATTACAGCGGAGTGGGTTTTTCTTGTGCAGAATGAAAAGGGAGATGTGATTTAAGATTGTCTCTATGCACCCAAGAATTTCATAGGACAAGATTAAAAACATAAGTGGATGTCCTCTATGGTTTAATTGGTATAGGTAGGCAAGTAGTTATTGGCAATATTTTGGCACAGCAGGGGGACTGGTCCTTTTATTTGCACCCCATAAAAAGGGCTGTCCGGTTCTACATGCCATATGGAGGCGCTTTGCTTCCCCCTGGGGGTGGGCTGTGTGTGTATACTTGTGGTGGGTGAGGTCGGAGAGACTGAATAACCACATGAATATTCCTAACATGAAAATAAGGCATCACCATGTTCCTCGTCCACCACCCTTCCTCTTTTAGTTCAGAAAGCCTGGTGATCTGGCAGCACAAATGCTTTCTGCTCTGGATTGCTAGGGTGAGACTCCAACCATAAGGTGGCCCCAGACATTTTGGAAGGTTTAACGGGGCCAGGGGTCCAAACCTTTTTGAAGCTTCTCATTGGTTTTAGATTCAAAAGAACAGCTTGCAGTTAAGAAGACATGTGCTCTGTGGAAAAAGAAAACACAGTATTTGGAGCCATCTAGTGGTGTTGCCTACTTAGCTGCACCAACAAGGAACAGGTTGTGTCTTCTGTTCTATTATTTTAAAGCATGTTGTAACAAGAGAGCTGGGCTCCAAAATATGACGCCTGCGGCAAGGAGTCGCGGCTGCGCTGCACCCAGGGTGGCAACCTTCTGATTTGACAGTGGCATTTTGTCAGAGGCCCTTCCTGGAAACTGAACTTCCAAACCAGGTGCCAGCCTGGGTTGTATGAAAGGGAGAGAGCAGGACAGCACCATATCTACTAAAAGATTACGTTGATCCT
Source organism: Lissotriton vulgaris (assembly GCF_964263255.1). Lineage (NCBI taxonomy): Eukaryota > Metazoa > Chordata > Amphibia > Caudata > Salamandridae > Lissotriton > Lissotriton vulgaris. The sequence continues at coordinate 1,083,860,760 of NC_141699.1, read as the reverse complement.
ACGCCCTAGGTGCCGGTGCATCATTGGCGGCCTTGAAAGTAGCGGCTGGTGTCATGGAAAGGTGTTGAGCCAGACGCATGAAATCTTATTACAGATAATGTAAGCGTTATCTACAGGAAAAGCTTGCAGTTCCTCATTCCCCAGGGCACCTGGCTGTCACCTGGAGTGAAGTAAAGTTCTTGCAGGAATATGTGTGATTTCTTCCTCCAGTTGGTTGCCTAGGTGGCTAGATTTGCATAGTACACATGTTTCTATTTGCTCTCTCTGCACATTATGTATGATTGCCAGGGTGCAGTTTGATAGACTCTGTGATAGAGGAAGATTTGAAGGTCTGTGCCCTGATCTTTCAAGCTCTTCTTCCTGAGACGCTACTCGGACACACTCCGGTTCACCCAATCACGGTGCTTGGTAGGCCTCCTACGTGTGGACAAAGGTGTTTTTGTTTGATTGACAGGTGCCAGTGCACAGGTGATAGGACCAGTATTCGAAGGAAGGGCTGAAGATAAGGCTTCTTCACTACAAGGGGATGAAAAACTTCTCGAGGCAATTTAACTTTTGCAGGAAGGTTCTTCTTTATAATTGCAATACAAGGAGAACGGGGTTTGGGCCCAAACACAATTGCACCTATCCTCAGTAAATCCTTTATCTAAACAGTTTAGGTGCTATGGACCGGAGATTCAGAACCCCTAAATCTCCTAAGACACAATTGTCGCACTTTTCAAAAACAACATACAATGGTCCAGCACACCGATTGTAATTGTAATTCACCGTAAAGATAACAATTCTTTCATATATATTTGCAGAGCTTATTTCATACAAATGATGTAGTTCAGTGGAGTTGTTTGAAGCGTATTCTTTATTCATAAATTTTCTTCCAATGGAATAAAAACGCTGTAGCCAACGCGTTTCGCCCTTCATGGACTTCTTCAGGGCAGATGACACATTTTCTTGTGGTCGGTACAATTTCTCTATAGTGACTCCTTTGTAGGACCCGATATGACTCTAATGTATCTTAAGAAATGTTTTTCTCCTATATATTGGTAATATGATTCAAGAATTTCTTGCACTAGTGGATCAGTTCAAATCAATCGTCCTTATTCCCTGATAAGTGTAAATACGTAGTTTGGCCGGCACCGTAGCCTGGCGTCCACGTGTACATATGCTGGAGACAGCCAATCATGGCATGACACGCTTCATCGAAGGGCCCATCCAAGGGGCAGAATGCCTCCTGGGTGTGCTGCGGCGCCTGATTACAGCGGAGTGGGTTTTTCTTCTGCAGAATGAAAAGTGAGATCTGATTTGAGATTGTCTCTATGCACCCAAGAATTTTATTGGTGGAGTCCAAGGACAAGATTAAAAACGTAAGTGGATGTCCTTTATGGTTTAATTGGTATAGGCAGGCAATTAGTAAGTGGCAATATTTTGGCAGATTAGAGGGACTGGTCCTTTTATCTGCAACCCATAAAAGGGGCTGTCTGGTTCTACTTGCCAAGTGGAGGCACTTTGCTTGCCCCTGGGGGGAGGCTGTGTGTGTATACTTGTGGTGGGTGTGGTTGGAGAGACTGAATAACCACATGAACATTCCTAGCATGAAAATAAGGCATCACCATGGTCCTCGTCCACCACCCTCGTCCACCGCCCTTCCTCTTTTAGTTCAGAAAGCCTGGTGATCTGGCAGCACAAATGCGTTCTGCTCTGGATTGCTAGGGTGAAACTCAAACCATAAGGTGGCCCCAGACATTTTGGAAGGTTTCGCGGGGCCAGGGGTCCAAACCTTTTTAAGCTTCTCGTTGTTTTGTCGTTAAGAAGACATGTGCTCTGTGGAAAGAGAAAACACAGTATTTGGAGTCATCTAGTGGTGTTGCCTACTTAGCTGCACCAACAAGGAACAGGTTGTGTCTTCTGTTCTATTATTTTAAAGCACGTTGTAACAAGAGAGCTGGGCTCCAAAATGTGGTGCCTGAGGCAAGGAGTCGCGGCTGCCCTGCACTTACGACTACCCTGGGTGGCAATCTTCTGATTTGACGGTGGCATTTTGTCAGAAGCCCTTCCTGGAAACTGAACTTCCAAACCAGGTGCCAGCCTGGGTTGTATGAAAGGGAGAGAGCAGAACAGCACCATATCTACTAAAAGATTACGTTGATCCTACGCCCCAGGTGCCGGTGCATCATTGGCGGCCTTGAAAGTAGGGGCTGGTGTCATGGAAAGGCGTTGAGCCAGACGTATGAAATCTTATTACAGATAATGTAAGCGTTATCTACAGGAAAAGCTTGCAGTTCCTCATTCCCCAGGGCACCTGGCTGGCACCTGGAGTGGAGTAAAGTCCTTGCAGGAATATGTGTGATTTCTTCCTCCAGTTGGTTGCCTAGGTGGTTAGATTTGCATAGTGCACATGTTTCTATTTGCTCTCTCTGCACATTATGTATGATTGCCAGGGTGCAGTTTGATAGACTCTGTGATAGAGGAAGATTTGAAGGTCTTTGCCCTGATCTTTCAAGCTCTTCTTCCTGAGACGCTACTCGGACACACTCCGGTTCACCCAATCACGGTGCTTGGTAGGCCTCCTACGTGTGGACAAGGTGTCTTTGTTTGATTGGCAGGTGCCAGTGAACAGGTGATAGGACCAGTATTCGAAGGAAAGGGCTGAAGATAAGGCTTCTTCACTAAAAGGGGATGAAAAACTTCTCGAGGCATTTTAACTTTTGCAGGAAGGTTCTTTTTTATAATTGCAATATAGGGAGAACGGGGTTTGGGGCCAAACACAATTTCACCTATCCTCAGTAAATCCTTTATCTAAACAGTTTAGGTGCTATGGACCGGAGATTCAGAACCCCTAAATCTCCTAAGACACAATTGTCGCACTTTCCAAAAACAACATACAATGGTCCAGCACACTGATTGTAATTGTAATTCACAGTAAAGATAACAATTCTTTCATATATATTTGCAGAGCTTATTTCATACAAATGATAGTAGTTCAGTGGAGTTGTTTGAAGTGTATTCTTTATTCATACATTTTCTTCCAATGGAATAAAAAGACCGTAGCCAACGCGTTTCGTCCTTCATGGACTTCATCAGGGCAGATGACACATTGTCTTGTGGTCTGTACAATTTCTCTATAGTGACTCCTTTGTAGGACCCGATATGACTCTAAAGTATCTTAAGAAATGTTTTCTCCTATATATTGGTAATGTGATTCAAGAATTTCTCGCACTAGTGGATCAGTTCAAATCAACCGTCCTTATTCCCTGATAAGTGTAAATACGTAGTTTGGCCGGCACCGTAGCCTGGCGTCCATCGTGGTTCTTCTTTATAGTCTTTGATGTGCTGAGGAGACCATTGATACCCGCTGTACTCAAGCAGAGCTGGTGCCAACCTCCACTGGTGCAAGTAAGGCAGTCTGTGGCTTGTATTTTAGTAAGCAATTTATGCAGACGTGGACTCTTGATGCAAATTAATGGGAGAGACTGTCTGGTTTGCATTTAGGTGATATTATCATCATCTTCAAAGTTTCTTGCTTTGGTTGTGATGTCATTTTACCCTGTTTAGATTATCCTGGTGAGATTAGTTTAGCCTGGCTAGATTAGCACAACCTGAAAGTCAGAAGTGTGACCAGAATTTGGTTGCAGCCATAACAGCACTCATCAACCTAAAGAAGTAACAATGATATGACTGAGGCTACTGGCCTTTTTTTTAATAATACAGGGAAAATTAAATGCATATTGGACACTAGGTAGCCATCTGGTAGTACTTTACCAGCCTGGCCTGTATTTTTATGTCTATGCCAGTAAAGAACTTGGGAAAAGCACTGAAATTCAGTATTTTTCCCCTTCTGATGTGTGAACCTAAAACAGCAAATACATAAAGAAATAGAGTAATCTCCCTAACCCCAAAACCCAGTGAGATGCAAACCATCACCCAGGGAAGGGTGGGACAAGAGAAAATTTACTAAAGGAAACAATAGGATAGTGATTTCCATATTGACAATCAAAATACACCTAAAGATATTCCTTCACGTAGTACTACTAATCATGTTAGACGAGTGATAACTTTACTCGACTATGCTAAGGCAACCAGGGAACCTTTCTGTTTAATTTTATTGGACGCCGAGAAGGCTTTCGACAGCGTGGCATGGTCTTTTTGTGGGACAACTTGAAGAGTCGAGGTTTTGGCCCTGAATTTATCAAATCAGTACAGGTTCTGTATCAGCATCCGGTAGCCCGGAACAGCACCATGGGCCTGGAATCGGCGGAAGTACACATTTGTAGGGGGACTAGACAGGGGGGTCCTTGCTCCCCCTTACTATTTGCTTTATACATTGAGCCTTTTTTAAGAATGCTGGACTCTAATGTCAATATAATCCCGTTAAAGGTTCATATATATCAGGTTAAGGTGTTAGCATATGTTGATGACGTGGCAGTGGTCACGTCTAAACCTATCATGGCAATGCAGGCTATAGAGCATTTGGCGTCAGAATTTGGTAAATCTTCGGGATATAAATTAAACTCGGCAAAAACCCAGCTACTTAGTATAAATATACCAAGCTACACCGATTCTAGACTATGTCAGGATTGGTATAACTGGGATTCACGTTACGAGCTTGTACAACTTCTTTAGTTAAAGTTAATTGGGACCAGCTCCTAGTCAGTGCTCGGAAAAAATTAGATCAGGCAGAATGCTTATATCTTTCATTAGTGGGACGATGTAATCTATTAAAAATGCTGATTCTTCCTCAAATGTTATATTTTTTCCAATTTATACCCCTAGAAGTTCCTAAGACTAGTTTAGAACAACTGCAGACAATGTGTATGCGCTTTATGTGGTAAGGAGGGAAAGCTAGAAGGGCTAGGCGCTTCATGATTCTGCCAAGAAATGTGGGGGGATGGTCGTTACCAGATTTTACATTTTATTACTATGCTTGTATGTTGCAAGGAATGGGAATTTTATTAACCGGCGAAGATCCAGCAAGACCTGCAGATTGTCCATCGATCTATCAAATGCTGCTGGGGGTAAAAGTTAAAAACTGCTTATTTAAGTATCTAGAACAAAGTTACTACAAACGCACCCGTTTTAAGATATTGATAGCTGCATATAAGGTCTGGCATATAGTTAGGAGGCTATTGGGCCTTGGGAAAATAACGTGGTACACTCCATTCTCATCGTCGTTTTTTTTACCTTTAGACGTGTGGGATAGAATAGTACTCAATTGGAGGGAGAAAGGCATTAGAGTGGTGGGTGACCTGTATGATGTTAGTTATTGTAAATCTTTTGAACAATTACGAGAACAATATTCTCTCCCTAGAGAGCATTTCACAAAATATCTACAGATTCGCAACTGTTTAACGTGTATGGGAGGTAACTTTAAACCAAATTCTCTGATCGAAGACATTATGAAAGGGGTAAGGATTGGAGCTTTATATAAGCATTTGTTAGACACTAAAGAAAATGATCTAGAGAAACAGAACAGTAAATGGTGTGCTAAACTAGGCAGACAGGACATTCAAATAGAAATCTCATTAGATATGGATAAAGATTTATTCTTGTCTGCAAAGTTGGTGGCGCAACATTTCAAATCAACCTATAATTTATACTATACCCCAGACAAGGTGTCCAAATGGTCGGGAGATGCAATAGGTAAATGTTTTCGGTGTGGGTTCGCCTCAGCGGATGATGTTCACATTTTCTGTACATGTACTGCATTAGCTCCCTTGCTGTCTCAGATAGAAAAATGTGTGTGTCGGCAACTGTGGGCAGTCACATACAATTATCAGCAACGCAGATATTAATGGGTGTTGAAATGGGCACATTGAGTACTAGCATCCCGCAGAAACATGTCAAACTTATCTTTTTAGTAACCGCAGTGTACAGGCTATGTATTGCATCTGCATGGTTGCAACAGGAACCGCCCACTTTTGAAGCTTGGCGGTCTCGGTTTTTTTCGATACATAATATGGAGCATAGTCTGCTTGCCTTAAAAAGTTCCCGCAGAAAGAAGATCGGGGAACAGATTTGGGGATTAGTCACAAATTATCTGGAGATGTACGGGGAGATTTGTCTAGATTGTTTATAATTTCTTGTTGGATCTAATCGAGATTGCCTCTATGAAAAGTATATTTAACAATAGGTTTTTTTTTCTTTTTCTGTTTTTCTTAACAATTTTGTTCGTTTATATTCTTGTGTTGTATGCTTCAAAATGACAAGATCTGGAGATGTACTTGTTCGAAAAAATTGTCTTCCTTTTTGTTTTTTTTTCTCTTTGTGTTTCTGTACCAACCGACTCATGTGTTTTTGCATAAATAAAAAAAATAAAAATAAAAAGATATAAAGATATTCCACCATGTTTTAACAAAGCGCCTTGATTATTTTGATAACCAGTAGTGTCAGTCTATGCAGGTGGACAAAGTAAGATGATTCTTTTTGTTACGCGCCACTGTGCTGTGTATTGTAAAAATCCAGCAAAATAGTACATCCATAGAGCAGGCACACCAAGGGGCCTATTAGCAAGAAATTGCGATATTTATCGGAAAATGCACTTAGCAACTTTTTTTTATCGCTGCCTATCGCTGGATATTTTAGCGGAGAAAACATGCTATTAGCAAAGTTTTTCTCCATTGTGCTAAAATATCCAGCGATAGCGGCGAAATGCGAGAATATTGCTGGAAATCCAACTATATTCTCGAATTAATGCCAATGGGGGCTTAATCTGATAATCCACCCCCTTTGACGATACAGGTAAGTCAACTTTTTAGCAGGCGTTAGATTCTAGCGATAATCGCGCTTAGCGCATTTTTTTATCACCTTGCTAATAGGAGATAGCTGTGTTAGCGTCTGTTTTCAGTCGCTAACAGTTTGGATACGCCCACTTTGCATGTTGTTAGTGATAAATATCGCTGACATGCAAAGCGGGCCCCAAACCTGTACATATCGCCTAAAAGCTGTCGCTAACTGCTGTTAGCGACAGCTTGCTAATAGGGCGATAAAAATATTGCCGCTTTAGCGGGAAAAAGTCCTGCTAAAGCGGCGATATTGCCCTTGCTAATATGCCAGCAAGTCCCCTAGCTCTGGGTCTAACTTCAGCACCTCCATCTTCATGCTATTCCTCCTACCAGCATACACTAGATACACAAAATAGCTGTCCAACCTAGGATCTTGCTATACAATATAAGGAGTTCCTCAGAGCTACCCTGCCCATCACAGACAAAGTCAGAAAGTTCCAAAAATAAACAGACTTCCTCAAGTTCACGAGTACAACACCCATGTTAACCTCTTCGAGGCTCGTGTCGAGCTGAGCTCGTCATGAGCCATGGCGCTCCGGTGCTCATGACGAGCTCAGCTCGTCATGAGCCGTGAAACGCTCGCATGCGGGGTTAATTCCCCTGCTGTGCTGAGCGTTCCACGGGAACGGGTGTGGCTGTGACAAGCTGAGCTCGTCATGAGCACAGGAGCGCCGTGCCTCATGACGAGCTCAGCTCGTCATGAGCATGGGGGCGCTGTGCACGCCCCCCTCACCCTCAGCACAGCGGGGGATTAACCCCCTCAGCGAAGGGGTTAAAGCTATAATTAGCCTCTGAAGTATGTGCCACCTGTATGCCCAGATAACGGAAGTGATCACAATCCCACCGAAGTCGCGTCACCAGAAGAGCAGCGGGGTCCGCCCACACCAGCCTGGCCCGAGGGAAGATCACTGACTTCTGTCGGTTGACCCACACACCCAAGGCCGCCCCAAATTCAGACATGCTATCTAACAGCGCACTCACTGAGCGCTATGGGTGGGCAACGTAAATCAAAGCATCATCCGCGTATAGGGAAACCACGTTGGTGCGACCTCCACAACGCAACTTAGAGAAGTTTCAAATTAATATATGCTCTAAAGATGGAAAAAAGAAACATGCAGACACCTGCGTAGGAGCAGTACAAAGTATGGACTCATGGTACAGCCTCACGGGTCGCAACATCAGAGCTTCATTCGGTCAGAGCAGCTCTGCATGCCTGATTCTTGTGCTTGTACTGTCTAAGGAGCTTGTTTTTAACTTGGAAGTTTGCTGAGTTAGTGCTTGAACTGGCAAAGGACATCAAGATTGCCTTTCTCTGGTTCCAAGCTTGGCTGCTCCAGCTCATGTACAAACTCAGAAGCAGTGAGCAGTGATTGTCTGTCTCATTTCCAAGGTTGGCTGTCTTCACTCCATGCAAAAACTCGGAAGCAGTGAGCAGTGATTGCCTCTCTCTGTTTCCATGATTGGCTGTCTTCAGCTCATGCACACACATGGAAGCAGCGAGCAGTGATTGTCTCTCTCTGTTTCCATGATTGGCTGTCTCCAGCTCATGCACACACATGGAAGCAGCGAGCAGTGATTGTCTCTCTCTTTTTCCATGATTGGCTGTCTCCAGCTCATGCACACACATGGAAGCAGCGAGCAGTGATTGTCTCTCTCTGTTTCCATGATTGGCTGTCTCCAGCTCATGCACACACATGGAAGCAGCGAGCAGTGATTGCCTCTCTCTGTTTCCAGGCTTGGCTGTCTCCAGCTCAAGCACACACATGGAAGCAGCGAGCAGTGATTGCCTCTCTCTATTTCCATGATTGGCTCAGGCTGTCTCCACCTCATGCACACACATGGAAGCAGCGAGCAGGGATTGCCTCTCTCTGTTTCCGAGCTTGGCTGTCTCCAGCTCATGCACACACATGGAAGCAGTGAGCAGTGATTGCCTCTCACTGTTTCCAGGCTTGGCTGTCTCCAGCTCATGCACACACATGGAAGCAGCGAGCAGTGATTGCCTCTCTCTCTTTCCATGATTGGCTGTCTCCAGCTCATGCACACACATGGAAGCAGCGAGCAGTGATTGCCTCTCTCTGTTTCCGAGCTTGGCTGTCTCCAGCTCATGCACACACATGGAAGCAGCGAGCAGTGATTGTCTCTCTCTGTTTCCATGATTGGCTGTCTCCAGCTCATGCACACACATGGAAGCAGCGAGCAGTGATTGCCTCTCACTGTTTCCAGGCTTGGCTGTCTCCAGCTCATGCACACACATGGAAGCAGCGAGCAGTGATTGCCTCTCTCTCTTTCCATGATCGGCTGTCTCCAGCTCATGCACACACATGGAAGCAGTGAGCAGTGGTTGCCTCTCTCTGGTTCCAGGCTTGGCTATCTCCAGCTCATGCACACACATGGAAGCAGCGAGCAGTGATTGCCTCTCTCTATTTCCATGATTGGCTGTCTCCAGCTCATGTACACACATGGAAGCAGCGAGCAGTGATTGCCTCCCTCTGTTCATGATTGGCCGCTCCAGCTCATGTACACACATGGAAGCAGCGAACAGTGATTGCCTCTCTCTGTTTCCATGATTGGCTGTCTCCAGCTCATGCACACACATGAAAGCAGGGAGCAGTGATTGCCTCTCGCTGTTTCCAGGCTTGGCTGTCTCCAGCTGTTGCACACACATGGAAGCAGCGAGCAGTGATTGCCTCTCTCTGTTTCCATGATTGGCTGTCTCCAGCTCATGCACACACATGGAAGCAGGGAGCAGTGATTGCCTCCCTCTGTTCATGATTGGCCATCTCCAGCTCATGTACACACATGGAAGCAGCGAGCAGTGATTGCCTCTCTCTGTTTGCATGATTGGCTGTCTCCACCTCATGCACACACATGGAAGCAGGGAGCAGTGATTGCCTCTCGCTGTTTCCAGGCTTGGCTGTCTCCAGCTCATGCACACACATGGAAGCAGCGAGAAGTGATTGCCTCTCTCTGTTTCCATGATTGGCTCAGGCTGTCTCCACCTCATGCACACACATGGAAGCAGCGAGCCGTGATTGCCTCCCTCTGTTTCCGAGCTTGGCTGTCTCCAGCTCATGCACACACATGGAAGCAGTGAGCAGTGATTGCCTCTCGCTGTTTCCAGGCTTGGCTGTCTCCAGCTCATGCACACACATGGAAGCAGCGAGCAGTGATTGCCTCTCTCTGTTTCCATGATTGGCTGTCTCCAGCTCATGCACACACATGGAAGCAGTGAGCAGTGGTTGCCTCTCTCTGGTTCCAGGCTTGGCTATCTCCAGCTCATGCACACACATGGAAGCAGTGAGCAGTGATTGCCTCTCTCTGTTTCCATGATTGGCTGTCTCCAGCTCATGTACACACATGGAAGCAGCGAGCAGTGATTGCCTCCCTCTGTTTCCATGATTGGCTGTCTCCAGCTCATGCACACACATGGAAGCAGCGAGCAGTGATTGCCTCTCTCTGGTTCCATGATTGGCTGTCTCCAACTCATGTACACAGATGGAAGCAGCGAGCAGTGATTGCCTCCCTCTGTTTCCATGATTGGCTGTCTCCAGCTCATGCACACACATGGAAGCAGTGAGCAGTGATTGCCTCTCGCTGTTTCCAGACTTGGCTGTCTCCAGTTCATGCACACACATGGAAGCAGCGAGCAGTGATTGCCTCTCTCTGTTTCCATGATTGGCTGTCTCCAGCTCATGCACACACATGGAAGCAGCGAGCAGTGGTTGCCTCTCTCTGGTTCCAGGCTTGGCTGTCTCCAGCTCATGCACACACATGGAAGCAGCGAGCAGTGATTGCCTCTCTCTGTTTCCATGATTGGCTGTCTCCAGCTCATGCACACACATGGAAGCAGCGAGCAGTGATTGCCTCTCTCTATTTCCATGATTGGCTCAGGCTGTCTCCACCTCATGCACACACATGGAAGCAGCGAGCAGTGATTGCCTCTCTCTGTTTCCGAGCTTGGCTGTCTCCAGCTCATGCACACACATGGAAGCAGTGAGCAGTGATTGCCTCTCACTGTTTCCAGGCTTGGCTGTCTCCAGCTCATGCACACACATGGAAGCAGCGAGCAGTGATTGCCTCTCTCTCTTTCCATGATTGGCTGTCTCCAGCTCATGCACACACATGGAAGCAGCGAGCAGTGATTGTCTCTCTCTGTTTCCATGATTGGCTGTCTCCAGCTCATGCACACACATGGAAGCAGCGAGCAGTGATTGTCTCTCTCTGTTTCCATGATTGGCTGTCTCCAGCTCATGCACACACATGGAAGCAGCGAGCAGTGATTGCCTCTCTCTGTTTCCAGGCTTGGCTGTCTCCAGCTCATGCACACACATGGAAGCAGCGAGCAGTGATTGCCTCTCTCTGTTTCCATGATTGGCTCAGGCTGTCTCCACCTCATGCACACACATGGAAGCAGCGAGCAGTGATTGCCTCTCTCTGTTTCCGAGCTTGGCTGTCTCCAGCTCATGCACACACATGGAAGCAGTGAGCAGTGATTGCCTCTCACTGTTTCCAGGCTTGGCTGTCTCCAGCTCATGCACACACATGGAAGCAGCGAGCAGTGATTGCCTCTCTCTGTTTCCATGATTGGCTGTCTCCAGCTCATGCACACACATGGAAGCAGTGAGCAGTGGTTGCCTCTCTCTGGTTCCAGGCTTGGCTATCTCCAGCTCATGCACACACATGGAAGCAGCGAGCAGTGATTGCCTCTCTCTATTTCCATGATTGGCTGTCTCCAGCTCATGTACACACATGGAAGCAGCGAGCAGTGATTGCCTCCCTCTGTTCATGATTGGCCGCTCCAGCTCATGTACACACATGGAAGCAGCGAACAGTGATTGCCTCTCTCTGTTTCCATGATTGGCTGTCTCCAGCTCATGCACACACATGAAAGCAGGGAGCAGTGATTGCCTCTCGCTGTTTCCAGGCTTGGCTGTCTCCAGCTCATGCACACACATGGAAGCAGCGAGCAGTGATTGCCTCTCTCTGTTTCCATGATTGGCTGTCTCCAGCTCATGCACACACATGGAAGCAGGGAGCAGTGATTGCCTCTCTCTGTTTCCATGATTGGCTCAGGCGAGCAGTGATTGCCTCCCTCTGTTCATGATTGGCCGCTCCAGCTCATGTACACACATGGAAGCAGCGAACAGTGATTGCCTCTCTCTGTTTCCATGATTGGCTGTCTCCACCTCATGCACACACATGGAAGCAGGGAGCAGTGATTGCCTCTCGCTGTTTCCAGGCTTGGCTGTCTCCAGCTCATGCACACACATGGAAGCAGCGAGCAGTGATTGCCTCTCTCTGTTTCCATGATTGGCTCAGGCTATCTCCACCTCATGCACACACATGGAAGCAGCGAGCAGTGATTGCCTCTCTCTGTTTCCGAGCTTGGCTGTCGCCAGCTCATGCACACACATGGAAGCAGTGAGCAGTGATTGCCTCTCGCTGTTTCCAGGCTTGGCTGTCTCCAGCTCATGCACACACATGGAAGCAGCGAGCAGTGATTGCCTCTCTCTGTTTCCATGATTGGCTGTCTCCAGCTCATGCACACACATGGAAGCAGTGAGCAGTGGTTGCCTCTCTCTGGTTCCAGGCTTGGCTATCTCCAGCTCATGCACACACATGGAAGCAGCGAGCAGTGATTGCCTCTCTCTGTTTCCATGATTGGCTGTCTCCAGCTCATGTACACACATGGAAGCAGCGAGCAGTGATTGCCTCCCTCTGTTTCCATGATTGGCTGTCTCCAGCTCATGCACACACATGGAAGCAGCGAGCAGTGATTGCCTCTCTCTGGTTCAATGATTGGCTGTCTCCAACTCATGTACACAGATGGAAGCAGCGAGCAGTGATTGCCTCCCTCTGTTTCCATGATTGGCTGTCTCCAGCTCATGCACACACATGGAAGCAGTGAGCAGTGATTGCCTCTCGCTGTTTCCAGACTTGGCTGTCTCCAGTTCATGCACACACATGGAAGCAGCGAGCAGTAATTGCCTCTCTCTGTTTCCATGATTGGCTGTCTCCAGCTCATGCACACACATGGAAGCAGCGAGCAGTGGTTGCCTCTCTCTGGTTCCAGGCTTGGCTGTCTCCAGCTCATGCACACACATGGAAGCAGCGAGCAGTGATTGCCTCTCTCTGTTTCCATGATTGGCTGTCTCCAGCTCATGCACACACATGGAAGCAGCGAGCAGTGATTGCCTCTCTCTGTTTCCATGATTGGCTGTCTCCAGCTCATGCACACACATGGAAGCAGCGAGCAGTGATTGCCTCTCGCTGTTTCCAGGCTTGGCTCTCTCCAGCTCATGCACACACATGGAAGCAGCGAGCAGTGATTGCCTCTCTCTGTTTCCAGGCTTGGCTGTCTCCAGCTCATGCACACACATGGAAGCAGCGAGCAGTGATTGCCTCTCTCTGGTTCCATGAATGGCTGTCTCCAGCTCATGTACACACATGGAAGCAGCGAGCAGTGATTGCCTCCCTCTGTTTCCATGATTGGCTGTCTCCAGCTCATGCACACACATGGAAGCAGCGAGCAGTGATTGCCTCTCTCTGGTTCCATAATTGGCTGTCTCCAGCTCATGCACACACATGGAAGCAGCGAGCAGTGGTTGCCTCTCTGTTTCCATGATTGGCTGTCTCCAGCACATGTACACACATGGAAGCAGCGAGCAGTGATTGTCTTTCTCTGTTTCCATGATTGTCTGTCTCCAGCTTACGTACACACATGGAAGCAGCGAGCAGTGATTGCCTCTCTTTGGTTCCATAATTGGCTGTCTCCAGCTTATGCACAAACATGGAAGCAGCGAGCAGTAGTTGCCCCTCTCTGGTTTCATGATTGGCTGTCTCCAGCTCATGCACACACATGGAAGCAGCGAGCAGTGATTGCCTCTCTCTGGTTCCATGATTGGCTGTCTCCAGCTCATGTACACACATGGAAGCAGCGAGCAGTGATTGCCTCCCTCTGTTTCCATGATTGGCTGTCTCCAGCTCATGCACACACATGGAAGCAGTGAGCAGTGGTTGCCTCTCTCTGGTTCCAGGCTTGGCTATCTCCAGCTCATGCACACACATGGAAGCAGCGAGCAGTGATTGCCTCTCTCTGTTTCCATGATTGGCTGTCTCCAGCTCATGTACACACATGGAAGCAGCGAGCAGTGATTGCCTCCCTCTGTTTCCATGATTGGCTGTCTCCAGCTCATGCACACACATGGAAGCAGCGAGCAGTGATTGCCTCTCTCTGGTTCCATGATTGGCTGTCTCCAACTCATGTAAACACATGGAAGCAGCGAGCAGTGATTGCCTCCCTCTGTTTCCATGATTGGCTGTCTCCAGCTCATGCACACACATGGAAGCAGCGAGCAGTGATTGCCTCTCGCTGTTTCCAGGCTTGGCTGTCTCCAGCTCATGCACACACATGGAAGCAGAGAGCAGTGATTGCCTCTCTCTGTTTCCATGATTGGCTATCTCCAGCTCATGCACACACATGGAAGCAGCGAGCAGTGGTTGCCTCTCTCTGGTTCCAGGCTTGGCTGTCTCCAGCTCATGCACACACATGGAAGCAGCGAGCAGTGATTGCCTCTCTCTGTTTCCATGATTGGCTGTCTCCACCTCATGCACACACATGGAAGCAGCGAGCAGTGGTTGCTTTTCTCTGTTTCCAGGATTGGCTGTCTCCAGCTGTTGCACACACATGGAAGCAGCGAGCAGTGATTACCTCTCTCTGTTTCCATGATTGGCTGTCTCCAGCTCATGCACACGCATGGAAGCAGCGAGCAGTGATTGCCTCTCTCTGGTTCCATGATTGGCTGTCTCCAACTCATGTACACAGATGGAAGCAGCGAGCAGTGATTGCCTCCCTCTGTTTCCATGATTGGCTGTCTCCAGCTCATGCACACACATGGAAGCAGTGAGCAGTGATTGCCTCTCGCTGTTTCCAGGCTTGGCTGTCTCCAGTTCATGCACACACATGGAAGCAGCGAGCAGTGATTGCCTCTCTCTGTTTCCATGATTGGCTGTCTCCAGCTCATGCACACACATGGAAGCAGCGAGCAGTGGTTGCCTCTCTCTGGTTCCAGGCTTGGCTGTCTCCAGCTCATGCACACACATGGAAGCAGCGAGCAGTGATTGCCTCTCTCTGTTTCCATGATTGGCTGTCTCCACCTCATGCACACACATGGAAGCAGCGAGCAGTGGTTGCCTTTCTCTGTTTCCAGGATTGGCTGTCTCCAGCTGTTGCACACACATGGAAGCAGCGAGCAGTGATTACCTCTCTCTGTTTCCATGATTGGCTGTCTCCAGCTCATGCACACACATGGAAGCAGTGAGCAGTGATTGCCTCTCTCTGTTTCCATGATTGGCTGTCTCCAGCTCATGCACACACATGGAAGCAGCGAGCAGTGATTGCCTCTCTCTGTTTCCATGATTGGCTGTCTCCAGCTCATGCACACACATGGAAGCAGCGAGCAGTGATTGCCTCTCTCTGTTTCCATGATTGGCTGTCTCCAGCTCATGCACACACATGGAAGCAGTGAGCAGTGATTGCCTCTCGCTGTTTCCAGGCTTGGCTGTCTCCAGCTCATGCACACACATGGAAGCAGCGAGCAGTGATTGCCTCTCTCTGGTTCCATGAATGGCTGTCTCCAGCTCATGTACACACATGGAAGCAGCGAGCAGTGATTGCCTCCCTCTGGTTCCATGATTGGCTGTCTCCAGCTCATGCACACACATGGAAGCAGCGAGCAGTGATTGCCTCTCTCTGGTTCCATAATTGGCTGTCTCCAGCTCATGCACACACATGGAAGCAGCGAGCAGTGGTTGCCTCTCTGTTTCCATGATTGGCTGTCTCCAGCTCATGTACACACATGGAAGCAGCGAGCAGTGATTGCCTTTCTCTGTTTCCATGATTGTCTGTCTCCAGCTTACGTACACACATGGAAGCAGCGAGCAGTGATTGCCTCTCTTTGGTTCCATAATTGGCTGTCTCCAGCTTATGCACAAACATGGAAGCATCGAGCAGTAGTTGCCCCTCTCTGGTTCCATGATTGGCTGTCTCCAGCTCATGCACACACATGGAAGCAGTGAGCAGTGGTTGCCTCTCTCTGGTTCCAGGCTTGGCTATCTCCAGCTCATGCACACACATGGAAGAAGCGAGCAGTGATTGCCTCGCTCTGTTTCCATGATTGGCTGTCTCCAGCTCATGTACACACATGGAAGCAGCGAGCAGTGATTGCCTCCCTCTGTTTCCATGATTGGCTGTCTCCAGCTCATGCACACACATGAAAGCAGCGAGCAGTGATTGCCTCTCTCTGGTTCCATGATTGGCTGTCTCCAGCTCATGCACACACATGGAAGCAGCGAGCAGTGATTGTCTATCTCTGTTTCCATGATTGGCTGTCTCCAGCTCATGCACACACATGGATGCAGCGAGCAGTGATTGTCTCTCTCTGTTTCCATGATTGGCTGTCTCCAGCTCATGCACACACATGGAAGCAGCGAGCAGTGATTGCCTCTCTCTGTTTCCAGGCTTGGCTGTCTCCAGCTCATGCACACACATGGAAGCAGCGAGCAGTGATTGCCTCTCTCTATTTCCATGATTGGCTCAGGCTGTCTCCACCTCATGCACACACATGGAAGCAGCGAGCAGTGATTGCCTCTCTCTGTTTCCGAGCTTGGCTGTCTCCAGCTCATGCACACACATGGAAGCAGTGAGCAGTGATTGCCTCTCACTGTTTCCAGGCTTGGCTGTCTCCAGCTCATGCACACACATGGAAGCAGGGAGCAGTGATTGCCTCTCTCTCTTTCCATGATTGGCTGTCTCCAGCTCATGCACACACATGGAAGCAGCGAGCAGTGATTGTCTCTCTCTGTTTCCATGATTGGCTGTCTCCAGCTCATGCACACACATGGAAGCAGCGAGCAGTGATTGTCTCTCTCTGTTTCCATGATTGGCTGTCTCCAGCTCATGCACACACATGGAAGCAGCGAGCAGTGATTGCCTCTCTCTGTTTCCAGGCTTGGCTGTCTCCAGCTCATGCACACACATGGAAGCAGCGAGCAGTGATTGCCTCTCTCTGTTTCCATGATTGGCTCAGGCTGTCTCCACCTCATGCACACACATGGAAGCAGCGAGCAGTGATTGCCTCTCTCTGTTTCCGAGCTTGGCTGTCTCCAGCTCATGCACACACATGGAAGCAGTGAGCAGTGATTGCCTCTCACTGTTTCCAGGCTTAGCTGTCTCCAGCTCATGCACACACATGGAAGCAGCGAGCAGTGATTGCCTCTCTCTCTTTCCATGATTGGCTGTCTCCAGCTCATGCACACACATGGAAGCAGTGAGCAGTGGTTGCCTCTCTCTGGTTCCAGGCTTGGCTATCTCCAGCTCATGCACACACATGGAAGCAGCGAGCAGTGATTGCCTCTCTCTATTTCCATGATTGGCTGTCTCCAGCTCATGTACACACATGGAAGCAGCGAGCAGTGATTGCCTCCCTCTGTTCATGATTGGCCGCTCCAGCTCATGTACACACATGGAAGCAGCGAACAGTGATTGCCTCTCTCTGTTTCCATGATTGGCTGTCTCCAGCTCATGTACACACATGAAAGCAGGGAGCAGTGATTGCCTCTCACTGTTTCCAGGCTTGGCTGTCTCCAGCTCATGCACACACATGGAAGCAGCGAGCAGTGATTGCCTCTCTCTGTTTCCATGATTGGCTGTCTCCAGCTCATGCACACACATGGAAGCAGGGAGCAGTGATTGCCTCCCTCTGTTCATGATTGGCCATCTCCAGCTCATGTACACACATGGAAGCAGCGAGCAGTGATTGCCTCTCTCTGTTTCCATGATTGGCTGTCTCCACCTCATGCACACACATGGAAGCAGGGAGCAGTGATTGCCTCTCGCTGTTTCCAGGCTTGGCTGTCTCCAGCTCATGCACACACATGGAAGCAGCGAGCAGTGATTGCCTGTCTCTGTTTCCTAACTTGGCTGTCTCCAGTTCATGCACACACATGGAAGCAGTGAGCAGTGATTGCCTCTCGCTGTTTCCAGGCTTGGCTGTCTCCAGCTCATGCACACACATGGAAGCAGCGAGCAGTGATTGCCTCTCTCTGTTTCCATGATTGGCTGTCTCCAGCTCATGCACACACATGGAAGCAGTGAGCAGTGGTTGCCTCTCTCTGGTTCCAGGCTTGGCTATCTCCAGCTCATGCACACACATGGAAGCAGCGAGCAGTGATTGCCTCTCTCTGTTTCCATGATTGGCTGTCTCCAGCTCATGTACACACATGGAAGCAGCGAGCAGTGATTGCCTCCCTCTGTTTCCATGATTGGCTGTCTCCAGCTCATGCACACACATGGAAGCAGCGAGCAGTGATTGCCTCTCTCTGGTTCCATGATTGGCTGTCTCCAACTCATGTACACAGATGGAAGCAGCGAGCAGTGATTGCCTCCCTCTGTTTCCATGATTGGCTGTCTCCAGCTCATGCACACACACGGAAGCAGTGAGCAGTGATTGCCTCTCGCTGTTTCCAGACTTGGCTGTCTCCAGTTCATGCACACACATGGAAGCAGCGAGCAGTGATTGCCTCTCTCTGTTTCCATGATTGGCTGTCTCCAGCTCATGCACACACATGGAAGCAGCGAGCAGTGGTTGCCTCTCTCTGGTTCCAGGCTTGGCTGTCTCCAGCTCATGCACACACATGGAAGCAGCGAGCAGTGATTGCCTCTCTCTGTTTCCATGATTGGCTGTCTCCACCTCATGCACACACATGGAAGCAGCGAGCAGTGGTTGCCTTTCTCTGTTTCCAGGATTGGCTGTCTCCAGCTGTTGCACACACATGGAAGCAGCGAGCAGTGATTACCTCTCTCTGTTTCCATGATTGGCTGTCTCCAGCTCATGCACACACATGGAAGCAGCGAGCAGTGATTGCCTCTCTCTGTTTCCATGATTGGCTGTCTCCAGCTCATGCACACACATGGAAGCAGCGAGCAGTGATTGCCTCTCTCTGTTTCCATGATTGGCTGTCTCCAGCTCATGCACACACATGGAAGCAGCGAGCAGTGATTGCCTCTCTCTGTTTCCATGATTGGCTGTCTCCAGCTCATGCACACACATGGAAGCAGTGAGCAGTGATTGCCTCTCGCTCTTTCCAGGCTTGGCTCTCTCCAGCTCATGCACACACATGGAAGCAGCGAGCAGTGATTGCCCCTCTCTGTTTCCAGGCTTGGCTGTCTCCAGCTCATGCACACACATGGAAGCAGCGAGCAGTGATTGCCTCTCTCTGGTTCCATGAATGGCTGTCTCCAGCTCATGTACACACATGGAAGCAGCGAGCAGTGATTGCCTCCCTCTGTTTCCATGATTGGCTGTCTCCAGCTCATGCACACACATGGAAGCAGCGAGCAGTGATTGCCTCTCTCTGGTTCCATAATTGTCTGTCTCCAGCTCATGCACACACATGGAAGCAGCGAGCAGTGGTTGCCTCTCTGTTTCCATGATTGGCTGTCTCCAGCTCATGTACACACATGGAAGCAGCGAGCAGTGATTGTCTTTCTCTGTTTCCATGATTGTCTGTCTCCAGCTTACGTACACACATGGAAGCAGCGAGCAGTGATTGCCTCTCTTTGGTTCCATAATTGGCTGTCTCCAGCTTATGCACAAACATGGAAGCAGCGAGCAGTAGTTGCCCCTCTCTGGTTTCATGATTGGCTGTCTCCGTCTCATGCACACACATGGAAGCAGCGAGCAGTGATTGCCTCTCTCTGGTTCCATGATTGGCTGTCTCCAGCTCATGTACACACATGGAAGCAGCGAGCAGTGATTGCCTCTCCCTGGTTCCATGATTGGCTGTCTCCAGCTCATGTACACACATGGAAGCAGCGAGCAGTGATTGCCTCCCTCTGTTTCCATGATTGGCTGTCTCCAGCTCATGCACACACATGGAAGCAGTGAGCAGTGGTTGCCTCCCTCTGGTTCCAGGCTTGGCTATCTCCAGCTCATGCACACACATGGAAGCAGCGAGCAGTGATTGCCTCTCTCTGTTTCCATGATTGGCTGTCTCCAGCTCATGTACACACATGGAAGCAGCGAGCAGTGATTGCCTCCCTCTGTTTCCATGATTGGCTGTCTCCAGCTCATGCACACACATGGAAGCAGCGAGCAGTGATTGCCTCTCTCTGGTTCCATGATTGGCTGTCTCCAACTCATGTACACACATGGAAGCAGCGAGCAGTGATTGCCTCCCTCTGTTTCCATGATTGGCTGTCTCCAGCTCATGCACACACATGGAAGCAGCGAGCAGTGATTGCCTCTCGCTGTTTCCAGGCTTGGCTGTCTCCAGCTCATGCACACCCATGGAAGCAGCGAGCATTGATTGCCTCTCTCTGTTTCCATGATTGGCTATCTCCAGCTCATGCACACACATGGAAGCAGCGAGCAGTGGTTGCCTCTCTCTGGTTCCAGGCTTGGCTGTCTCCAGCTCATGCACACACATGGAAGCAGCGAGCAGTGATTGCCTCTCTCTGTTTCCATGATTGGCTGTCTCCACCTCATGCACACACATGGAAGCAGCGAGCAGTGGTTGCCTTTCTCTGTTTCCAGGATTGGCTGTCTCCAGCTGTTGCACACACATGGAAGCAGCGAGCAGTGATTACCTCTCTCTGTTTCCATGATTGGCTGTCTCCAGCTCATGCACACACATGGAAGCAGCGAGCAGTGATTGCCTCTCTCTGGTTCCATGATTGGCTGTCTCCAACTCATGTACACAGATGGAAGCAGCGAGCAGTGATTGCCTCCCTCTGTTTCCATGATTGGCTGTCTCCAGCTCATGCACACACATGGAAGCAGTGAGCAGTGATTGCCTCTCGCTGTTTCCAGGCTTGGCTGTCTCCAGTTCATGCACACACATGGAAGCAGCGAGCAGTGATTGCCTCTCTCTGGTTCCAGGCTTGGCTGTCTCCAGCTCATGCACACACATGGAAGCAGCGAGCAGTGATTGCCTCTCTCTGTTTCCATGATTGGCTGTCTCCACCTCATGCACACACATGGAAGCAGCGAGCAGTGGTTGCCTTTCTCTGTTTCCAGGATTGGCTGTCTCCAGCTGTTGCACACACATGGAAGCAGCGAGCAGTGATTACCTCTCTCTGTTTCCATGATTGGCTGTCTCCAGCTCATGCACACACATGGAAGCAGTGAGCAGTGATTGCCTCTCTCTGTTTCCATGATTGGCTGTCTCCAGCTCATGCACACACATGGAAGCAGCGAGCAGTGATTGCCTCTCTCTGTTTCCATGATTGGCTGTCTCCAGCTCATGCACACACATGGAAGCAGCGAGCAGTGATTGCCTCTCTCTGTTTCCATGATTGGCTGTCTCCAGCTCATGCACACACATGGAAGCAGTGAGCAGTGATTGCCTCTCGCTGTTTCCAGGCTTGGCTGTCTCCAGCTCATGCACACACATGGAAGCAGCGAGCAGTGATTGCCTTCCTCTGGTTCCATGAATGGCTGTCTCCAGCTCATGTACACACATGGAAGCAGCGAGCAGTGATTGCCTCCCTCTGGTTCCATGATTGGCTGTCTCCAGCTCATGCACACACATGGAAGCAGCGAGCAGTGATTGCCTCTCTCTGGTTCCATAATTGGCTGTCTCCAGCTCATGCACACACATGGAAGCAGCGAGCAGTGTTTGCCTCTCTGTTTCCATGATTGGCTGTCTCCAGCTCATGTACACACATGGAAGCAGCGAGCAGTGATTGCCTTTCTCTGTTTCCATGATTGTCTGTCTCCAGCTTACGTACACACATGGAAGCAGCGAGCAGTGATTGCCTCTCTTTGGTTCCATAATTGGCTGTCTCCAGCTTATGCACAAACATGGAAGCATCGAGCAGTAGTTGCCCCTCTCTGGTTCCATGATTGGCTGTCTCCAGCTCATGCACACACATGGAAGCAGTGAGCAGTGGTTGCCTCTCTCTGGTTCCAGGCTTGGCTATCTCCAGCTCATGCACACACATGGAAGCAGCGAGCAGTGATTGCCTCGCTCTGTTTCCATGATTGGCTGTCTCCAGCTCATGTACACACATGGAAGCAGCGAGCAGTGATTGCCTCCCTCTGTTTCCATGATTGGCTGTCTCCAGCTCATGCACACACATGGAAGCAGCGAGCAGTGATTGCCTCTCTCTGGTTCCATGATTGGCTGTCTCCAACTCATGTACACACATGGAAGCAGCGAGCAGTGATTGCCTCCCTCTGTTTCCATGATTGGCTGTCTCCAGCTCATGCACACACATGGAAGCAGTGAGCAGTGATTGCCTCTCGCTGTTTCCAGGCTTGGCTGTCTCCAGCTCATGCACATACATGGAAGCAGCGAGCAGTGATTGCCTCTCTCTGTTTCCATGATTGGCTATCTCCAGCTCATGCACACACATGGAAGCAGCGAGCAATGGTTGCCTCTCTCTGGTTCCAGGCTTGGCTGTCTCCAGCTCATGCACACACATGGAAGCAGCGAGCAGTGATTGCCTCTCTCTGTTTCCATGATTGGCTGTCTCCACCTCATGCACACACATGGAAGCAGCGAGCAGTGGTTGCCTTTCTCTGTTTCCAGGATTGGCTGTCTCCAGCTGTTGCACACACATGGAAGCAGCGAGCAGTGATTACCTCTCTCTGTTTCCATGATTGGCTGTCTCCAGCTCATGCACACACATGGAAGCAGTGAGCAGTGATTGCCTCTCGCTGTTTCCAGGCTTGGCTGTCTCCAGCTCATGCACACACATGGAAGCAGCGAGCAGTGATCGCCTCTCTCTGGTTCCATGAATGGCTGTCTCCAGCTCATGTACACACATGGAAGCAGTGATTGCCTCCCTCTGGTTCCATGATTGGCTGTCTCCAGCTCATGCACACACATGGAAGCAGCGAGCAGTGATTGCCTCTCTCTGGTTCCATAATTGGCTGTCTCCAGCTCATGCACACACATGGAAGCAGCGAGCAGTGGTTGCCTCTCTGTTTCCATGATTGGCTGTCTCCAGCTCATGTACACACATGGAAGCAGCGAGCAGTGATTGCCTTTCTCTGTTTCCATGATTGTCTGTCTCCAGCTTACGTACACACATGGAAGCAGCGAGCAGTGATTGCCTCTCTTTGGTTCCAGAATTGACTGTCTCCAGCTTATGCACAAACATGGAAGCATCGAGCAGTAGTTGCCCCTCTCTGGTTCCATGATTGGCTGTCTCCAGCTCATGCACACACATGGAAGCAGTGAGCAGTGGTTGCCTCTCTCTGGTTCCAGGCTTGGCTATCTCCAGCTCATGCACACACATGGAAGCAGCGAGCAGTGATTGCCTCGCTCTGTTTCCATGATTGGCTGTCTCCAGCTCATGTACACACATGGAAGCAGCGAGCAGTGATTGCCTCCCTCTGTTTCCATGATTGGCTGTCTCCAGCTCATGCACACACATGGAAGCCGCGAGCAGTGATTGCCTCTCTCTGGTTCCATGATTGGCTGTCTCCAACTCATGTACACACATGGAAGCAGCGAGCAGTGATTGCCTCCCTCTGTTTCCATGATTGGCTGTCTCCAGCTCATGCACACACATGGAAGCAGTGAGCAGTGATTGCCTCTCGCTGTTTCCAGGCTTGGCTGTCTCCAGCTCATGCACACACATGGAAGCAGCGAGCAGTGATTGCCTCTCTCTGTTTCCATGATTGGCTATCTCCAGCTCATGCACACACATGGAAGCAGCGAGCAGTGGTTGCCTCTCTCTGGTTCCAGGCTTGGCTGTCTCCAGCTCATGCACACACATGGAAGCAGCGAGCAGTGATTGCCTCTCTCTGTTTCCATGATTGGCTGTCTCCACCTCATGCACACACATGGAAGCAGCGAGCAGTGGTTGCCTTTCTCTGTTTCCAGGATTGGCTGTCTCCAGCTGTTGCACACACATGGAAGCAGCGAGCAGTGATTACCTCTCTCTGTTTCCATGATTGGCTGTCTCCAGCTCATGCACACACATGGAAGCAGCGAGCAGTGATTGCCTCTCTCTGTTTCCATGATTGGCTGTCTGCAGCTCATGCACACACATGGAAGCAGCGAGCAGTGATTGCCTCTCTCTGTTTCCATGATTGGCTGTCTCCAGCTCATGCACACACATGGAAGCAGCGAGCAGTGATTGCCTCTCTCTGTTTCAATGATTGGCTGTCTCCAGCTCATGCACACACATGGAAGCAGTGAGCAGTGATTGCCTCTCGCTGTTTCCAGGCTTGGCTGTCTCCAGCTCATGCACACACATGGAAGCAGCGAGCAGTGATTGCCTCTCTCTGTTTCCAGGCTTGGCTGTCTCCAGCTCATGCACACACATGGAAGCAGCGAGCAGTGATTGCCTCTCTCTGGTTCCATGAATGGCTGTCTCCAGCTCATGTACACACATGGAAGCAGCGAGCAGTGATTGCCTCCCTCTGTTTCCATGATTGGCTGTCTCCAGCTCATGCACACACATGGAAGCAGCGAGCAGTGATTGCCTCTCTCTGGTTCCATAATTGGCTGTCTCCAGCTTATGCACAAACATGGAAGCAGCGAGCAGTGATTGCCTCTCTCTGGTTCCATGATTGGCTGTCTCCAGCTCATGCACACACATGGAAGCAGCGAGCAGTGATTGCCTCTCTCTGGTTCCATGATTGGCTGTCTCCAGCTCATGTACACACATGGAAGCAGCGAGCAGTGATTGCCTCCCTCTGTTTCCATGATTGGCTGTCTCCAGCTCATGCACACACATGGAAGCAGCGAGCAGTGGTTGCCTCTCTCTGTTTCCATGATTGGCTGTCTCCAGATCATGCACACACATGGAAGCAACGAGCAGTGAT
Source organism: Lissotriton vulgaris (assembly GCF_964263255.1). NCBI lineage: Eukaryota > Metazoa > Chordata > Amphibia > Caudata > Salamandridae > Lissotriton > Lissotriton vulgaris. Next base: position 1,083,836,141 of record NC_141699.1, on the reverse strand, counting down.
TGCCTCCTCTATTTCCGAGCTTGGTTGTCTCCAGCTCATGCACACACATGGAAGCAGGGAGCAGAGATTGCCTCTCGCTGTTTCCAGGCTTGGCTGTCTCCAGCTCATGTACACACATGGAAGCAGGGAGCAGTGATTGCCTCTCTCTGTTTCCATGATTGGCTGTCTCCAGCTCATGCACAAACATGGAAGCAGCGAGCAATGGTTGCCTCTCTCTGTTTCCATGATTGGCTGTCTCCAGCTCATGTACACACATGGAAGCAGCAAACAGTGATTGCCTCTCTCTGTTTCCATGATTGGCTGTCTCCAGCTCATGCACACACATGGAAGCAGCGAGCAGAGATTGCCTCTCTCTGGTTCCATGATTGGCTGTCTCCAGCTCATGCACACACATGGAAGCAGCGAGCAGTGATTGCCTCTCTCTGTTTCCATGATTGGCTGTCTCCAGATCATGCACACACATGGAAGCAGCGAGCAGTGATTGCCTCCCTCTGTTTCCATGATTGGCTGTCTCCAGCTCATGCACACACATGGAAGCAGCGAACAGTGGTTGCCTCTCTCTGTTTCCATGATTGGCTGTCTCCAGCTCATGCACACACATGGAAGCAGCGAGCAGTGATTGCCTCTCTATGTTTCCATGATTGGCCGTCTCCAGCTCATGCACACACATGGAAGCAGCGAGCAGTGATTGCCTCACTCTGTTTCCGTGATTGCCTGTCTCCAGCTTATGTACACACATGGAAGCAGCGAGCAGTGATTGTCTCTCTCTGTTTCCATGATTGGCTGTCTCCAGCTCATGCACACACATAGAAGCAGCGAGCAGTGATTGCCTCTCTATGTTTCCATGATTGGCCGTCTCCAGCTCATGCACACACATGGAAGCAGCGAGCAGTGATTGTCTCTCTCTGTTTCCAGGCTTGGCTGTCTCCAGCTCATGCACACACATGGAAGCAGCGAGCAGTGATTGCCTCTCTCTATTTCCATGATTGGCTCAGGCTGTCTCCACCTCATGCACACACATGGAAGCAGCGAGCAGTGATTGCCTCTCTCTGTTTCCGATCTTGGCTGTCTCCAGCTCATGCACACACATGGAAGCAGTGAGCAGTGATTGCCTCTCACTGTTTCCAGGCTTGGCTGTCTCCAGCTCATGCACACACATGGAAGCAGCGAGCAGTGATTGCCTCTCTCTCTTTCCATGATTGGCTGTCTCCAGCTCATGCACACACATGAAAGCAGCGAGAAGTGATTGTCTCTCTCTGTTTCCATGATTGGCTGTCTTCAGCTTATGCACACACATGGAAGCAGCGAGCAGTGATTGTCTCTCTCTGTTTCCATGATTGGCTGTCTCCAGCTCATGCACACACATGGGAGCAGCGAGCAGTGATTGCCTCTCTCTGTTTCCGAGCTTGGCTGTCTCCAGCTCATGCACACACATGGAAGCAGTGAGCAGTGATTGCCTCTCACTGTTTCCAGGCTTGGCTGTCTCCAGCTCATGCACACACATGGAAGCAGCGAGCAGTGATTGCCTCTCTCTCTTTCCATGATTGGCTGTCTCCAGCTCATGCACACACATGGAAGCAGCGAGCAGTGATTGTCTCTCTCTGTTTCCATGATTGGCTGTCTCCAGCTCATGCACACACATGGAAGCAGCGAGCAGTGATTGTCTCTCTCTGTTTCCATGATTGGCTGTCTCCAGCTCATGCACACACATGGAAGCAGCAAGCAGTGATTGCCTCTCTCTGTTTCCAGGCTTGGCTGTCTCCAGCTCATGCACACACATGGAAGCAGCGAGCAGTGATTGCCTCTCTCTGTTTCCATGATTGGCTGTCTCCAGCTCATGCACACACATGGAAGCAGTGAGCAGTGATTGCCTCTCTCTGTTTCCATGATTGTCTGTCTCCAGCTTATGTACACACATGGAAGCAGCGAGCAGTGATTGCCTCTCTCTGGTTCCATAATTGGCTGTCTCCAGCTTATGCACAAACATGGAAGCAGCGAGCAGTGATTGCCTCTCTCTGGTTCCATGATTGGCTGTCTCCAGCTCATGCACACACATGGAAGCAGCGAGCAGTGATTGCCTCTCTCTGGTTCCATGATTGGCTGTCTCCAGCTCATGTACACACATGGAAGCAGCGAGCAGTGATTGCCTCCCTCTGTTTCCATGATTGGCTGTCTCCAGCTCATGCACACACATGGAAGCAGCGAGCAGTGGTTGCCTCTCTCTGTTTCCATGATTGGCTGTCTCCAGATCATGCACACACATGGAAGCAACGAGCAGTGATTGCCTCCTCTATTTCCGAGCTTGGTTGTCTCCAGCTCATGCACACACATGGAAGCAGCGAGCAGTGGTTGCCTCTCTCTGTTTCCATGATTGGTTGTCTCCAGCTCATGCACACACATGGAAGCAGCGAGCAGTGGTTGCCTCTCTCTGTTTCCATGATTGGCTGTCTCCAGCTCATGCACACACATGGAAGCAGCGAGCAGTGATTGCCTCTCTCTGGTTCCATGATTGGCTGTCTCCAGCTCATGTACACACATGGAAGCAGCGAGCAGTGATTGCCTCCCTCTGTTTCCATGATTGGCTGTCTCCAGCTCATGCACACACATGGAAGCAGCGAGCAGTGGTTGCCTCTCTCTGGTTCCAGGCTTGGCTATCTCCAGCTCATGCACACACATGGAAGCAGCGAGCAGTGATTGCCTCTCTCTGTTTCCATGATTGGCTGTCTCCAGCTCATGTACACACATGGAAGCAGCGAGCAGTGATTGCCTCCCTCTGTTTCCATGATTGGCTGTCTCCAGCTCATGCACACACATGGAAGCAGCGAGCAGTGATTGCCTCTCTCTGGTTCCATGATTGGCTGTCTCCAACTCATGCACACACATGAAAGCAGCGAGCAGTGATTGCCTCCCTCTGTTTCCATGATTGGCTGTCTCCAGCTCATGTACACACATGGAAGCAGTGAGCAGTGATTGCCTCTCTCTGTTTCCAGGCTTGGCTGTCTCCAGCTCATGCACACACATGGAAGCAGTGAGCAGTGGTTGCCTCTCTCTGGTTCCAGGCTTGGCTGTCTCCAGCTCATGCACACACATGGAAGCAGCGAGCAGTTATTGCCTCTCTCTGTTTCCATGATTGGCTGCCTCCACCTCATGCACACACATGGAAGCAGCGAGCAGTGGTTGCCTTTCTCTGTTTCCATGATTGGCTATCTCCAGCTCATGCACACACATGGAAGCAGCGAGCAGTGGTTGCCTCTCTCTGGTTCCAGGCTTGGCTGTCTCCAGCTCATGCACACACATGGAAGCAGCGAGCAGTGATTGCCTCTCTCTGTTTCCATGATTGGCTGCCTCCACCTCATGCACACACATGGAAGCAGCGAGCAGTGGTTGCCTTTCTCTGTTTCCAGGATTGGCTGTCTCCTGCTGTTGCACACACATGGAAGCAGCGAGCAGTGATTACCTCTCTCTGTTTCCATGATTGGCTGTCTCCAGCTCATGCACACACATGGAAGCAGTGAGCAGTGATTGCCTCTCTCTGTTTTCATGATTGGCTGTCTCCAGCTCATGCACACACATGGAAGCAGTGAGCAGTGATTGCCTCTCTCTGTTTCCATGATTGGCTGTCTCCAGCTTATGCACACACATGGAAGCAGCGAGCAGTGATTGCCTCTCTCTGTTTCCATGATTGGCTGTCTCCAGCTCATGCACACACATGGAAGCAGCGAGCAGTGATTGCCTCTCTCTGTTTCCATGATTGGCTGTCTCCAGCTCATGCACACACATGGAAGCAGCGAGCAGTGATTGCCTCTCGCTGTTTCCAGGCTTGGCTGTCTCCAGCTCATGCACACACATGGAAGCAGCGAGCAGTGATTGCCTCTCTCTGTTTCCAGGCTTGGCTGTCTCCAGCTCATGCACACACATGGAAGCAGCGAGCAGTGATTGCCTCTCTCTGGTTCCATGAATGGCTGTCTCCAGCTCATGTACACACATGGAAGCAGCGAGCAGTGATTGCCTCCCTCTGTTTCCATGATTGGCTGTCTCCAGCTCATGCACACACATGGAAGCAGCGAGCAGTGATTGCCTCTATCTGGTTCCATAATTGGCTGTCTCCAGCTTATGCACAAACATGGAAGCAGCGAGCAGTGATTGCCTCTCTCTGGTTCCATGATTGTCTGTCTCCAGCTCATGCACACACATGGAAGCAGCGAGCAGTGATTGCCTCTCTCTGGTTCCATGATTGGCTGTCTTCAGCTTATGCACACACATGGAAGCAGCGAGCAGTGATTGTCTCTCTCTGTTTCCATGATTGGCTGTCTCCAGCTCATGCACACACATGGAAGCAGCGAGCAGTGATTGCCTCTCTCTGTTTCCGAGCTTGGCTGTCTCCAGCTCATGCACACACATGGAAGCAGTGAGCAGTGATTGCCTCTCACTGTTTCCAGGCTTGGCTGTCTCCAGCTCATGCACACACATGGAAGCAGCGAGCAGTGATTGCCTCTCTCTCTTTCCATGATTGGCTGTCTCCAGCTCATGCACACACATGGAAGCAGCGAGCAGTGATTGTCTCTCTCTGTTTCCATGATTGGCTGCCTCCAGCTCATGCACACACATGGAAGCAGCGAGCAGTGATTGTCTCTCTCTGTTTCCATGATTGGCTGTCTCCAGCTCATGCACACACATGGAAGCAGCAAGCAGTGATTGCCTCTCTCTGTTTCCAGGCTTGGCTGTCTCCAGCTCATGCACACACATGGAAGCAGCGAGCAGTGATTGCCTCTCTCTGTTTCCATGATTGGCTGTCTCCAGCTCATGCACACACATGGAAGCAGTGAGCAGTGATTGCCTCTCTCTGTTTCCATGATTGTCTGTCTCCAGCTTATGTACACACATGGAAGCAGCGAGCAGTGATTGCCTCTCTCTGGTTCCATAATTGGCTGTCTCCAGCTTATGCACAAACATGGAAGCAGCGAGCAGTGATTGCCTCTCTCTGGTTCCATGATTGGCTGTCTCCAGCTCATGCACACACATGGAAGCAGCGAGCAGTGATTGCCTCTCTCTGGTTCCATGATTGGCTGTCTCCAGCTCATGTACACACATGGAAGCAGCGAGCAGTGATTGCCTCCCTCTGTTTCCATGATTGGCTGTCTCCAGCTCATGCACACACATGGAAGCAGCGAGCAGTGGTTGCCTCTCTCTGTTTCCATGATTGGCTGTCTCCAGATCATGCACACACATGGAAGCAACGAGCAGTGATTGCCTCCTCTATTTCCGAGCTTGGTTGTCTCCAGCTCATGCACACACATGGAAGCAGCGAGCAGTGGTTGCCTCTCTCTGTTTCCATGATTGGTTGTCTCCAGCTCATGCACACACATGGAAGCAGCGAGCAGTGGTTGCCTCTCTCTGTTTCCATGATTGGCTGTCTCCAGCTCATGCACACACATGGAAGCAGCGAGCAGTGATTGCCTCTCTCTGGTTCCATGATTGGCTGTCTCCAGCTCATGTACACACATGGAAGCAGCGAGCAGTGATTGCCTCCCTCTGTTTCCATGATTGGCTGTCTCCAGCTCATGCACACACATGGAAGCAGCGAGCAGTGGTTGCCTCTCTCTGGTTCCAGGCTTGGCTATCTCCAGCTCATGCACACACATGGAAGCAGCGAGCAGTGATTGCCTCTCTCTGTTTCCATGATTGGCTGTCTCCAGCTCATGTACACACATGGAAGCAGCGAGCAGTGATTGCCTCCCTCTGTTTCCATGATTGGCTGTCTCCAGCTCATGCACACACATGGAAGCAGCGAGCAGTGATTGCCTCTCTCTGGTTCCATGATTGGCTGTCTCCAACTCATGCACACACATGGAAGCAGCGAGCAGTGATTGCCTCCCTCTGTTTCCATGATTGGCTGTCTCCAGCTCATGTACACACATGGAAGCAGTGAGCAGTGATTGCCTCTCGCTGTTTCCAGGCTTGGCTGTCTCCAGCTCATGCACACACATGGAAGCAGCGAGCAGTGATTGCCTCTCTCTGTTTCCATGATTGGCTGCCTCCACCTCATGCACACACATGGAAGCAGCGAGCAGTGGTTGCCTTTCTCTGTTTCCATGATTGGCTATCTCCAGCTCATGCACACACATGGAAGCAGCGAGCAGTGGTTGCCTCTCTCTGGTTCCAGGCTTGGCTGTCTCCAGCTCATGCACACACATGGAAGCAGCGAGCAGTGATTGCCTCTCTCTGTTTCCATGATTGGCTGCCTCCACCTCATGAACACACATGGAAGCAGCGAGCCGTGGTTGCCTTTCTCTGTTTCCAGGATTGGCTGTCTCCTGCTGTTGCACACACATGGAAGCAGCGAGCAGTGATTACCTCTCTCTGTTTCCATGATTGGCTGTCTCCAGCTCATGCACACACATGGAAGCAGTGAGCAGTGATTGCCTCTCTCTGTTTCCATGATTGGCTGTCTCCAGCTTATGCACACACATGGAAGCAGCGAGCAGTGATTGCCTCTCTCTGTTTCCATGATTGGCTGTCTCCAGCTCATGCACACACATGGAAGCAGCGAGCAGTGATTGCCTCTCTCTGTTTCCATGATTGGCTGTCTCCAGCTCATGCACACACATGGAAGCAGCGAGCAGTGATTGCCTCTCGCTGTTTCCAGGCTTGGCTGTCTCCAGCTCATGCACACACATGGAAGCAGCGAGGAGTGATTGCCTCTCTCTGTTTCCAGGCTTGGCTGTCTCCAGCTCATGCACACACATGGAAGCAGCGAGCAGTGATTGCCTCTCTCTGGTTCCATGAATGGCTGTCTCCAGCTCATGTACACACATGGAAGCAGCGAGCAGTGATTGCCTCCCTCTGTTTCCATGATTGGCTGTCTCCAGCTCATGCACACACATGGAAGCAGCGAGCAGTGATTGCCTCTATCTGGTTCCATAATTGGCTGTCTCCAGCTTATGCACAAACATGGAAGCAGCGAGCAGTGATTGCCTCTCTCTGGTTCCATGATTGTCTGTCTCCAGCTCATGCACACACATGGAAGCAGCGAGCAGTGATTGCCTCTCTCTGGTTCCATGATTGGCTGTCTCCAGCTCATGTACACACATGGAAGCAGCGAGCAGTGATTGCCTCCCTCTGTTTCCATGATTGGCTGTCTCCAGCTCATGCACACACATGGAAGCAGCGAGCAGTGGTTGCCTCTCTCTGTTTCCATGATTGGCTGTCTCCAGATCATGCACACACATGGAAGCAACGAGCAGTGATTGCCTCCTCTATTTCCGAGCTTGGTTGTCTCCAGCTCATGCACACACATGGAAGCAGGGAGCAGAGATTGCCTCTCGCTGTTTCCAGGCTTGGCTGTCTCCAGCTCATGCACACACATGGAAGCAGCGAGCAGAGATTGCCTCTCTCTGGTTCCATGATTGGCTGTCTCCAGCTCATGCACACACATGGAAGCAGCGAGCAGTGGTTGCCTCTCTCTGTTTCCATGATTGGCTGTCTCCAGATCATGCACACACATGGAAGCAGCGAGCAGTGATTGCCTCCCTCTGTTTCCATGATTGGCTGTCTCCAGCTCATGCACACACATGGAAGCAGCGAGCAGTGGTTGCCTCTCTCTGTTTCCATGATTGGCTGTCTCCAGCTCATGCACACACATGGAAGCAGCGAGCAGTGATTGCCTCTCTATGTTCCCATGATTGGCCGTCTCCAGCTCATGCACACACATGGAAGCAGCGAGCAGGGATTGCCTCTCTCTGTTTCCGTGATTGCCTGTCTCCAGCTTATGTACACACATGGAAGCAGAGAGCAGTGATTGTCTCTCTCTGTTTCCATGATTGGCTGTCTCCAGCTCATGCACACACATGGAAGCAGCGAGCAGTGATTGCCTCTCTATGTTTCCATGATTGGCCGTCTCCAGCTCATGCACACACATGGAAGCAGCGAGCAGTGATTGTCTCTCTCTGTTTCCAGGCTTGGCTGTCTCCAGCTCATGCACACACATGGAAGCAGCGAGCAGTGATTGCCTCTCTCTATTTCCATGATTGGCTCAGGCTGTCTCCACCTCATGCACCACATGGAAGCAGCGAGCAGTGATTGCCTCTCTCTGTTTCCGAGCTTGGCTGTCTCCAGCTCATGCACACACATGGAAGCAGTGAGCAGTGATTGCCTCTCACTGTTTCCAGGCTTGGCTGTCTCCAGCTCATGCACACACATGGAAGCAGCGAGCAGTGATTGCCTCTCTCTCTTTCCATGATTGGCTGTCTCCAGCTCATGCACACACATGGAAGCAGCGAGCACTGATTGTCTCTCTCTGTTTCCATGATTGGCTGTCTTCAGCTCATGCACACACATGGAAGCAGCGAGCAGTGATTGTCTCTCTCTGTTTCCATGATTGGCTGTCTCCAGCTCATGCACACACATGGAAGCAGCGAGCAGTGATTGCCTCTCTCTGTTTCCATGATTGGCTGTCTCCAGCTCATGCACACACATGGAAGCAGCGAGCAGTGATTGCCTCTCTCTGTTTCCATGATTGGCTGTCTCCAGCTCATGCACACACATGGAAGCAGCGAGCAGGGATTGCCTCTCGCTGTTTCCAGGCTTGGCTGTCTCCAGCTCATGCACACACATGGAAGCAGCGAGCAGTGATTGCCTCTCTCTGTTTCCAGGCTTGGCTGTCTCCAGCTCATGCACACACATGGAAGCAGCGAACAGTGATTGCCTCTCTCTGGTTCCATGAATGGCTGTCTCCAGCTCATGTACACACATGGAAGCAGCGAGCAGTGATTGCCTCCCTCTGTTTCCATGATTGGCTGTCTCCAGCTCATGCACACACATGGAAGCAGCGAGCAGTGATTGCCTCTATCTGGTTCCATAATTGGCTGTCTCCAGCTTATGCACAAACATGGAAGCAGCGAGCAGTGATTGCCTCTCTCTGGTTCCATGATTGGCTGTCTCCAGCTCATGCACACACATGGAAGCAGCGAGCAGTGAATGCCTCTCTCTGGTTCCATGATTGGCTGTCTCCAGCTCATGTACACACATGGAAGCAGCGAGCAGTGATTGCCTCCCTCTGTTTCCATGATTGGCTGTCTCCAGCTCATGCACACACATGGAAGCAGCGAGCAGTGGTTGCCTCTCTCTGTTTCCATGATTGGCTGTCTCCAGATCATGCACACACATGGAAGCAACGAGCAGTGATTGCCTCCTCTATTTCCGAGCTTGGTTGTCTCCAGCTCATGCACACACATGGAAGCAGGGAGCAGAGATTGCCTCTCGCTGTTTCCAGGCTTGGCTGTCTCCAGCTCATGCACACACATGAAAGCAGCGAGCAGAGATTGCCTCTCTCTGGTTCCATGATTGGCTGTCTCCAGCTCATGCACACACATGGAAGCAGCGAGCAGTGGTTGCCTCTCTCTGTTTCCATGATTGGCTGTCTCCAGATCATGCACACACATGGAAGCAGCGAGCAGTGATTGCCTCCCTCTGTTTCCATGATTGGCTGTCTCCAGCTCATGCACACACATGGAAGCAGCGAGCAGTGGTTGCCTCTCTCTGTTTCCATGATTGGCTGTCTCCAGCTCATGCACACACATGGAAGCAGCGAGCAGTGATTGCCTCTCTCTGTTTCCGTGATTGCCTGTCTCCAGCTTATGTACACACATGGAAGCAGTGAGCAGTGATTGTCTCTCTCTGTTTCCATGATTGGCTGTCTCCAGCTCATGCACACACATGGAAGCAGCGAGCAGTGATTGCCTCTCTATGTTTGCATGATTGGCCGTCTCCAGCTCATGCACACACATGGAAGCAGCGAGCAGTGATTGTCTCTCTCTGTTTCCAGGCTTGGCTGTCTCCAGCTCATGCACACACATGGAAGCAGCGAGCAGTGATTGCCTCTCTCTATTTCCATGATTGGCTCAGGCTGTCTCCACCTCATGCACACACATGGAAGCAGCGAGCAGTGATTGCCTCTCTCTGTTTCCGAGCTTGGCTGTCTCCAGCTCATGCACACACATGGAAGCAGTGAGCAGTGATTGCCTCTCACTGTTTCCAGGCTTGGCTGTCTCCAGCTCATGCACACACATGGAAGCAGCGAGCAGTGATTGCCTCTCTCTCTTTCCATGATTGGCTGTCTCCAGCTCATGCACACACACGGAAGCAGCGAGCAGTGATTGTCTCTCTCTGTTTCCATGATTGGCTGTCTTCAGCTCATGCACACACATGGAAGCAGCGAGCAGTGATTGTCTCTCTCTGTTTCCATGATTGGCTGTCTCCAGCTCATGCACACACATGGAAGCAGCGAGCAGTGATTGTCTCTCTCTGTTTCCATGATTGGCTGTCTCCAGCTCATGCACACACATGGAAGCAGCGAGCAGTGATTGCCTCTCTCTGTTTCCAGGCTTGGCTGTCTCCAGCTCATGCACACACATGGAAGCAGCGAGCAGTGATTGCCTCTCTCTGTTTCCATGATTGGCTCAGGCTATCTCCACCTCATGCACACACATGGAAGCAGCGAGCAGTGATTGCCTCTCTCTGTTTCCGAGCTTGGCTGTCTCCAGCTCATGCACACACATGGAAGCAGTGAGCAGTGATTGCCTCTCACTGTTTCCAGGCTTGGCTGTGTCCAGCTCATGCACACACATGGAGGCAGCGAGCAGTGATTGCCTCTCTCTCTTTCCATGATTGGCTGTCTCCAGCTCATGCACACACATGGAAGCAGTGAGCAGTGGTTGCCTCTCTCTGGTTCCAGGCTTGGCTATCTCCAGTTCATGCACACACATGGAAGCAGCGAGCAGTGATTGCCTCCCTCTGTTCATGATTGGCCGCTCCAGCTCATGTACACACATGGAAGCAGCGAACAGTGATTGCCTCTCTCTGTTTCCATGATTGGCTGTCTCCAGCTCATGCACACACATGAAAGCAGGGAGCAGTGATTGCCTCTCGCTGTTTCCAGGCTTGGCTGTCTCCAGCTCATGCACACACATGGAAGCAGCGAGCAGTGATTGCCTCTGTCTGTTTCCATGATTGGCTGTCTCCAGCTCATGCACACACATGGAAGCAGGGAGCAGTGATTGCCTCCCTCTGTTCATGATTGGCCATCTCCAGCTCATGTACACACATGGAAGCAGCGAGCAGTGATTGCCTCTCTCTGTTTCCATGATTGGCTGTCTCCACCTCATGCACACACATGGAAGCAGGGAGCAGTGATTGCCTCTCGCTGTTTCCAGGCTTGGCTGTCTCCAGTTTATGCACACATATGGAAGCAGCGAGCAGTGATTGCCTCTCTCTGTTTCCATGATTGGCTCAGGCTGTCTCCACCTCATGCACACACATGGAAGCAGCGAGCAGTGATTGCCTCTCTCTGTTTCCGAGCTTGGCTGTCTCCAGCTCATGCACACACATGGAAGCAGTGAGCAGTGATTGCCTCTCGCTGTTTCCAGGCTTGGCTGTCTCCAGCTCATGCACACACATGGAAGCAGTGAGCAGTGGTTGCCTCTCTCCGGTTCCAGGCTTGGCTATCTCCAGCTCATGCACACACATGGAAGCAGCGAGCAGTGATTGCCTCTCTCTGTTTCCATGATTGGCTGTCTCCAGCTCATGCACACACATGGAAGCAGGGAGCAGTGATTGCCTCCCTCTGTTTCCATGATTGGCTGTCTCCAGCTCATGCACACACATGGAAGCAGCGAGCAGTGATTGCCTCCCTCTGTTTCCATGATTGGCTGTCTCCAGCTCATGCACACACATGGAAGCAGCGAGCAGGGATTGCCTCTCTCTGGTTCCATGATTGGCTGTCTCCAACTCATGTACACACATGAAAGCAGCGAGCAGTGATTGCCTCCCTCTGTTTCCATGATTGGCTGTCTCCAGCTCATGCACACACATGGAAGCAGTGAGCAGTGATTGCCTCTCGCTGTTTCCAGGCTTGGCTGTCTCCAGTTCATGCACACACATGGAAGCAGCGAGCAGTGATTGCCTCTCTCTGTTTCCATGATTGGCTGTCCCCAGCTCATGCACACACATGGAAGCAGCGAGCAGTGGTTGCCTCTCTCTGGTTCCAGGCTTGGCTGTCTCCAGCTCATGCACACACATGGAAGCAGCGAGCAGTGATTGCCTCTCTCTGTTTCCATGATTGGCTGTCTCCACCTCATGCACACACATGGAAGCAGCGAGCAGTGGTTGCCTTTCTCTGTTTCCAGGATTGGCTGTCTCCAGCTGTTGCACACACATGGAAGCAGCGAGCAGTGATTACCTCTCTCTGTTTCCATGATTGGCTGTCTCCAGCTCATGCACACACATGGAAGCAGCGAGCAGTGATTGCCGCTCTCTGTTTCCATGATTGTCTGTCTCCAGCTTATGTACACACATGGAAGCAGCGAGCAGTGATTGCCTCTCTCTGGTTCCATAATTGGCTGTCTCCAGCTTATGCACAAACATGGAAGCAGCGAGCAGTGATTGCCTCTCTCTGGTTCCATGATTGGCTGTCTCCAGCTCATGCACACACATGGAAGCAGCGAGCAGTGATTGCCTCTCTCTGGTTCCATGATTGGCTGTCTCCAGCTCATGTACACACATGGAAGCAGCGAGCAGTGATTGCCTCCCTCTGTTTCCATGATTGGCTGTCTCCAGCTCATGCACACACATGGAAGCAGCGAGCAGTGGTTGCCTCTCTATGTTTCCATGATTGGCTGTCTCCAGATCATGCACACACATGGAAGCAACGAGCAGTGATTGCCTCCTCTATTTCCGAGCTTGGTTGTCTCCAGCTCATGCACACACATGGAAGCAGCGAGCAGAGATTGCCTCTCTCTGGTTCCATGATTGGCTGTCTCCAGCTCATGCACACACATGGAAGCAGCGAGCAGTGGTTGCCTCTCTCTGTTTACATGATTGGCTGTCTCCAGCTCATGCACACACATGGAAGCAGCAAGCAGTGATTGCCTCTCTCTGGTTCCATGATTGGCTGTCTCCAGCTCATGTACACACATGGAAGCAGCGAGCGGTGATTGCCTCCCTCTGTTTCCATGATTGGCTGTCTCCAGCTCATGCACACACATGGAAGCAGTGAGCAGTGGTTGCCTCTCTCTGGTTCCAGGCTTGGCTATCTCCAGCTCATGCACACACATGGAAGCAGCGAGCAGTGATTGCCTCTCTCTGTTTCCATGATTGGCTGTCTCCAGCTCATGTACACACATGGAAGCAGCGAGCAGTGATTGCCTCCCTCTGTTTCCATGATTGGCTGTCTCCAGCTCATGCACACACATGGAAGCAGCGAGCAGTGATTGCCTCTCTCTGGTTCCATGATTGGCTGTCTCCAACTCATGCACACACATGGAAGCAGGGAGCAGTGATTGCCTCCCTCTGTTCATGATTGGCCATCTCCAGCTCATGTACACACATGGAAGCAGCGAGCAGTGATTGCCTCTCTCTGTTTCCATGATTGGCTGTCTCCACCTCATGCACACACATGGAAGCAGGGAGCAGTGATTGCCTCTCGCTGTTTCCAGGCTTGGCTGTCTCCAGCTCATGCACACACATGGAAGCAGCGAGCAGTGATTGCCTCTCTCTGTTTCCGAGCTTGGCTGTCTCCAGTTCATGCACACACATGGAAGCAGTGAGCAGTGATTGCCTCTCGCTGTTTCCAGGCTTGGCTGTCTCCAGCTCATGCACACACATGGAAGCAGCGAGCAGTGATTGCCTCTCTCTGTTTCCATGATTGGCTGTCTCCAGCTCATGCACACACATGGAAGCAGTGAGCAGTGGTTGCCTCTCTCTGGTTCCAGGCTTGGCTATCTCCAGCTCATGCACACACATGGAAGCAGCGAGCAGTGATTGCCTCTCTCTGTTTCCATGATTGGCTGTCTCCAGCTCATGTACACACATGGAAGCAGTGATTGCCTCCCTCTGTTTCCATGATTGGCTGTCTCCAGCTCATGCACACACATGGAAGCAGCGAGCAGTGATTGCCTCTCTCTGGTTCCATGATTGGCTGTCTCCAACTCATGTACACAGATGGAAGCAGCGAGCAGTGATTGCCTCCCTCTGTTTCCATGATTGGCTGTCTCCAGCTCATGCACACACACGGAAGCAGTGAGCAGTGATTGCCTCTCGCTGTTTCCAGACTTGGCTGTCTCCAGTTCATGCACACACATGGAAGCAGCGAGCAGTGATTGCCTCTCTCTGTTTCCATGATTGGCTGTCTCCAGCTCATGCACACACATGGAAGCAGCGAGCAGTGGTTGCCTCTCTCTGGTTCCAGGCTTGGCTGTCTCCAGCTCATGCACACACATGGAAGCAGCGAGCAGTGATTGCCTCTCTCTGTTTCCATGATTGGCTGTCTCCAGCTCATGCACACACATGGAAGCAGACGAGCAGTGGTTGCCTTTCTCTGTTTCCAGGATTGGCTGTCTCCAGCTGTTGCACACACATGGAAGCAGCGAGCAGTGGTTGCCTCTCTCTGTTTCCATGATTGGCTGTCTCCAGCTCATGCACACACATGGAAGCAGTGAGCAGTGATTGCCTCTCTCTGTTTCCATGATTGGCTGTCTCCAGCTCATGCACACACATGGAAGCAGCGAGCAGTGATTGCCTCTCTCTGTTTCCATGATTGGCTGTCTCCAGCTCATGCACACACATGGAAGCAGCGAGCAGTGATTGCCTCTCTCTGTTTCCATGATTGGCTGTCTCCAGCTCATGCACACACATGGAAGCAGTGAGCAGTGATTGCCTCTCGCTCTTTCCAGGCTTGGCTCTCTCCAGCTCATGCACACACATGGAAGCAGCGAGCAGTGATTGCCTCTCTCAGTTTCCAGGCTTGGCTGTCTCCAGCTCATGCACACACATGGAAGCAGCGAGCAGTGATTGCCTCTCTCTGGTTCCATGAATGGCTGTCTCCAGCTCATGTACACACATGGAAGCAGCGAGCAGTGATTGCCTCCCTCTGTTTCCATGATTGGCTGTCTCCAGCTCATGCACACACATGGAAGCAGCGAGCAGTGATTGCCTCTCTCTGGTTCCATAATTGGCTGTCTCCAGCTCATGCACACACATGGAAGCAGCGAGCAGTGGTTGCCTCTCTGTTTCCATGATTGGCTGTCTCCAGCTCATGTACACACATGGAAGCAGCGAGCAGTGATTGTCTTTCTCTGTTTCCATGATTGTCTGTCTCCAGCTTACGTACACACATGGAAGCAGCGAGCAGTGATTGCCTCTCTTTGGTTCCATAATTGGCTGTCTCCAGCTTATGCACAAACATGGAAGCAGCGAGCAGTAGTTGCCCCTCTCTGGTTTCATGATTGGCTGTCTCCGTCTCATGCACACACATGGAAGCAGCGAGCAGTGATTGCCTCTCTCTGGTTCCATGATTGGCTGTCTCCAGCTCATGTACACACATGGAAGCAGCGAGCAGTGATTGCCTCTCCCTGGTTCCATGATTGGCTGTCTCCAGCTCATGTACACACATGGAAGCAGCGAGCAGTGATTGCCTCCCTCTGTTTCCATGATTGGCTGTCTCCAGCTCATGCACACACATGGAAGCATTGAGCAGTGGTTGCCTCCCTCTGGTTCCAGGCTTGGCTATCTCCAGCTCATGCACACACATGGAAGCAGCGAGCAGTGATTGCCTCTCTCTGTTTCCATGATTGGCTGTCTCCAGCTCATGTACACACATGGAAGCAGCGAGCAGTGATTGCCTCCCTCTGTTTCCATGATTGGCTGTCTCCAGCTCATGCACACACATGGAAGCAGCGAGCAGTGATTGCCTCTCTCTGGTTCCATGATTGGCTGTCTCCAACTCATGTACACACATGGAAGCAGCGAGCAGTGATTGCCTCCCTCTGTTTCCATGATTGGCTGTCTCCAGCTCATGCACACACATGGAAGCAGCGAGCAGTGATTGCCTCTCGCTGTTTCCAGGCTTGGCTGTCTCCAGCTCATGCACACACATGGAAGCAGCGAGCAGTGATTGCCTCTCTCTGTTTCCATGATTGGCTATCTCCAGCTCATGCACACACATGGAAGCAGCGAGCAGTGGTTGCCTCTCTCTGGTTCCAGGCTTGGCTGTCTCCAGCTCATGCACACACATGGAAGCAGCGAGCAGTGATTGCCTCTCTCTGTTTCCATGATTGGCTGTCTCCACCTCATGCACACACATGGAAGCAGCGAGCAGTGGTTGCCTTTCTCTGTTTCCAGGATTGGCTGTCTCCAGCTGTTGCACACACATGGAAGCAGCGAGCAGTGATTACCTCTCTCTGTTTCCATGATTGGCTGTCTCCAGCTCATGCACACACATGGAAGCAGCGAGCAGTGATTGCCTCTCTCTGGTTCCATGATTGGCTGTCTCCAACTCATGTACACAGATGGAAGCAGCGAGCAGTGATTGCCTCCCTCTGTTTCCATGATTGGCTGTCTCCAGCTCATGCACACACATGGAAGCAGTGAGCAGTGATTGCCTCTCGCTGTTTCCAGGCTTGGCTGTCTCCAGTTCATGCACACACATGGAAGCAGCGAGCAGTGATTGCCTCTCTCTGGTTCCAGGCTTGGCTGTCTCCAGCTCATGCACACACATGGAAGCAGCGAGCAGTGATTGCCTCTCTCTGTTTCCATGATTGGCTGTCTCCACCTCATGCACACACATGGAAGCAGCGAGCAGTGGTTGCCTTTCTCTGTTTCCAGGATTGGCTGTCTCCAGCTGTTGCACACACATGGAAGCAGCGAGCAGTGATTACCTCTCTCTGTTTCCATGATTGGCTGTCTCCAGCTCATGCACACACATGGAAGCAGTGAGCAGTGATTGCCTCTCTCTGTTTCCATGATTGGCTGTCTCCAGCTCATGCACACACATGGAAGCAGCGACCAGTGATTGCCTCTCTCTGTTTCCATGATTGGCTGTCTCCAGCTCATGCACACACATGGAAGCAGCGAGCAGTGATTGCCTCTCTCTGTTTCCATGATTGGCTGTCTCCAGCTCATGCACACACATGGAAGCAGTGAGCAGTGATTGCCTCTCGCTGTTTCCAGGCTTGGCTGTCTCCAGCTCATGCACACACATGGAAGCAGCGAGCAGTGATTGCCTTTCTCTGGTTCCATGAATGGCTGTCTCCAGCTCATGTACACACATGGAAGCAGCGAGCAGTGATTGCCTCCCTCTGGTTCCATGATTGGCTGTCTCCAGCTCATGCACACACATGGAAGCAGCGAGCAGTGATTGCCTCTCTCTGGTTCCATAATTGGCTGTCTCCAGCTCATGCACACACATGGAAGCAGCGAGCAGTGGTTGCCTCTCTGTTTCCATGATTGGCTGTCTCCAGCTCATGTACACACATGGAAGCAGCGAGCAGTGATTGCCTTTCTCTGTTTCCATGATTGTCTGTCTCCAGCTTACGTACACACATGGAAGCAGCGAGCAGTGATTGCCTCTCTTTGGTTCCATAATTGGCTGTCTCCAGCTTATGCACAAACATGGAAGCATCGAGCAGTAGTTGCCCCTCTCTGGTTCCATGATTGGCTGTCTCCAGCTCATGCACACACATGGAAGCAGTGAGCAGTGGTTGCCTCTCTCTGGTTCCAGGCTTGGCTATCTTCAGCTCATGCACACACATGGAAGCAGCGAGCAGTGATTGCCTCGCTCTGTTTCCATGATTGGCTGTCTCCAGCTCATGTACACACATGGAAGCAGCGAGCAGTGATTGCCTCCCTCTGTTTCCATGATTGGCTGTCTCCAGCTCATGCACACACATGGAAGCAGCGAGCAGTGATTGCCTCTCTCTGGTTCCATGATTGGCTGTCTCCAACTCATGTACACACATGGAAGCAGCGAGCAGTGATTGCCTCCCTCTGTTTCCATGATTGGCTGTCTCCAGCTCATGCACACACATGGAAGCAGTGAGCAGTGATTGCCTCTCGCTGTTTCCAGGCTTGGCTGTCTCCAGCTCATGCACATACATGGAAGCAGCGAGCAGTGATTGCCTCTCTCTGTTTCCATGATTGGCTATCTCCAGCTCATGCACACACATGGAAGCAGCGAGCAATGGTTGCCTCTCTCTGGTTCCAGGCTTGGCTGTCTCCAGCTCATGCACACACATGGAAGCAGCGAGCAGTGATTGCCTCTCTCTGTTTCCATGATTGGCTGTCTCCACCTCATGCACACACATGGAAGCAGCGAGCAGTGGTTGCCTTTCTCTGTTTCCAGGATTGGCTGTCTCCAGCTGTTGCACACACATGGAAGCAGCGAGCAGTGATTACCTCTCTCTGTTTCCATGATTGGCTGTCTCCAGCTCATGCACACACATGGAAGCAGTGAGCAGTGATTGCCTCTCGCTGTTTCCAGGCTTGGCTGTCTCCAGCTCATGCACACACATGGAAGCAGCGAGCAGTGATCGCCTCTCTCTGGTTCCATGAATGGCTGTCTCCAGCTCATGTACACACATGGAAGCAGTGATTGCCTCCCTCTGGTTCCATGATTGGCTGTCTCCAGCTCATGCACACACATGGAAGCAGCGAGCAGTGATTGCCTCTCTCTGGTTCCATAATTGGCTGTCTCCAGCTCATGCACACACATGGAAGCAGCGAGCAGTGGTTGCCTCTCTGTTTCCATGATTGGCTGTCTCCAGCTCATGTACACACATGGAAGCAGCGAGCAGTGATTGCCTTTCTCTGTTTCCATGATTGTCTGTCTCCAGCTTACGTACACACATGGAAGCAGCGAGCAGTGATTGCCTCTCTTTGGTTCCAGAATTGACTGTCTCCAGCTTATGCACAAACATGGAAGCATCGAGCAGTAGTTGCCCCTCTCTGGTTCCATGATTGGCTGTCTCCAGCTCATGCACACACATGGAAGCAGTGAGCAGTGGTTGCCTCTCTCTGGTTCCAGGCTTGGCTATCTCCAGCTCATGCACACACATGGAAGCAGCGAGCAGTGATTGCCTCGCTCTGTTTCCATGATTGGCTGTCTCCAGCTCATGTACACACATGGAAGCAGCGAGCAGTGATTGCCTCCCTCTGTTTCCATGATTGGCTGTCTCCAGCTCATGCACACACATGGAAGCCGCGAGCAGTGATTGCCTCTCTCTGGTTCCATGATTGGCTGTCTCCAACTCATGTACACACATGGAAGCAGCGAGCAGTGATTGCCTCCCTCTGTTTCCATGATTGGCTGTCTCCAGCTCATGCACACACATGGAAGCAGTGAGCAGTGATTGCCTCTCGCTGTTTCCAGGCTTGGCTGTCTCCAGCTCATGCACACACATGGAAGCAGCGAGCAGTGATTGCCTCTCTCTGTTTCCATGATTGGCTATCTCCAGCTCATGCACACACATGGAAGCAGCGAGCAGTGGTTGCCTCTCTCTGGTTCCAGGCTTGGCTGTCTCCAGCTCATGCACACACATGGAAGCAGCGAGCAGTGATTGCCTCTCTCTGTTTCCATGATTGGCTGTCTCCACCTCATGCACACACATGGAAGCAGCGAGCAGTGGTTGCCTTTCTCTGTTTCCAGGATTGGCTGTCTCCAGCTGTTGCACACACATGGAAGCAGCGAGCAGTGATTACCTCTCTCTGTTTCCATGATTGGCTGTCTCCAGCTCATGCACACACATGGAAGCAGCGAGCAGTGATTGCCTCTCTCTGTTTCCATGATTGGCTGTCTGCAGCTCATGCACACACATGGAAGCAGCGAGCAGTGATTGCCTCTCTCTGTTTCCATGATTGGCTGTCTCCAGCTCATGCACACACATGGAAGCAGCGAGCAGTGATTGCCTCTCTCTGTTTCAATGATTGGCTGTCTCCAGCTCATGCACACACATGTAAGCAGTGAGCAGTGATTGCCTCTCGCTGTTTCCAGGCTTGGCTGTCTCCAGCTCATGCACACACATGGAAGCAGCGAGCAGTGATTGCCTCTCTCTGTTTCCAGGCTTGGCTGTCTCCAGCTCATGCACACACATGGAAGCAGCGAGCAGTGATTGCCTCTCTCTGGTTCCATGAATGGCTGTCTCCAGCTCATGTACACACATGGAAGCAGCGAGCAGTGATTGCCTCCCTCTGTTTCCATGATTGGCTGTCTCCAGCTCATGCACACACATGGAAGCAGCGAGCAGTGATTGCCTCTCTCTGGTTCCATAATTGGCTGTCTCCAGCTTATGCACAAACATGGAAGCAGCGAGCAGTGATTGCCTCTCTCTGGTTCCATGATTGGCTGTCTCCAGCTCATGCACACACATGGAAGCAGCGAGCAGTGATTGCCTCTCTCTGGTTCCATGATTGGCTGTCTCCAGCTCATGTACACACATGGAAGCAGCAAGCAGTGATTGCCTCCCTCTGTTTCCATGATTGGCTGTCTCCAGCTCATGCACACACATGGAAGCAGCGAGCAGTGGTTGCCTCTCTCTGTTTCCATGATTGGCTGTCTCCAGATCATGCACACACATGGAAGCAACGAGCAGTGATTGCCTCCTCTATTTCCGAGCTTGGTTGTCTCCAGCTCATGCACACACATGGAAGCAGGGAGCAGAGATTGCCTCTCGCTGTTTCCAGGCTTGGCTGTCTCCAGCTCATGTACACACATGGAAGCAGGGAGCAGTGATTGCCTCTCTCTGTTTCCATGATTGGCTGTCTCCAGCTCATGCACAAACATGGAAGCAGCGAGCAATGGTTGCCTCTCTCTGTTTCCATGATTGGCTGTCTCCAGCTCATGTACACACATGGAAGCAGCAAGCAGTGATTGCCTCTCTCTGTTTCCATGATTGGCTGTCTCCAGCTCATGCACACACATGGAAGCAACGAGCAGAGATTGCCTCTCTCTGGTTCCATGATTGGCTGTCTCCAGCTCATGCACACACATGGAAGCAGCGAGCAGTGGTTGCCTCTCTCTGTTTCCATGATTGGCTGTCTCCAGATCATGCACACACATGGAAGCAGCGAGCAGTGATTGCCTCCCTCTGTTTCCATGATTGGCTGTCTCCAGCTCATGCACACACATGGAAGCAGCGAACAGTGGTTGCCTCTCTCTGTTTCCATGATTGGCTGTCTCCAGCTCATGCACACACATGGAAGCAGCGAGCAGTGATTGCCTCTCTATGTTTCCATGATTGGCCGTCTCCAGCTCATGCACACACATGGAAGCAGCGAGCAGTGATTGCCTCACTCTGTTTCCGTGATTGCCTGTCTCCAGCTTATGTACACACATGGAAGCAGCGAGCAGTGATTGTCTCTCTCTGTTTCCATGATTGGCTGTCTCCAGCTCATGCACACACATAGAAGCAGCGAGCAGTGATTGTCTCTCTCTGTTTCCAGGCTTGGCTGTCTCCAGCTCATGCACACACATGGAAGCAGCGGGCAGTGATTGCCTCTCTCTATTTCCATGATTGGCTCAGGCTGTCTCCACCTCATGCACACACATGGAAGCAGCGAGCAGTGATTGCCTCTCTCTGTTTCCGATCTTGGCTGTCTCCAGCTCATGCACACACATGGAAGCAGTGAGCAGTGATTGCCTCTCACTGTTTCCAGGCTTGGCTGTCTCCAGCTCATGCACACACATGGAAGCAGCGAGCAGTGATTGCCTCTCTCTCTTTCCATGATTTGCTGTCTCCAGCTCATGCACACACATGGAAGCAGCGAGCAGTGATTGTCTCTCTCTGTTTCCATGATTGGCTGTCTTCAGCTTATGCACACACATGGAAGCAGCGAGCAGTGATTGTCTCTCTCTGTTTCCATGATTGGCTGTCTCCAGCTCATGCACACACATGGAAGCAGCGAGCAGTGATTGCCTCTCTCTGTTTCCGAGCTTGGCTGTCTCCAGCTCATGCACACACATGGAAGCAGTGAGCAGTGATTGCCTCTCACTGTTTCCAGGCTTGGCTGTCTCCAGCTCATGCACACACATGGAAGCAGCGAGCAGTGATTGCCTCTCTCTCTTTCCATGATTGGCTGTCTCCAGCTCATGCACACACATGGAAGCAGCGAGCAGTGATTGTCTCTCTCTGTTTCCATGATTGGCTGTCTCCAGCTCATGCACACACATGGAAGCAGCGAGCAGTGATTGTCTCTCTCTGTTTCCATGATTGGCTGTCTCCAGCTCATGCACACACATGGAAGCAGCAAGCAGTGATTGCCTCTCTCTGTTTCCAGGCTTGGCTGTCTCCAGCTCATGCACACACATGGAAGCAGCGAGCAGTGATTGCCTCTCTCTGTTTCCATGATTGGCTGTCTCCAGCTCATGCACACACATGGAAGCAGTGAGCAGTGATTGCCTCTCTCTGTTTCCATGATTGTCTGTCTCCAGCTTATGTACACACATGGAAGCAGCGAGCAGTGATTGCCTCTCTCTGGTTCCATAATTGGCTGTCTCCAGCTTATGCACAAACATGGAAGCAGCGAGCAGTGATTGCCTCTCTCTGGTTCCATGATTGGCTGTCTCCAGCTCATGCACACACATGGAAGCAGCGAGCAGTGATTGCCTCTCTCTGGTTCCATGATTGGCTGTCTCCAGCTCATGTACACACATGGAAGCAGCGAGCAGTGATTGCCTCCCTCTGTTTCCATGATTGGCTGTCTCCAGCTCATGCACACACATGGAAGCAGCGAGCAGTGGTTGCCTCTCTCTGTTTCCATGATTGGCTGTCTCCAGATCATGCACACACATGGAAGCAACGAGCAGTGATTGCCTCCTCTATTTCCGAGCTTGGTTGTCTCCAGCTCATGCACACACATGGAAGCAGCGAGCAGTGGTTGCCTCTCTCTGTTTCCATGATTGGTTGTCTCCAGCTCATGCACACACATGGAAGCAGCGAGCAGTGGTTGCCTCTCTCTGTTTCCATGATTGGCTGTCTCCAGCTCATGCACACACATGGAAGCAGCGAGCAGTGATTGCCTCTCTCTGGTTCCATGATTGGCTGTCTCCAGCTCATGTACACACATGGAAGCAGCGAGCAGTGATTGCCTCCCTCTGTTTCCATGATTGGCTGTCTCCAGCTCATGCACACACATGGAAGCAGCGAGCAGTGGTTGCCTCTCTCTGGTTCCAGGCTTGGCTATCTCCAGCTCATGCACACACATGGAAGCAGCGAGCAGTGATTGCCTCTCTCTGTTTCCATGATTGGCTGTCTCCAGCTCATGTACACACATGGAAGCAGCGAGCAGTGATTGCCTCCCTCTGTTTCCATGATTGGCTGTCTCCAGCTCATGCACACACATGGAAGCAGCGAGCAGTGATTGCCTCTCTCTGGTTCCATGATTGGCTGTCTCCAACTCATGCACACACATGGAAGCAGCGAGCAGTGATTGCCTCCCTCTGTTTCCATGATTGGCTGTCTCCAGCTCATGTACACACATGGAAGCAGTGAGCAGTGATTGCCTCTCGCTGTTTCCAGGCTTGGCTGTCTCCAGCTCATGCACACACATGGAAGCAGTGAGCAGTGGTTGCCTCTCTCTGGTTCCATGATTGGCTGCCTCCACCTCATGCACACACATGGAAGCAGCGAGCAGTGGTTGCCTTTCTCTGTTTCCATGATTGGCTATCTCCAGCTCATGCACACACATGGAAGCAGCGAGCAGTGGTTGCCTCTCTCTGGTTCCAGGCTTGGCTGTCTCCAGCTCATGCACACACATGGAAGCAGCGAGCAGTGATTGCCTCTCTCTGTTTCCATGATTGGCTGCCTCCACCTCATGCACACACA
This sequence comes from Lissotriton vulgaris, assembly GCF_964263255.1. Classification (NCBI taxonomy): domain Eukaryota; kingdom Metazoa; phylum Chordata; class Amphibia; order Caudata; family Salamandridae; genus Lissotriton; species Lissotriton vulgaris. Next base: position 1,083,812,493 of record NC_141699.1, on the reverse strand, counting down.
TGGAAGCAGCGAGCAGTGGTTGCCTTTCTCTGTTTCCAGGATTGGCTGTCTCCTGCTGTTGCACACACATGGAAGCAGCGAGCAGTGATTACCTCTCTCTGTTTCCATGATTGGCTGTCTCCAGCTCATGCACACACATGGAAGCAGTGAGCAGTGATTGCCTCTCTCTGTTTTCATGATTGGCTGTCTCCAGCTCATGCACACACATGGAAGCAGTGAGCAGTGATTGCCTCTCTCTGTTTCCATGATTGGCTGTCTCCAGCTTATGCACACACATGGAAGCAGCGAGCAGTGATTGCCTCTCTCTGTTTCCATGATTGGCTGTCTCCAGCTCATGCACACACATGGAAGCAGCGAGCAGTGATTGCCTCTCTCTGTTTCCATGATTGGCTGTCTCCAGCTCATGCACACACATGGAAGCAACGAGCAGTGATTGCCTCTCGCTGTTTCCAGGCTTGGCTGTCTCCAGCTCATGCACACACATGGAAGCAGCGAGCAGTGATTGCCTCTCTCTGTTTCCAGGCTTGGCTGTCTCCAGCTCATGCACACACATGGAAGCAGCGAGCAGTGATTGCCTCTCTCTGGTTCCATGAATGGCTGTCTCCAGCTCATGTACACACATGGAAGCAGCGAGCAGTGATTGCCTCCCTCTGTTTCCATGATTGGCTGTCTCCAGCTCATGCACACACATGGAAGCAGCGAGCAGTGATTGCCTCTATCTGGTTCCATAATTGGCTGTCTCCAGCTTATGCACAAACATGGAAGCAGCGAGCAGTGATTGCCTCTCTCTGGTTCCATGATTGTCTGTCTCCAGCTCATGCACACACATGGAAGCAGCGAGCAGTGATTGCCTCTCTCTGGTTCCATGATTGGCTGTCTCCAGCTCATGTACACACATGGAAGCAGCGAGCAGTGATTGCCTCCCTCTGTTTCCATGATTGGCTGTCTCCAGCTCATGCACACACATGGAAGCAGCGAGCAGTGGTTGCCTCTCTCTGTTTCCATGATTGGCTGTCTCCAGATCATGCACACACATGGAAGCAACGAGCAGTGATTGCCTCCTCTATTTCCGAGCTTGGTTGTCTCCAGCTCATGCACACACATGGAAGCAGGGAGCAGAGATTGCCTCTCGCTGTTTCCAGGCTTGGCTGTCTCCAGCTCATGCACACACATGGAAGCAGCGAGCAGAGATTGCCTCTCTCTGGTTCCATGATTGGCTGTCTCCAGCTCATGCACACACATGGAAGCAGCGAGCAGTGGTTGCCTCTCTCTGTTTCCATGATTGGCTGTCTCCAGATCATGCACACACATGGAAGCAGCGAGCAGTGATTGCCTCCCTCTGTTTCCATGATTGGCTGTCTCCAGCTCATGCACACACATGGAAGCAGCGAGCAGTGGTTGCCTCTCTCTGTTTCCATGATTGGCTGTCTCCAGCTCATGCACACACATGGAAGCAGCGAGCAGTGATTGCCTCTCTATGTTCCCATGATTGGCCGTCTCCAGCTCATGCACACACATGGAAGCAGCGAGCAGGGATTGCCTCTCTCTGTTTCCGTGATTGCCTGTCTCCAGCTTATGTACACACATGGAAGCAGCGAGCAGTGATTGTCTCTCTCTGTTTCCATGATTGGCTGTCTCCAGCTCATGCACACACATGGAAGCAGCGAGCAGTGATTGCCTCTCTATGTTTCCATGATTGGCCGTCTCCAGCTCATGCACACACATGGAAGCAGCGAGCAGTGATTGTCTCTCTCTGTTTCCAGGCTTGGCTGTCTCCAGCTCATGCACACACATGGAAGCAGCGAGCAGTGATTGCCTCTCTCTATTTCCATGATTGGCTCAGGCTGTCTCCACCTCATGCACACACATGGAAGCAGCGAGCAGTGATTGCCTCTCTCTGTTTCCGAGCTTGGCTGTCTCCAGCTCATGCACACACATGGAAGCAGTGAGCAGGGATTGCCTCTCACTGTTTCCAGGCTTGGCTGTCTCCAGCTCATGCACACACATGGAAGCAGCGAGCAGTGATTGCCTCTCTCTCTTTCCATGATTGGCTGTCTCCAGCTCATGCACACACATGGAAGCAGCGAGCACTGATTGTCTCTCTCTGTTTCCATGATTGGCTGTCTTCAGCTCATGCACACACATGGAAGCAGCGAGCAGTGATTGTCTCTCTCTGTTTCCATGATTGGCTGTCTCCAGCTCATGCACACACATGGAAGCAGCGAGCAGTGATTGCCTCTCTCTGTTTCCATGATTGGCTGTCTCCAGCTCATGCACACACATGGAAGCAGCGAGCAGTGATTGCCTCTCTCTGTTTCCATGATTGCCTGTCTCCAGCTCATGCACACACATGGAAGCAGCGAGCAGGGATTGCCTCTCGCTGTTTCCAGGCTTGGCTGTCTCCAGCTCATGCACACACATGGAAGCAGCGAGCAGTGATTGCCTCTCTCTGTTTCCAGGCTTGGCTGTCTCCAGCTCATGCACACACATGGAAGCAGCGAACAGTGATTGCCTCTCTCTGGTTCCATGAATGGCTGTCTCCAGCTCATGTACACACATGGAAGCAGCGAGCAGTGATTGCCTCCCTCTGTTTCCATGATTGGCTGTCTCCAGCTCATGCACACACATGGAAGCAGCGAGCAGTGATTGCCTCTATCTGGTTCCATAATTGGCTGTCTCCAGCTTATGCACAAACATGGAAGCAGCGAGCAGTGATTGCCTCTCTCTGGTTCCATGATTGGCTGTCTCCAGCTCATGCACACACATGGAAGCAGCGAGCAGTGAATGCCCCTCTCTGGTTCCATGATTGGCTGTCTCCAGCTCATGTACACACATGGAAGCAGCGAGCAGTGATTGCCTCCCTCTGTTTCCATGATTGGCTGTCTCCAGCTCATGCACACACATGGAAGCAGCGAGCAGTGGTTGCCTCTCTCTGTTTCCATGATTGGCTGTCTCCAGATCATGCACACACATGGAAGCAACGAGCAGTGATTGCCTCCTCTATTTCCGAGCTTGGTTGTCTCCAGCTCATGCACACACATGGAAGCAGGGAGCAGAGATTGCCTCTCGCTGTTTCCAGGCTTGGCTGTCTCCAGCTCATGCACACACATGAAAGCAGCGAGCAGAGATTGCCTCTCTCTGGTTCCATGATTGGCTGTCTCCAGCTCATGCACACACATGGAAGCAGCGAGCAGTGGTTGCCTCTCTCTGTTTCCATGATTGGCTGTCTCCAGATCATGCACACACATGGAAGCAGCGAGCAGTGATTGCCTCCCTCTGTTTCCATGATTGGCTGTCTCCAGCTCATGCACACACATGGAAGCAGCGAGCAGTGGTTCCCTCTCTCTGTTTCCATGATTGGCTGTCTCCAGCTCATGCACACACATGGAAGCAGCGAGCAGTGATTGCCTCTCTATGTTTCCATGATTGGCCGTCTCCAGCTCATGCACACACATGGAAGCAGCGAGCAGTGATTGCCTCTCTCTGTTTCCGTGATTGCCTGTCTCCAGCTTATGTACACACATGGAAGCAGTGAGCAGTGATTGTCTCTCTCTGTTTCCATGATTGGCTGTCTCCAGCTCATGCACACACATGGAAGCAGCGAGCAGTGATTGCCTCTCTATGTTTGCATGATTGGCCGTCTCCAGCTCATGCACACACATGGAAGCAGCGAGCAGTGATTGTCTCTCTCTGTTTCCAGGCTTGGCTGTCTCCAGCTCATGCACACACATGGAAGCAGCGAGCAGTGATTGCCTCTCTCTATTTCCATGATTGGCTCAGGCTGTCTCCACCTCATGCACACACATGGAAGCAGCGAGCAGTGATTGCCTCTCTCTGTTTCCGAGCTTGGCTGTCTCCAGCTCATGCACACACATGGAAGCAGTGAGCAGTGATTGCCTCTCACTGTTTCCAGGCTTGGCTGTCTCCAGCTCATGCACACACATGGAAGCAGCGAGCAGTGATTGCCTCTCTCTCTTTCCATGATTGGCTGTCTCCAGCTCATGCACACACACGGAAGCAGCGAGCAGTGATTGTCTCTCTCTGTTTCCATGATTGGCTGTCTTCAGCTCATGCACACACATGGAAGCAGCGAGCAGTGATTGTCTCTCTCTGTTTCCATGATTGGCTGTCTCCAGCTCATGCACACACATGGAAGCAGCGAGCAGTGATTGTCTCTCTCTGTTTCCATGATTGGCTGTCTCCAGCTCATGCACACACATGGAAGCAGCGAGCAGTGATTGCCTCTCTCTGTTTCCAGGCTTGGCTGTCTCCAGCTCATGCACACACATGGAAGCAGCGAGCAGTGATTGCCTCTCTCTGTTTCCATGATTGGCTCAGGCTATCTCCACCTCATGCACACACATGGAAGCAGCGAGCAGTGATTGCCTCTCTCTGTTTCCGAGCTTGGCTGTCTCCAGCTCATGCACACACATGGAAGCAGTGAGCAGTGATTGCCTCTCACTGTTTCCAGGCTTGGCTGTGTCCAGCTCATGCACACACATGGAGGCAGCGAGCAGTGATTGCCTCTCTCTCTTTCCATGATTGGCTGTCTCCAGCTCATGCACACACATGGAAGCAGTGAGCAGTGGTTGCCTCTCTCTGGTTCCAGGCTTGGCTATCTCCAGTTCATGCACACACATGGAAGCAGCGAGCAGTGATTGCCTCCCTCTGTTCATGATTGGCCGCTCCAGCTCATGTACACACATGGAAGCAGCGAACAGTGATTGCCTCTCTCTGTTTCCATGAATGGCTGTCTCCAGCTCATGCACACACATGAAAGCAGGGAGCAGTGATTGCCTCTCGCTGTTTCCAGGCTTGGCTGTCTCCAGCTCATGCACACACATGGAAGCAGCGAGCAGTGATTGCCTCTGTCTGTTTCCATGATTGGCTGTCTCCAGCTCATGCACACACATGGAAGCAGGGAGCAGTGATTGCCTCCCTCTGTTCATGATTGGCCATCTCCAGCTCATGTACACACATGGAAGCAGCGAGCAGTGATTGCCTCTCTCTGTTTCCATGATTGGCTGTCTCCACCTCATGCACACACATGGAAGCAGGGAGCAGTGATTGCCTCTCGCTGTTTCCAGGCTTGGCTGTCTCCAGTTCATGCACACATATGGAAGCAGCGAGCAGTGATTGCCTCTCTCTGTTTCCATGATTGGCTCAGGCTGTCTCCACCTCATGCACACACATGGAAGCAGCGAGCAGTGATTGCCTCTCTCTGTTTCCGAGCTTGGCTGTCTCCAGCTCATGCACACACATGGAAGCAGTGAGCAGTGATTGCCTCTCGCTGTTTCCAGGCTTGGCTGTCTCCAGCTCATGCACACACATGGAAGCAGTGAGCAGTGGTTGCCTCTCTCCGGTTCCAGGCTTGGCTATCTCCAGCTCATGCACACACATGGAAGCAGCGAGCAGTGATTGCCTCTCTCTGTTTCCATGATTGGCTGTCTCCAGCTCATGCACACACATGGAAGCAGGGAGCAGTGATTGCCTCCCTCTGTTTCCATGATTGGCTGTCTCCAGTTCATGCACACACCTGGAAGCAGCGAGCAGTGATTGCCTCCCTCTGTTTCCATGATTGGCTGTCTCCAGCTCATGCACACACATGGAAGCAGCGAGCAGGGATTGCCTCTCTCTGGTTCCATGATTGGCTGTCTCCAACTCATGTACACACATGAAAGCAGCGAGCAGTGATTGCCTCCCTCTGTTTCCATGATTGGCTGTCTCCAGCTCATGCACACACATGGAAGCAGTGAGCAGTGATTGCCTCTCGCTGTTTCCAGGCTTGGCTGTCTCCAGTTCATGCACACACATGGAAGCAGCGAGCAGTGATTGCCTCTCTCTGTTTCCATGATTGGCTGTCCCCAGCTCATGCACACACATGGAAGCAGCGAGCAGTGGTTGCCTCTCTCTGGTTCCAGGCTTGGCTGTCTCCAGCTCATGCACACACATGGAAGCAGCGAGCAGTGATTGCCTCTCTCTGTTTCCATGATTGGCTGTCTCCACCTCATGCACACACATGGAAGCAGCGAGCAGTGGTTGCCTTTCTCTGTTTCCAGGATTGGCTGTCTCCAGCTGTTGCACACACATGGAAGCAGCGAGCAGTGATTACCTCTCTCTGTTTCCATGATTGGCTGTCTCCAGCTCATGCACACACATGGAAGCAGCGAGCAGTGATTGCCTCTGTCTGTTTCCATGATTGGCTGTCTCCAGCTCATGCACACACATGGAAGCAGGGAGCAGTGATTGCCTCCCTCTGTTCATGATTGGCCATCTCCAGCTCATGTACACACATGGAAGCAGCGAGCAGTGATTGCCTCTCTCTGTTTCCATGATTGGCTGTCTCCACCTCATGCACACACATGGAAGCAGGGAGCAGTGATTGCCTCTCGCTGTTTCCAGGCTTGGCTGTCTCCAGTTCATGCACACATATGGAAGCAGCGAGCAGTGATTGCCTCTCTCTGTTTCCATGATTGGCTCAGGCTGTCTCCACCTCATGCACACACATGGAAGCAGCGAGCAGTGATTGCCTCTCTCTGTTTCCGAGCTTGGCTGTCTCCAGCTCATGCACACACATGGAAGCAGTGAGCAGTGATTGCCTCTCGCTGTTTCCAGGCTTGGCTGTCTCCAGCTCATGCACACACATGGAAGCAGTGAGCAGTGGTTGCCTCTCTCCGGTTCCAGGCTTGGCTATCTCCAGCTCATGCACACACATGGAAGCAGCGAGCAGTGATTGCCTCTCTCTGTTTCCATGATTGGCTGTCTCCAGCTCATGCACACACATGGAAGCAGGGAGCAGTGATTGCCTCCCTCTGTTTCCATGATTGGCTGTCTCCAGCTCATGCACACACCTGGAAGCAGCGAGCAGTGATTGCCTCCCTCTGTTTCCATGATTGGCTGTCTCCAGCTCATGCACACACATGGAAGCAGCGAGCAGGGATTGCCTCTCTCTGGTTCCATGATTGGCTGTCTCCAACTCATGTACACACATGAAAGCAGCGAGCAGTGATTGCCTCCCTCTGTTTCCATGATTGGCTGTCTCCAGCTCATGCACACACATGGAAGCAGTGAGCAGTGATTGCCTCTCGCTGTTTCCAGGCTTGGCTGTCTCCAGTTCATGCACACACATGGAAGCAGCGAGCAGTGATTGCCTCTCTCTGTTTCCATGATTGGCTGTCCCCAGCTCATGCACACACATGGAAGCAGCGAGCAGTGGTTGCCTCTCTCTGGTTCCAGGCTTGGCTGTCTCCAGCTCATGCACACACATGGAAGCAGCGAGCAGTGATTGCCTCTCTCTGTTTCCATGATTGGCTGTCTCCACCTCATGCACACACATGGAAGCAGCGAGCAGTGGTTGCCTTTCTCTGTTTCCAGGATTGGCTGTCTCCAGCTGTTGCACACACATGGAAGCAGCGAGCAGTGATTACCTCTCTCTGTTTCCATGATTGGCTGTCTCCAGCTCATGCACACACATGGAAGCAGCGAGCAGTGATTGCCGCTCTCTGTTTCCATGATTGTCTGTCTCCAGCTTATGTACACACATGGAAGCAGCGAGCAGTGATTGCCTCTCTCTGGTTCCATAATTGGCTGTCTCCAGCTTATGCACAAACATGGAAGCAGCGAGCAGTGATTGCCTCTCTCTGGTTCCATGATTGGCTGTCTCCAGCTCATGCACACACATGGAAGCAGCGAGCAGTGATTGCCTCTCTCTGGTTCCATGATTGGCTGTCTCCAGCTCATGTACACACATGGAAGCAGCGAGCAGTGATTGCCTCCCTCTGTTTCCATGATTGGCTGTCTCCAGCTCATGCACACACATGGAAGCAGCGAGCAGTGGTTGCCTCTCTATGTTTCCATGATTGGCTGTCTCCAGATCATGCACACACATGGAAGCAACGAGCAGTGATTGCCTCCTCTATTTCCGAGCTTGGTTGTCTCCAGCTCATGCACACACATGGAAGCAGCGAGCAGAGATTGCCTCTCTCTGGTTCCATGATTGGCTGTCTCCAGCTCATGCACACACATGGAAGCAGCGAGCAGTGGTTGCCTCTCTCTGTTTACATGATTGGCTGTCTCCAGCTCATGCACACACATGGAAGCAGCAAGCAGTGATTGCCTCTCTCTGGTTCCATGATTGGCTGTCTCCAGCTCATGTACACACATGGAAGCAGCGAGCGGTGATTGCCTCCCTCTGTTTCCATGATTGGCTGTCTCCAGCTCATGCACACACATGGAAGCAGTGAGCAGTGGTTGCCTCTCTCTGGTTCCAGGCTTGGCTATCTCCAGCTCATGCACACACATGGAAGCAGCGAGCAGTGATTGCCTCTCTCTGTTTCCATGATTGGCTGTCTCCAGCTCATGTACACACATGGAAGCAGCGAGCAGTGATTGCCTCCCTCTGTTTCCATGATTGGCTGTCTCCAGCTCATGCACACACATGGAAGCAGCGAGCAGTGATTGCCTCTCTCTGGTTCCATGATTGGCTGTCTCCAACTCATGCACACACATGGAAGCAGCGAGCAGTGATTGCCTCCCTCTGTTTCCATGATTGGCTGTCTCCAGCTCATGCACACACATGGAAGCAGTGAGCAGTGATTGCCTCTCGCTGTTTCCAGGCTTGGCTGTCTCCAGCTCATGCACACACATGGAAGCAGCGAGCAGTGATTGCCTCTCTCTGTTTCCATGATTGGCTATTTCCAGCTCATGCACACACATGGAAGCAGCGAGCAGTGGTTGCCACTCTCTGGTTCCAGGCTTGGCTGTCTCCAGCTCATGCACACACATGGAAGCAGCGAGCAGTGGTTGCCTTTCTCTGTTTCCAGGATTGGCTGTCTCCAGCTGTTGCACACACATGGAAGCAGCGAGCAGTGATTGCCTCCCTCTGTTTCCATGATTGGCTGTCTCCAGCTCATGCACACACATGGAAGCAGCGAGCAGTGATTGCCTCTCTCTGGTTCCATGATTGGCTGTCTCCAACTCATGCACACACATGGAAGCAGTGAGCAGTGATTGCCTCTCTCTGTTTCCATGATTGGCTGTCTCCAGCTCATGCACTCACATGGAAGCAGCGAGCAGTGATTGCCTCTCTCTGTTTCCATGATTGGCTGTCTCCAGCTCATGCACACACATGGAAGCAGCGAGCAGTGATTGCCTCTCTCTGTTTCCATGATTGGCTGTCTCCAGCTCATGCACACACATGGAAGCAGTGAGCAGTGATTGCCTCTCGCTGTTTCCAGGCTTGGCTGTCTCCAGCTCATGCACACACATGGAAGCAGCGAGCAGTGATTGCCTCTCTCTGTTTCCAGGCTTGGCTGTCTCCAGCTCATGCACACACATGGAAGCAGCAAGCAGTGATTGCCTCTCTCTGGTTCCATGAATGGCTGTCTCCAGCTCATGTACACACATGGAAGCAGCGAGCAGTGATTGCCTCCCTCTGTTTCCATGATTGGCTGTCTCCAGCTCATGCACACACATGGAAGCAGCGAGCAGTGATTGCCTCTCTCTGGTTCCATAATTGGCTGTCTCCAGCTCATGCACACACATGGAAGCAGCGAGCAGTGGTTGCCTCTCGGTTTCCATGATTGGCTGTCTCCAGCTCATGTACACACATGGAAGCAGCGAGCAGTGATTGCCTTTCTCTGTTTCCATGATTGTCTGTCTCCAGCTTATGTACACACATGGAAGCAGCGAGCAGTGATTGCCTCTCTCTGGTTCCATAATTGGCTGTCTCCAGCTTATGCACAAACATGGAAGCAGCGAGCAGTGATTGCCTCTCTCTGGTTCCATAAATTGGCTGTCTCCAGCTCATGCACACACATGGAAGCAGCGAGCAGTGATTGCCTCTCTCTGGTTCCATGATTGGCTGTCTCCAGCTCATGTACACACATGGAAGCAGCGAGCAGTGATTGCCTCCCTCTGTTTCCATGATTGGCTGTCTCCAGCTCATGCACACACATGGAAGCAGCGAGCAGTGGTTGCCTCTCTCTGTTTCCATGATTGGCTGTCTCCAGATCATGCACACACATGGAAGCAACGAGCAGTGATTGCCTCCTCTATTTCCGAGCTTGGTTGTCTCCAGCTCATGCACACACATGGAAGCAGGGAGCAGAGATTGCCTCTCGCTGTTTCCAGGCTTGGCTGTCTCCAGCTCATGCACACACATGGAAGCAGCGAGCAGTGATTGCCTCTCTCTGGTTCCATGAATGGCTGTCTCCAGCTCATGTACACACATGGAAGCAGCGAGCAGTGATTGCCTCCCTCTGTTTCCATGATTGGCTGTCTCCAGCTCATGCACACACATGGAAGCAGCGAGCAGTGATTGCCTCTCTCTGGTTCCATAATTGGCTGTCTCCAGCTCATGCACACACATGGAAGCAGCGAGCAGTGGTTGCCTCTCGGTTTCCATGATTGGCTGTCTCCAGCTCATGTACACACATGGAAGCAGCGAGCAGTGATTGCCTTTCTCTGTTTCCATGATTGTCTGTCTCCAGCTTATGTACACACATGGAAGCAGCGAGCAGTGATTGCCTCTCTCTGGTTCCATAATTGGCTGTCTCCAGCTTATGCACAAACATGGAAGCAGCGAGCAGTGATTGCCTCTCTCTGGTTCCATGATTGGCTGTCTCCAGCTCATGCACACACATGGAAGCAGCGAGCAGTGATTGCCTCTCTCTGGTTCCATGATTGGCTGTCTCCAGCTCATGTACACACATGGAAGCAGCGAGCAGTGATTGCCTCCCTCTGTTTCCATGATTGGCTGTCTCCAGCTCATGCACACACATGGAAGCAGCGAGCAGTGGTTGCCTATCTCTGTTTCCATGATTGGCTGTCTCCAGATCATGCACACACATGGAAGCAACGAGCAGTGATTGCCTCCTCTATTTCCGAGCTTGGTTGTCTCCAGCTCATGCACACACATGGAAGCAGGGAGCAGAGATTGCCTCTCGCTGTTTCCAGGCTTGGCTGTCTCCAGCTCATGCACACACATGGAAGCAGCGAGCAGAGATTGCCTCTCTCTGGTTCCATGATTGGCTGTCTCCAGCTCATGCACACACATGGAAGCAGCGAGCAGTGGTTGCCTCTCTCTGTTTCCATGATTGGCTGTCTCCAGATCATGCACACACATGGAAGCAGCGAGCAGTGATTGCCTCCCTCTGTTTCCATGATTGGCTGTCTCCAGCTCATGCACACACATGGAAGCAGCGAGCAGTGGTTGCCTCTCTCTGTTTCCATGATTGGCTGTCTCCAGCTCATGCACACACATGGAAGCAGCGAGCAGTGATTGCCTCTCTATGTTTCCATGATTGGCCGTCTCCAGCTCATGCACACACATGGAAGCAGCGAGCAGTGATTGCCTCTCTCTGTTTCCGAGCGTGGCTGTCTCCAGCTCATGCACACACATGGAAGCAGCGAGCAGTGATTGTCTCTCTCTGTTTCCATGATTGGCTGTCTCCAGCTCATGCACACACATGGAAGCAGCGAGCAGTGGTTGCCTCTCTCTGTTTCCATGATTGGCTGTCTCCAGATCATGCACACACATGGAAGCAACGAGCAGTGATTGCCTCCTCTATTTCCAAGCTTGGTTGTCTCCAGCTCATGCACACACATGAAAGCAGTGAGCAGTGATTGCCTCCTCTATTTCCGAGCTTGGTTGTCTCCAGCTAATGCACTTACTTAGAGAAATTTATATTCAAATGTGTGCTCCAGAGAAAGTGCAAGTGCTACAAAACAGGGCATAAGTCTTCGCTAAGCCAATACAGTTGTACATGGCGGCCCAGATTCTCAAATAATCACGGAATGCCGCACAGCACCAAAAATGCTGCACTGCGGTGTCACACAGGGAGAGAGCAAGAGAGAGCCATAGCCACAGAGATATGGCTCTCGAGAGCCATATCCACAGAGATATGGCCTCTCATTCGCTCTCCCTAGAGCTGGCGCTGATTTCAGCCGCCGGGCGCCAGGCACACACCTTAGCACCATAGTGGGAGGGTGCGTGCCTGAGTCTACCATAGGTTTTGTATAGGAAGGGTGGCCTTTCTGTGCAAAATACTACGGCTAGACACACCTTAACGCGTTTCCTACTTTGTATGTGTGCTGCCCAGTGCAGCACGCATGTAAAGTTGGGAAAGCATGGAGGAAAGAAAGCATTTCTCCTTTTAACACCGGCTTTTCAGCAACGTTAGTTTTTGGCGCTAAACCGTGTCTACTAATGTTAGTAGTTAGGGTTTAGCATAAAAAAGCATGCGTAGTTGAATGGGAACGCCCATGTACCACCCATGTAACGCCGCCTCGACGCAAAGTAATGCAAAGCCTTGTTTTGTGCTCATTTTGCGATGCTTTTCCTTGCAAGCCAACCTAATACCAATTTGCGTTGGTTTGTTAATCTCCTAAAACATTTAGCGTTGGTTTAGCGTTAGAAAAGTGATGCTAACCCGATGCTAAACCGTTGAGAATCTTGGCCGACATATGTGGCCAACCCCCGTGGTCATGCTCTATTTACACTTAGAATTAAGACAATCAACAAAAAAGGAGCAATCCCAGAAAGGATTACTGCTTTGTATTAACCTAAAAAGGAAGAGATTCCTTTTTTATAAAAGAACCCTCCCTCACCAACCTAGTTGGTGACACGCTTCATCGTAGGGCCCATCCGAGGGGCAGAATGCCTCACGGGTGTGCTGCGGCGCCTGATTACAGCGGAGCGGGTTTTTCTTGTGCAGAGTGAAAAGTGAGATCTGATTTACGATTGTGTCTATGCAATCGAGAATTTTATTGGTGGAGTCATAGGAGAAGATTAAAAACGCAAGTGGATGTCCTCTATGGTTTAATTGGTATAGGCAGGCAAGTAGTAAGTGGCAATATTTTGGCGGAACAGGGGGACTGGTCCTTTAATTTGCAACCCATAAAAGGGACTGTCTGGTTCTACTTGCCAAGTGGAGGCGCTTCGCTTCCCCTGGGGGGAGGCTGTGTGTGTATACTTGTGGTGGGTGTGGTTGGAGAGACCGAATAACCACATGAACATTCCTAGCATGAAAATAAGGCATCACCATGGTCCTCGTCCACTACCCTCGTCCACCGCCCTTCCTCTTTTAGTTCAGAAAGCCTGGTGATCTGGCAGCACAAATGCATTCTGCTCTGGATTGCTAGGGTGAGACTCAAACCATAAAGTGGCCCCAGACATTTTGCAAGGTTTCGCGGGGCCAGGGGTCCAAACCTTTTTGAAGCTTCTCGTTGGTTTTAGATTCAAAGAACAGCTTGTCGTTAAGAAGAGATGTGATCTGTGGAAAGAGAAAACACAGTATTTGGAGTCATCTAGTGGTGTTGCCTACTTAGCTGTACCAACAAGGAACAGGTTGTGTCTTCTGTTCTATTATTTTAAAGCAGGTTGTAACAAGAGAGCTGTGCTCCCAAATATGACGCCTGAGGCAAGGAGTCCCGGCTGCCCTGCACTTACGACTACCCAGGGTGGCAACCTTCTGATTTGACAGTGGCATTTTGTCAGAGGCCCTTCCTGGAAACTGAACTTCCAAACCAGGTGCCAGCCTTGGTTGTATGAAAGGGAGAGAGCAGGACAGCACCATATCTACTAAAAGATTATGTTGTTCCTACGCCCCAGGTGCCGGTGCATCATTGGCGGCCTTGAAAGTAGCGGCTGGTGTCATGGAAAGGCGTTGAGCCAGACGTATGTAATCTTATTGCAGATAATGTAAGCGTTATCTACAGGAAAAGCTTGCAGTTCCTCATTCCCCAGGGCACCTGGCTGTCACCTGGAGTGAAGTAAAGTTCTTGCAGGAATATGTGTGATTTCTTCCTCGAGTTGGTTGTCTAGGTGGTTAGATTTGCATAGTGCACATGTTTCTTTTTGCTCTCTGCACATTATGTATCGTTCCCAGGGTGCAGTTTGATAGACTCTGTGATAGAGGAAGATTTGAAGGTCTTTGCCCAGATCTTTCAAGCTTTCTTCCTGGACACACTCAGGTTTGCCCAATCCCGGTTCTTGGTAGGCCTCCTACGTGTGGACAAGGTGTCTTTGGTTGATTGACAGGTGCCAGTGCACAGGTGATAGGACCAGGGTTCAAAGGAAAGGGCTGAAGATAAGGCTTCTTCACTACAAGGGGGTGAAAAACCTCTCGAGGCAATTTAACTTTTGCAGGAAGGTTCTTCTTGGTACTCTTTGATGCCCTGAGAAGACCATTCATGCCCGCTGTACTCAAGCAGAGCTGGTGCCAACCTCCACCGGTGCAAGTAAAGCTGTGTGGCTTGTATTTGCATTAAGCAATTTATGCAGGCATGGCCCCCTGATGAAAATTACTGGGAGAGACTGTCTGGTTTGCATTTAGGTGATATTAACAGCATCTTCAAAGTTTCTTGCTTTGGTTGTGACGTCATTTTACCCTGTTTAGAGTAGTTTAGCCTGGCTAGATTATCACAATCTGAAAGTCAGAAGTGTGACCACAATTTGGTTGCAGCCGTGACAGCACTCATCAACATAAAGAAGTAACAATAATACAACTGAGGCTGCTGGCCTTTTTTTAAAAATAATACAGGGAAAATTGAATGCATATTGGACAGTAGGTTGCCATCTGGTGGTACTTTTCAAGCCTGGCCTGCATTTTTATGTCTATGCCATTAAAGAACTTGGGAAAAGCAGTGTCATTCAGTATTTTCCCCTATTGAGGTGTGCACCTAAACCAGCAAACACATAAAGAAATAGAGTATTCTCCCTAACCACAAAACCCAGTGGGGTGCAACCCATCACCTAGGAAAGGGTGGGACAAGAGAAAATGTACTAAAGGGAACAATTGGATAGTGATTTCCTTATTGACAATTAAAATACACCTAAAGATATTCCACTATGTTTTAACAAAGCGCCTTGATTATTTTGATAACCAGTGAGTGTCAGTCTATGCAGGTGGACAAACCAAGATGTTTCTTTTTTGTTACACCCTTCCCCACTTTAGTCGGGGCACGCTTCATCATCGGGTCTCATCCTGTTCCCTAAAATCCACGATGGGCTGGACTATATTCTAGTGAACACTCTTGATATGAATTGTAACCGTGGTCTTCTCAGATTAAAAATACCTAGAACTAGCAAGGTATTCCTTTTATTAGTGGTTGTTCGGGTATGGTCAAAAACACTAATATGGAGAGATAGATGTGGGTTGACATGTTTCAGCCTTAAAAATAATGCCTACAAAAGGTCCAGGGCTTTCATCAGCACAAAAAAAGTGCACTGGCGAGAAAACAATTTGTTGTGTAGTTCCTAACCATCCATCTTACCTAATGGAGGGAGACACACACACATGCAACATGGAAATCCATGCATGTACTGGGTTACTGGCCCACTCAGTAAAGGAATGATCAAACTTAAATCTTGTAAGAAAACACATTACATTTTTGTCAAATACATACATGTGTCTGGGTGAACTCAATAGCCAGAGTGAGGTTGAGGCTTCTCCTTTTCACATTTGTGATTGCGCAAACTCATGTGAATTTCTTTTGTTGTAGCACACATATATCATGCCTAATCGTGAAGTATATACTTTTTCATATCTCAGGTATCGTTCTTAGTTTCAAGCTTTGAGTAAAAACGCAAAATGACTCACAAACGATGGGAACTATGTGGATCAGATATAGAGACATACAACTCCTGTTGGTGTGAGGACACACATGACAAACTACTGTAAACAGTTATCTTTTACCCTGTATTGGGATCTCTTAAAGCGACATGGAAGGAGGAAGGGGACACACACTTGTAGTCTCACACTGTGAGAAAATAGCCATGATATGTCGAGGATCTTGGGGCGAACTCACAGAACTAACTTAAGACAAAATCCTAAACTTACTACTTTTGGCATTCACAGAAGGCATTTAGTAGTAGTAAAGTTAGGATTTTGTCTTAAGTTTGACTTAAGACAGACTTAAGACAGACTTAAGACAAACTTAAGACAGACTTAAGACAGACTTAAGACAAACTTAAGACAGACTTAAGACAAACTTAAGACAGAATTAAGACAAACTTAAGACAAAATCCTGTCTTAAGTCTGTCTTAAGTTTGTCTTAAGTTTGTCTTAAGTCTGTCTTAAGTTTGTCTTAAGTCTGTCTTAAGTCTGTCTTAAGTCAAACTTAAGACAAAATCCTAACTTTACTACTACTAAATGCCTTCTGTGAATACCAAAAGTAGTAAGTTTAGGATTTTGTCTTAAGTTAGTTCTGTGAATCGGCACCAAAGAGTCTAAATCGAAAACATAGAACAATACAAGAACGAGTCAAAAGTGCAGGTCTTTCCCCGCTTGTCTTAAAGGGTGCTGTGCCACCTATCCTGGCCCTCTCTCCTGCTGCTCTGGCATGAGGGATAGCTATGTGGCTTCTGTTTGCCCATGGTGGATGCCGGCTGCAACCCTGCATGATAACGTCATCGAGGGAGGTGGCGTCGCGTAATATCGTCACCATGGAGGAACGAACCCAACGGGGGTCCTGTGAAATGTAGTCCATTCTAAAGGTAAGAGTGGAACTGCGACTTAACAGACATTGGGAGATGCTTTATTCCTTAGGGAGGTCCCATGGGTATCTTGATGCTAGGTAGGTTTTTTTTCTTGGCCTGGTCTGAGCTAACAGCCAGTTCTTCATGGTGTTTTTTTTGACTTAGTTGGAAATATTACTGTATGTGCTTGCACAGATAAAATCTTTTTTCTCTTGTTTGCTAAGGAGATTATCTCTGAGGTTGTTCCTGGTTCTCTTGTCAGCTTTACGGATTATCTTGGTGGGATACTGTTTCTCCATTAGTGTATTAGTTAGTTAGATAATCTCCTTATGGAACATTGCAAACAAGAGTGTAATTATCTGTGAAAGCGCATACTATAATATTTCCAACCAAGTCAAGAAAATCATTATGAAGAATTGGCGTATTCTCACAGGTAGCGGACTTGAGTTCACAAAAACAATTTTTCCTTCGAATGTAACACTAGTGTCGTGGACCTGTTAGTTCACTCCAGGACAAGAAAAAATCCCACTCAGCATCAAGATACCCCTTGGGGCCTCCCTATGTAATAAAGCATTTCCCATGTGGACAATGTTCAGTATGCCCTTTGACAAAACGCACACCTTTCCTGGATTTGTTATGCTATATTGATTTGAATAGCGCACTAATCTACCAAGAGGGGATCCGGGTGCTTGAGGCGGTGGATAGATTTTTGGTCCCCAAGGTGATTTGAATTTTCAAACACCATGGGAACAGAGGGCACACACAAACTGGAATTACAAAATTGTAATCTATCGGATAGAGGGCACATGAAAACCATGGTACGTAGGCATGACATCAGAAACGGTAAAATTAGAATCAGTGAACATTGCAACAACATCCACCGAAAAAAGGATTCCACAAAACTGACTAAACACTTCCTAGACAAAGGACAGCAGGACACTGACTTTTTTAGGACTGTAAATGATAAACTGGAAAAAAGTGATGACATGCAAAAAACTTTACTAGAAGAGTTGGATTTATGGTCTGGGCACCTACAAACATGGTCTGAATGATGATATGCCACGGATTCCGTGGAATTTCTTAAAATTCGGTTGAGTTATAAGACCCACAATAAATCAATTCTGAGTCACTGACTTTCTACAGTTTATGCAACTTCAATAAGAATGAGGGTAGAAACATTTATTGAAAACATTATTTTTTTTAATTATCCAGTAAATCCTAGTGGGGTGGTTCTCACCCATAAACACGTTTTTGCTTGAGCAAAGCAAAGAAAAAGGGATCTGACTTAAAGAGGTTATTTGCTCCTTTACTGTTGGGCCGAAATAAACATCCAAACAAAAGGAAAAAAAGCATGGAAAACAACACTGGAAGAAGCATTGAAAAACCTTAATATGCAAGAGGCGTGGAATACCAATCATACCCTTGCGGCCTTCAAAAAAGCAGCCAACTGTGCGGAAAAACATATATCTTGGATTGTTGACAAAGCTGCACTTGTCAAGAAAAAACATGGCTTGATGGTACTAGCCACGTACGAGAGATGCGTCCCGCAACCCTATCTAGTTAACTACATAACACCGTCTACCCAACAAATGCTCTTACGAATACGGCTGGGAACCTACACTTCAAAAGATCAGATCCCGGCATGGAGGCAAACATGGCCAATATCATTGTGCAGACTTTGTGGTCTTTCTGAAGAAACCCTGACCCACATCTTGTGCATTTGTCCATTTTTGAGTAACTTGAGACGGTATTATCTCCTTCACATTTTTTGCCTTTTTCAAATCAGATCATGTCGGCCGGCAGTCATGTTAGTACTGAACAGTCAACAGCTGCAGATAACCTGTAGAGTCACAAGATTCCTCCAGAAAGCGAGCCTCCTACTGTCGAAAAATGAAAAAGAGGTGACCAATGGTATAAAACATAAAGCCTAAGACCACGTATTTAGACAACACAAAATAGTCTTTCTTTCTTTTAAAGGGACATCACAGACTGCTAAGGCATCTTTTTTTAATGATTTTATGGAATACGTTCTTTTTGAAATTTTTTTATAAAGGTTTTAATTAACCACACACAATAAATATGTACTTACTCCTTTACGAAAATCTCCAACCTGTCTTAAACCTGGGGACAAAAACTTTGCAAATGGGGCTCGATTGTCTTAAGCCAGGAAAGGCAGGCTTACCAGTGTCCTAAGACAAGACAACATATTTGTAAGCAGCCACTGTCCCAGGCTTAAGGCCGTCTAAGGCTGCAACACGTTTTAGTAGCTGGAGGCATTTTACTTTATAAATGAACAGAGAGGTATAAGCACCATTTAATGGTCTCCTGGAGGGTAAGGCAAACAAGCTGCTTGCCAAGTGCCATTTACACGTGATATTCGCTCTGTCGACATTGAAGGCTTTTCCAAGATGGCGGCTCTCGACTCGAGCTGACGTCACACTGCAGACAGGGCCCCGTCCAATGATCAGAAGCGCCAAGGCTTTGAAGATGCTGTTGAAAGTGTCACCTAACTGCAAAGCGGGGCAGGCTGCCCCAGTAATTGCCAGGAAAGGGCCATGTGTGCTTAAGCCGTTCGAAGTAAATAGGAACTTAAGTCAGAGGGACAGACCTCTTCTGGGCCTTGTTTGGACGGCAGGAAGTTGGCGCCACGTCTGTGTGTTTGTGTGATGTAAACAGTCCCCACCAGGGCTTCAAAGGAAGGGTCGTGCAACTGTTTTACAAAATAGAAAACGGTCTCAAGACATTGTCCGTCTTCTCTGGTTCTATTGCGTGTACATCGACACCTGTCAATCAATCATACATTATTGAGATATAGGGTGGGTGGGGCACACCTGGGTTTAACACACTACAGCTGTATTTATGATCCAGAAGTCGTCATAATGAGATCATAAAAGCATTCAATGATGTACACTGAGTTCAAGGCGAGGGAGCACAAGCTCGATGAAGGGCCAATATCTCACTGATAATGCCCTGTAGAGCGTGCATTAATACTGCGGTGCTCCCGTCGAGGGAGTGAGGTCGAAATCTTTTACCTAATGCACTTTTTTTTTTAGGCACGTCGATTGGCCAACAATATTGTGAGACATCACAGTGAGCCCCATGAGAAGAATTAACTTCAGTGGAAGGTGCGAGGCTCGCGTTCTGATTGGCTGCAGGAACATTCCACCAGCCAAATCGTAGGAGTGGCGGAAAGCAGGAATTTTTGATCACGTATCACAATTTAATTGATTACTTATCACATTTTGATTAATTAGTCCAGGCACAGCTGCGTGTTCTAACAAGGAAGCGAATTCAGACGTTTTAAACAAAGGTACAAATCTCTTCCTGGCACCGGTGTATCATGCAGGGGCGAGGGCTGTGCATGGTGCAAGCAAAGCAAGGTGCACCGGGCAAATACGATCAGAGAGGAGGAAACCTCCAGGAAGGGGCAGGGGAAACCCCGCAGAGCAGTCACAACTCCAGTGGAACGAGGAAGTGCGGGACAATCTGTAGATAACCTTGTAGTGGTTTGTGATAACGTCGTGAGGAGAATGAACTTTACCCTGTTGACGTCATCGACGTCTGTGAACTTTCCAAGGATTGTGAGGGATGCTGGCGTCTTAAAGGAAGCGGCTGAGCCTATGAAGCGATTCACACAGGTTGAGCACAGTCATTCAGGGGAGCGCCTGAGATTTCTGTAGGTTTCTACTTTTATCTCAAAATGCCAAAGAGATGAGCAGCATATATGTCCAGGAGTATGGCAAAGTGTGCATTGGGAAATTATTTTTAACCTTTTTTCTCTTTCAGGTGCCACAAAATCCTTGTGAAAAAACTATTTTCCTGCACCCTCTTGAGAAACAATTCAGGGTTTTTACTTTTTAGGCCATTTTTCCCCCATTTTAGCTGCCCCACTTGCACCCACTCTTCAGAGGTAGTGGAAGTAGGCAACTGCAATTGAAGTTGGAAAGTTTACACACATTTTTTGCAAGTATTAGCTTTGTTGGCCTTCCCCCGTTTGCAGCCCCTCTCCCATGGCTCTATTGAGAGACTTTCTTTTACATCACTTGTGAAAGTTGGGAGTTTGGACAAATCTGAATGTAGGGTGGATTTTCTGTTTCTGTAAAGTGCACTCTGCCGAGGGAAAAGCAACAGATCGTTATAAACCTACCCCCTCTCACGGTTGGGTGTTAGTCGTGTGTTTATCTGGATAACAGCAGTTCATTAGTAATTTTCCACATGTGCATGACTGACATGGTGTCTGCAGTGTGAATGTGATCATGTGATGCAGCTTCCCTGGGGAGCTTCCGTGACATCCCAAAAATAAGGATCAGGCTGGTTTCATCTGGTTCCCTGAAAGGGATCCGGGAGAGTTGGTGAAGGCAGCTGGTGGAAGAAGGGAGGCAGAGTAGTCCATCTTTCATGAGTCTCTGAAGAGACCTACACACAAGAGACTAGGGAGAGGTGTGGCACAGTGGCCAGAGCGGCTGACTCCGGAGTGCGTTGTCACAGTTCGATCCCCTGCGGCAGCTCAGCTCAGCACCATGCGACTCTGGGCAGTAACTCATTTAATCTCCCCGACAGGCCCCCAGAGCCTGGGTACCCTTAGGGGTGATGAGTCGAGCTTTACAAATATGGAATTTAGAATTTATTTTTAGGGGGTATTTAGAGCTTGGTGGAGCCGGAGAACTGCCATACATAGGCATTTAATGGTCTCAGGGATTCTGGGCCCATTTAGTGGTGGGGGAGCTGCAGGCTTTGCGCCAGGGGGGTCTTTTGGCCCCTTCAGCAGTTGAATTCTCTTGATCTAGCAGCCTGTCTTCCGCTAAGCTGCCGGGTTCTATTGTTTCTTGCCCTCCCCTAAATTTGGGCGAGGAAACCATCACTAGAGTTCCCTGCCAATGACTACAATGCAAAGCATGGACTTCCTAGGCAGGAAAATCAATGAACGGCCGACGACCTGAAAAAAGAGCTTCTTGGGGTCATGGCCATTCATTGTTTCAACAACAAATTCTCTGTTTCTTTAAAAAAAAAAAAAAAAATGAAGAGTGGGGCCAAAACCAAGTGGCACCCCCACTGTATTTCCCTAATCCCACAGTGTAGCCGGTGTTGCAGCAGCTTGGCTATAGAGTTGGAGATCCCTAGTTAGTTGAGGAGGATCTCTAAATATGGCAGGCGGCCCTCTGCCAGAAGAGTGGGCGTGGCCTCCACTTACCTGGTGGGCTATCTGGTAAGGTGTAAACGAGCGCCAGCGTTCCAGGCAAGACTCAACTTCAGAACATCACCTCAGGCGCCTTTCAGACTACCCTAAGGACTACCAACCACAGCGCTCCACAGCTCAGGGGAAGAGAGGGACCCCAACACCCAGGCCTCCAAGAGCTTCATGTTGCTGACTGATGATTGGCTGCAGGTAGGGCAGGTAAATGGTGCTCGAGTGTGCCCATGGAGAAGTCAAAGACACACAATTGATGGACCGAATGCAGAACAATTCAAAACATTCACCCTAGTCATCAGATCTGGGTTAAATCCATCATTCTGTTGCTCACCATGCCACCCCAGTTTAGACCTGGCCATATGCAAATCAGCCTTGACCCTGTGCCTCATGGGAACAGTCCAGCCAGAACTGCTAAGCCAGGTCCTCTCTGGACCAGAAACAAGCATCCTGGGGCCGGTTTCGGGGTTTCACCCCTCTTCAGCCAGGATAGCTTGAAACCAGTGGCACAGTGAGCCCGGGACCCACCTCTTGGCATACCCGGCCCACTTAGGGTAAGGAAGAAAAAGACACACAATTGATGGACGATATGCAGAACAATGAAAACATGGAGAGCTCAGGCACTTCTACTGCCCTGGGGGTGGGTTAGACTTGACCCAACAAGAGCCCCAACAGCGAAGTAATGTTGTCCCGTCAAAGAGTAATTTGCATTTCAGTGCTTCTAAGAAATTCTGAGAAAGGGAGAGACACAAGAGGGGCATGGAGCAAGTAAGGTCTTATGGAGGGGCCCCTAGCACCCAAAAAACTGTTTGAGTTGTGGAAGTGTAACAGGCAGACCCCCGCGGGGTCATGGAGGGACAGAGAGGGTGGGGGCGAGTAGACCACAACTGGGTGCCAGCACTGTATGTTTACCACCCTGAGACAGGGTAGGGGAACAGAGGTTACGTTTTTATATTCTGGCCCACCCTGGGTACCGAGGCCACCGCCCCCTTCGGACTGCCGTAAGGAAACATTTCTGGTTGGCAACATCAATTTAGTCTTGGCTAAACATGCCCCAAAGATGGCATGAAATCCAAAGTGGAGATGTTGGGGTAAGTTCCCATGTGGTCTTTGAACCCCTTAGGGACTGAAGTAAACTTCAACTAAAGAAGGGAGACAGGACACCAGCTGCCAGAGAGTCCCTGCCAGTGGTCCAGTCTATGGGGTCAAGACAACAATGAAGGAAGTCAAAAGTGTCACACCTGGATGTGTTGACTTGAAGTGTGAGAAATTAGTGAATAGACAGAAAATACACAATATACCTGTGGAAAGAGATGAACACACTGACACATTTGTTCTACTTACCCCAACTAGGGCAATATTAACCAGCCTGGTATTGGGAACGCCCTCTGAAGCCAAACAGGTTTTTGGGAAACAACCTTTACAATGCAGTCATTACATCATACTATCTTTACAACTCAGTCTTTACATCGCACTACCTTTACAACGCAGTCATTACACCGCACTACCTTTACAATTCAGTCATTACAACAACGCAACATCCTTTACATCGCAAGCCATTACAACGCAGCCATTACATTGCAGGTCACTACAACGCATGCCATTACAATGCATGTGGTGTAATAACATGCGTTGTAATGGCCTACACTATCCAACACTACAGTTGCACTCACTGGAGTGGAAATAGTAATTTTTACCCCTACACTATCCAACACTTACCCTACTGTTGCACTCACTGCAGTGGGAATAGTAACTTTTACCCCAAAACTATCCAGCACTTACCCTACTGTTCCCCTAAAAGTAATATGCGCTGTAATGGTATGTGTTGTAATGGTATGCATTGTAATGGAATGCGTTGTAAATGTAGTTTCTAAAAATGCGTTGCAATGGCATGCAATGTAAAATCATGCGTTGTAAAGGATGTTGCGATGTAAAAACTGTGTTGTAAAGGCGTGCGTTGTAAATGTTTGCACTGTAACATCATAGATTCCAGGTTTTTAGAGGTTAGAGCTTAAGTTCAATGAATACAGCAAAGGTACATTATACGCACAGGTGTGCCAATCCAAACAGATTATATGAAAAATCGCATTCCTGCATTGTTGCAGAATCTTGGCACAGCCGAATGACACACACCCTTTACTTTGTACGAGCAAAATGCTGTGAAATTCATTGGTGGCTGTGAGGACAGGACTGCACAACACCTCCGTGGTCTGAAGGCTGTCAGGTTTGTGACAGCAAAGTACAAGGATTCATCTCTGAAGAGCATCCAATGAAGTTTCCTTGCATATAAACAAAAATGGCCGCC
The DNA here is from genome assembly GCF_964263255.1 of Lissotriton vulgaris. Classification (NCBI taxonomy): domain Eukaryota; kingdom Metazoa; phylum Chordata; class Amphibia; order Caudata; family Salamandridae; genus Lissotriton; species Lissotriton vulgaris. The sequence continues at coordinate 1,083,788,520 of NC_141699.1, read as the reverse complement.
CGCAGCCCATAAACAACCTCAGACAGGGATGCACACCTCCTATAATCGAGGTTGCTTGTGGCAATATTGAAAAAGAGGTCTTGAATGTTCAGTTACAGGTAGGACCTCTCATCCACATTAAAAGATCATGGCATGCTCACTTCATGTGGAGTGCAAAATAACGATGGATTTGGGCCCAGATCTTCGGATTGGGGTGAGTGTGTGACATTGATCCACATTCGGTCCATCACCTGTCGTGTTTGCATATTCCGCCCTAAGTGCGCTGGGGATGCCCAGACGTGGGTCCCAGGAACTCCACACCACTGGAGTCAAGCTAGCCGGGCTGATGAGAGGTGTTACCTCGAAACCGGTCCGGTCCTCGGATGCTTGATTCCGTTCTGGGAAGGACATGGCTTTTGTAGTTCGGACTGGACTGTTCCCATGGGGCACAGGGTCAGAGCTGATTTGCATATCGCCATTGTCTAACCCGGGGTGGTGTGGAGTGCAAAATAACGATGGATTTGGGCCCAGATCTTCGGACTGGGGTGAGTGTGTGACATTGATCCACATTCGGTCCATCACCTGTCGTGTTTGCATATTCCGCCCTAAGTGCGCTGGGGATGCCCAGACGTGGGTCCCAGGCACTCCACACCACTGGAGTCAAGCTAGCCGGGCTGATGAGAGGTGTTACCTCGAAACCGGTCCGGTCCTCGGATGCTTGATTCCGTTCTGGGAAGGACATGGCTTTTGTAGTTCGGACTGGACTGTTCCCATGGGGCACAGGGTCAGAGCTGATTTGCATATCGCCATTGTCTAACCCGGGGTAGTGTAGAGGGCAAAATAACGATGGATTTGGGCCCAGATCTTCGGACTGGGGTGAGTGTGTGACATTGATCCACATTCGGTCCATCACCTGTCGTGTTTGCATGCTCACTTCATCAGGCGTCTGTGTCCTGCTGGGTTACCCACATGCCCTCAGCCAGCCGAAATGATATAAACCCGAAGGCGCTGTTACATGTAATCTTTTCTGGGTGCCCCATCCAGGCCCGGCTTCAGCGGTGGTGGCGGCTGGTGCGGCAATATTGTTTGGTGCTTCTCCCTCACCCATTTCATATTTTTTATAGCGCTACTCATAGTTCACTCACACTCAGGCCCTTAGTTATGGGATTTTGGCGCAGTGAACCCCACTCCAAAGTGAAAGGGAGGTAATGCAACGTATTCATGCAAAACGGTGCATTCCTATCCTTTCTCCCTGCGCTGGTGCCATTTCGGCAGCCTAGCGCCAACGCAGGCCCCCTTGCACCATGGTGCTAGGGTGCCTCAGTTGCATGCAGGATTGTTTTTATGCAGGAAGGTGCACCCATCTGCACAGAAGCAATCTTTAGAGTTATTTTTCTCTTTCTATGTGTGCTGCAGAACGCAACACACATAGAGGGAGAAAAAAAGGAAGAAAAATGATATTTCCCCCGTATGCCGAACAGATTTGGTGCTTTCCCAGATTCACACCATTTTGTAAATCGGGGTCAGCATCAAAATCCACGGGTGTTGCGTGGAAACACCGACCGCCACGTCCATGTCTCACCGCCTGAGAGCAGAGTAAGGCGATGCCACAATTTGCGCTGCTTCATAGATCTGATTAAGAGCCCTGCTTCACGCATGTACCGCGTTACGAGGTGCAAAAGTGATGCAGGGCTCTCATAAATAAGCCCCTGATCCCAGAGTGTGGCTTCTACTGTGGCAGAGCTCAGGGCCGGACTGGCCATAGCGGGCACCGGGCAATCCCCCGGTGCGCCGTACGGGTGGCGGCCGGTTTTGGGCCCCCGGGGGCCGTTTTGTTACAAGGCCGTTTTTTCAGCATAGCTGCAAAATCGGCCCTGTACCAAAATCGGCCGAAAACCGACCCGGGAAAGAGCTCGGCGGCACCTCCAACCCCCCCCCCCAGTGGGGAGCGTGGGCCGGCCGAGCACTTTGCCAGGGCCGAGTGTGGTTGCCAGTCCGGTCCTGGCAGAGCTGCAGGAAGCATCCTTTGGGGATATTTTCCGGGCTGCGACTTGGGCTGAGTCCTCCACGTTTACTAAACATTATAGACTTGCCGAAGTCCAATGTATCACTGATGTGTTTGGTCATCGGATAGTTTCCTCTATCGTGAAATAGGAGGTGACCTGATGTGTGTCCCAAGGCATTTGTGTGTTCAGCACTCGTTGTCAGTTGTTCTAATGTTATTGCTTGCTACTCCTTGCATGTAAGGGCTTCAAGTAAGGGAATGGATGAGGAGGTGATGTCTAAATTACTTACCAGTAATTGCAATACTCTAAGTCCACCTCCCTTGCTTCCAGCCATGGCCCCTCTCACCCTCCCTACGTTACTACTGACAATTGCTGATGGTTGGAGCTTGTTACTGATAAGAGGGGTGGAAGATGGAGGGACTTTTATTCAATGAAACTATGTGGAATCGGTGTCTGGTGAGGCAGGAGGCCCCGTATGTAATGGTTGCAGTGAGGGAATTGGACTCCGAGTAATGCAATTATTGGTAAATAATTTATCAAAGCAAAAGGAAGGGGACTGGGAGCGCTTATAGGTCCATCATACAAGCCCCTAGGACATATCAATGCAAAAATGCATGCCGCTCCTGGTGAAAGAGATACTTGTAGAGGATTGGTCGGTATTGTTATATGTGCGAAAGTAGGAGTGAGAGTCTCCAACTTTTGGAACTAGGGCCCTCGCACACCTGGCAAGGTGTCATGCCTCATCATAGGGCAGGCTCCTCATCAGAGAGGCGCTGCAATGCCTGATGGGCACCCTGTGAGGGGCTCTTTGTCGGAGATCTTTTGTTCCCATGCCATAAGGTGAGGTGCGGGTGTAGGGCTGTGCAGTGTAGATGAGTGTCAAGTCTGTGGGTATTGTAAGAGAAACTAAAAAAAGGGGAGACCAAGTAGTACTCAGGACTAATTTTAATTGGTGAATCTACTCTTCCCGGTTATAAACTGGTTTAGCACACTACTGATACAATGTTCAGTGGTTGCTAGAAATTGCATCAAATGCTTGTAGAGTCAACACTGGATTTAAGCGTCTGCTTTGCAGTGGCTCAGTGCCGGACAACCTACCCTCACTCTACCCGTTTGACAGACGGATGCAGCTGGTGAGCCACCCCGAATGGGTCAGTTTTACCAAAGGTATCTCACTGTTAGGTTATTATGATATTTGGTTTTCTTTTATTTATTTATTTATTTGTGGTATTTGTAGAGCGCGACAATCATCCCAAGGGATATCAAGGCGCTTATACCTGGACTGAGACTACCGCCAGTTAGCACTAAGGCGGTCCTTAAGTTTTGGGAAAGAGGAAGGTTTTTAGTTTTTTTCGAAACAGGAGGTAGTTAGTGGTAAGTCTTAGGTCTTGAGGGAGCTCATTCCATTTCTTTGCTGCCAGGTAAGAGAATGAGCGACCCCGGTCCTTGTTTTATTCCAATTAAGGCACCAATCACTGTGTAGATAGATAGGACATGGTTTGATGGCCCTGATGAATTGCTAATTGATCACTGGCGTGACAAACTAGGCAAGAAACATGTTGACCCACAATTTCTACAACCCTCTGCAACTATCTCTTTCACCAGGAACTGCATACTTTTTTTGCATTGGTAATAATTTGGACATTAGTGTGAATGAGTGAGCCATCCGGGTTTCTGAAAGGATCAACTTTATGCTTGGGAGGCAGCTTCCCAGCACCACTGCTGTTCAAAAAACAACCACAAAATGCAAGTTTTATCAGTGAATACTCTGCTCGCTCCAGTGTTAACGTGATTTTACAGCGTGAGCTCATTTCCTGAAAGAGTGTGACAATGCTAGGGGTTGCATTCAATGGGCCCTCATGACTGGCGTCTGCTTGCTACATACCTGGGAGGCATTATGCAACAGTATAAACATACAATCCTCAATGGCATAGCGCTACATATTATCTGTGAGGCCGGCACACACAATACAATGTGCCAAAGATAGCCCTCGGATAAGGAATTCAAGAATGAGGTCTTGTTGCATTGCCACAACTTTTGTGAAGATGGGCCTTGTGACCCATGTCATTTGAGAACCATGGCGCCAGATTGCGTTGTCTTTCCTGGCAGGGACAGCTTTAGTACTGGTGTCGCCCGGTGCGACAATCATTTTTGGCGCCCCCACGCCCATTACCGCCTCCTTGTATTCTCTCACTACCACTGGGCAAAAGCTCTCTTTTCTCACCAATCATAAGTTATTGCTAAACACAGCGTACCCCCTCCCCAGGACAGCGCCCCTCCACAGTTCAGCGCCCAGTGTGGCTGCACCGGTTGCACTGCCCTAAAGCCGGCCCTGTTTCCTGGCACCTGTGGGTGGCTCCTCTTGGAATACTCATGCATAGGTGTGCGACCACTGAATGCACGCTGGTGCCGTGGAGGATGGCTGCTCACTTTTAAAAGTTGAGTCTGGGACTACCTGCATCTCTAGACAATTTCTCCACGCTGCTTCGCAACCCCCACACAGACACTACAAACGAAGGTTATATGGCACACCGGACTCGCGCATTAGGCAATCCGAACAGTAACTAACCATAACAGCGCCTGCCCAGCTACTCTAATATTGTACACGTGCGTTACCTACAAGCACAGTAGCAGAGTCCCTCCTAAATTATATTGCTTGTTGCATGAATTATGCCAAACATTATGAGCCAGATTTACCATGGATTTTGTGTGGGTTGTGTCACTTTTGTGGAGCAGCCCCGACGCAAAATCCTTTTGGGCATTTCCTAAGCCACACAAAGTTGATTTCCCTGGCTTTGTGTGGTTCAGTAAATACAAAGTAACGCAACGCAGCATATAGTCCTGCCTTGCATTTCTCCGCATCGGCTAGGCGTTAACTGTGTGAAGCATGGGTGTTCCCGTGCATCCACCCAAGTATTTTCATGCAAACAAAGACTTGTAAACCTGGGTTTGCATCAAAATTATGCTTTTCCCGACAGTAGTGTAACGAGGAGAAATATCATTATTTCTCCTTGTTTCTGCCTTGTTACTTCCTCTGTCCATGTGTGCTACATTCTGCAGCACACATAGAAAAAGGAATATGCCTCCAAGGATTGTTTTTGTGTAGGGAGGTGTCCCTTCCAAAACCAGTCCTGCCCATAATGTAGGCACTAGGCTGCGTGAAGTGCGCCAGGGCAGGGAGAGAGCGCTATATCCTAATTGATATGGCTTTGTTCAGTTCTCTCCCATTCACACAACACACCAACTTTGCTTGCTGCCCTTCGTTGTGTGTATGTTTAAAAAATAGCCCCGTGCCTGACTCAGCTTGTGCAAGGGCTCGGCTCATAGACCAGGATCAGACCCTAGATCAGGGCCAGACGGAGACAGAAAATAGGCCAAGGTACAAAAATAAAATTGCCTCCCATTAGTGAATTATAGATAGTTAAAAAAGTGCATTATGTTTGAAATTTTAAAGACATTCTGTATAAGTGTTTTGCAAGGTATGAGAACTGCATGGATGTGAGTTTGCTGAAGCCAAAGTTTGTTTTAATATCATGGAAATCAACAGTAAAAACTGGTCAAGCAGAACATAAAACAGGCCCACAAACAGCCCAAAACACGACACACGCATTGACATGTCAGACCAGCCTGTCGGGTACTGCCTGATTGCCCTATAGACCAGCCCGACCCTGCCCTTCACTCAGAATGCCCAGGCCCCCCTCTACTCTTCCTCTTAACCCCTTGCATGCTGCAGACAGCCCCGGGCCGTCACATGTCATGGTGGGCGTGTGCGGAGGATGGCCGGGGGCCATCTGAACCCCGCCCACTCTTCATTTTGCCCGCACAGCGCGAAAATTCGGCCAGCGCGCAAGGGGTTAAAGACCCTTCTGTTTGAGCTGAGTCTATTGTGCACTGTGGAAGGAGAGATGCTGGCTTTATAATGTGTTTACTAAGACAAACAAATATGGATGTCAAATAAAATCGCCCCTTCTGGAGGCTCCCACGTGGGTGATGAGGAAGGTGCATGAGCCAAGCCCTGAACATATCTGGAATGTAAGTCTTGCCACAACCATCATGTTATATATTAAGGTTATTTCTAATTGCAATAAAGTGTACTTTGTTAAGACAGAGAAGTTTTTCCCTTTAATACGTCAGATTATTTGAAATGTGTTTATCAAGAGGAAACATTTTTAAGCATGTACTGTGAACCATTCCTGCTCCATCCAGAAGACACTGCTGGTGGATGTATTTGATTTTAAATTGGTAGAGCGGAACAGTTACCCAAAGGCCTCAAGGCGCTGTGTCCGATCATCCGAAACGAAGTCCCTGACTGTAAATGCACCAGAGAAGAACTGTCTATAGAGCATAAAGCCAGGTCATAAGAGCTTTCCTGAAGAGCAACAACTGTGGGATAGCCCCCAGGCTTTGTGGAAGAGAGTTCCAGAGTCTGTTTGCAGCAATTGAAAAGGCTCTGTCACCCCATTTCTTCTTTTGAGTGCTAGTTACAGTAAGCAGGTTTCAGTGTGCCAATCGCAGGTTTATACCTGGAGAGTGCTAGTGAAACGTATCTTTAATCTTTGACGGACTAGGGAAAAAAGGGCCTTATGCACTATACAGAGTGGTTAAAACATAATGGGGCACATGCATTATTGTTTTTGCGGTCGCAAAGGGGCATATTAGCAGAATCTGCCGCTTTGCTTCTGCAATTTTTGCATTTGGGATGCATCATCTCAAATGCAAAAATCGCTATTTAAGTAATCGCAAAATTGCGGTTGCATTTAGGGAATCGCAAATTGCGATTCCCTAAATGCAATGCAACAAAAAAAGCGATTTAGCTTTTAATAAATGCAACTTACCATCAACTTGAAGTTGATAGTAATTTGTGAAAACTTTGAAAAATGTATAAAAGTGCATTTTACAAAGTTCTATGTTGCACACACAATGCCCTAGAGGCATGTGTATGCAACATTACCGAATCGCAAATAGGATTAAAGAGGTAAATCAAGCTTGCTGCAAGACAATCATATATAAGGCCAGCCTATTAATGACCTCATATGTTCTGTTCCTGAGCCCCAAAGATGAATTACCTTACATTTCTAGTGATTGAGGCGCTAGTGCATTTTCGTGTACTGAATGTTACATTAGTAGACATTCTTTTCACTGGATATTGTGCCAGTCGTGTTTTGTTGCTGTTTCATGGTGGGTTATACCACTGCAAATTCCAGCTGCAACATTGAACAAGTATCAAACAGGTGCTGCTTCCTCATATATCATTAACATCTTCACTGGTTAAAATAACCTCTCAAAGACATTCATTTAAACAAAGCACATACAATCCATTTGTTCATTCATTCATTCCTGTAACGGACATACAGTTGATTGCATTGATCCACCATGTTTATTTTCACTGAAACAACTTTTAACAATCTTCTCCTCTCTGCAGTTTCAGTACATAAGTGATTGCGTGTACATGCTTTTGTCAAACATCGCAATTACTCTTCATGGGCCCGATTCACAGAACTAACTTAAGACAAAATGCTAAACTTACTACCATTTTCGTATTCACAGAAGACACTTACTCATTTTGGTATTCACAGAAGTTAGGAGTCCTAACTTTAGGACTCCTAAATGCCTTCTGTGAATACTGAAAGTCTTAAAGTTAGGATTTTTCTTAGTTTAGGAGTAGTAAAGTTAGAACTCCTAACTTTAGGACTCCTAAATGCCTTCTGTGAATACCGAAAGTCTTAAAATTAGGATATTTCTCAGTTTAGTAGTAGTAAAGTTAGGACTCCTAACTTTAGGACTCCTAAATGCCTTCTGTGAATACTTAAAGTCTAAAATTAGGATTTTTCTCAGTTTAGTAGTAGTAAAGTTAGGACTCCTAACTTTAGGACTCCTAAATGCCTCCTGTGAATACCTAAAGTCTTAAAATTAGGATTTTTCTCAGTTTAGTAGTAGTAAAGTTAGGACTATTAACTTTAGGACCCCTAAATGCCTTCTGTGAATACCTAAAGTCTTAAAATTAGGATTTTTCTCAGTTTAATAGTAGTAAAGTTAGGACTCCTAGCTTTAGGACTCTTAAATGCCTTCTGTGAATACCTAAAGTCTGAAAATTAGGATTTTTCTCAGTTTAGGAGTCCTGAAGTTAGGAGTCCTAACTTTACTACTACTAAACTGAGAAAAATCCTAATTTTAAGACTTTGAGTATTCACAGAAGGCATTTAGGAGTTCTAAAGTTAGGACTCCTAACTTCTGTGAATACCGAAATGAGTAAGTGTCTTCTGTGAATAACAAAATGAGTAAGTGCTTTCTGTGAATACCAAAATGGTAGTAAGTTTAGGATTTTGTCTTAACTTAGTTCTGTGGATCGGGCCCCATAACATTTTGCTTTACTGCCAAGTTGGATGCATTTCTTCTTATGTTAAACCTGTGTCATCAAATCTTGTTTTTACCATCTGTTTTGTTTGCACGCTATAATAGTATCCACATGATTGCATCTTGCTTGAGTTACATAGTCTGGTTCCCAGGTTAGATAATGTCTTATCTTGTATGATTTACATGTTCATGGGTGCAATATTGTGTCTCGTTGACTATGTTCCTGTTGTTTGCCTAATATAAGGGCGGATAGATATCCACTATGATCTTTAGATAAAGGGGTTATTGATGTGGGCTTATTGTATCGTTCAGCTCTTACAAGATAACTCTGCAGATTGCTGTGCTGTTTCGAAGCAGCAATCTGTACCTGCTTGACTACCTTTGTGAATAATTTCTGCAGAGTTAAGAACTTGCAAACGCTTTTGGTGATTTTTTTGCTGTTGTTGATAACAGGGTGTGAATACTGGAAGCGTTATTGCTACTTTCAATAGTCTGGGGATTTTTCACCGTACATTGCTTGGATAATTTGTGCTTCAGATACGTCTCCGTTCTCACATCCGTCCTCTTAGCGCTCTCCACAATTTCGTTTTTAGATCTGAGGCAATCTGTGGTGTAAGTGGTTGACGGTCCAGTGGGTTAGATCAAGTTTCCAGAGTCTTCACCATCCCATGTGAAGCATTTGTGTTGAACTCAATGACCCTCACTGGCTTTTCACAGCTTTTAAGATCACTGATATGTCTGAAAGTAGAGTACTGGTCAATTTCATGTGCATGTCCTCACCCTCTGAGAGGGAAGCCTCCATTGGTGCCTCTTCCCTAGTCACTCTTCACCAGTGAGGGGTTAGGGAGTTTAAAGAATTCATCAGCACTTCTATTCATCTTCCTATCGTGCAGAGCTCTAGTGCCCACACGTGTCATGTAAGTCGGTCTGTAAAGCGCTATTGTCCTCAGGCACATGCATGTATGCACTATGGAAGCTCACCACACTTCCCCGATCAGGGTATGGTTTTTCTCTTCTCCCATCATCCACAGGCATGTCTCTATGACTCCCAGCTCCAAAGTGCATCAGTCGGAAATAATTGAATGTTTTTCTGGATTATGTGTGATTCAAAAAAAGTTCCAGTTTATGTGTGTAAGTAATGCATGCTGTCTAATATATTCAACAAATGTTCATATTGTGCACATGTAAATTCTAACATGGATCACTGACCTTCTGCACCAGCTTTGCTGGGCTGCCTAACAATTACTGGGACTCGTTCAAGGACTCGCTGAGGACTCCGGAGTGATCCAGAATGATCTTGTCCACAGAGCCAATAGATTTCCATAGTTGGACCATTTTTTTATCAACTAAATCACTTTCAGTCAGGGATGTACTCGCGCAACTCTATGCTGTTTACCTCTGGATGGTTTACCGTCCTCTTGAGCTTCAGGTACGAATGATGGAGCTTTGTGCAGTGATCAAGTGCACTCCGGTTCCATGGGACTTAAACATTTGGGTCAAAGACCCTTCCTGGTCTGTGCACCAGAGCAACCAAGTCTTGGTTGAGGATCTGAACCTCAAGCAGTGTGTCAGTGTTTCAAATCATAAAGGTGGTCATCTACCGGATGCTCATGCTGATTGCTGAGCCTGAAAACAATTAAATAGCTACTTTCCTAATGCCATAGTCAGACAACTCATTTATCAGAGGGACAATAACCACCCAGGGTTTCTGGTGGTACCCGTGGACAAGCATCCACAATTGTCACACAGATTAGTACAGGGCATTTTGGAATCAATTCAGTTAAGTACTTGAGAAAGCAGGAACTTAATTATTTTATTTTTGGGTCAGCAAAAAGAAATAAACATAGTGACATATCATAAAATGCTGTTGATTGTTTTGACATACATCTGCGTGGTACAATGATCTTACATTCATTCACATGCTATATACTATATAATAACTCTTTTTTTCTGTGGTATTCGCCGACCAGCTACTTTCCTGCTTAGTGCCTTATGTCCGTCTTGTACACTATGTACCCCTGAGTCGCGTCGTCTCCCTCATAATACCGTGTGTTCACCTTCCCTGTCTGTCCAGGGGGTCTTGTCCACTTAGACGAGATTGGTTGGCCTAGGTTATATGTTCAGTCATCACTTTGTGTAGAACTAAAGTATTGTACGAGGGGTTCCCCAAAATCTCTGGGTGTCTCTTTGCAGGAGGTCATGTCTGCAATCCAATCTTTGTGTTGTGCGGGCGCTTACTGCCCCATCGTGTGGCTATACGTCTTTTAGTCAGCAAAATCACCACAGCTAGAAGCTTTCGTCTCTTAGCCAGCCAAATCTTATAGATACCTAGCAAGCGCACTAGCGGAGCGTAAGGTACATGTTCTGACTGAGATTGTCAGTGATTTCCTGCCAAGATTGTTGAAGTTGGGGGCATGACCATGCGATATGCAGGAAGTCCGCACCGGAAGCGCCACATCTTCTGGTCGCAGTCCATATTTGTGCCATTTTGTCGGGGTGTAATATGTTTGACGTAGAAATTTAAAATGTATAATTCGTAGGTTGCAGTTTGATGTAAGCAGCTACAGTTGCGCACAGCTATAATCCCAGTCTTCTTTAGTTATAGGGCTTCGGGTCGTCTCCTCCCATTTTTGGAGCGATTTGTTTAGGGCGTGACTCTACTCTCCCTGACTGACGTTGTACAATCATGTCACCATGCGTGCACGTGTGGGAGCTGTCAATAGGATTTGTAGTGCATTCAGCTGTGGTTGTTCGTCTGGGAATGTGGCATATAGGGGCCAGATGTAGGTAATTCTATTTTACCGATTCATAAATACCGAATTTTACCGATTCAGTATTTATGAATCGGTAAAATAGAAGGGGGGAGATTTAGGTAGAATCGGTAATTGAATTACCGATTCTGTAAAAATCGGTATTTACCGAATCGGTAAATACCGATTTGGTAATGCCCATTGATTCCTATGGGCATTGAAGACATTAAAAGCCTTTCTTTTTTAGTACAGAATTGGCTCATGACAGCCATTGATTCTTGCCTACCTAAAACAAAATTAAGAGGCCATACCCGTCATCCTCCTGCCCCTTGGTTTAATGACACTCTAAAGGAAGAAAAAACTAAATGCAAAAGTGCGGAGCGCAATTGGCGGAAAACCTATTCCCTGGAAGCCAAACAAACTTATAAATCTAAATTGACGCACTATCAGATGTTATGTAGAAGAGCAAAAACAGACTATGTCTGTATGACAATTACGGAGGCGTTAAACAAATCAAAAACATTGTTTAATGTTGTAAAAGAGCTTGCAGGATCTAACACTGTTCAAAAACCACCCGATTTAAACAAAAAACAGTGTGATCAGTTAGCTTCCTTCTTTGTCAACAAAGTGGACAAAATTCATAAGGGCATAGAGCTCGCACAAAAAGCTTAATACGATCATTCCATTCCTGGTGATCCAATTATGGAAGTTGGCGATGCTTCCAAAGAGTTGGACTCTTGTGCCATTGACAAAAGACATGCAACCTTAGAATGTTGGCCACCGCTAAATGCCGACATGGTTGTCAATTTACTAAATACGATCAAATCCGGCTCACCAAAGGACCCCTTACCCTGCTCTGTCCTAAAACAATTGAATAGAAATGTATTGACGTCCATTACAGATCTACTTAATGCCTCTCTTCAGGAAGCATACGTTCCAGCAGAATGGAAGCATGCTATGGTCCACCCATTGTTGAAGAAGGCTGGAGCAGATCCAAATATGCCCTCCAACTTTAGACCAATATCTCTTCTGCCTATCTTTTCAAAAATCTTGGAAAAGCACGTGCATCAGGTGCTGTCGGAATTCATAAAAACACACAATCTCCTTCCTTTACAACAATCTGGATTCCGTGTAGGTTTTTCTACGGAAACGACGTTGCTTGGAGTGACAGAAAACATCCGCGCCATGATAGATAGAGGAGAAACTGTGGCACTCATATTATTAGACCTGAGTGCCGCGTTCGACACTGTTTCACATGTGGTGCTGTTACGAACACTCTCCTCCATAGGTATTCATGGCGCAGCCATAAATTGGATTGAGTCACTGTTAAGCAATCGTACGTTTCAAGTTTTTTCTCAGTCTGCTTGCTCTGAGACTTTACTTCTTAAACATGGAGTACCACAGGGCTCAATTTTAAGTCCACTGCTTTTTAATTTGTATATGAGTCCTCTTGCGAGATTAGTTGAGGAGACAGGTTTGAATATGTTTTCATATGCTGACGACTCACAGCTCCTTTTCTCTCTTTCTTCAGCCGAAAGTAACCATCCTTCCATGCTAAAATTAGGGTTAGGTAAGATCGCTGGATGGATGCAGGATAATTTTCTTAAGCTTAACGGCGAGAAAACTGAGCTAATTATTCTTGGAAAAAATAGAGAGGCCTGGGGACCACAACATTGGCCATCTGAAATGGGCCCTCTTCCTATACCTGTTTCACAGGCACGTAACTTGGGAGTCATCATTGACGAATCTTTAGATATGCACCAGCAAGCCGTTAAGACTTCTGCTACAAGTTTTGCAGTCTTAAAATGGCTAAAGAAGATCTGCTGGATGCTCCCTGATGGCACCAAAAAAACTGTCATCAATGCCTTGATTACTTCAAGGCTAGATTATAGTAATGTGCTGTACCTAGGGGCAAAGAAAGCTACAATCAGAAGGCTGCAATTAGTACAAAATGCAGCGGCGAGACTTCTTTTCAAAATCCCTATGTCCTGCCCCACTACTAAATACATCCATGACCTCCATTGGTTGAAAATTGAAAATAGGATTAGGTTCAAATCCTTATGCTTTATGCACAAAATTTCAACTGGAACTGCTCCTAAATATCTGCGGAACCTTGTGCATCCTTACTTACCTTCGAGAGTCCTTAGATCAGCAACCGCTAATAATTTCATTATTCCTAAAATCAAATTATCACGGATGGGGGGAAGATCCTTTGCCTTCTTAGGCCCATCCCTCTGGAACAAGATGCCTCATTCCTTACGTTCGGAAGTCAGCCATGTGAAGTTTAGGAAAGCATTAAAAACGTGGCTTTTTAACATCTGATATTGACTGGCAAAATACGCATTTCTGAACTACTAGCGCCGAGAAACCCCTTGGTGGGTAGCTGTAGCGCTATACAAATTAAATAAATAAATAAAAAATAAATAGGAATCAATGGGCATTACCGAATCGGTATTTACCGATTCAGTAAATACCGAATGTTGCAAGGGTGCAGGGGGTGTCACTTTGACACCCTCTAGCACCCCAAATTCAGGCATGTGTGACATGTGGCACACAGACATGCCCTAAGGGCATGTCTGTCTGTCACATGGCATAGGTGTGCATGCACACATGTGCATGCACACCTGGATTCGGTATTTTACCACCCAATTGGATTGGGTGGTAAAATACCGATTCTGTAAGGCCTGTGGGACTCAGAAGAGTCCCACCTACATCTGCAAGTTACCGAATCGGTAAAAATACCGATTCGGTAAATTTACCGAATCGGTAAAATAGGGCCCCTACATGCCAAATACTAAATACCGGTCGGTAACGGCCGAAATTGGCCGTTACCGACCGGTGTTTCGGCTCCTACATCTGGCCCATAATTCCCTAACTGCCATACGCCGGCGTAAGTATGCAAATACCTTTAGTGGTGTACGGTGCACACTAAGGGTTGGGTCGTCCTGTGGTATAAATTGGCTATGCGCAAAGATGTCACTCACAGTTTTTAGACCCATCTCCCCCAATAAAGTTAGCATATTCTTTTCTTGTGTTACTGTTATTCGCGGGTGATAAGATATGGGCATCGGCGGGGCATAAATTGGGATTTTCTGCGCGCGGTTTGCAAGCATGTACCACGCTTGTGATGTGCAAGTAACTGGATTTATTGTATCCCTCGGTGCGTTCCTCCGCGGGTCGGATATGAAGATTATCAGTGGGGTCGGCTGCACCCCGGCCGGATGGATGGCGCCTTTTGACATAAAGAAAGCAACTAGGTATTTGTTATTTTGGTAGGAGATTTACGTTCTCGCCATAAACAAGTGAACCAAATAAAACTCCATGTGATAACTGTTTTATTACATTAACTATAAGTTTCAGTTATAGTAAGCTAAAAGAACATTTGTTATAACCAAATTTTTCATTGTTGGTTCCTCATAGTGGTATTTCTTCATAAATGTTTCTTCTTCGTGACACAGTCACAGTCGTGGAAACTACTACCACATACAGGGTAATGACGAAGAGCAGTGGGTGGGTCCAGATAATGTGGTCAACGTTGGTGACCTCGGGAAGAGAAGTTAAACATTTTTTTACACCACTCTAATTAGTCAAGAGTTTGGGGGCCAACTTAGTCGCCAATGGTTGGGCATTCCAGAGTTAAGGTGCACTGGCAAAGGAAGACTGAGAGAAGGTTACAGTTTTTTGCTCCTTGGGCAGAATATTATTCCACTTGGACAAAACACATTTCCTTACATCCCTATCAATTTTGGGAGTGTTCCCTGCCCATTCCCACCCTGAAAATTGATTTAATCCTTCTTTTGATAGGAGTACACCTCCAACTAGTTGCAGTTTGCAAGGACAAAGTTGAAATTAAATATAGTAAATAGCAGAATTTGCAAGTCCTGTGTGGATTCGCAAAACCTAGACCCTTCCTAGGTCTCGTGAACCGTCCTGGGGTACCAGAATTTGCAAATCTGGTTCAGAATTCTCAAATCCTGAAAACAAAAAAATTCAGGAAAAGAATTTGGTGCACTACAACAGACCTTGGCAACCTCCTGCAAACTTAGCCTTCAATCATGTGAATAAAGGGAACAGGGGAGGGATTGTCGCCCAAGGTGGGTTTTATGCAGAGCTTGGCCATAGCCAAGGCCCTGAGGCCAACCCCCGCTGCACACAGCTGAAGACTGCGCTGCGTGGGCTGGCTGCCTGTGACAGGTTGAGGACATCTGTGATGTCATTTAACATGTCATGAGTGATGTCATGTGTAAGGTTATAACTAGTGCATAACGGGAGGGTGAGTTATAGTTAGCTTACCTGGCAATTGTTGCTGAACTTCAGTGATTTTTATCCATAATGGTGATTTAACAGTGCTTATTTTCAGTGAATTTCTGAGATTTTTTAAACATATGTTAAAGTCTTATAACCAAAGCTAACCATGACGTCACAATAACTTTTGTTATTTTCAGTGAAAAGTATGTATCTGTATAAATATATATGTATATACATGAAAAACCACAACCACAAAGGCAGAACGGGTACGAGCACCTGGAGAACCAATGTTTGCTCACGGAGCAAACAGCCAAACCCCAGCCAACATGAGCAGAAACATCCACAATGTAACGATGAAGGAAGCAGGACTTCCAACCAACTGATGTCAGTCCATTACTTTATCTCACGACCTCCCCATCTCTTCCTGAGTTCCGAAAGTCCCGGAAGACCTGGCTAATCGGCTAATCAACTGGACTGTGCCAGCGCCTGGATACCTTCAGGGGTGACAAGTAGTGCTCTACACATCTACTGATTGAATGATTTTGATAAGATAGCCCATGATAAAGAGGGTCATGAGTCCTAGCTTGCATCTTGTTTCTGGCTTTTGGGAAACGTCCATTACAACGCCGGCAATACATCGCAATGCCTTTACAACTCAAGTGCCTTTACATCGCATGCCTTTGCAACGCATGTCATTACAATGCATGTCATTACAGCGCAAGTCATTACAACGCATGCCATTATAACGCATGCTATCACAATGTATTAAAAGGTTAGTAATGGAGATTTCTAAGTTTTAGGGTGGGTATAGGTTTTGGGGTAGTTGGGAATAGTAATTTTTTCCACTAGTATCCAACACTTTCCCTACTTTTGCACTCACTTGAGTGGGAATAGTAATTTTTACCCCTACACTATCCAACATTGTCCCTACTGTTGCGCTCACTGGGGTAGGAATAGTCATTTTTACCCCTACGCTATCCAACACTTACCCCACTGTTGCACTAAAAGTATTATTATTCATTGTAATAGTATGCGTTGTAATGGTAGTTTTAAAAAATGCATTGTAATAGTATGCGTCGTAAAATCATGCGATGTAATGGTAGGTGAGTTGTAAAAACTGCAATGTAAAAGCATGCATTCTAATTGATTGATTTGTAACGTCACATATTCCTGGCTTTACATGGCAGATGTAACTGCCTTTTCAGTGGTCCAACTTGCAACCATTAGTGGGTAAATAATTGATTTTCTAGTTTCCTGATATCATATTGACCTGTAAAATTATCATTTAATAAGAATCAGTGGCATTTGTATCTTCTACAATCAATGTTTTATACTTTTGTTATGCTTTTTTTATTTGTTTGGTTTCTTTCTTTCTTTCTTTTGTGTATTCTTTTTTAAGTATATGTGTGCAATAATCTATACAGAGGCTCGAAGATCCTTCTGCCTGGGCCTTGCCCTAGTGTGTCCTGCCCAGACTTTCCAACTCAGTGTAAATCTCCTCAGAGTACCAATATATTTCTTTTGCCCCTTCTTAAGCTCTTCACATATTCTTTCTCTGAAATGTAATTCTCTGCTAAAGCTAAAAGTAGAAAACGTGTGAGGAATTGAAGAAAGGCGGGTGCATACCTCTCTAGTTACCCAAGATCAAACAAGATGCACACGCGTGTGGAGAAAGGGGTCAGTGCCTATTTTAACATGCCTACAAGCATATTTGTGCACTCAAGATGTATCCTAGAGCACACATTGAACATTTCTTTTAAGGTTCTAAAGTAGTTCCCTTTTTCCAGTCACCTATTTTTTCTGCCAATCAGGGACCTGCCTAGCACAGGGCACAGCTGCCTGAGTTGCATTCCATATGCCAGATGTATTTGTTTATGGAGGGGTTCCCACATCCTATCTCAAACACAGATACAACCCATATATATATTAGTTTCTGCCTTCTGCTGATGTTACCTGGTCGAGGGGCCATAAATGCCTTGCATGATAAAGAGGTAAACACCCTAGGCTGAGCTCCATTCTGGAGTTACATAAACTGTTTATCTCTGATAGGGAGTGTTTATCAACAGCGTTGTCCCTGGCAACAGGCAGATCACTAATAGTGAACAGTTTCTGGAAAAACACTGCAGCCATTAGGTCACAGAAATAGGTTTCACTCATCTGAAAAAACATGGTCTCTCACATGCACCTCTGACCCTTGTAACCACACTGTCACAAAAAGAAGGCACCATATACCCTGATAGACCGAGGCACCGCCTCCCCCAGGATTGCTTCTCTTGGGGTCTCAATTAACTTGCTCTAGAAATGTGTCCTGCAAATAGTGCGGTGTGTGTTGCAGATCTGTGAGCTGGTGTGGAGCGCTGTCCTTCTGATGCCCTGTGAAGACCTACTGAAAGACCAGAGCTCCCTGACCAAGAGATGGCAGCGTTAGCACCAATCTGTGTGAAAGATCGTAGGAGTGGCACATTCCCTGGACACAGAGCTGGTCCTACCTGTGCCCTTATCACCCCATGGGTGGGTAGCACTATAGCATGCCATTTTAGGAAGCCGGTGATCTGAATTCTAAGGTGTCTCTAATTAGGACTATGTGGTAAATTCCGTTCCGCTCACGAAATTGGGGTAATTTCGCATTCCACAGACAACACGGAATTGACACAAATTCTGCGGTCCACCGCTGCGTGGAATTTTTGCTTGTTTGCGCTTTCAAAATGCGTGTTCGCGAGATATTTCCCCCGAGCATGCAAACAGCGTTCGCAAACAGGAAAAAAGCATCGTGAGCGGGCGGATCAAGCAATTCCGCGTGTTCGCAGAACTCTGCATGCTCGCAGAGATTTTTTACCGTTTCGCAGAACTTTGCGTAGCGCAACTGCGCAAATTCCGCCCACCCCATCTCTAACTCATCTCCAATATTTCTAAGATGACCTGGAACCAGCGTGTCCTCAGGCAATCTACCCACCAGAGGCTAAAGGCAGGTCTTGTGATGTCCATCCACTGGCTCTTGGTCCCTCTCCAGGAAACCCGGGCCAGTCTAAAGTCCTCCAAAACAATGGTCTTTTCTAGCGCTATGTCAGACGGATGTGGGACTTGTGGAGTCATGTATGAATAGCTCCCTCCAGACTAGAAGTGCAAGTTTCTGATGGGCATGGCTGGTCAAGATGGGAGACAAGAAACTCCGTAGGTAGAGTCGGGCAGGCAAGAACTTTGCTTTAGAGGAACCTTCATGAAGACAATGGAAGGATGATTGGATGAACTGAGCTGAGCAATATTTATGGGTGGCTTAGTCCTCCAATAGAGAAGCAGAGAAGGGGCGATTGAGAGGAGGCCATTAAGGCGTCCTATGTGATCATCTTTGACATACTGTCAAAGTGCGTCCAAGTGGTTGTTTTCTTTATTCGCCAAACCTAAGATTAGCCCAAGCGTTCTGCGGAGCTCGCTGTTTGACAACCATGTTCTGCTCTGTTGAGGCAGTGTGTGGTTGCTCAAATAAGACCCCACTTAAGCCCTGTTACCCTAAGTCTGTTCTAACTGCAATATCTGGCATGGTTTTTTAAATAATATTTAGGGTGACCATTATATTGTGTACCACTTCAGAGGGTTCCGTGCTGGGTGCAAACATGGCGGAAGCTGTGGAGTGAATGACCCGGATGCAAAATCAGATTATACAGGATAGAGTAAATTGACATTATGAGTAGGGCTTCCGGGTATTATGGGTATTTTTTCCGCCTGTATATAGCATATTTATTTTTTGCCCATCTTATTGGTATTTATCAATTTTTATTTTGTGTTTTGTGAACAGATGAGGTGATAACTTGCATATTTCCTCATTTATTTAACAAATAAACGTGCACTCATACTTCGATGCCTGTCCGGTTTTAGCACATTACACAGCCAAAAATAACAAGATAATAAGCCCACATTAGAAAAATGTACGTAATAGCACAAATGAATGTATGCTGTAATGTAAGCAAATCTTATTGAGCTTTGTACCACCACATGCTGCCCATATGCACATCTATTTGCCTGAAAAGTCCTTAACCTCAGCTTGGAGAGTCACTCAAAAGAAGCCAAATTATCTGCATATTTGCACTTTTAAAAATAAATACAGACAGGAAATACAATGTGTTCTATCTGTATTTATCTGTAAAAATCAGTAAAAACATAAAACTGGGAGCCCTAATTATGAGGAATGACAATTAAGGAGCATGTACAATACATTCCACTATTTTAGGAGGATATGGGAAAGGTGAAATAGGATGAAACTCAGAATAAAACCAATTAAAATTACATAAAAAATTTTCATTAAAAATATTCATTAAAAACAGACTTAATTCTTCCAATATAAAAACACAGTGCACAAGATCAAACCATAAAGGCAAGTTAGGCTAAATTGACAAGTCTAATGTTCAGAAGTAAATTTACACATTTTTGACCTCTTCCATCAGACGAAGAGCAAAAATCTCGAAACAGCCAACTTGTGGCATCTGATCTAAAAATGCTTGTGGCTTCCAAGGGACAATTTAAAGATAAAATACGACAAACAGGGTTTTTCTAAGGTCATCATAGGTATTATAAATACTTCAGGCCTAACTAAAAAGTGGAATTGCCTGCCAAAAACTGTAAACAAATTCATGGCTTTTCAAATTGGTCGTCGGGCTAACATTATGAACTGAATGAAAACGTTTGTTTACTAATTAAAAAAATGTCAAAGCATGCTTTTTGCTTTCAAAGGTGCAAAAAACAAAACAAAACACAAGTCAAGATGCTACCATCAAAAGGATAGAATCCATGCGTTTATGTGAACATGGGCATAGCTGCCAAGTACAGTTGGTTATCAATCATACAAACAAAGCTTTATTCGATTTTCATAAAAATAAACCATAAAAGCAAACTAAAGCAAAGATAGTTTGCACAGTCATAATCGTAATCATTTAAAAAGATTGGGCTCTAAAAACAGTCAGTTAAATCTAATTATTTTATAGCCATGTTTCCTGAGATGAATCACAGAACATAAACAACTAGAAATCCTACAGCAAATCGATAAAGAAGTGAGTTGTAAATACAGCACTGCAGGACGGCATTGATTAAATGTACTGTATAGAAAGTAAAAAAAACATAGGGCCTGATTCACAAAGGGCCTCCTTACTCGTGGCGAAGGCCCCGCAGTCATGGGAGAGTCTATTCACCTGTGAGTCTATTCACCTGTGGTGGAGGCCCCGCAGTCGTGGGGGAGTCCCGAAATCGTGGTGGAGGCCCCATAGTCATGGAAGAGTTTCAGCACTAGTAGCGAAATCACGTAATGAGAATTCTCATTTCAGAGATTCCGCTCTGAGAGCGGAGATCAGGGGACAGAAACCGGCCCTGGCAAACTGCTCGGCTGCCCCCCGGGGGAGTACAGCTGAGCAGTTTGTTTAGGGCCGGTCTCGGCCGGGCCGGCATTGGCGGCGACACCGCCATGACTGCGGGTCCTCTGCCACGAGTGCGGAGGCCCTTTGTGAATCTCACTGTGGAGATTTCGCCCTGAGTGCGGCGACTCCACCACGACTGTGGGCTCTTCGGCACGAGAGCGGAGGCCCTTTCTGAATCTCCCTGCGGAGATTCCGCCTGAGCGCGAAGACCCCCCACGACTGTGGACTCTTCGACACGCGAGCGGAGGCCCTTTGTGAATCTCCCTGAGGAGATTCCGCCTGAGTGCGGAGACGCCACCACAACTGTGGACTCTTCGACACGAGTGTGAAGGGCCTTTGTGAATCTCACTGCGGAGATTCCACCCGACTGCGGAGACTCCACCATAACTGTGGGGTCTTCGGCACGAGAGCGGAGGCCCTTTGTGAATCTCACTGCAGAGATTCCGCCCGAGTGCGAAGACTCCACCACGACTGTGGGCTCTTTGACACGAGAGCGGAGGCCCTTTGTGAATCTCACTGCTGAGATTCCGCCTGACTGCAGAGACTCCACCACGACTGTGGACTCTTCGACACGAGTGTGAAGGGCCTCTGTGAATCTCACTTCGGAGATTCCACCCGAGTGCAGAGACTCCTTCACACTGTGGGCTCTTCGCCACGAGTGCGGAGGCCCTTTGTGAATCTCATCGTGGAGATTCTGCCCGAGTGCGGAGACTCCACCACGACTGTGGGCTCTTCGACACGAGTGCCGAGGCCCTTTGTGAATCTCACTTCTGAGATTCCACCCGAGTGCAGAGACTCCTTCACACTGTGGGCTCTTCGCCACGAGTGCGGAGGCCCTTTGTGAATCTCATCGTGGAGATTCTGCCTCGAGTGCAGAGACTCCCCCACGACTAAGGGCTCTCTGCCACCAGCATCAGCGTGGGACTACCCAGTGACTGCGGGCCCTCCGCCATGAGTGCAGAGGTCCTTTCATAAATCAGGCCCCTTATGTGCAAAGTGCCTTAGTTAGATAGATCATCACAGGGTCAGTTAATCGGTGCGTTCGACCAATCATTAATGTTAGGAAAAGTGACTAGATGGTAAAAAAAAGTATAAAGCGCGTTAAAAAGAACCCCTGAGGACACTTCTGCACTGGATTAAGATATGACTGTAGGCCATCAGTGACAAGAATCGTCTGGTTCTTGACAAGACTGGATTTCACTAATTACCAGGATTATCTGTGTTCTTTGAGCAAAAACAGACATTGTTTCTTTAGTTCGTTTCTACTGATGGAATGGAGAACCAGAGGGTTCTCAAAATATTCAACCTTGGCCCAATTCCAACCAAGACTGTATAACAAATTTAAACCAAGTGATTGAATGCACCCAAGACAATTTAAGACAATTGTTAATACATTTTCGGTTTAAAACAGTGTGTCCACAAGTCCATACGTTGTGCCATAATTAACATTGGCTGAATTTCAATCGGATCAGTTAAAAACAAAACCCCAAGTTCAGTATTGCATAAAAACGAATTATAGAAGATTCCTAAAAAATGCCTTCTCCATCGTCTGGGGCTGGTTGATGTTGCTGTAGCCCCAGATTACCACCTCATATAAAGCTGCCGACACACCCTTGACATCATATATAGTTAGCATCTCCCTCAAGCTTGATGGCAAATTTAAGCCACGCAGAAGTAGATTTGGTAAAATGCAGCTTCCTGTTATTAACACCCCCCTCACCGCTCCTTTTTACCCTACCTTTAATGGCTGTGGCCATAACCCCGTCCTTGATTTCATCCATTCCTCCTATAAATTTGTCGATCTGCCTCTGTCCTTGCACCATTCCAGCCTCTAAGAGTCCATTCCTTCAACATGTTGCAGTTCTCACCTGCTGCACCCGCGTCATGCAAGGCTCTTCGCAAACCACACACCAGCATCTGACCCTGTGACTTCAGGTGTCCCAGCACGACTGGACCTTACCGACATTTTACGATGGCTCGCGACACGGGGATGGGGAGACGACTCTTGCACTACACTCCTGCAGGTGGCGAAATAGACATGGGGCACATATGTCACACCACGGGCCAGACAGACGGGAAACATCGTTTACATCGAATGCGCTACAGCGAATTCCATTACAACGCGGTTGTTACGACCGCTTTGTTACAATGCGAACCATTACATCACAAGTCGTTTCAACTAATTGCCGTAG
Organism: Lissotriton vulgaris; assembly: GCF_964263255.1. Lineage (NCBI taxonomy): Eukaryota > Metazoa > Chordata > Amphibia > Caudata > Salamandridae > Lissotriton > Lissotriton vulgaris. The sequence continues at coordinate 1,083,765,589 of NC_141699.1, read as the reverse complement.
GGGGCACGCTGGTGTTGGATTTACAATCCAACACCTTCCCTGCTGATGCTCAAACTGGAGTAGGAATAGTAAATTATACTATTCCTAAGTCCAGCTCGCCTCCTACAGCAAGTCGTTGTAACGACTTGCGATGTGATGGTTCGCGTTGTAACAACGTGGTCGGTGTAACGACGGCGTTGTAATGGAATGCATGAAAAGCGCATTCGTTGTAGAGAGATATATTCAGACAGACACCATATGAACTGGAGATGCCGCTATAACGCGCTACTGCAGATGAGAGACACCTCCATGTCAGACCTGCGATTGTGTAAGGTGGACCACCGGCAACAAAAATCACAGATAGCATGTGCGTGTCTGGGCAGCTTTAAAGCATTCTCCAGAAACACGAGACTGAAATTCACGCAGTTCAGCTGCTTACACCGTGCTTACCTGACCCCAAAGCGTACAGGGCAACTGTATTACGGTGCAACTACCTGATGACCAAGGCGTGCAACGACAGGTGTAGGCCCGCTCTCGACCAAACGCGGTTTCTAGAGAGCGAGGACTGCCAATGATGAAGCCTGACACCTGGTGGTGTGTGAGGGCAGTCCTTTACATTTTTTGAAGATGCCCAGCACCCCACTAATTAGTGCTTAGTGCTTGTCAGCACTCGGTCACTTTTCTTAAAACGATTATTCATTCACGGTTGATTCTTTTTGTGTGTGCTTAGTAGGTTCGGAGGCCAGCTCACCCTGAATACCCCGTAGCCTCTAATTCCCACCCCTGGAAAGCCCCAGGCTGTTGTGTGTTGATATTGCCTGGAACTCTACGATTTCTGGGACACTGCATTTCAGCCCCTAACTGATATCACTAGCACACTGATCCCTCAAGACCCTGCCGTCTGTTTACCAAGTCCTTCGAATTGTACGAAAAAGACGAAGGCCATCTTTATGACCCGGTTTGCGTCATTCTTTCACCACACAACTTGGTGCAAGAGTGACGCCAACCATAAGTCTTTCCTTTAGCCACACAAAGCTACAAAAATACGGAGTAACGCAACGCAGTGCATTTCGCTGCATTGCGTTACTCTGCCCTGGGTATGCATTTCATGGGTGTTGCGTGAGTGTTCCCACACAACTCCCATGTTTTTTTTACAAATTCCCAGATTTACAAGAGCTTGTAATCCTGGGAATGTGCTAAAAAGATCCGCTCATCCGGGTGAGGCACAACAAAAATAAATGTCTTTATTTCTCCTCGTTCTTTCCTTTTTCTGTGTATGCTGCATTCTGCAGCACACAAGGAGAGAGGAAAAGCCTGCCAGGGTTGTTTTTGTGCAGGAGGCACACATACAATCCGGCCTACAACACAGGCACCCTTGCACCATGGTGCAATGGTGCCTGCATTGGCTTCCAAAACAACGCCAGCGCAAAGGAGGAGGACAGGAATGCGCTGTATTGGATCAATACGGCACATTCCTGCCTGTTCCCTGGGACGCAGGAACGTGCAGCAAGGTGAATTGCTGAGCTGCCCTGCACCACCAACCTCAGCAATCTGACCACTGACACCCAGCGTCGGATTGGTAACGCGGGCATTCGGGCAATGCCCGAGGGGCCGTTGTCCGAGGGCTGCTGTGGGCTGTTTTTTTTAGCAGTCTGGGGGGCTATTTGGGCGCTGTCTCTGTTCTTCTGATACAGCCAGCGGCCCAGTGGGAGTCTGAGTGGCCTTTCTAGAGGCGGATGGGCGCTCATTACCTCCGTTTAGCAGAGGTATCACTCCCTTTGCCTCTCGGGCCGGCCCATTAATGTCTGCACATACTGAGCGTTGGCAGGGGGCCTGAGTAGAAGTGGCCTCACTTGTTTCACCAGTGTAAACTAACTCGTGCATTCCCCCCCCCCCTAAAGTTTCTTTATAAGATTACACCAACGCAGTGATATGAGGAGTGTTTATGCAAATGTGGGCCGATTGTTTTTTTGTGTGCCCGGGCTGATTTTCATTCCGAATCCAACCCTGCTGACACCTGTTGGGTTTTGTAGACCTAGCTTTAGTGCAGAGCTGCGGTTGCTCCATGCCCTTCGCACAGGCGAGGCGACCAAACATAGGATAGATGCCTGGAATGGATACTTGAGTATTAACCCGTTAAGTGCTGCGAACGTTCGGCGGACGTCGCGTGCACTACCTCGCTAGAGCTGCGCACGTCCGCTGAACGTTCCGATTCCGCCCGCGCAATGGAACGTACGCACCGGGGCTGAATTTGCGGCGCGCTTAACAGGTTAAAGGTTATCTGGTTCAAAAATAATAATAATAAATAATAACCTTGTATTTGTAAAGTGCAAAGCTACCTCCGAAGTGGTTTCCCGGGCCTGGGGGCCCTCGGGAAGATTAAGCAAGCTATTGCCCGGAGTTGCATGGTGCTGGATGGACCTGCCGCCGGCGATCAAACCGTGAACCCAGTGGTCCGGAGTCAGGCACCCTGGCCACTGCTCTACACCTCTTCCACATGCACAGGATAAAAGGCTCAAAGGTCCATGTACACCGCGTGCGAACTGCAGGGGTGCCGTGGTATCATGCCCTCTTATGTGGCGGGGGATCATTTCGGTCGATAGACCCTCCCACTCACCCCTTATGACGTTTCGCAACCTGATTGGATGGTTTGTACTGGTACGCACACTTCGGCTCAGACTTGGCTCTGAGAGCATCTTGGTTGTTCAAGTAGGACGTGCACAGGTTTTGTCGTCTACCTTTTCGTACCCCACCTCCGGTAGGCTACTTAATGGTAGACCAGAAGAAGCCTGTGCCCCCTCAACTATGTAACAAGCTCAAGTTCATTGCTGAAAACCCATGAAAATTAAAAAATATAAAACAAAGGGGCATATTACCAACGTTTAGCGATATTTACCGCTAACGATGTTTAGCAACAAATTTTTTAACGCTAAGCATCGCCGGAAATTATCGCAGAGATAACTTGCTATTAGCAAGGTTTATCTCAGTAGTGATAAAAATCCTCACGCTAACTGCCAATTGAGAGATTATCGCTGGAAAACCAACGATAATCTCTCGAAGTTTGGCGTTAGCTTGATGATAGGGGCTCACAAACTTAGCCATGATATCCACCTTCCATAGGATATCATAGCTAAGTCAGGAAAATACCAGCGGCCTCATTTATGAGAAATGACGCATCGCTGCGTGAAAGCAGCGATGCGTCACTTCTTAGTGCGCACTCATTGCGACATTCCTGATGCGTCATATTTACAATATGACGCATCATGTCGCAAGGAGTTACAGATACGTCAGTATTTCTGACGTATCTGTAAGCGCAAAAGTGACGCATTGCTGGAGTGTGTCACAAAAGTGACGCAACTCCAGCAATGCGTCCTTTCACATGGGTTAAGCCCCATGTGAAAGGGCCTGCATCAGTCTTACGCCTGCTGTGAGGCAGGCGCAAGATTTTGACGCAACGGCGTCCTAAAAGTGACGCAGTGAAATCTCATAGATTTCACTGCGTCACTTCTACGACCCTTCCTTGCGTCAATACGCCCCCTTGCATACATTATACCTGGCGCAGGTATAATGTGGCGCAGGGGTTTACAAAGTGATGCATCTACCTAGATTCGTCACTTTGTAAATATGGCGCAACGAGGCACATTTTTTACGCCACTGGTGCGTCACAAAAAGTAATGCACCGGCGGCGTAAAAGTGACGCACAGCCTCATAAATGAGGCCCCCAGGTGTAAAAAAAAGCAGTACTAACCGCGGTTAGCGCTGATTTTTTTTATCACTAACAGGGTTAGCGAAATCCTTGATAATAGGAGAAATGTTGCTTAACAACATTTCTCCTATTATTTTTCTCTGGAACGCCCCCTTTGCATCTCATTAGAGATGCAAGGGGAAGCGTAGAGAAAAAGGGTGCTAACATGCGAATTTGCGTGTTAGCACCCTGTTGCTGATAGGGAGATAATTTTATCTCATCTTTCTTGGCTTTAAAAGCCAAAAAAGCGGAGATAAATCCCTTGATAATATGCCCCCTAGTTATGTGGATAGTTCATAACCAGGTAGCAGGCAGTAAAGGGAAACTTTATAGTTCTTTGAAAAAACATACAGTAAAAGATAAATCTGTTTGCAGGGTAGTAAGCGGCTGGTCGCTTAGACGTCTCTTAGTGACTTTGAGGGTGTGCCAGGGCGGCAAATACAGAGCAGAGGCAATAAACGAAGGGCGCTGTAACCCCAGACCATACCACTTTATGAGCAAGGAAAACATGTTGGATTTTTTTCCATGGGAGGGTGAAGCGGCCCCATCCTAAATGCCCAGCCAGGTTGTAGCAAGGACGCGGCCATGCCAGTCCCTTTTCCTTGAATTCACTCAAGTGTCCGAGGAAGGTAAACACACACACATCTAATTAATATTGACCTAGGAACCATTGCAATAGGTTTGTTGGATGTGGCAGTGTAGAGCTGTGACTGTGTCGGTGAGTGCTATATGGCAAATAGTACATATTGCTTATGGTCATATTATTCTTGGTTTAACATGTATATAGGTCACTGCATGAATAAGTACATTTTATCATAACTATTTATCTATAATTGCTTCACTATTGAATTACCCCCCAAAAAATCTAAATTTTAAAAACAAATAAATTAGCTAAAAGTACAGCAACACTTGAAAGTCTGAGTTTATTAAATACAACTTAAATCTACATGCATTACCTTCCTTATACATCTATACCGTCCATGTACGTATGTATCTTTCCATTTATTACTTTGCTTTTAATTCAGCATCTCCAATGCACTACCCTATATCTCGCCTTATACCTCTCTCAAAATAAACTCTACCTCCAGTCTGACCCATCCCAAACCCCATTCTACTACTATGATCCCCCAAATAACCCTTGTAGATTCTTCCCTCTACTACTCCTCCTTGCATCATCTCAAACCTCTTTTACTATTCAGATCTCCCAAATAAGCTTTTCTAAACCCTTCCCTCAGACTCTTCCTCCCCTTCCACCTCCCTTTTACTCATCCCAAAACTCCTCCTACTGCTGTGATCTCCAATAAACATGTTTAAGACACTTCCCTCTTCTATCCCTCCACTATCCTTTTCAATCAGACTAACAGACTCATATGCCCACTACTCAAATGAATTTTATATTTCACTGTACTAATTCACCACTAAATCTGTTCCAGAGTAATATGCTACGTATAACGAAAAGCGCTTTAACACCTCCTCAGGGGTAGAAAGCCCTATATAAATGCAAACCCTTCAGTCTACTCCTCCACTTTTCTTTCAAACAAAATAACAAACTCAGATGTCCACCGCTTAAATTATTCTTCATACCTCCCTATACTAATTCACCACTAATCCTTTTGGGGTTCTGAAGTAGCGTGCTAGTTGCCGAAAAGCACTTCGAAGCCTCGTCAGGGGTAGTAAGCACTATATAAATGCAGTTACAATAACAATAATGCCACAATGTTTAAATATGAGACTGTTTTGAGGTTCTTTTGAAGATTTTTGTCTTCTTTGGGTATCTGTTCTTCTTCTGGTAGTCTGCTTTCTCTGTTCTTTTGTGTGCTCAGCTGTGGGAGAATATTTGTGTGGGGGACTTGAGCCATTGGAAAGCCATGCTAAAACACGGTTTACACCTGTGAATACGTAGCCATATTCTTGTATAGTCAGTCACATGGCATTCTGCATAGAGACATGGTCTGTTTTATTGAACTACTTCCCCTTTTAGGTATGGCCTAAATACAGCATTAACTGACTAAACAACCTCGTGCTTATAAAACCAAAATCCAAATCTAGCGATGATCATGCGCACGCATGGTGGGCTGCGCACTTAAGTTTAAAGTGCGCATGTCACTTTGGCCAAGTGTCTTGCAACAGCCAGCCAAACACGCGCATTTTAATCGTTTCTAACCCACCTTAGACAGCTGAGTTGAGAGCAAGCACACGTCTCCAGTACCCTTAAGAGTGCTGAAAGAGGTCGCTCCCTCCAATCCTGGTGCTTCTCTCATGCTGGTCAACAGCATGAAAACAGCGCCAGGATTGGTTAGTGGAGTTGGCTGGGGCCCGCGCTGGAGCCTGTAGAACAGAAGAACACAAGACCAGAGCAAGGAACGTACCGTGCAGAACGCAAGGAAGGCAAGTGGCTATTTCTTTTAGGGTATAGGAGCCATACATGCATGCACCCACCCACTGCCCATTTGCCCCAACACACTCAGCAGTTGCCAGCTGGCACTGCCACTCCTCACCACAGAATTTGGCATGGGGCAGTTCGTCATCCCATATGCACCATTCCCTCTCTTCACTCTAAGAGATGGCCTTTTGCATGTGCACATGTGCACTTCAGCCTAACAAGTAGTCCAGTTCAGTGCCAAGACTGGAGGGCCAATCTCTGCTTTCATTCCATTTTTTTGGACTTTATTTATGCTATCGGTCATTCTTTACATGCTTTTTTGAAAGCATATCAGGCACACCTTAAGACGCTGGCATTTTCAATGTTTAATTACTCTTAAACTTTTTTTGCCAATTGCATATGTTTGCAAAAAACAAAATGCCAGGCTTGCAACGGCGAGGCCTATTGGCTTTGCCAATGTTTGCTTTATCATGTGGTTGCTTGATCTTATTCTTAGTTAACTTGTGTTCGCTCCATTTCACAAAATATAATCTATAGAATTGAGTGGCAGGATCTGAGTTAGTTTTGTCCTTGCAAAATAGGATGGAAGACAGCTGGGCGGATGTTACTTTGCCTATATTACCATTAAGTGTTATCATGATTACCAGGGAAGAAACCAGAAGCAACAACCATGTCGGTGCTTCGGCTAGGATCCTGCGGCCAGGAACCTGCCGACTCCGGGTGGAAGCTCGAAACTTGCAAAGTGCCAAAAGATGCATTTCTAGGCACTAGCTCGAGGGCCAGCAAAAGGACAATTTATGGATTGCGCCAACAGCCGGACATGGACTATGTTTGTAGCCACAGCACTTTTTGAGGACTACTCGAAAAATGTCCCCTTGTCTAGCTAGCGGGAAGGCAGCAAACCCACCCTGCCACCTTGTTGCACACCTCTGATGATTGCTAACTCACTGTCGTTAGCAACTGTGTTGAGTACTTCCCTCTAGAGCACTACTTCTAATTTATCAATTATAGACAACTTCTCCTGAGAGTGAGGAGTAGTGGTTAGTAAGCCAAAGTAGACCAAAGCAAGCCAAGGTAGTGGTTAGTAAAACAAGGTTGACCAAAGTAAGCCAAGGTTTTGGTTAGTAAGTAAAGGTGGCTCAAAGTAAGCTAAGCTAGTGGCTAGTAAGCCAAGATCCGCCAAGAATGTGCAGAAAATTGAAATGTAGCACCCTACATTTCAATTTTCTGCACATTCTTCTTTGGGCATCCACATTTTTTTTATATATTGAGATAGCCAAGAATGCAATGAATTAAAAATTGCCCTGAATCTAGAATTACTGCTGTTGCCCTTTTTTGTATATAAAAAATCATTGAATGAATTCGGCTGATCTGTTGGACATGTCCCACAACTAAGAGAAGGGTTAAATAATCATTTGATTTATTTGTCTTGAGTAAAAATAATAGTCTGAGACCATTGTTTTTATAGTTTTTAAGCAATGGTTTACAGACTGTAAAGGGCAGAGTCTTCATCCTTAGCAATTGTGTGGGCTGTTGCTGATGTTTAAAGCAACATTAATTATAAAAAGACACCACACACATGGAGTGATACTAATAAAATGCTTACCTGTTAAAACCAAGAACTAAGCCTGGGCAGAGTTCGCGGAGCTTCGCTACACGGAACTCCACGAAGTGCAAAAAAACCTCTGCTGCGCTACGCAGAGCACCACAAAAGGCAGAGTGAGTTAGAAAAAAATTATGCTTGCGGTAATTTTCAGCGCTGGGTCTTTGTCCGCACTGTGAAATGATCATGAACAGCACCATGTACAGCGCAAGTGGGCGCTGCTTCCTTTCTACCGCCCAAGTCGATTTTCTACTTGAGTGGCAGCTTTCTCAACGCCAACGGACTGTTTCTCAACACAAGCAGTAACGAGCATACCTGGCCACTCGCATTAAGAAATCCGACCGTCTGCATTGAGTAATCTCGCCGGGAGTTTGATTTCTCTCACTCGCGCTCGTCAACTAGAAGTTGATGAGCGCGAATGAAGAAAAATCTCACCGGCAGGTGGATTTTCCTCGCTTGAGGTCGCCAACTTGATGTTGACGAGCGAGAGTGAGAAAAAAACTCTGCTCCGCATTTTTGGAAACTCCGCAAGCTCTGCGTAACGTGGAGTGCGAAAAACTCTACAAACTACGCAAGCGGAGCGGAGTTCACCATCTGGGCTTACCAAGGACTCTTTGAAATTTGAATTTTCTTTTGAAATTGTTAATTGAAACTGAATGTTGGGTGCCATGGGGTGAATGTGGCAGAGCCACATGGGTCGCACAGCCTAGTGCAGAGCACAGCAAAGAAACACTCCTACACTGTCTCAGAGGCGATCCGATGGTCCAGCGGCTCCTGTGCCACGCAGTCCTATTTAATTCCTCTGTTGGTGTTGCCTGGCCTTTCAGGGTGCGTAGTGCATCATCTGTGTTCCCTGCCAACTTGGCTGAGGAGCAGTACTTAATTTTAGCCTGTGGTGTCTGGCGCTCGGAACCGGCACTTAATTGCCAACACCAGTAGTTTTGACAGTCTACCACACGGTGGTGCTGTTTGTCTAAATTAAAGATAAATACGAAACAGTTGTATTTTAATTACATAAACATTGAAAAGGATTAATACCTTCTCCTCAAGCCATTCTCATAGATTTGGGGGCCTGGAATAGATCAACTGTCACTCTTATAGCAGGGCTGGTGGGGACAATGAGTGTGCAACCGGCAGTGGCCTCCTGAGGAAGGCCCTGGCACCTTTTCTTTTTTTTTTTTTTACAAAATAAGCACTGCTGAGTAGTCCACTATTTCAATAGCCTGGTACTCTATGTAGGCATCCATGATGACCAGTAGTTGTTTCCCATGTGGGAGTGAGCAGATGTTTGCACTGGTGGTCAGTCAAGGCCTGGTTTTGGCTTATTTGGGGATCACTGGGGCTGGGGGGGAGTGAGTCTGCCTATTGCCTGGCACATCCTGCACAAAGCAACCATTTCCTCCATCTAACAGTCCATGCACGTGTACCATAGCTCCTCCCACTGATGGAATGACTATCCGTGGTCCTCTTAGTAGTAGGCCATTCGATCTTACGATGATCTCTTCCTGTATACTCCAGAGGGCCACTATTGCGTTTTGGCGGTGTGTGTCAATTATGTGCGTCACTTGGGTGGCATGACAAGAAGTCGGCACGGTTGTTGCAACCCACCTGGAAGAATCCATCAAACTTTTACTTTTGTTGCAGTAGAATTGACTTTTCGATGTGGTGTCCAGCTAGGTGTGTCGCTCCAGGGAACAGGTGTATTAGGAGTTTACGGTTGACGATGATCTCAAAATCTTGTCTGTACAAGAATAGGCATAACTGTGTGCATCACTATCAGATGGCGAGTGCCTCCTTTTCGATTTGTGAGTATCTTGTTTCAGTGTTAAAGGAATCTACTCAGTACTTGCCATAAAACTTCACTCACCGATCCTATTATCTGTGTGCTGGACTATAAATGGTGGCTCACGCACCCAATGGCTGGGGTGCATGGGGAGATCTGACCACCTGGCTTGGACCGATTAATTGCAACACCAGCTTCCCAGTGACCTGCTATCACCCGACATCACCTCGAGGGTCTACATGGTGCCGAAACTGATGGAACCATTGTCAGCAGAGAGTCTCCAGTGTAAGTAATAAATAGAGATGTGTCCTGTCCATACCACCCCTCTAAACACCCCACAATCAAGAACCCTCAGCACCGCATTAGTGCTAGTGAAGTGTGCGAAAACCCTTGATGTGTGACATACACGGATCAAGGCAGTGCTTAATTTGCGCCAGTGGTTTCTGGTGCTCGGCACCAGCACTTAATTGTCAACTCCGGCGTTTATGATAGCCTCCACAAGGTGATGCTGTCTGGCTAATTTCGAGATGACCACAACAGCAGTCAATTATTAATTCAATATACATTAAAAATTACTATTACCTTCCGCCCAAGACATGCTTATAGCTTTGGGGGCCCGGAATAGTCTGAATTGTCACACTTGTAGGAGAGTGATTGTTATTAGTTGTGTTGTTACTATCATTGGCAGCACTGCAGGGGCAATGTGTGGTGCAAGCTGCAGTGACCTCCTGATGAGAGCCCTGGCCCTTATTTCTTTACAAATTAAGCACTGATCCGAGGAGAGGCTGACAGTGTCAGATGACAAAGGTCGAGCCCTTCACATGCCAGTGATGAACAGAGTGAGCAAGAATACTAGGTTCATGCATGAGTAATACATTCAGTTCAGGTTTTATATTTGCATTTTGGAATGTTTAGTCCTGTTAGTTCCTAATATGAAAATAGCACTACAAGTTAAGTATTGGAAAGTAAAGGGAATGGATGGGGTCCTGACGCCTGGGCCCGGGAAACACAAGAGCCCGGGTTGAAAAACATCAAACTCCTGTCCTGATGCTCCCAAAATATGACCGTGCATTTAGTGAAGAGTTCCAGTTCAGGGAGCATTGGAAGGTTTCAAATGTGTCCTTTCATCTTTGTAAAAGTTCTGACCTCTGAAAGACACTCTAAGAGTCTACTGTTTCTGATCCCAGTTGGCATTTGTGAGATATTCAGAGTGTACCCAGTAACTCTTGGGGTTGGGTAGGTGTGGGTATACCAGGATGAGAACCTGGCCCGGGTAGCCCCTGAGTGTGTGAGCCAGGCCCTGACAGTGCCCTACAGCCTGCTCCCTGCAGCTCTAGTCTGTTCCCAGACATCAGACCTTTTCACTGAGACTGTTGCACTCCCTGCAGCTCTCATTGCCCAGAACCCAAACTCTGCCACTTTGAGGGTTATGCCATGTTCCCCGCTCCAGTTAACTAAGCTGCGATGGCATAAAGTGACTTCACGAAAGTGGTGGCGCGCCGGCCTGCGAGTACGCAGCGAACATGAGCTTTACAGAGATGCTGTCAGGAGTCCATGAGAAAGCAGGGGAGCTCACCCAAAGCATTTAATACAATACCCAGTCCTCACTTAATCAGATTAAATTAGGTTAATGGTTAGTCCATCCCTGAGTAACAAACAGTAGTTCCCCTAAATATATCCTCTGTGCTCTTGGAATCATACTAGCATTCTGCGGGCAGGGCTTAGTTTGTAAAAGAATGAGTGCTGGTGCCCAAAGCTCACTCCGGTTAGTGCTTTTATAAATAGCGGCGCCAAGGCTGCGTAGTCTTGAATTCACCGAGGCCTCCTTTATTCACTACCAGACACTGCTGACCCTCTCCCTCACTCTTGCAGGCTCCTGCTTTCCCCCTTTGTGCATGTTTTTTCTGTCTTTCTCTTCCACCTTCTTTCCTGTTTGTGTTTTTTACCTCTCTTGCCCACGGTCAATATCTATTGAGGATAAAAAAAAGTCCTGGTTGCCAAAAAGGAGTGCTGGTGGGCCCCACAGGCAACCACTGGCTCAAATTAAGCACTGTCTGCAAGTATGTACACAGTAACCACTGAAGTAGGACTCTCCTCCCAGCATAACCAGACAAGCAGATACAGGGCCGGCTGTAGGGCGGGGCGACCGGCGCCACCGCAGTGGGCGCTGACTTCAGGATGTGCCCTGTTTTTAAGTATATTATGATTTTTAACCCGTTGACCGCGGCTGGAATTCCGACGCGGTGCGGGTGATTTATGACTGGGCTTGGTCAGGACGGCCCCCGGCAGTCCTCCACACACGCCCACCGTGACGTTGGACGGCCGGGGCCGTCCGACACACGGAAATGGTTAAAGCACCTGCTGCCGCGTTCCTTGCCCCCAGCAACTTTCAGGCAGCTAGAAAAATGCCAAGATAACTCTGGTGATTAATGAACCTGCTGGAGAGAGATCAGAGTTTTGTCGAGTAGCAGTTCTGACTCATCTAAGTTAGTGCAGGTAGGCTTAGTATGCCTGCTGCAAAGCACATGTACCACACACATCACAGGGTGCATATAATGTCAATGGGTCAGTGGGTTACTGCTTTTGCCAGAGAGATCCTTTTGTTATTTGCAGTTTATAGGTCAAAAAATCCTAATACAGAAAAGTGAGCTATGAACTGTCTTCAAAGAGTTGCAAGCAGGCTGCAAGGTATAGCTTAGAGTGTTAGGATTTCCCCCCCAGTGCTTTGTTATCCTAATGTTGCAAAATGGTTCATTTGGGTAGGAATTAATTCTTATTAGTAAAGAGAACCCCCAGCCATGGTGTTACGCTTTAAACTGAGTTTGTGCTTCTCCAGACCAAGCTCTCTTCAACTATACTGCCTACCGGTATGGATGACACGTGACTCCTACACTTGCAGTCCTCTGTCTTGTGTAACATTCCATATACACTCATTTACACACCTATTATTCCTTGTCTCGGTGTGATGTGTGTGTAATGTAAAGTGCTCTGACACCCTACACTGGTATGACTGGCGCTATAAAAGAAAAGAAAGACATCCGAGAGAGAGTGCTTATGGAGACTTGAGGGGCGATGATAAAGGGTGGTGGTGATGCAATCCGTGGAGAAGGACGCCATAGGGGGTGCCTCCAACAATCACTGAAGCACGGGGCATCACCAGTCTTAGAGCCAGCCCTGAACAGATGTGTGAAAGACAAGTAAAGCAAACACGAGGAGATGATGGACGGAGTGCTGAAACTTTTCAGACACTCACCCCAAGTCACAGATCTGGGATGAATCCATCATTGTTCTTTAGCTCACTTCGCCAACCCAGTTGAGACACAGCTATATGCAAATCAGTCTTGACCCTGTGCCTCATGGGAACTGTCCAGCCCAAAATGCAAAGCCAGGTCTTCCCTGGACCGGAAACAAGCATCCTGAGACCGGTGTCAGGGTAACACCCCTCTTCAGCCAGGCTAGCTTGAATCCACTGGCAAAGTGAGCAAGGGACCCACCTCTGGGCATACCCTGCCAACTTAGAGCGAACAAAGCAAACACAAGGAGATGATGGACGGAGCACTGAAACTTTTCAGACACCCCCCCCCCCAGTCACAGATCTGGGTTGAATCCATCATCGTTCTTTAGCTCACTTCAAAAGACAAGTAACACTGACGTCCAGACCGCTACAAGCCACCACTGGGTCTTTCCATGTCTGCTCCTGACGCAGTTCAGACTTCGCAAAATTAAGATGCAGGGTACCAGGAGTCAGTGTGCGATGTTGACTCTCCACTGGATTTGAGGTGCTCGGCTCACAGAGCCTTTCAGATTGTGTAAATCACCTCGGCAGTTTTGTCTGTCTTTCTTTTAAGCATCTTTAGTTTTCATACACAAGGTCGTTCTACAGGGGAAAGGGGACTCTGGAATTAATGCAGTTTTGTGGGCTTCATGAAGAAGTCCGTGGAGCACCAGACGTCAGATCATAGGACAGGGGTCGGGGGAAACAGCCTTTACAACGAGGTTTTTACCTCGTTGTGCATTTACCAAGCATTTTTTAGCATGCATATTTTTACAGTGAATATGCATTTACAACGCATGCCAATACAATACATATAAGGTAAGTAGTGGGGGGGTGGTTCTCCCCCCACAAATACATTGTTTTTAAATATTTAAAAAGTGTGGTATTTTATATGCATACTCGCAGTAAAAACATGCGCGCTAAAAAGTTTGTGTCAAAGGCACGCAAAGTAATTGCATGCATTGTACCGTCGTACAACTGGGGTCGGGCTTCCGTCCAGGCCTTGTCACTGTTGATATACATGATACCTGAACCTCATTCGAACTCAGGGCCTTATTGCTGAGCCCCTGCGTCACTTTTGCGCCGCCATTGCATCACTTTTAGTTATGCAGCGGCGGCGTAAATAATGCGTCATGTTGCACCATGATTACGATGTGACGCATCTAGGCAGATGCATCACTTTGTAAACTCCAGCGCTACATTATACTTGCATCAGGTATAATGTATGCAGAGTGGGCGTTCCCCTGCAAGAAAGGGTCGTAGAAGTGACGCAGTGAAATTGATAAGATTTCACTGCGCCACTTCTAGAACACCAATGCGTCAAAACCGTACGCCAGCCTCATGGCAAGCGTAAGGGTGACGCAGGACCTGTAAAAGGACATATTGCTGGAGTTGCGTCTGTTTTCAGACACGCCCCAGCAATGCATCACTTTTGCGCCGACAGATACGTCAGTAATTCTGACATATGTGTCATTCCTTGCCACATGATGTGTCATACAGTAAATATGAGGCATCCATCGTGTCGCAAGGAGGGAGCAGTGAGAAGTGTCGCAACGCGGCTTTCGCGCAGAGATGCGCCACGTCTCATAAATGAGGGCCGCAGTATTTAACCCTTGCGAAGCCATCCACACGAACCTCGTCTTTAATCCTACCATAATGTTGACCCTTCACCTTATTATCATGATTGCCATTTTTTAAATAAATTATTTTTAATTAGAAGTTTTTCTGAAACGGTTTTCTCTGAAATGTGTTTTTGGATGAAATATACACGGCGTGAAATGACGCGGTACTGACGGTTCAATGACATGCAGAGGTCACAGTGGTTATTTTGCACTATAATCCATGACGGGGCAGGGGTCCGTCAAGAAGAAAGGGCGGCAGGCTCCAACCGCTTGCCCAAGATCACACCCTCACTCCCGGAGGAGACGCGCTGAAACTTCCACCCTGGAGATTGCCTAAGTGAAGGTGCACAGATATACGTAGTGCGGATTTCACACTGTGCCTCTGCGTCATGGCACTGTTGGCAAAGTATAGCATTTGTGTAATTAGTGATTCAAAGCCCAGTCGATTAATCACGACTCCCCCCCCCCCCCCCCCGCTCCTGCCCGGGATGGTTCATTCTCTCACCCCGTCTCAGGTGCGGGCCGGGGCACTCCCATGGAAAGCGCAGGGTGCTAAGAACAGGTTACAAAAGAGGAGATCGGAAAGAGAAGCCGCCATTGTGAAAGTGTGAAAAGGCTTTGCCACTCTGACGTATGCACGAGAGATTCAGTAAAGGAAAGGATTACAGCGTGGCTGGCACTTTGGAAGTCACCGGTGACGTTCACGAGGTAGTGACACCCACATAGTGTGTAAATATTAATGCAACTTCATTTTATATATAATTAATTTAAATGTAGGACACATTTTAAAAAACGCAATAGCATTATTGACTTAATTTGGAATTAAATATTTAAGTAACTTAAATATATTAAAGAAAATGTAAATTAGTTTGTGAAAATGTATTAACAAAAACCTACCTAAATTAAAAAGTCTATATTTATTGTGTACTACACATAATTACAGGTTATGTACACAATGAATAAAAAAATTGTTATGTTTATTTTTAAATTAAAAGACGCTATTAAAATAATTTTAATTCAACTAATAATGTAACTCATACACATGTATAAATACAGTCATTCATAATGTTAATTAATACATACATTTAATTAACTGTATACATACATATATGTGTGTGTATATATATATATATATATATATATATATATATATATATATATATATATATATATATATATATATATATATATATATATATATATATATATATCCACAGAGTCCTCTCGATCCAGACAAGGATGACAAGCCACACCATCAAGTACTTTTGAAAGTTATTTATTTGGGCATAAACAAACGACGCGTTTCGAGCTCACGGGCTCTTGGTCACATGACCACCATTTTTTTTTTTACTCATCTTTAAGTACTGAAAAAAAATCATAGAAAGGGAAGAAAGATCTCCGTGTTTACAAACATCACACGGAGATCTCTTTAAAAGCCATGCATTTATTCACAGCAACAACAGAAACTCAATGAGAATCTATAATAATGCATTCTCCCAATTGTTTGGTTTTGGAGAGAATAAATAAGTGAAACATTACATTTTCAAAATAAATGTATCACGTAACACTTTGCACATTAAGGGTGTAGTACCCATACTGTAATAACAGAAAAGACAGGTTGAGAGCGTAGGGAAAGTGAGAGATGGTAAAGGAATCTGTGATTTGGGAATAGATAGAGTTATATCTCTAAAGATTTAGATCGCTTGGGTATAGTACCCTCAGTATCATCATCTTACAGGTTCCTAACCCATTACAATCGTGTCAAATTTTGGTGAAAATCAGGGGGGGTTATGGTCTATGTCTAGTCAATATCTTAAAGATAGTGAAAAATGAGTTGCTCAAAAATATTTTCCCAAAGAGAATTAACTCGTGCTCATAGTTGTAGTTAATAAATCCATGTGACGCAGTGGTGCTCATAGCAATATTTTCTATCAGTGGTTTGTCGCTTCATATCAAGACGAGGTTTAGCACTCTAGGGGAGAAAAAACAGTGAGAGCAAAACATATTAGTACACTGAAATCATCTGTATATATTCATTATTTAGGACATCATAGCTTTATACACGAAGTCATAATATTCCACAATTCAACCTGTTCATTTATTTCAAGATAATAATAACTGTATTCAGCAAAGAACCAAACATTACTAAAAAACAAATAATATTCATAAAAAGACATATTTGGAGGTATATGTCATGAAATCAGAGTCTCTTAAGTAGGAAATTGGGAAGCATGCAGATCAATAGTTCACAAATGTACATACATCTCTTCGTCAACGTTCATCCCAAAAGGAAAGATACACCCTGCTTGTAAAATGAATTTGGACTCTGCTCTGCGTAAAGCTGTCAAACGATCCCCTCCTCTGATATGTTTAGGGATTGAATCCAATGCGAAAAATTTCGCTTTGGTCCAATCTCCGTCATGGTACTGGTGGAAGTGCTTGGCCGTACTGTATGCAAAGTCCTTATTTGTGATTGCACGCCAGTGATCCAAAATTCGCTTTTTTACTGGGAAAGTGGTAGAGCCTATGTACCATTTGCCACAAGGGCAGGTGACAACGTAAATAACATGGTCAGTGGTACATTGGATGTTCTTAGTTATTCTCCATTTCCTTTTTATCCTTTTGAGTTCGACCTCCCTCACGTTGGAGCTGTGGCTACAGGCCTTGCACTTCCCACACTTGAAAAACCCTCCTTTTGCTGACAGCCAGGTTTTCTTCTTATCTAAGTGACTCTGCACTATTAGATCTTTGATAGATTTTCCTCTTCTGTAGGTGATGGAGGGGTGTGGGTCTAGCCTTTCTTTTAGCACCTTATCCTGTAAAAGGATATCCCATCTCCTTCTTATTATCTGGCTGAAAGCTGGGGACTGGGTATTGTAGGTGGTTATCAGTCTTATTGGAGCTTTCGGATTAGGGGGACTGGCTCTGGAGTCTTTAAATGATGCTTCGTTTCTCTGGATAAGGGCTACTCTGTCTTCACCTTTTTTCAACATATTGGCGTGGTACCCTCTCACTTTGAACCTGTCATGCATCATTTTCTTGTGTTCCTGGTATTTTTCTTCGGTGCTGCAGTTCCTCTTGGCGCGTAAAAACTCGCCAAAAGGGATTGCCCACCTAAAGCTAGGAGGGTGGCAACTATTAGAGTGGAGCACGGAGTTCCCTGCTGTTGCTGGAATTAAATATTTAAGTAACTTAAATATATTAAAGAAAATGTAAATTCGTTTGTGAAAATGTATTAACAAAAACCTACCTAAATTAAAAAGTCTATATTTATTGTGTACTACACATAATTACAGGTTATGTACACAATGAATAAAAAAATTGTTATGTTTATTTTTAAATTAAAAGACGCTATTAAAATAATTTTAATTCAACTAATAATGTAACTCATACACATGTATAAATACAGTCATTCATAATGTTAATTAATACATACATTTAATTAACTGTATACATACATATATGTGTGTATATATATATATATATATATATATATATATATATATATATATATATATATATATATATATATATATATATACATATGACCCAAATGGTGCTCCTGAGATGGTGGTGGTCGGCTGTTGTCCCACAGTGGAAGCGTGGCAGGAGGTTCGGCGCCCCAATGGAGAGAGAGAAAAGAGAGGCTATGGACCCCAGTCTACTGAGCACCAGTGATGCATCTTGTGGGAAGAGTGGCAGATTAAAGGCCCCCCAGGGAGGAGCGATAGGTTATGCTTTGCTCCAATTTAAGAATGCCCTGTAATGCACCACAACCGAAGAGTGGTGGATTATGCATCCCAGTGTGGGAGAGTCAGTGTGGGCGACCCAATGTATGCGGCAAACGTACATGAACTCAATACTATTGACCTCAGCAGTATGAGGAGGAAAAGCATCAACCCTACAGGATGGGGAGCAGGTCATTCACCCAATAAACAAAGGGGCAGATTGCAAGCCCAATGTTGGATAGAAAGTTATGTACACCAAAGGATAAGGGCGAGAAAGCAAAATACACACAATTGATGGACGGAATGCAGAACAAATCAAAACGTTCACCCCCAGACTAGAGATCTGAGTTAAATCCATCGTTCTTTTGCTCATCATGCCACCTCAGTTTAGACCTGGTCATATGCAAATCAGTCCTGACCCTGTGCCTCGTGGGAACATGCAAAAACAACAGGTGATGGACCGAATGTGGATCAATGTCACACACTCACCCCAGTCCAAAGATCTGGGCCCAAATCCATCGTTTTTTTGCACTCCACACCACCCTGGGTTAGACAATGGTGATATGCAAATCAGCTCTGACCCTGTGCCCCATGGGAACAGTCCAGTCCGAACTACAAAAGCCATGTCCTTCCCAGAACGGAATCAAGCATCCGAGGACCGGACCGGTTTCGAGGTAACACCTCTCATCAGCCCGGCTAGCTTGACTCCAGTGGTGTGGAGTGCCTGGGACCCACGTCTGGGCATCCCCAGCGCACTTAGGGCGGAATTTGCAAAAACAACAGGTGATGGACCGAATGTGGATCAATGTCACACACTCACCCCAGTCCAAAGATCTGGGCCCAAATCCATCGTTTTTTTGCACTCCACACCACCCTGGGTTAGACAATGGCGATATGCAAATCAGCTCTGACCCTGTGCCCCATGGGAACAGTCCAGTCCGAACTACAAAAGCCATGTCCTTCCCAGAACGGAATCAAGCATCCGAGGACCGGACCGGTTTCGAGGTAACACCTCTCATCAGCCCGGCTAGCTTGACTCCAGTGGTGTGGAGTGCCTGGGACCCACGTCTGGGCATCCCCAGCGCACTTAGGGCGGAATATGCAAAAACAACAGGTGATGGACCGAATGTGGATCAATGTCACACACTCACCCCAGTCCAAAGATCTGGGCCCAAATCCATCGTTTTTTTGCACTCCACACCACCCTGGGTTAGACAATGGGGATATGCAAATCAGCTCTGACCCTGTGCCCCATGGGAACAGTCCAGTCCGAACTACAAAAGCCATGTCCTTCCCAGAACGGAATCAAGCATCCGAGGACCGGACCGGTTTCGAGGTAACACCTCTCATCAGCCCGGCTAGCTTGACTCCAGTAGTGTGGAGTGCCTGGGACCCACGTCTGGGCATCCCCAGCGCACTTAGGGCGGAATATGCAAAAACAACAGGTGATGGACCGAATGTGGATCAATGTCACACACTCACCCCAGTCCAAAGATCTGGGCCCAAATCATCATGGGAACAGTCCAGACGGAACTGCCAGGCTCCCTTGACCGGAAACAAGCATCCGAGGACCGGTTTCGGGGTTTCACCCCTCATCAGCCAGGATAGCTTGATTACAGAGGATCCAAAGGATAAGGTAAACCTTTCTGAGTTCCACAGCATCTATAAAAAAATCTACAGAAAGGCAGACAATATTTAATCCCAAAGAACGCTGCACCCCAAACACAGGAAGGCAGGTCAAGAAACCTTAAAAGACAAGGAAAGAAATAATGAACCCGACTGCAAGGATATGCAAGAGGTAAACCGCGGAGCAGCATTGCAGGATATGAACCTCGGTGAGAGGCTTGGCACCAAGGGCGGAAACACCAATGGCCTCCGATGGACCAGGCCCCGGGTCATGAACCTATAGACTGGCTTGTGATATGTGACCCTCTAACATAATGCAATAGCCCCTAATGAATCGGCGCACAGGGCATGAAACAGCCCCAAGACGCGTAACTGGTCTCGGTTTGCCCAACTTCTCATCAAAGCCGCCGTGGCCTCCAATTCTGACTTTGTGAGGAAATCAGTTTATTAAGCGAGGGCGGACATCTTGTGAAGGTGGATATTGATGAGTATTGCAGACAGTGACACATATTATATGGGTTGACTAATACATGAGGGTATGACAGGTTGCAATAGGTACATGGTTAATGATAATGTGGGGTACTACATCGTTTTTAGATGGGAAAGGTCAGAAATAAGCTTAATGAGCCAAAACTCTTAATTCTATGAAAAAAGGAGAACCAATATGGCGCGTGTTTACCACGCCAAATTGGATAGATCGAGGAGTACTCTCCGAACTACAGGTATGTGGTTACAGCCTCTAATGCCATTTTTGAGATGGTTGGTAATGTACACTTCTGGAAGTGATGCGGTGCGGCTGCTGGGATATAGTAGTGTTAATTTATGGAATATTGGAATTGATAAGATTGACTCAAGTACTCAAGGTCTGGGGAAACCACAGGGGTGTCCGTTCTTCTCTAAACACATCTAAGATGTAGTTGAGAGAATTGGTTTCTAAAGGATTTTACGGTCTGGGAAATACTACGGGGATATCTGTGCTTCTCTAATACATACATGTTGGGTACTGGTGAACTTGAACCGACACGAGCAGTAGTGGATATTGATAAGAAGAGTAAGACAAATTGTGAGGTTAGATGATGCTTACGTCTATAATTTGTTACGCATTGATTTGACTAATGGGAAATAGTGGCATACCAGATAGAATATTGATATATCTGTAACGCAACCATTAAGGAACCTGAATGGATGTATTTACCTCATTCCCATTGGAAGACATAAAGATTAGAAATTATTAAGTCTGGAAAAGTGTCAAATGTATCTGAGCACATGGGTGTTTTAGGTGAAGGAAAAATGCGATGAGATTTTGTTGAAATTTAGATTTATGATGTATATTTAATTTATAACCCTGATGAAGTCAGTGATGAATACACATCAAACTGGCGAAACACGTGTTGCCGTGGCTATTGAAGACTGTTGGTGAACGGCTGTGGCTTCCGAAGAAGTGTTGATCAAAATAAATCGACCTGAAAGCAAGAAGATTTGGGCACACTTGTTTCATATATGTTGGTTGCTCAGGAAAATCTGTTTATTGGACAATACTGGGTTTTCTCAGCTTATGTGGGGGTGCTATTATCTGCCCCCTCCCTTGGAGCACCAAAGGTAGTGATTAGAGATATTTACGATGGAGGAATATAGAAAGTTTGCGCAAGTGACCCTGTCACGTTCTAGTTCGATCAGTTGATTAAGCACTGAGGTTGTGCGACCTCATCATGTATTAAAGGTAGCAAATTGTCTTGGGTCCAGTCATGTTTGTTTGCAAAACCTCGGTTCTACCCTTGGTAGCTTTGAGAAGTGTGTTTTTTCAAAGGAACAAGTGTAAAGCATTTACAAGTACCTAAACAGCTAAATAAGAATGAAACATGACACAAAGAAAATCTGAAACCATTTTATAAAAATAGCTCCAATTTTTATTTCGACACCAAAATAAACAAAATCCACCAGAGGGTTCTGGAGATATACATTATTAAGCAGATAATAATGAATAACTGCTTTTTATTCAAATCGTAAACAAGCATAGGCATCTACAGTGGTTAGCGGTTACTTGGAAAACTTTTGGAAACTTTTGTAAAGTTGTGTTCCGTTACTGTGGCCCACTTTGTGTGCCCATTTCTGGCAGGGAGCAAGACACAGTGGCGAATGAGACTTGGCAGGATGGTTACCTTGCAGGCAAAGCTGTCTCCAGTCCAGTTCCGGGCTCTATGGATGAACAGCCGGAGACAACAATGGAGTGGTTCTGATGCCAGAGATACAGGATGCTGAAGAATGCTCTGGATGCTGATCCGGTTATGAGGTTCTTCCAGCGGCCACCCTCTCGGTCCACGAACAAGACACATCAGTGTATCTGATGTAGCCTTCCCCACCTTCCCTTACTGCAATACTTTTGCATTCTTCAAATGGATCCTACTATCTTGTTACTTACCGGTTTCTGCTTTGTTTCTGTAACAAATGGATTGAAACTTTATTATTAATTGCATTTGTGGTTATATCAGTCATAATTTGGGCTTACCTGTTTATTTTTTTTTTAGCCCCGAGGAAGTCAGTGGATACTTCCACAAAGACAAAACATGTGTTGGCTAAAGTTGTTTTGCTGATGGCTGAAGTAGCTATAACTGTACAGAACTTGAAATAAACGAGAAGATGTCGACGAAAATACTGTATGGACTCATATATTCATTACGGACTCTTGTTGCTCAGGATATTGAATCTGAATGTTTTGTACATGTGTAGACTGCTGTCTACACCGTTGGTAACGCTGGGTGGTCGTCACCCAATATCCTTCGACCATTTTCGTCTGAAGATACATTGTTTGCTGTATGTACTGTATGACTTTTTCAGGACTTAGCTCATACCATACCCATCCACCCGCTGTTTTGTTTTCTAGCACAGGAAAACTGGTATAGGAACTGCTTCCCCCTTTCCTCCAACCTGTCTACCAGAAAAAAGCCCCTCTTGTGTGTGTCCACCATTAGCCCTTTAAAGATGGCTTCCTCTTTGAAGCTTGTCTTTTGGGCTGCTTGGCCTTCCTGCCAGGAGAAGATAACACCTCTTCCAACGGCAGGCCCTGTGTGCTCCTTCTTGAAATTCATTCACGCCTCCCCCCAGGGGGGCAGAAGGCTGTCCCGTGGCCAGCAGCCGTAAACAGTCACTGCAAAGCTTGGGAAACAGAATGGCAACTCTCTAATGTTGCATTGCACTCAAAGGTTATATTAAATTAGACTTGAGTATCAGGTCAGGTTAGATGTAACAATTGTTTTGATGCCTTGAAGTACCACCTTCAGTAGTCCCATGCTTTACTGATTTGTCAGCGTGTAACCCTGTACTTGCCAATGGGGCTGCTAGCCCTTCTACAGCAAAAACAACAATTTGGGGAATTTACTGTTAGGCACATGTCCTACTTTTTAATATACACCAACCTTCCAATAGGCCTACTTTAGGGGTGTCATATATATTAAGGAGGGAGTTGTGGACATTGTCATTAGTTTAAATGGCCAAGTCGAGTAAGCAGTTCGAGAACTATTCTACCAGCCAGAACTGGCAGGCTGTGAGTCTTGCTTTGCTTTGCCACACTCGTAGGGCACACACAATAACTGCTGCAGTCCACAAGGGATACTTTAACTCCTAGGCTCTGGGTACCCCTGGTACCATAAACTAGGGACTTATACGTAAGTTTACCTATGCCAGTTGATTGTAAGCCAATTAAACAAACACTTTTAAGGGCCAGAGTACTGGCTCTGAGGTTTGATTAGTAGGGACCATTGCATTACAGAGTCATTACACCAGTATCTAATAGTTAAAAAATGGGGCAAAAAACAGAATAGAACCTGCTAAAAGCCCTTTCCTTACAGACTCTAATTAGGGGATCATTAAGATCCGTGAGTGAGTGTGAAAATGAGTGCAAATATCATTTTGCATCTGATGAAGCAGCTTTCTCGTTTGGGTCTGAGTGCTATTTGTATTTGCTTGCATTTACCCGGCCACGGCCCGTGGAGGGAGTTTGGGTGGGGGGAGAGGCGGGGTGGGGGAGGGGCAGGGTGGGGGTGCTAAAAACTGGAGTATGGATAATTGAAGGTAAGTAAACAATTTAATAAACAAAACAAATTTCGTAGCGCACCCTGCATTGCATTTTGCAGCGCAGGGCGCGCTACAAAATTCGTTTTATTTATTAAATTGTTTACTTACCTTCACTTATCCATACTCCAGTTTTTAGCACCCCCCGCCCCGCCTCTCCGCCCCACCCAAACTCCCTCCACGGGCTGTGGCTGCATTTACCAACTGCTTTTAACTGCTGCAACTAAGTACACAGATTGCCAGCCACACACTTACTTAAATCCTCTATTTTTGAGGAACAAACCATAAGAGACTTCCTGGTTCGTACGGGTATATCACTCAAACCTTTTTATTATTTATTTGATTTTTGTCTTTTTTTAAGTATTGATGTATGAAAGGGACACCTTATCGTTTTGTACACCTTATATACAATTATTTACAATTCGCGATTATTTACAACACAAACACATACACATAACTAGATGTATTATACAAAGTGAATTGCTCTGATATATATACACTCAAATATTCATACTGAGAAGAAAAAATCATCCGTAATTCCATAAAGACCAGAGTCAAAAGTATAAACTTGATGACAATCATAAATCAATGAACTACAGTTGAATGTAGGCAGTTCAAAAAAGGAAAAATAGACTTCAAATTAATTCATTCAGTCCATTCAACCAATAAATGGCTAATCTTTTTACGCCAACGCGTTTCGAATCCGGTATGTCAACTCTACGGATTCTCATCCGGGCTCTCTCTCCGCCAGCCCACCACCTGCTCGCCATCGTAATGCGGCGGGGGGACCTGCAGGGTTCGATGGCGGTGGGACCGCCACCAATGGCCTGACGGTGGGAGTCCCACCACCATCGTCAGGCCCTTAGGGCCTGTATTTCTTATTCCGTAATTAAGAATGGAACAAAAACAGTCTCTTGGGTCTGGAATACAGAGCCAAGTGGAGGAGGTCTGTTGAAAATATGAAACCTTGTGTGACACATACATTACAAAAGTGTCGTTTCTGAAGAGAAGTCGAGATTTGAACAACTACATTCCACTAATAACCTTTATAAATGAAACATATTGATTTTAGACTGTTTTTATCTGTTTCATAATTTAAAAAAAAGCATTTCTAGTCCCATCATGGAGAAGAAGTGTTTTATATACTTCTTATTATACAAGGAAACAAAATAGTATGACATTAGTTTGTACAATTTGTATTCTGTTGCAAAAACATCTTCTCCCTTCCCTTTTACGTTAACAGCACAAAGGTACATAGGGCAACTCTCAAGTGGGGGTGCGTAGAAGTATAATAATAATCCACATTTGTAAAGCGCAAACAATCACCCGTAAGGGTCGCCCGGCGCTGTGGGCCGTCAGGAAGATTAAGCAAGCTATTGCCCAGAGTCACATGTTGCTGGGCTAATCTGCCGCCGGCACCGGGGATCAACCAGTGATCCCCAGATTCCAACACCAGTCGCCCTGGCCGCGGCGCCAAACCTCTCCCTCGAAGTGGTGATGGTCAAGCGTGAAGAGGTTTGGGCGCTTCGTAAATACCCGGCCGCAGCTGACTGGGAAACGCTGCCGGCTGATTTACACTCCTACAGCGAAGGTCTAGCAGCTTCATGATGTAAAGATTTCAAACCATAAGGGAGAGGTTTGGCTCAGCGGCCAGAGCACTCCAGAGCGCAGGGCTCACGGTTTGATCACTGGCAGCAGCTCATCTCAGCATCATGTGACTCTGTGCAATAGCTCACTTAATCTCCCCGACGCTACCCCCAACCCCCAGAGAGCCTGGATACCTTTAGGAGTGTTAAGTTTGCACTTTACAAATGTGGATTGTTACAGTACAGAGGTTCGGCTTCTGTTCAGACGTTGTCATTTTTGGTTGACGTCGCCACTTCAGAAACGCAAGGCTGCACCATATTTACAAGGATATGGTGCAGCCATAAGTTTCCC
Source organism: Lissotriton vulgaris (assembly GCF_964263255.1). Lineage (NCBI taxonomy): Eukaryota > Metazoa > Chordata > Amphibia > Caudata > Salamandridae > Lissotriton > Lissotriton vulgaris. Next base: position 1,083,739,840 of record NC_141699.1, on the reverse strand, counting down.
CCTGCGATGGTGCACACTTAGTAGCGTAGCGCCAATGCAGGCCCCCTTGCACCATAGTGCAAGGGTGTCTGCGTGCAGGGGAGGATTGTTTATGTGTAGGAAGGTGTCCCTTCCTGCACATAAACAATCCTAGAATGCCATTTTGTCACTTCTATGTGTGCTGCTTAATGCAACAGACATGAAAATTATAAAATTGCATTTTTTCCTTTCTGTATATAATCAATCCAAGCCGTTTTGCTTTCCCCATGTGTCCTGCACAAAGCAGCACACATGGAAAAAGCAAAAACGAGGAGAAATAATGCATTTCTCCCCATTTCGCCAACGTAAGACCAGGTTTTACTTGGTCTTAATTTTGGCGCTGCCTCCTATGTACACCACCCTTGCAAATTTGGGGCAGCATAAAAATCAATGGATTTTGCGGTGGAACGCCATGGCAACACCCACTGCCCACCCCTTTTACGCTAAGCATAGTGGCAAATGGGGCCTTATTTACAATGCGGCGTTAAGCCACGTTAAATGGCTTAACGCTGCCTTGTTAATAAGGCGCAGCCTCTATCGCCACCACAACATCGTTATGAATGACGTTGTGGTGACGATAGGGGCTTGTACATATGCCCCTCTGTCTGTTTAAATGCATGTTGCTGTCGCCAAATAAGTGGACTGTTATAATCCATGGCGTGCGTCGCCAGCAGTAGAAAATGTTGGCATTTGGCTGCTTTCTCGTTATCCATGTAGGCCGCGATGTGGTCATGACAACAGCGTCATTGGGTGGCAGCAGGAATGTAGGTGGGTGGCACCAGTGGAAGAAGTGGGTGGTAGCCTCTTACTTGTATTTTATATGTTGTGTTATGTTATGTTGTGTTATCTGTTCTTTTATAGCGGGCTAACTAATACCACTGACAGTAACTAGGTGCGGTGGCAGGTGTGCGAGGCTAGTCTCAGGACGGTTTACTTAAAAAGGTACGTCTTCGTCTTCAGGGTGAGACAACACAACGTTGCAACTTCGTTACCTTCAGCTGACATGTCCAGTTTGCTATCTATAATAATTCCAAAGGCTCCTCAGTAAATTTTTGGCCACTGGGACTTTTTTTCCTTTACAAATTAAGCACTGCTCTGCAGGGTCCACAAGCCGCATTAAAGAGCTGCTTCTTGAGTCCAGTGGCACAGTGAGCACAGGAATCTCACGGGTCCCTGAAGGCCCTACGCCATATCCGGTAGGTTGCAATCCTATACTTTGCATTTTGAGCGCGCATTCTGAATGGAAAGCATGCTCTTATAGCAAAGAGCAGAGGTGCAGTTCATCCCTGCACCCCGTGGCAGGCACCGACCTGGTGCAGGGATCAACAGGGGGCACAGCCACCATTCGGTGGCCTTGCACCCATGGGAGCCCTACTGGGGGCCCCCAAAGACAGTTTACCAATGCCTTTCTGCGTCGGAAAGGCCGGCACCGAAAGGCAGTGGGAAATTGCCATTGTAATCCCTCATCAGAAAAGAGCTGGATGAGGGATTATTGCTGGGCTTCCGAATGGCGGACAAGCTCTCTGAGCCCATCGTCAGCCTTTCGGAACTCCTGCTTGTAATATTTTCCGACTGACTCCATCAAAATGAGTCGGTCGGAAATCATTACAAACAGGAGATTACGATGCGGTAAGGATGGCTCCGACCAAGGGTTGGAGCCATTCCTTACCACATCGTAATCGGGCCCAAAGAAGAGAATTCACAACTCCATGTATATCAAATTTGAACACACAACTAATTTGTAGACTATGGGGTTCAATCACTAAACCAAGGGTGTCCAACATAGGTCCAGGAGGGCTGGGTCCATGCTAGATATTCAGGATAGCCACACAAGTTTTATATGTACTATGAACGGTCACGGTCAAGCACTCCATCTTGATTGACCGTGTCGAAGACCTGGGCATCCATTCTACAGCTAGGGCCCTGCTTGCTTCTTTTTTGTCGGGCAGGACGCAGGCAGTAACACTGGGATCTTTTAAATCCGCTGATCTTGCCCTGCCATGTGGTGTTCCTCAAGGCTCATCCCTAAGTCCGACACTTTTTAATATCTACGTGTCGGACTTAGCTAGGGTTATTAAAAACTACCGGATGAGCCTTACCACATATGCCGACGACACCCAGTTGGTGCTTGCCATCAAGAACGATGGAGAAGAGGTGGCGGCTCGGTTTCAGGAAGGCATGTTGGCAATCAAGGAGTGGATGGCTGGAAACTGCTTGAGACTCAATTTTGAGAAGACTGAGGTAATTATCTTTGGAAAGTTATCTCCTTTGTGGTCTTCCGTCTGGTGGCCCCCATCACTTGGAGCCCTACCAACCCCTGTTCACAAGGTCAGGAATTTAGGGATAATCTTCGACGAAAAGCTGAATTTTGCTAACCATGCTAATCAGATAGCATCTTCTGCCTTCCATAAACTTAGACTCCTTCGAAAAATCTTACCATTTCTTCCAGATAATGCGAGGAAAACGGTGGTGAGCTCCTTGGTACTTTCATCATTGGATTACTGCAATGGATTATTTGCGAATGCTCAATCTCGGGTGGTGGCCAAATTACAATTTATCCAAAATGCAGCAGCAAGGCTACTGTCTGGCACCCCCAAATTTAAACCCATTAAGCAAGTAATCAGGAACTACCACTGGCTAACTGTTGGAAATCGGATCAGATTTAAAACTTTAGGCCTCACCTTTAAAGCATTACATGGTCTCGGCCCGGTGTTTCTCAAACAGAAGCTTATCTTCTATCATCCCAAGAGATCACTTAGATCTGAACATCTACACCAACTGACAGTGCCACGGACCAGGACTGTCACTTGGGGTGACAGATGTTTCACAAACACCGCAGCCAGACTCTGGAATACTCTTCCGATGGTGATAAGATCTACTCCATCATTGTTTCAGTTTAGAAAGCTGCTGAAAACTTGGTTGTTTGACCAATAACTTCTCTGCTCACTGTACCACTTTTAAAGTTTGATAATGTTCTCACTGAGATAATAAGCTGAGTTACAGCGCCAAGACACCCACGGGTATAAGTTGCGCTTTACAAATCCTAAAAATAAATAAATAAATAAATAAATGAAGCTTAATACAACTGATTTACAGTGGTTAGTCTGAACACGTGGCACACATCCTGTCCTCCAGGACTCATGGTACACTCCCTCCCCCCCCCCCCTCACACACACACACAACTATCTCTGCAGAATCCATCTAAAACCACTCCCTGCGCAATAAGTCGTTTGGACTGCATCGCCTGCAGGCAACTCCTCATTAATGGGCTTCTGACAACATGTTTGTGCCAGTTGCAAAGTCAACTCATGCATTTCTGGATTTGCTGAAATAATTAGCAGGTTTAGCCTGAGTTTTAAATCATATATTAAATTGTCCACTAAGATTAAAAAAATATGTCTATCAAAGGCTTAATTTACATTTTTAGATTTAGGCTCTACTGCTTTTTAATTAACTTTGCCATTAAATCCTGGCATTCTGAACACTCTTTTTTTTGTTTCACAAATCTTTATTAAAAATGTTTCCCCAAGAATACAGAAACAATAAATAACTGTCATATATCAATCCAAAAACAGAAAAACATTATCATGAACAAAATTTACAATAGGAATAAGAAAAAAGAAGGAGAGTAAAGTTGAAGATGGAGAAAAAAAAAGTAAAAAGAACACCAAAAAGTTAAAAAACAAAATTCAATACCATAATCACTACTTAAAACATTAATAAGAAATTAATCTAAACCTGCCTTTAATCCGACCTTAACCTAACCCTAATATTGACCCTTTACCTCATTATCCTGATTTCGATTTGCATATCTTGGATTTGTTTTTGGTGTAAATATTTTGTAATTATATTATAAAACACAAAAATAAAATAAATAAATAAATAAATAACTGAAATGGGTTTCTCTGAAATGGGGTTTTCTCTGACATTTACAGGAAGTGATGGTTCAATGACATGCAGAGGTGACAGTGCCACATTGGTTATTTTGCACCACCCACCGTGACGTGGCAGGGGTCCGTCAAGAAGAAAGGGGGGCAGCCCCAACCGCGTGCCCAAGATCACACCCTTCCTCCAGGAGTATTGCCTAAGTGAAGGTGAACAAACAGAACGTATAGAATGCATCCTGATTTCACACTGTGCCTCTACGTCATGGCACTGTTGGCAGAGTATCGTATTTGTGTAATTAGTGATTCAAAGCCCAGTCGATTAATCACGACACACCCCTCCCCCCAGGATGGTTTATTCCCTCACCCCGTCGCAGGTGCGTGGCACTCCCATGGAAAGCGTAGGGTGCTAAGAACAGGTTACAAAAGAAGAGATCGGATACAGAATCCGTGATTGTGAAAGTGTGAAAAGGCTTTGCCACTCTGACGTATGCACGAGAGATTCAGTAAAGGAAAGGATTACAGCGAGGCTGGCACTTTGGAGTGACAGGTGGCGTTCACAGGGGCAGTGACGTCCATAGTGTGTTCACCGATGCGGTGAGTTACGTTGACGTGCACACACAAAGTGTGTTCACCCTTGAGGTAAAGGGTGGTGAGGTTCACGGGGTAGTGACACCCACACAGTGTGAAAATATTAATGTAAATTCATTTTATATATAATTAATTTAAATGTAGAACAACATTTAAAAAAAACAGTAGCATTATTGACTCAATTTGAAATTAAATATATAAGTAATTAAATTATGTTAAAGAAAATGTAAATTATTTTGCAAAAATGCACTGACAAAAACCTATCTGAACTAAAAGGTGTATATTTATTATGTATTTAAAATTATTACAAGTTATGCACATAACTAATGTAATGAAATTAATTCTGAAAAATATTTATGTTTATTTTTAAATTAAAAGACGTTATTAAAATCAACTAGTAAACAACCTAGGTCATATATATATATATATATACAGTACTTCTTAGTGTTTATTAAAACATATTTAATTAACAGTATATACATATAATTATAAAAGTATCTGTATATATATTTGCGTGCATACATGTGTCTGAATATATATATATATTTTTAGTGTAATAAAACTGCTATTATTACACTTTGCATTCGCTGTGTCTTTTTCCTGAGAGCGCAACGTCAACCTGTTTTCTATTGGATTATTGTAATTACCGGACTGCTTCGCCGGCATTTGCGCCAACTCCCACGGATCCCAGCACTCCAGAAGAAGCGTTTTCTGGTCCTTTCCTTTTATATATATATATATATATATATATATATATATATATATATATATATATATATATATATATATATATATATATATATATACACTAGCAGCCCGTCCCGACATTCATTTGTGGTAGGCACGGGGAGACAAAGCGATTTGCCTGGAATCACAGTATGTTGAGCTGATGCCGAGATTCGAACGTAGCTCCCCAGCTCTAAAGTTCGCAATTCTAGAACTTGTGGCGGGAGGTGTGTCTAAAAGTGTATGTCGGTGCTGGCCATCAATAAGAGAGACCTGTGTATTTTTCAAATGGGTGGTGAAAAAATATGAGTAGTTGCTGGAGATGTGGGCCGCCGTGCCACCAATTTTACTTACCGGGGAAGGATAAACACCCATTACTCTGCAACTTTCCTTCCGCATACCATGACTCCGCATACTTTCATTACGAAAGTACCATGACTCCGCAATGCCATTATAACGCATGGCATTACATTTTATATGCTTTTACCATGCATACATTTACAACGAAATTCGTTGTAAATGCATGAATGGTAAAAACATGTTTTTTTAATGTTTGGATAAGGTAAGTATGGGTATAGGGGTATATGTTTTGGTGTACTGAGGTATATGTTTTGGGGTGTTTGGGTATTTTAAGGGTTCAGATATAGTTTTGGGTTATGGGGTACAGGGGTAGTTTTAGGGTTTAGGGATAGGTATGGGTTTTGGGGTATGGGGTATTTTTAGGGTTCAGGGGTAGGTTTGGGTTTTGGGGTACAGGGGTATTCTAAGGGTTCAGGGCTAGGTTTGGGTTTTGGGGTACAGGGGTATTTTTAGGGTTCAGGGCTAGGTTTGGGTTTTGGGGTACAGGGGTATTTTAGGGTTCAGGGGTAGGTTTGGGTTTTGGGGTACAGGGTTATTTTTAGGGTTCAGGGCTAGGTTTGGGTTTTGGGGTACAGGGGTATTTTTAGGGTGCAGGGGTAGGTTTGGGTTTTGGGGAACAGAGGTATTTTAAGGGTTCAGGGCTAGGTTTGGGTTTTGGGGTACAGGGGTATTTTAGGGTTCAGGGGTAGGTTTGGGTTTTGGGGTACAGTGGTATTTTTAGTGTTCAGGGCTAGGTTTGAGTTTTGGGGTACAGGGGTATTTTTAAGGTTCAGGGGTAGGTTTTGGTTTTGGGGTACAGGGGTATTTTTAGGGTTTAGGGATAGGTTTGGGTTTTGGGGTACAGGGTATATTTATAGGGTTAAGATGAGTTACTGTTTAAGGGTGTTGGGGTATTTAAAGGAGTACGGGTGGCTTATGATTATGGGATGCAGGGGTATTTAAAGGGAGCAGGGTGGGATTAGCACACGATATGAGACATGGCATGAAGGGCGGAACGTACCACACGCCCCCAGCGTTTGTCACGCCCACAGCACAACGCAGACACGCCCACAAGGGACTACTTAGCTGGCACGATTCTTTTACCTTTTAAATGTATATGGTGGGCGTCTGCATAGCCTATGTCCTTCTGCTGCAACTGCCCTTTCCAACGCGGTATTGGGTGTTGTGATTGGTGCTGGGGTACCTGAGATTACCCGCCTCAAAGGTTTGGGCTCTCTCTTTATTATATTAGTATAGATATAAGTTTTAGAAGTCTAAATACATATATTTAGGTTTAAAGCATTTTATTAAAACATAAAAAAACATGGGGAAGGGAAATAGGAGGTCAAGTTTACATACAGTACAAAAAGAGACACAGTGCAGCAATTCTGGTGGAAAGTGGGGAGGTCGGTAGTCCGGGAGGGGAAAAAAGGCATATGCTGTAAGGCAATAAGGTAGTGCGAACAACCCTCCAATAGTCCCCAGCCTCCCAATCAAGCTAAGCATGAGTAGCGTCCCGCAACACAGCGAAAACAACACAGTCCCTCCAAGCCCCCCATCCCCAGAAAGGAAAAAGAAGAAAATAATACCCCAACATCCCCGTCCAATAGCCCGTTATAGAAACATTCACCCCAAGCCACCTACCCCCAACCCCCAATCCCCCTGATCCCATCCCTCTCAATCCGCTGGAGCCGGCGTCAGCCTGAGAAGGCGTAGGTACCTTGGACAAGTAAGCTCGCGAAATTCCGTGGACAGCAGTGCCAAGAAAGGGTGCCAGAGCTCCTCGAACTGGTCTACATTTCCAGCCACTGTGAGCGACATCTTCTCCATGCCCAGCACCTGCCAGAGTCTATGTAACCAGCCAGTGATAGAGGGGGCAGTAGGGGTGCGCCAGTGTACAAGGATATTTTGAACCGCTGAGCCTAGCGCTATAGCAATCTGCCTACCCCTGCGGGACTTCAGCGGGTACATCAAGTCGTTGGGAAGGCCTAGCAGGACATACGCCGGGAAGCGCAGGAGTTCAACCTCAAAGTGCCTGTCCACCTCATCTAAGACCTCCTTCCAATAAGCAGACAGTATCGGGCACCCCCAGAGAATGTGCGATAGAGTACCCTCCTGCCCGCAGCCTCGCCAGCAACCCCTGTCGGTGAGTTTGTGCATCTCGTAGAGCCTCTCCGGGGTGTAATACCAGTAGGTGGACACCTTGATAAAGGTCTCCGTCAGCCCAGTGTGGTACGCAGAGTGCCTCGCCCGATATGCGATCTTGTCCCACTCCTTGTGGCTCAGGGTTCTGCCCAACTCCCTGTGCCAGCGCTCTCTCCCCGGGTTGTGGTAATGAAACGGCAGGGGTTGGAGAATTTTATATAGATCAGTGATAAGCTTGGCATCCGAGGTCCGGGTCACCAGCCACCGCTCGTAAGGTGTGATTTGACGGGCAGCGACGTCGCGCACTTGGGGTTGGAGAGCCCAGTGCCGGACCTGCATATAACGCAGTCTGTCCCCCTCCGTCAGGCCAAATTCCTGTCGGAGTTGTTGGAAAGGGAGCACGCCCTCCGGTCCGTAGATCTGGAAGAGCACCCTGTAACCCTGCACTCACCCAGTGAGAAAAAGCTCCCGGTTCCAGGCCCGGAGTAAAGTCTGGGTTACCAACTATGGGAGTAAACGGTGAAGGGAAAGTAGTTAGCTCGCGGTGCTCACAAACCTCATCCCACACTCGCAGTGGAACCCGGGTGACAAAGGAGGCGTAGAGATTGGCCGGGCGATGTGCGCGCCGCAGGAATGGAACCTCTTGAAGGGTGCGACCTGCAACCGCCTGATCTTGAAAGAGCCAGTGCTTGTCCGATTCCCACCTGCTCCATTCCACCAAATACCGGAGTTGCGCCGCTTGAAAATACTTCCGGAGGTCCAGAACACCGAGACCCCCCGCCTCCGGGGCAAGCGTGGAAAGAACCCTCTTCATCCGTGGCCTGCGGCCCTGCCACACGAAACGGGAGATGTCAGCCTGCGCTTGCTGTATCCAACCCACAGGGGCTGGAGGGGCAGAGCGCGAAAAAGATACAAGATCTGAGGCAGTACGGTCATCTTCACTGCTGCGATACGGCCCAGCCACGAGAGCAGGCCCCTGCCCCATCGGCCGAGTTCCTCCTTAATCTTCTTGCTAAGGGCAGAATAGTTGGCTTTGACCATTTCAGGCAGCGAAGGTGCAAGCAGGATCCCCAGTTACGGCACCGTGGAAGAGGACCACTGCATAGGGAAAAGACGCTGGAGGTCTCGCCTGGTGTCCGCAGAGAGCGACACATCCAGGGCAGCCGATTTGGACATGTTCATTTTAAAGCCGGCCACGCGTGCAAAGGCGTTCAGTTCCTGGACGCAGGCAGGGAGTGACCGCCTGGGGTCATCCAGGGTCAGCAGGACATCGTCCGCATATAGGCTAACAGTGTGGGTATACTGACCCATCTTAACCCCAATAGCGTCCGGATTGTCGCGAATCCTCTGGGCGAACGGCTCCATATAGAGGGCGAACAAGAGCGGTGAGAGGGGGCACCCCTGTCTCGTACCACGCTCAATGGCAAAACTACTAGAGCTGTGTCCGTTGACTCGCACCGCTGCTGACGGTCTCTTGTAACAATTGAAGACCATGGTGCGGAACTTCTCGCTGATCCCCAGTTTCCCGAGAACCAGCTCAAGGTACGGCCAATGAACCCTATCAAAGGCCTTCTCCGCATCGACCGACAGTAACATCCGTTCCCCCGGGACGCGTGAGGCCTTTTCCAACACGTGCGTCACCCTCTTGGTGTTGTCGACTGTCTGCCTACCGGGCACAAAACCAGCCTGGTCCGCCTCCACCAGGCCCGGTAGGTGCAATCCAAGTCTGGCCGCCAGGATCCCCGTGTAGAGCTTAAGGTCCACATTCAGAAGCGAAATAGGCCGATATGAACCGCACAGGGTCCGATCCTTCCCGGGTTTCGGAATAACCGACACCGTCGCAGAAAGAAGGTCCGGCGGGATGGCCCCCGGCTCAGAGAAGGAGTTGAATAGGCGAGCCAGGATAGGCGCCACAGCGGAGCAGAAGGTCTTGTAAAACAAGGCCGTGTAGCCATCCGGGCCCGGGGCCTTACCGTGCTTCAATCGTGCGATAGCGGAGATGACTTCCTCCACATGGATGTCCCTCTCCAGGTGGTCCGCCTGAGCGGGCTCCAGAGCCGGGAGGGTCACAGACTCCAGATAGGCCTCAGCTTCTCCCGGTGGGGAGGGTTCCGCGGCATATAGCGCCTCGTAAAAGCTACGGAAAGAATCCGCTACATCCGCGTCACCGGAAACCGGAACCCCATCTGCACCCACTAGCTCCTTCACCACATTGCGTTGCTGCGCAGCCCTGAGCCGATGGGCTAGGAGCCTACCGCATCTGTCTCCGCCCGTATAGAAGGCATGCTTCAGACGCAACGCTGCGTATTCCGCCCGATCTAGATCTAGCGCAGAGAGGAGTTTCCTCGCCGCTTTCAGCTGCCTCCAGACTCGAGGAGCCCCCGTTCGGCGGTGAACCTGCTCAAGTTCCCTGACTTGCGCCGTCAGTTCATCCCTCTTACATTGCCGCTCTCTGTTCTCCGCCGAGGAAATGGAGATGAATTCCCCCCTGAGGACCGCCTTCAAGGCTGCCCACTGCGTCGCTAGAGACGTGTCGGAGTTGCTATTGTGGACCAGGTACTCCTGAATGACCTCCCCCACTCGCTTCACCACCGACTTCTTATGTAGAAGCGTATCCCGAAGCCGCCACATCCCTCTGGAGGGGGGGCTACCGGCCAAGCAAAGACTCCGGAAACCGGTGCATGATCGGACAGGGACAAGACCCCGATGTCTGCCGCCGTGGCGGCCGAGCGAAGCGGTCCGCTCACCAAGAGGTAGTCCAACCGCGAGTAAGTGCGGTGCGCGTGGGAGAAGTATGAATAGTCCCTATCGGTGGGGTGCATAGAGCGCCAGAGGTCATGCAGATCCATCTCTGCAATCTGGTCTTGCACCGCTCGGGAAAGCTCCCCCGTCTGCGGGAAGCGCTGGGCAGACCTATCCAAAGCTGAGTCGAAGACCATATTTAGGTCTCCCCCCAAGACAACATGGCGATCGGGCGAGGCAGTGACGTCCACCAACACTGATTCCAGGAAACGATCCTGGTGGGCATTCGGGCTGTAAACGGAGCCAACCGTGAAGGCGATACCCCCAAGCCGCATGCGATACACTAGGAGCCTCCCCTTCTGCTCGGCATATTTGTACAATACCTCGCCCCTGAAGGAGCTGGCTAAAAGAATGGCCACACCTGCAGTCTTGGTCGCCGCCGAAGAGAAGAATTGGGTGGGGAACTTGGCAGAGCGCAGCCTGTGACAATCTTTGGAAAGTAAATGAGTTTCCTGCAAAAGGCAAATGTCCGCCTGCGTCCCCTCTAGCAGGGAAAGGATCGCCCTACGCTTCACAGGGTTGTTCAGACCCTTAACATTAAGGGTCACCACCTTCAAGGACGGCATCGCTCCCAGGGGATCGAAACGCTATGCAGCAAGCGAGGGATCAGCGGAGGGGGCGCGCGGGCCCGGGGCGCAGGGAAGGCCAGAACCGGCCTCGTGTGTGCATGGGCAGTATCGGACGGGACCCCACCAACAACAAACCAACTCCTAAGCCCTCCCAGAACCAACCCATGGCAACTAGCCAAAACCATAAACAAAGAAAAACACCCCATTGTCTCAGTCCAGCCCGAACGGGCAAGTCTGCAGGAATCAATCAAGTGGACGTTCAGCCACTTACCTCCAACCGTTCCCCCCCAACCCCCAGCCCCAACCCAGCATCGTAGAGGCTAAGAATCTCTCCCCCCGGAGTGAAGTTAGGCCGTCATGGCCACGCCATTGGATTCAGGCAAGGTCCTGGCCGCCGTTCTCAGGGCCTCCGCCATGTCCGCCCTGATGGTAGGGGAATCAGGGCGGCTCGCAGTCGCCGGCGATTGTCGTCTCCTCGATCTTCGCCGGCCCCGTCTCTCGGGACGTCTCCATGCAGGCGTCGCTCCGTCTTCTTCCGTGGCTGTGAGTCCCAACACTCCGCAGACGTCTTGGAGGGAGCGCAGCTGGTGTAACACCCCATTCCATCGGAAGATTAGACGGAAGGGGTGACCCCAGGAGTAGGGCGTTTCATGTTCCCGCAGAAAGTCTGTAGCGATTCGGAAGGACCTACGCTTCTGCAGCGTGATGGCGGACAGGTCCTGGTAGAGCGCCACGGGTCGCTCTCTGAAGGTTAAAGGCTGCTTCCTGCGGGCCTCTGCCATAATGCGCTCCTTCAAAGGGAAATCCGGCAGGAACGCCAGAATATCAGGGGGGGTGCCGATGACTGGCGTTGGCGGCCCACTCTGTGCGCTCTGTCTATGCGGATCGGAAAGTCCGTGTCTTCCCCCAAAATGTCCCGGAACAGGTCCTGCAAATAGGCCACCAGGTCTGCTCCCTCATCCGCGGATGGAACACCCCGCACCCGGATATTGTTCCGCCTGGACCTGTTCTCGAGGTCCTCAGAGTGGGCCTGGAGCTCGACACACTGCTCCCGTAGGCGGAGAACGTCTTGCTGGAGATGGACTATCTCCTCATCGCGGCGCTGGGCTGCCGTTTCCACCGTGTCAACACGTTCGCCAAGGCCCTCGACCTCTCTGCGCACTTCTCGGACCTCGCTGGCCACCTCGGTCTTGAGCGTCTGGAAGTCCTCTTTGAGGGTGCTGAATAAGTCCTCCATGAAGGACCTCGTGACCGGTGGCTCGCCCCCAGTGGCGTCTGCCGAGGCCCGAGAGGACCCCGGGGACGGTTGTGTCCTGTCCCGCAGCTGCTGGGCCCTGCTGAGCATGTCTGGTAGAGTGCGGTCTCCCCTTCTCGCGCCTCCTCTCCCAGTCATCTTGGCCTCAGCAGCGGGCAAAGCTCAGGGCTGGCCGCCGTAGATGCGTGCAGTCGCTCGTGGGCACCAGATGTGAAGACCCCGCCGGAGACAAGGGTGATGCCTCACAGGTGACAAAATGGCGGCTCAGGCCGGGGCGAGACGATCACAGTACTGACCAGGGTGGTAAACAGGGCCAAAGGCAGGGTCCTTCAGTAGTTCACTCCCAAGGAAGTTAGTGCAGGAGCCAGGGTGAAAGTAGGCACCTATTCGGCAAAGGCGCGGGTGAGGGTCGCCAGCTCCTCAGCGACAAGATGGCGGCAGGGCGAAACCAGGGAGGACGGCCCAGGCCGGCAAGACCGCCGGCGACCCTCGGGTTGCAATGGGCCAGGAAAATTCAAAGCCAGTGTCTCACAGTTGTGCCAGCGAGTGCACCCAGATCGGCCGCCGCTCAAACGCCTCCGTCTTCTGCCTCCAGGTCCGGGAGCCACGTAGCACCACACACCGATATCAGTGGTGAAGGGGCAGAGCGCCAGCGAGGGTCCTGGGTCCGCAGTGTAGCGGTGACTCCGGTTACGGAGGCTCCGGCCGGAGGGCTCCTGTACTCCGCGGAGCACGTCGGGTCCGATCCCTCGGGACCACCAGTTTTCAGCACTCAGCCCAGCCGAAGCGCTCGGACAGCGCCGCACTACGCTCCGCCTCCCAGGCTCCGCTCCGTGGTCCGATCCAGGCTCTTCTCCGTGGTCCGATCTTTGAATAAACTTTCAGGGCACTTCCTCCAGTGCGATAGGAGTCAGAGTAGTATCAAAATGCGCCCCAGGAACTCCGGCACAGTTCTCTCGCCCGCAAAGCAGCCGCGGGGGGAGAGAAGCGCAGGAATCGGGGCTCGAGCCGAGCTGGGCCGGAGGAGCTACGGGAGGAAGCGTCCGCTCACCCCGCCATCTTGGCCACGCCCCTAAATACATGTATTTAAACAATTGAAAATCCTATATGGTCTATTTTAAGTCCCTGCCTCCATTATTTTCCACTGGCGGGTGTTGCGGTATCAGAGGTCGGCCATGTGTGCTCTGGATGCTGATCCTGTTACGACGTTCTTCCAGCGGCCACCCCTCGGTTCATGAACATGGTGGGGTGACTTTGGCCACAGAGGTTGATGTCTCTTGAAGTCCGGTGGACTGCAGAAAGACAGCGCCCCAAGAATGAGGGTAGCCACCAATAAATGACGTGCTCTAAAGTTTCACCAAATGAAAAATCGATACAATGCTCTTCCTGTTACTGGAGAGGGCAGATTGCGAAATAAATCCAAATCGCAAATGGTGAATCCTTATTCAGGCAAATCAAGACGATAAATAATTATTATCCACCAAAAAACGCCAGTCAGGTAATTCGAAAGGCGTGGTCCTGGTAATACTATTGCTAACCTCCTCAACGGGTGCCGTCACCAACATGGAGACGGCACCCGTCGGCACCTGTCTTTCTGCAGTATAGGAGCTCCTGCTCATGAACGTCGCTTACTTGCCAAGTTTACTGAGTTGATTGGCCCTGAGGAGAATCCCAGGATCCAAAGGGATTCGAAACGCGTATGCCGATGGGTCTGCTGGTTTGCCCTTTTGCTAATTTGTTTCTGCTTTTGCATTGGCAATAATACACCTAAATTGTGTTATATATGGCTAGATTTTGTTATTCAACTGAATGAGATATGGTGTATTTTCATGAATAATATTTATTGCTTTTGGTCCTCTGGCAGACCAAGTACTCCACTTATTGGTGCATTTATTCATCAGTTCATTTTGAGTACATGTTTGAATGAATGAATGTGAGTTTGGTTGATTGTGATATGACTGAGGATTTATGAATGATGGTATGCGTGATGTTTTAGTTCACTCCAGTGTCTTCATTTTCATTATTGTCATAAAAATGTGTATGACCTGTATTCCAAATTTCTAAATCTTTGTGAAATATTTTTGAATAAACAGCTATTAAATAGCACACAAATGTATTGAACTGTTGTCTATACATTGGTCGCCATTTTTGCTTTAAATATCGTATCATAATTGGCATCTTCTTGCATAGTCTGGCATCTAGCTATCCCAGAATGCTATATTCTGCCCTCTCTCAAAATGGCTGCAAGCTTTTCTTGGTGTGTGGTACTTGATAGCTCACCATATAGGTGTGGCAACCAGAGGGCTACAAGCGCACTGGAAAACTGGTTTAGGAACTGCTTCTTCTACCCCAACCTGTCTCTACCAAAAAAAAGAGCTGCCCCTCTTGCGTGTGTCCACCATTTGCCCTTCAAAGATGTCTTCCTCTTCGAAGCTTGTCTTTTGGGCTCACACCCTGTTTGGCCTTCCTGCCAGGAAAAGATGATACCTCTTCCAATGGCAGGCCCTTTGCACTCCTTGAAATTCATTCACGCCTGCCCCTTGAGGGCAGAAGGTGTAAACAGTCACTTCAAAGCTTGGGAAACAGAATGGCAACTCTCTAATGTTGCATTTGACTTAAAAGTTATATTAAATTTGGCTCGGGCATCTAGTCGGGATTAATGTAACAATTGTTTTGATACCTTGAAGTACCAACTTTAGTAGTCCCATGCGCATCTGATTTGTCAGTGAGTAACCATGTACTTACTAACGGGGCCACTAACCTTTGTGCATCAAAAAAAACAATTTGGGAAATTTACTGTTAGGCTCTATAAAAGCACATGTCCGACTTTTTGATATACGTCACCCTTCCTTAAGGCTTGATAGGCCTACCTTAGGTGTGACATATATGTTAAGGAGGGAGGTGTGGACTTTGCAATTAGTTTAAATGGCCAAGTCGAGTCAGCAGTTCGGAAACTGTTCTGACAGACTGTGAGTCTTGCTTTGCTTTGCCACACTCGTAGGGCACGCACAATAACTGCTGAAGTCCACGAGGGATACTTGAACTTATAGGCCTTAAGCACCCCTGGTACCATATACTAGGGACGTATACGTAAGTTTACCTATGTAAATTCGTTGTAAGCCAATTAAACAAACACTTTTAAGGGACAGAGCACTGGCTCTGAGGTCTGATTAGCAGGATCCATTGAATCACAGTCATTACACCAGTATCTTATAGTTAACAAATCAGGCAAAAAGCAGGAATGAACCTGCAAAAAGCCCTTTCCTTACAGACCCTAATTAGGGGATCATTAAGATCCGTGAGTGAGCTCGGAAATGAGTGCAAATATCATCTTGCATCTGATGTAGCACCTTTCTCATTTGGGTCTGACTGCTATTTGGACCTGATTGCATTTACCACTAGCTTGCAATGAGTAAATGGTAAAACAAGTGCAACAAAAGTCTGCTTGTACTATGCCCCATTACCTCCTCGTCCGTTTTCCTGGAGGCAGCCCATACGCCAGTGGTGAAGCAAGGCGGGGCAGTCTGAGTTTTGGGGGCGACGGCCTCTCTCCTGCTCTTACCAGCTCATATCGCTAGCACCCCCCTCTTACAAGCACCACCGCGGCAAACGCAGGGACTGCCACAGGCGGCCTACCATATAGCTAGGCAACTGCCTTACGCTTGAGATACCTCTCCCCTCTGGCTGAACTAATTCCCTATCTGAAGCAAAAAATTCCTCCAAGATGGCCCCCATTACCCAAGAGCCAAGAAAAAGGGGAGGAACCGATAATGTAAAATCCTGTAACATACCACGCAAAAGAATCATGGAACATACAAACCAGCTGGAATAATCAGCCACCATTTCATGGCGTGAGGGGGGGGTGGGGTGGTACTCAGGGCTACATAAAGGAAGACATAAAGGAAGACCAGGACTCGGAGTAATGAAGATTACCGGCAAGTAACCGGGGCATTACCTACCATTGAGATGTTAATCAGGTGCAGCACACCTGGAAGCTGGAACTGGTGATTCTTGAATCATGGGGTTTCTGCACCTGTTATTACTGCATGGTTCTGAAGAGCCCTGATACACATTACAAACTATGACCTGAAATCAGGCGTTGTGACCCACTCCTCTTGTAAATTCTGTGCCCATCATTCAGACTAGTCCAGTGCTTTCTCCTGCTGCCATCCGTTTCTAGGCGCTAAACATTTGCCCTGGATGTAGCTGGGGCGTCAGGAGAGAAGTAAAAGGCATGTAAGGCACTCTTGTAGGAGACAGCAGTGACAAACGCCAAGACATGACTGTCACACTTACACCCAGAGGCAATCTCACAGCACTTTAGTAAAGACTATTTTAAGCACCAAACACAGGAGGAGAGAGCACAAAAAAAGGTCGAGCAACACCGAGGGCACCGCAAATCTGTGTTCTCAGGGCAGAGGAGTATAATTTACATTTACTTAACAGTGTCTATAGAAAACTGAATTACCTGTGATTATCTGCAGCTACAGGGAAGGGAAAGACTCTGATGCATTATGACAAATGATTTCCACTAAAACAAAAATCACAGGTACAACTGTGTGTGTGTTAACGTAATGCAATCTAGCACGCTGGTATATTCCATGGATAAATCTTCTAAACACTTTTAAGAGCCTGACACATGATGGAATTCTTTTTTATTTGGTGGTTATGTCCTATCCATTCAGTGGCTTCGGTTTAGACAACACATGTTTCATCAACAGACTTCATCAGGGCTCACCTGTCCGAAACATGTCATCCACTCTCTCTAATTATTCATAATTTATCACATCTACGGACATATCACCCAATCCAAGTTCACAATTTGTAAAAGCGGTGTAATTAACTTGAGATCCTGTATTAGGAGGCGACCGACTTCCAAGTCGGTCAAAATCTGAATATTTTGTAATGCGGCATGTGCTGTGGGCTGCAGCACACGCCGCAGTCCAAAATATACACTTTTGAATGCGGAGCCCCATAGGTGCTACCCAGAACCTATAGAGAAGTCCAGGTGGAAAGGGGGGCCCACTTGGGGCTCTCAAAGTCACTTTTTCGCCTGCCTTTTCATGGAGGGCGGACCGCCATGAACGGCAGGCGGAAAGGGATGTGGTAATCCCTACGGCAGTGCCTGAGCAGGCCCCGCCCCTATTGTATGGATTACAATCCCTCTGACGGTCCGACGGGCTCCTTGAGTCCGTGGGAAGCGTGGCAGGTGGTCTCTCCGCCAGCCCACCATCCTCCCGCCTTCGTAATGCGGCGGGCGGACCCGCAGGGCCCGATGGCGGTGGGACCGCCACCAACGGCCTGAGGGTGGGAGTCTCACCACCATCGTAGTGGTGGGATTTAGAGCCTGCATTTCTTATTCCGTAATTAGGAATGGAACAAAAACAGTCTCCTGGGTCTGGAATAGAGAGCCAAGTGGAGGAGGTCTGTTGAAAATATGAAACCTTGTGTGACACATACATTACAGAAGTGTCATTTCTAAAGAGAAGTCGAGATTTGAAAAATGACATTCCACAAATAACCTTTAAAAATAGAACAAAATGATTTTAGCTTGTTTTTATCTGTTTCATAATTGTTTTAAAACCTGTTTTGTCTCATTCCTAGTCCCGTCATGAAGGAGGTGTGATTTATATACTTCTAATTATACAAGGAAACAAAATTGTGTGACAATGACATTAGTTTGTACAATTTTTATTCTGTTGCAAAATCATCTTCTTCCTTCTCTTTTAGGTTCACAGCGCAAAGGCACATAGGGCAACTCTCAATGGGGGGGCGCAGAAGTGGGGGTGCTCAGGCGTGGAGAGGTTCGGGCGCTGCGTAAATACCAGCCGCAGCTGACTGGGAAACGCTGCTGGCTTATTTACACACCTACATGGCTGCTTCATGAAGTAAAGACTTCAAACCATAGGGGAGAGGTGTGGCCGAGCAGCCTGAGCGGCTAACTCCGGCGCACGGGGCTCACAGTTCGATCGCCGGCAGCAGCTCAGCGCAGCATCATGTGACTCTGGGCAATAGCTCACTTATTCTCCCCAACATCCAGCGCCTGGATAGCCTTAGCGGTGTTAAGTTTCTGCTTTACAAATGTGGATTGTTATAGTA
Organism: Lissotriton vulgaris; assembly: GCF_964263255.1. Taxonomy (NCBI): domain Eukaryota; kingdom Metazoa; phylum Chordata; class Amphibia; order Caudata; family Salamandridae; genus Lissotriton; species Lissotriton vulgaris. The sequence continues at coordinate 1,083,721,412 of NC_141699.1, read as the reverse complement.
CAGCGGTTCGGCTTCTGTTCAGGCGTTGTCATTTTTGGTACACATGATTCCTGAATTTCTTTTACACTCAGGGGCATATGTAAAAGTGAAGTGACTGCATGAGGCGTAAGCCATCATGGCTTAAAACCTCACGCCATCACTTCTGAAATGCAAGGCTGCACCATATTTACAAGGATATGGCGCAGCCTTGCGTTTCCCCCCTTCCTGTACATAAACAATCCTAAAATGTCATTTTGTCACTTCTCTATGTACTGCTTCATAAAATGGCATTTTTTTTTACAAAGATTGTTTATGTACAGGAAAGGGGGACCTCCCTGTACAAAAACAATCCATGGCATTTTGCTTTTTCCATGTGTTTTGCACAAGGCAGCACACATGGGAAAAGCAAAAACGAGAAGAAATAATGCATCTCTCCTGGTTTCGCCAACTGAAGACCAGGTTTTACCTGTTCTTAATTATGGCGTGCCTCCTACTTACGCTGCTCTTGTAATTACGGGGAAGCGTCAAAATCAATGGGTGTTACAGTGGGACGCCCACCACAACAGACACTGCCCACCCCTTTCACGCTAATCATAGCGTGAAAGTGGGGCCTTATTTACAAGGCAGCGTTAAGCCACATAGATTGGCCTACCGCTGCCTGGTAAATAAGGCTAAGCCCCTATCGCCACCACAACGTCACTTTTAATGACGTTGTGGTGGCGATATGGGCTTGTACATATGCCCCTCTGTGTGTTTAAATGCATGTTGCTGTCGCCAAATAAGTGGACTTTCTAATCCGTGGCGTAATTCGCCAGCAGCAGTATATTTTGGTATTTGGCTGCTTTCTCATTGTCCATGTAGGCAGCGGCGTGGTCTTGACAACAGTGATCGACCACTGGGTGGAGGGAGAAATGTAGGTGGGCGGCACCAGTGGACGAAATGGGTGGTGGCCTCTTACTTGTATTTTATATGTTGTGTTATGTTATGTTGTGTTACCTGTTCTTTTATAGCGGGCTAACTAACACCTGTGACAGTATCCAGGCGCAGTGGTAGGTGTACGAGGCTAGTCTCAGGACGGTTTTCTTAAAAAGGTACGTCTTCGTCTTCAGGATGAGACACGACGAGACAACTTCGTTACCTTCAGCTGACAAACTTTGCTATTTGAGCACACGGTCCGAATGGAATGCATGGTCTCATAGCAAAGAGCAGAGGTGTAGTTTATCCCTGCACCCCGTGGCAGGCACCGACCTAGTGCAGGGATCAACAGGGGGGCACGCCCGCCATTCGGTGGCCTTGCACCCATGGGGGCCCTACTGGGGGCCCCCAAAGACAGTTTACCAATGCCTTTCTGTGTCGGAAAGGCCGGCACAGAAAGGCAGTAGGAAACAGCCATCGTAATCCCTCGACCAAAAAGAGCTGGACGAGGAATTATTGCTGGCCTTCCGAATGGCGGACGGGCATTCACAACTCCTGTTTGTAATATTTTCCGACTGACTCCATCAAAACGAGTTTGTTGGAAATCATTACAAACGGGAGAGTACGATGCGGTAAGGATGGTTCCGACCGAGGGTCAGAGCCATTCCTTACCGCATCGTAATCGGGCCCAAAGCAGAGAATTCACGGCCCCATGTATATCAAATTTGAACACACAAATAATTTGTAGACTATGGGGTTCAACAACTAAACCAAGGGTGTCCAACGCAGGTCCAGGAGGGCTGGGTCCATGCTACATGTTCAGGATAGCCACACAAGTTTCATATGTACTATGAAGCTTAATACAACTGATTTACAGTGGTTAGTCTGAACACGTGGCACACATCCTGCCCGCCAGGACTCATGTTACACTCCCGCCACCCCCCACTCCTCACTCACACACAACTATCTCTGCAGAATCCATCTAAAACCACTCCTTGCGCAATAAGTCTTTCGACTGCATCGCCAGGAGGCCACTCCACATTGATGGGCCTCTGACAACATGTTTGTGCCAGTTGCAAAGTCCACTCATTCATTTCTGGATTTGCTGAAATAATTAGCAGTTTTATCCTGAGTTTTAAATCATATATTAAATTGTCCACTAAAATTAAAAAAGTCTTTATATCAAAGGCTTAATTTCAAATTTTACATCTGGGCTCTTTACTGCTTTTTAATTAGCTTTGCCATTAAATCTTTGCATTCTGAACACTCTTTTGTTTTAATAATTCTTTATTAAAAATGTTTCCCCAAAAATACAAAAACAATGAATAACTGTCATATATGAATCCGAAAAAACAGGAAAACATTATCATGAACAAAATTTAAAATAGGAATAAGGAAAACGAAGGAGAGTGAAGTTGAAGATGGAGAAGAAAGGGAAAAGAAAAAAAGAACACCAAAAAGCAACAAAAAAAAAAAGTCAATATAATAATAATAAAGGGGCTTGTAAAGCGCATGGTGACGCCATCCCGGCGTGTCCCCGCGCTGTGGAGAAAAGTCAGGGCCAGGAGAGGGACTTACAGGGAAAACAGATGGGTTTTCAGACGTTTTCTGAAAGTGGTCTCTGAATCCGCTAGTCTGATGCTCATGGGGAGAGAGTTCCATTCTTTGGCGGCCATTACACGAAAGGAGCGACCACCCATTCTGGCTTTCTTGGTAAGGGGGACTTTAAGCAGTCCAGTTCCCCCAGAGCGGAGAGTTCTGTTAGGCTCATAGGGGATAGCCAGATCAGTCATGTAGGGGGGAGCTTTTTGTGAGATGATCCTGTAGCACATTAGAAGTGCTTTAAATAGGACTCTCTTTTTTATGGGAAGCCAGTGCAAGGTGGCTAGGGCTGGTTTGGAGGCTGCTCTTTTAGGAAGTCTAAGGACTAGGCGTGCAGCTGTATTTTGGAGTACTTGGAGTCTCCTGATGTTTTTTTGCGTTGTTCCGAGCAGAAGCACATTGCCATAGTCTATTCTCGAGGTCACTAGAGCTTGGGTCATAGTGCGACTGGCTTCAAGAGGGAGGAGGTCAAGGGTACGGTTTAGAGTCTTCATGACCCCGAAACATTTCCCTACCACTTTATGCACATGGCTGTCATAGGAGAGTTTGGGATCAACCCAGATCCCCAGGTTCTTGGCTGCTTTGCAGGGGGTGGGTAACAGCCCCAGACATAATGGCCACCACTCCTTGGTCCAGCTCGTGTCCCTGCCTCCAATTACCAGAACCTCCGTTTATGAGCCATTTAGCTTCAGGCAGTGCTGGGTCATCCATCCTGCCAGAGCCTGCATGCAGGTTTTAAAGTTGTCTGCAGCAGTGGAGGGGGCTTGGGACAGGGAGATGAGAAGTTGGGTATCGTCGGCATATGAAACTAATTCAATGCCGAACGATTGAACCACTTCAGCCAGGGGGGCCATGTAGAGATTGAACAGGGTGGGGCTCATGGCCGAGCCCTGAGGTACCCCCTGTTCTAAGGCTATGCTATCAGAGAGGTACATACCTCTCTGAACCTGGAAGCAACGGTTGGTGAGGAAAGCTTTCAACCAGCCCAGTGCTTCCTGGGTGACCCCGGCTTTGTTCAGACACTGCAGCAAGGTGGAATGTGCCACAGTGTCGAACGCGGCACTAAGGTCCAGCATAATCAATGCCATGGTCTGGCCCTCATCAGCGCCTGCCCATAGGGTTTCGGTCGCTCTCAGAAGGGCGGTTTCAGTGGAATATCCTGACCTAAACCCTGATTGGGAATTGTGGAAGGCATTATTAGATTCTAGATGGGCCATGAGTTGGCTGTTAGCTATTTTCTCGGCCACCTTCGCCAGATATGGTAGCAACGAGATGGCCGTAGGTTCTCTAGGATGTCCTGACTGATGTTAGGTTTTTTCTTTATCGGAAGTACAATGGCTTTCTTCCACTCCGCAGGGAGGGTTGCCATAGAAAAGGAGAGTTGGAGAATGTGCCTAAAGTGTGGTTCTAAGACTTTAAGGCTAGCTGCTAGTATCTTGGGAGGGGCAGGATCCCGAGGGGAGCCAGATTTGATGCTGTTACAGATACTAGTTAAAATCGTGGTAGGAGGAACTGAGAAGCAGTTTAGGCATGTCTTAGCATGAGTGATTTCCAAGTTCTCAGTGAAGTCAGAGCCAGAGGGCAACTCATTAGAGAAGTTAGCGTAGATGTTGGTGATTTTACTGGCAAAGTATTTGGCAATATTATTGCACGTTTCAATAGAGTCGTTCTGGGCAGTGCTCTCATTAGTTACCACAGAGATTTCTTTAAAAATTTTAAAGAGCTCCTTTGAGGAGTTCTCCGCTTCTCCAATGCGGGTCTTATAATGAAGTGCTTTAGCGGAGCGAATTAGTTTATAGTAGCTCGCTTGCGCTTTTTTATAGTGGCTTTTAGCTGTGGGGCAGAAGTTGGTGCGCCATTCGCGTTCCAATTTTTTACATGCAGATTTTGCATCCTGAAGTTCTGATGTAAACCATGGGGAAGGTTTTCTCATTTTCTTGTTAATTACTGACCTACGAATGGGAGCGGTATTGTCTAGGGCAGTTAGGACACAGTTCTTAAGGTAAGTATAGGCGGTCTCACAATCTGGCCCTCCAGGAGGTCCTGCCGCTTCAAGTTTGTCAGTGAAAGTGTCTAAGTTAAAGTTTTTCCACTTTCGACTTTGGTAGATTTGCGTGCTATCGTTCCTTGTTTCAGACTCAGACACCCATATTTGTAAGGGAATTACAAAGTGGTCAGACCAGGGAGCGGGTATTGGAGGGAGCGCTTCTACTCCATCCCAGTTACCAAATATAGGGTCGAGCAGGTGACCTTGTCTGTGAGTAGGGTCCTGGTTCTTAAGAGTTAACTGCAAGGAGAGTAATTCTGCTTTTATGCAGGAGGCATCCTTGTCAAGGACATCGTCAAAATGGATGTTCATGTCGCCAAGCACCAAGAGTCTAGATTTCCTCAAGGCAAGATGTGCTGTGGCCTCTACTAGGCTAGCTGTAAAATCAAACAGTCTGCCTGGGGGTCTGTATATAAGAATACCTGAAAGGGAGTGTTGAGGCCCCAGTGTGATAGCAAATGAGGTTGCTTCGCAGTGATCAATTATCAGGGGAGATAAGGAGCATTCCAGTGGGGCTCTAACAGCGATAGCTATTCCTCCGCCCCTGCCGTCCTGCCTGTCAAGCCTGGCGAGAGAATAGCCTGGAGGCAACGCCTCTATGATGTCTGGGTCAGAGTGTTCGCCAAGCCAGGTTTCAGTTAATAGTAAAATCTCGAGTGCTTCATCCTCGAGTAAATGATATATTTGGATGCAGTGTTTGCGAAGAGATCTACAGTTAAGCAATGCTGCTTTTATCAGGCTTTTAGGGGGGGCTTTTATAGAGCCAGTTTCTGGAGTAAAAGGGCACATAGAACAGTTATGTAATGATAGAGCCTTCATAGAGTGTAGACATGGTAGAGTTATGGCAGGACGGAGATCCAACAGAGTTTGTTTATCATACCGTATGTGAGGGGGCTTTGGTTGACCAGGGTATATGGCCTCGCGCCCCGTCCGGCCGCGGACGGGCGCAGACGGGCTTGACTTTGGCTCGACTTCGGCGCGCTTCCGGCGCGCCCGCTGAACACGTCCGCTTCGCGGTCGCTGGCCAACACACATTTATAGGCAGTAGGGGCAGCTAGAACGCTGACCTGGCCGCCCGAGCCCGGAAGTGCTAGGCTCCTCCTCACCCTCCGCAAACAAACGCCCAGAAATGGACACGGCGGACCGGGGCGGGAGTCGGCAAGGAAGTAAGTGACACGAAATTAATTATGCACACAAAACATTTAAAATTAGCCTTGCTCGCTAATATTAAAATAAACGCTATGGATCAGCGCTAGACAGTGTGATACATTAGAACACACAGCGCGAGCGGATAGAGCCTGCCACTGCCACCGGCAAGACTCTTCTCCACAGCGCGACTGAGTGAGGCAGCAGATTAAATACACGCCGCCTACAGCGCAGCTAGAACGCTGACCTGGCCGCCCGAGCCCGGAAGTGCTAGGCTCCTCCTCACCCTCCGCAAACAAACGCCCAGAAATGGACGCGGCGGACCGGGGCGGGAGTCGGCAAGGAAGTAAGTGACAAGAAATTAATTATGCACACAAAACATTTAAAATTAGCCTTGCTCGCTAAGATTAAAATAAACGCTATGGATCAGCGCTAGACAGTGTGATACATTAGAACACACAGCGCGAGCGGATAGAGCCTGCCACTGCCACCGGCAAGACTCTTCTCCACAGCGCGACTGAGTGAGGCAGCAGATTAAATACACGCCGCCTACAGCGCAGCTAGAACGCTGACCTGGCCGCCCGAGCCCGGAAGTGCTAGGCCCCTCCTCACCCTCCGCAAACAAACACCCAGAAATGGACGCGGCGGACCGGGGCGGGAGTCGGCAAGGAAGTAAGTGACAAGAAATTAATTATGCACACAAAACATTTTAAATTAGCCTTGCTCGCTAAGATTAAAATAAACGCTATGGATCAGCGCTAGACAGTGTGATACATTAGAACACACAGCGCGAGCGGATAGAGCCTGCCACTGCCACCGGCAAGACTCTTCTCCACAGCGCGACTGAGTGAGGCAGCAGATTAAATACACCCCGCCTACAGCGCAGCTAGAACGCTGACCTGGCCGCCCGAGCCCGGAAGTGCTAGGCTCCTCCTCACCCTCCGCAAACAAACACCCAGAAATGGACGCGGCGGACCGGGGCGGGAGTCGGCAAGGAAGTAAGTGACAAGAAATTAATTATGCACACAAAACATTTAAAATTAGCCTTGCTCGCTAAGATTAAAATAAACGCTATGGATCAGCGCTAGACAGTGTGATACATTAGAACACACAGCGCGAGCGGATAAAGCCTGCCACTGCCACCGGCAAGACTCTTCTCCACAGCGCGACTGAGTGAGGCAGCAGATTAAATACACCCAGCCTACAGCGCAGCTAGAACGCTGACCTGGCCGCCCGAGCCCGGAAGTGCTAGGCTCCTCCTCACCCTCCGCAAACAAACACCCAGAAATGGACGCGGCGGACCGGGGCGGGAGTCGGCAAGGAAGTAAGTGACAAGAAATTAATTATGCACACAAAACATTTAAAATTAGCCTTGCTCGCTAAGATTAAAATAAACGCTATGGATCAGCGCTAGACAGTGTGATACATTAGAACACACAGCGCGAGCGGATAGAGCCTGCCACTGCCACCAGCAAGACTCTTCTCCACAGCGCGACTGAGTGAGGCAGCAGATTAAATACACGCCGCCTACAACGCAGCTAGAACGCTGACCTGGCCGCCCGAGCCCGGAAGTGTTAGGCTCCTCCTCACCCTCCGCAAACAAACGCCCAGAAATGGACGCGGCGGACCGGGGCGGGAGTCGGCAAGGAAGTAAGTGACAAGAAATTAATTATGCACACAAAACATTTAAAATTAGCCTTGCTCGCTAAGATTAAAATAAACGCTATGGATCAGCGCTAGACAGTGTGATACATTAGAACACACAGCGCGAGCGGATAGAGCCTGCCACTGCCACCGGCAAGGCTCTTCTCCACCAATCCCATAATCACAGCTTCAAACATTAATAAGAAATTAATCTAAACCTCGCCTTTAACCCTAATGTTAACCCTTTACCTCATTATCCTGATTTCGATTTGCATTTCCCGGATTTGTTTTTGGTATAAAATATTTTAATTATATATTTTTAAATGAAATTTACCGGACGTGACATGACGCGGTGCTGACAATGACATGCAGAGGTCACAGTGCCACAGTGGTTATTTTGCACCACACGCCATGACGGGGCAGGGGTCCCTCAAGAAGAAAGGGCGGTTTGCCCAAGATCACACCCTTCCTCCAGGAGGATTGCCTAAGTGAAGGTGAACAAACAGAACGTATGGAATGCATCCTGATTTCACACTGTGCCTCTGCGTCATGGCACTGTTGGCAACGTATTGTATTTGTGTAATTAGTGATTCAAAGCCCAGCTGATTAATCACGACTCCCCCCTCCCCCCAGGATGGTTCATTCCCTCACCCCGTCTCAGGTGCGGGCCACTCCCATGGAAAGCGTGGGGTGCCAGGAACAGGTTACAAATTAGGAAAGTCGGAAACAGAATCCGTGATTGTGAAAGTGTGAAAAGGCTTTGCCACTCTGACGTATGCACGAGAGATTCAGTAAAGGAAAGGATTACAGCGTGGCTGGCACTTTGGAGTGACGGGTGGCGTTCACAGGGGTAGTGACGTCCACATAGTGTGTTCACCGTTGTGATGAGTGGCGTTGACGTGCACACACAAAACTTGAGGTAAAGGGTGGTGAGGTTCACGGGGTAGTGACACCCACATAGTGTGTAAATATTAATCTAAATTAATTTTATATATAATTAATGTAAATGTAGGACACATTTTAAAAACCGCAATAGCATTATTGTCTTAATTTGGAATTAAATATTTAAGTAATTTAAATATATTAAAGAAAATGTAAATTATTATGTAAATATGTATTAACAAAAACCTATCTTATTACAAAGGCTTATATTTATCATGTATTACAAATTATTACAAGTTATGTATGCAATTAATGCAATTTAATTAATTCAAACAATAGTTATGGTTATTTTTAAATTAAAAGACGTTGTTAAAATAATTTTAAATCAACTAGTAAATAATGTAACTCATCATATACATGTATATATACAGTCATTCATAATGTTTATTAATACATATTTAAGTAACTGTATATATACATATATGTATAGAAGTATCTGTACACACGTATATATATATATGTTTGGGTGTGTGTGTTTGTGTGTTTTAGATGTCTAAATACATTTATTTATTTTAAAAAATTGAAAATTCTATAGGATCTATTTTAAGTACCTGCCTCCATTATTTTCCACTGGAGGGTGTTGCGGTATAAGTGGTCGGCCATGTGTGGTGCTGACTTATACCACGGCTGAGCTGGAGGACATATTTTACTATTTTGCATTCTTGTTGGCAGTATTAAAGTTCAGTTTGTGAATAGTAGCAGTCTTAATCTTTTGTAGGTGGGTGCACGACGCTCAGGGCTACATTAAGGAAGACCAGGACTCGGAGTAATGAAGATTACCAGTAAGTAACCGGGTTATTACCTACCATCGAGATTATAATCAGATGCAACATACCTGGAAGCCAGCACTAGTGATTCTTGAATCATGGGGTTTCTGCTTCTGTTATTATTGCATGGCTCTAAAGAGCCCTGATATACATTACAAACTATGGCCTGAAATCAGGCGGAGTGACCCACTCCTCTTGTAAATTCTGTGCCCATCATTCAGACTAGTCCAGTGCTTTCTCCTGCTGCCATCCGTTTCTAAGCGCTAATTATTTGCCCTGGATGTAGCTGGGGCAGCACTGGCAGGAGAGAAGTAAAAGGCATGTAAGGCACTGTGGTAGGAGACAGCAGCGACAAACGCCAAGACATGACTGTCACACTTACACCCAGAGGCAATCTCACAGCACTTTAGTGAAGACTATTTTAAGCACCAAACACAGGAGGAGAGAGCACAAAAAAAGGTCGAGTGAAACTGAGGGCACCGCAAATCTGTGTTTTCAGGGCAGAGGAGTATAATGTTACATTTACTTAACAGTGTCTATAGAAAACTGAACTACCTGTGATTATCGGCAGCTGCAGGGAGCGGAAAGACTCTGGGGCATTATGACAAATGATTTCCACTAAAACAAAAATCACAGGTACAACTATGTGCATGTTAAACTAATACAATCTAGCACACTGTTATATTCCACAGGTAAATGTTCCAAACCCTTTCAAGAGCCTGACACATGATGGAATTCTTTATATTTGGTAGTTATGTTCTATCCATTCAGTTGTTTCGGTTTAGCCAACACGTGTTTCATCAACAGACTTCATCAGGGCTCACCTGTTCGAAACATGTCATCCACTCCCTCTAGTTATTCATAAGTCATCACATCTACTGACATATCACCGAATCCAAGTTCTACATTTAAAAAAGGATACATAAAGTTCCCTAGCACTCGACCATAGTATAATGAAACAGTAGTACAGTAAGTTCTTGTGACAATGAAATCTTGACGCAAAATACATGCAAGTCTTCAATCTTTTTTAGTTCTTGTCTTCATCCCTCTTTAATCTCAGATTGTGTGACTGCTCCAAAACCCAAAAGCCAACACGTGTTTCGTCGTCTCTGTATTTTAGTACATACAACTTTTTCAAGGCTTTGTTTTAGTGCTTATTAGCGTGTGGTGATACCTCCGACTCACCCGATCCTCCGGCCTGGGTAAAGTTTATAAAGGAGTATTCAATTTCGTCGTTCTTTGTCCCGATAGGTTTGGCCAACTTCAAATCCACTTGTATTATCATCTATGACTTCCACGTCGGCTTCCTCGAGTACCCATGCCGGAGGATCGTGTGGGTCGGAAGTATCACCACACACTAATAAGCACTAAAACAAAGCCTACTAAGCCTTGAAAAAGTCGTACGTACTAAAATACAGAGACGTCGAAACACGTGTTGGCATTTGGGCTTTGGAACAGTCACACAATCTGAGATTAAAGAAGGATGAAGACAAGAACTAAAAAAGATTGAAGACTTGCATTTATTTTGCGTCAAGATTTCATTGTCACAAGAACTTACTGTACAACTGTTACATTATACTATTGTTGTGTGCTAGGGCACTTTATGTATATTTGTGTTGCAGCCCAGGCTGCAGAAATTAGGAGAGGTGAGTGGTTCTCTCCTCCTTTTAGCACCGCAGAAATACTAGCACCAAAAAACAATTAGTGAATATTTCCAGGGGCGCCTTCCATATAATCAATACCACTATACAGTACTGTATATACATTTAAAAAAGGAACTGTTAACTTGAGATCCGAAACTAAGAGCGAGCTCAAATCCAGCTACATTTACAGTTCACCCATCACCCCCTGTACAAGTTTCGTAGGCGCGACCCTTCCAGGCAACCGCGTGTGTCGTACAACTATGTTGTGCCTGTATTTTTAACAAATACAGTTTGTTAGGTCTGGAATAGAGAGTCAAGTGGAGGTGGTCTGTTGAAAATATGAAACCACATGTGTCACTTTTAAAGAGAAATCGAGATTTTAAAAATTACCTCCAACAAATAACCTTTAAAAAAGTAGACCAAAATTATTTTAGACAGTTTTTACATTTTTCATAATAAAAAAACGTTTTTTTATCTCATTCTTATTCACGTCATAGAGAAGATGTGTTTTATATACTTCTTATCATACAAGGTAAGAAAAATCAGTATGACATCAGTTTCTACAGTTTATTCTGGCACAAAAAACATCTTCTTTATTACCTTTTACATTAACATCACAAAAGTGTAAGTAGTTTTTTTCCTTTTAGTTGTTTTGGGACCAGTGTATGGCTTCTGTATTAGATCCTTGAATGTTTGATCTGCTAAGATTTCCATAACCCCAGTATGAGGGTGAACCATAGTTCAGGAAGGTGCAAAGTTCCTCTTACTTGAATTCATATACAGTCTACTAATGTTACACAGGGACTTGAGAATGCGCCTCTTCCTAGGATCTTTAAATGTACTCTGAGTTCTTGCAGTGCTGTTGAAGCGGCACCGATGGGGGTTTGCACCGTGCATATCGTTGGTGCAAATTCAAGCGCGAGCTGCACTTGAGCGGATGGACCTTTGCTAGAGGCTTAGCATCAACTCACCAAGACAACATCAACAACAGTGAAGCACATTAGGCCCAAAAATAATGACAGTGAGTAGTAAATTTGCAACCGATGAAGGTTTATTAGCAGATTAGCAAAGTTTCAAATGCAATTCGTTGAAATCAGTCATTAATCAATAACCACCTTATAAAAGCATGCGGCCACATGCATCAACGGGACATTTTGCGATTCCTTACTTGCGAAAAATAGGGAATCGCAAATAAGGAATCGCAAAATGGGATGCATTAATTTATTCGCGTAATTTTTGCGATTCAGTGAAAATCGCAATTTTTACCGAATCGGAAGGATTATGCGAATTCTAAATTGCGATTTCGCAATTCCCATTGATTCCTATGGGCCAAAAGGCCCATAGGAATCAATGGGAAGGCATTGACATTTTGCGAATTTCTATTTGCGATTCGCAAAATGTTAATGCATTACATGGGTACAGGGGGGGGTCCAAATGACCCGCCCCTGCACCCCTGAAATGCATTTTTAAGTGCATGTTTCACACACACATGTCCTAAGGACATGTGCGTCTGTAACATTACAGTGTTTAAAATGCAATTTTGAGCATTTTTAAACTTTTTCGCAAATTACCACGAGGTTCAACCTTGTGGTAATTTGCACCCCCTAATTGTGAATTCGCAATTTAAAATGCAATCATGCATTGCTTTTAAGGAATCGCAAATTTGCGATTCCTTAAAAGCAATCGCATTTTTGGAATTCGCTAAAAATAGCGATTTTCCCAAAAATGTTTGATGCATCCAAAAAAGATATTTAGGAATCGCAAACGGCCGAATTTACCGATTCGCACTGTTTGTGACTCCTAAATACCTTGATGCATGTGAGCCATGGTTCGGTATAATCCAAAGCGATTCAAAATAGCAAATACAAAGGCAAGTAACCAGTCTCAAGAGCATGGAAAAGGGGCCTCTGCTTTCAAGCAAGTGGGAAAGCATAAATGACTCTAACTAGCTAAGCAAGGCACAATTAAACCATACAATGTTCAACAATATGGAGCAATCCCACGGTTCCCAAGAAGTGGGGACCAATCAGAATCCAGCATTTACCAATTAGGTGGGTTTGTCCTTCTTCTCAGACACCCCACAATGGAAGCTTGTAGCTGCACTGCATTTAGGAGATATGTTGCCATGGTTGATATAGCGTGGCCAGACTGTTCCCCAGCACAGGTGTGCAGGTGTAGAAAACGAATTATTCAGCTTTCAGTGAAATTTACAAGTGTAAGCAATTGTCACAGAAACTAAAACAATTGTAACAATGTACTAAATTCAAGCTCCTGCAACTCGGCTTCTGGAACAAAACAAATAGTGAGAGAATCATAAAGGAAAAATACACATTTTCAATGTTAGCACGAATGGGTATTTGGAGGCCCACATGAACTGTGGCTAACTTAACATGAACACACTTTAACTATGGTTAACTACAATTTGAAAAGTACACTTGGAATATATGTATATAATGTGCATTAGTACATGTGGTAAGGAAAACGAAAAACAGTGACAGAGCATCACCACTGTAGAAGAATTTTGGAGGCCAGGACCCCTGTGTGAATGAAATAAAGCTGAAACCAAGTAATCTAGCCAATTTGGTCCCCATCTTTTTACCCTAAGACTCAGCACTCCTAGGGCCATATCAGAGAACCAATGAACACTCTTTCCGAGCTGTGCTGTCTACAGCTCTTGCACTACACACAAGGTGATGGACGGAATGTTGCACATTGGCAAAACATTCACCCCAGTCACAGATCTGGGTTTAATCCATCATTATTTTCCTCACCATGCCACCCCAGTTCAGACTGGGTATCGCTTTGTTCGCCCTAAGTTGGCAGGGCATGCCCAGACGTGGGTCCCTTGCTTACTTTGCCATGGGATTCAAGCTAGCCTGGCTGATGATGGGTGTTACCCTGAAACCGGTCCCAGGATGCTTGTTTCCGGTCCAGGGAAGACATGGCTTAGCAGTTTGGGCTGGACTGTTCCCATGAGGCACAGGGTCAGACTGATTTGCATATGGCCATGTCTGAACTGGGGTGGTGGAGTGTGCTAAAGAATGAGGATGGATTAAACCCTGATCAGTTGACGGGGGTGAGTGTTTGATTTGCTCAAACGCTCCCTCTCCCTCCATCATCCCCTTTGGTATCGCTTTACAGCTCTTGCACTAACACAGAGAAATTCCAATTTTTTAATATATCCACTTTACAGAATGAAATTGCATAATAAGAGGTGCGCAGCAGGGCTCTGCATGAGCACACATGCTCATGACACTGCACCTGCAAGTGTTCCTTTGATGACCTTGAGTGCTGTAAACCTCAGAACTTAAGAGTCAGGTGAGGTGGGAATAAGAGTGCCAAAGCTGGTGAGTCGGTACTGAGGTGCCTGACAGCACAATGGGACCTGCGTTGCAGTGTGGATTGTTTTTGTGCAGGAAGGGACACCTCCCTGCACAAAAACAATCATGTAAGGTGTTTTCCTCAGAATGCAGCACACATAGAAAGAGACAAAAACAAGGAGAAATAAAAGTATTTCTCTTCTTTGCGCCTCCTTAAGCCTCCCTCGGAGAGGCGTAGGATTCTGATGCATTCCCATGTTTACAAGACATTGTAAATCTGATAATTCAGCAGAATCCATGGGTGTTGCCTGGGAACACCCACAGCAACACCCCATGGAATTCCCCTTTCATGCAAAGTCTTGCTTGAAAAGAGGCCGTATTTACAAGGCCACGAAAAGCCATGAAGGATGGCTTTAAGTGGCCTTGTAAATATGGAGCACCACACTGTGCCGCCGTTGCATCACAGAAAGTGGACGCACCAGCGGCGCAAGGGGCTTGTAAATATGCTCCTAAGTTTATGTGATTTCCGTAGTGTGTCACCTGACCAAGTTCTGCTTTGAGATTTCTGTTATTGTATCCAGATACAACAACAGGCACACACCTAAACCCAGCTGGGTCTATTTTGGCTTTGTCAATGGTTGTTAGGTGTTTAAGATAAATGACTAACAATGGATTTATTGTGAATAATTACGATTGAAAATGTTTCGAATCTGAAATCGCGAGACTGGGAATTAGACCTTACCGAGGCCAGTGTAAGGGGAGGGGTCTTTAGATTGTCTCAATCACTCCTGCTATCTTTACTCGAAGACATGTATGCCCCTTTTCCCTTAATACCTCGTTCATCTGCATATTTTATACCTCATCTCTTTCCTCTTCAGCACCTACTTTTCACTCTCTCCCGAATGTACTTCCTCGCAGTACATTCGCTTCACCCAATAGGTTAGCACTGTTCCTTGTGCACAGGTCGTGATAAATCGAAATCCAAATCTGAGGCTGTTCGACAAATCAGTACATTTCATAGATATGAAGCACGTTAGGAGCCACAAGACAGAGAATGATGAAGTTCCAACCCAGAAAGGTGTATTACGAATTAATGGTTTACAGAAAGCAAAAATTAGCAAATCAGCATTGATTAATCAAATATGAATTCATTTTAAATATTATGTGCTTCAAATCAAGCCTGAGGGCCTGAATACGACTTTGGCAGTCAGGGAGTGGGCCGCCACGCCAGCGCCCCGCTCCCGGACCTCCAAAGTTGGCAGCTGCACGCCCGCCAGGTTACGAGTTTCCTCGTTGTCTGGCGGGCAGGCGGCGATCCCACTGTGGTGCCATTGAAAAGGCAATGCAATGGCAGCGCCTAAGGTCGTTCCTGCACGGCGTGGACTGTGCAGTCCATGCCGTGCAGGAAAGGGGGTTCATGCAGACAGGTACTCCTGCATGCATCCCCGTGCCCAGGGGCAACAGTGAGCCCTGTAGGGCCCAATTGTTTCCACACCACCAGCCCTTTCATATTGGGCTCACTGCCTTGAAAAGGTTAAGGGTGGGGAAGCTCGTAATATGCTTGGCGGTACCGCAGCAGAGAGGTATAATGAAGCGCCCTGTAATGCACTATCGCTCTAATAAATTACCTCTGCCCTCACACACACTACCATCTCAGCACTGAGACATCAGCAGAGCTCCCACAAGGCACTTCTCTCCTGACATACAGTTTGATTTAGGACCTCAGGGCTGAGAATTCTGCTGAGCTCACACATTGCACCTCATCATCACTTGTAAGACACTCGAGTAACTTTAAGAATGGTGATGGATTAAACTCAGATCAGTTGACTGGGGGTGAGTGTGTTATTTGCTCAAACACTCTGTCCATCATCCCCTTTTGTATCACTCGAGTCACTTTTACCAGTATATTAAGCAGAAAGCATTTCACTGGGACTTTGAAGAGCACCCTTCCTTCTAGTGAAATGGCTCGAGGGGCAGAGCTCTACTGCAGAGCTCTCCATGACCAGCTGATCTGAAGTGGGCCTGGTATGGTCCGGTCATCCTTCAGAAGTTGATAAAATTATAAATGCCGGATGGCAACATCCCATTCTTCTCAGGGGAATTCAGTATCCAGATGTTATTGAAACTCTGTCTATTGTGTCTGCAGTGGTTAATCAGAATATCGAAGATAAAATATTGTGTGACAAAAATA
Organism: Lissotriton vulgaris; assembly: GCF_964263255.1. NCBI lineage: Eukaryota > Metazoa > Chordata > Amphibia > Caudata > Salamandridae > Lissotriton > Lissotriton vulgaris. The sequence goes on along the minus strand of NC_141699.1, from coordinate 1,083,705,216 downwards.
TTGACGCAAGAATATCGAGGACAAAAAAAACATGAAAGTACGCTTCACATAAAAGTAACTTAACTGTTCATATATCTTCAAAGGAGGCAGATGTGGAATTAAGAATAGTAAATCTATGCTTACCTATTTGCATTTACCTTTGCAAAATTTTGGTCCTCAGTATATTTGCAATGATATTTTTGTGCTACTATTTTTGTTCACGATATCCTGTCACACAACCGTGTCTGCAAACTGGCAGTGCTCACATAGAGCATTGTATCAAACCGGCTGTAAAGAATACCCCAGTATAGAGGGGTGTGTTGCACTGCTTGGAAATCAGCAGTGCCGGTTCCTTGATAACAGCATTTCCAGTATCCTGTCCCACACGTCATCTAATGGAGGATGCCCCCCATCCCACTAGCCAGATGCCCAGTGCTTAATTTGAGCCAGTGGTTTCTGGTGCTCGGAACTTGTCAACACCGGCACTTATGGCAGTCTGCCACATGGTGGCGCTGCTTGTGTAATTTACAGATGAGCATAAGAACAGTTATTTATTAACTGAATATACATTAAAAATAGAAATATCTGCTTCCCGAGCCTTTCTTACGGCTTTGGGGGGCCTGGAATAGTCTGAATTGTCACACTTGTAGAAGTGTGATGGTTGTGTTGGTACTGTCATTGGCAGCGCTGGCAGGAGCAATAGGGGATGCAAGCTGCAGTGTCTCCTGAAAAGGTCGCCGGCACTTACTGTTTCGCAACTGCAGATGCTAAAACCTTTCCCACCTTCCATACAATTGTAGCCCTCAATTGACTTCAGTGGGATGGCGTGCCAGGCATCACAAACATCTGACTTCACCCTTCATGGAGAAACTGACTTGAAAGGTTGAGAGAGATACTTTGGGTTCCCAGCACCATAGTAGGGATATTTAGGGACCTTTGTTCGGTAATTGTGGCCTCCTGTTCTGAAGAACTATTTTTCAGCCCATTCAAGCCCTCGTGATGCCAACCAGTAGTGAATTATACATTTATATGTAAACCTTTCACAAGGATAGGCGCTAATATAGCAGAACGTACAGCTGTTCAGGCTATCTGCTATTAATAATCAGGGGGAGAATGGCCAACGTGTCCTGTGACATTAGGGTATTTGCTAGATTGGAGCCATATAAAAAACCCTCATCAAACGTACACAGACCAGTGGCGGTATATCTTGATTCTCCGCCTTGGTGTAACGTTACAGAATCATCATAGGGTTCTTAGATTGTCGACATGCTGTCCTCCGCCCGGAGGTAGACCAACTGATTTTCCAGTAGTGTCCATAGATATAAAAACAGTGAATAAAGTGCAAGTGCTCAGGTGCTGTGAGTAAAAATTCTCTACACCACTTTTGCGCAAAGATTTTATTTTTAAAGAGGTGATGTGAGAAAATAAAAACAGACTGAGTGCGATCGTCGACCCAGTTACCAGTCTACCGCACTATTAGGTCGACATGTTTCAGCCTTCTTGTAAATTCTCAAGGCTTTCTTCAGGACCGAGATTCTTAGGTGACTTGTTGCAGCCCCTAATTGTAGTGGTTAACTTACCACTCACATTATGAGTTCACATCTGTAGTATCTGGAAATAAGAAAATATATCATTGTATCATAGTTCTAATGTGTAAACCCTATATGTCCAAGATAATTAATTTGGTACCTATTATATATCAATAATGCTGACATTTTTAATTAAGCAGATTAAACTAAATTAACTCATAGAGTACACCTTATTGGTTTCAATTGTAAAGGTGCGCAAAGTAGCAGAGCTATTTAAAACTGAAGAATATGGCAGGTATAAGGATGGTATATGTGTACAGGTGTTGTTGTGCATACACAAGTCTAGCTAACAATAAGAGTAAAAGTTGTCTGGTTGGGTAATTTACATACTGCTTGTAGGGTGCATTAGTCAACAAGCATTTACAATGCAATGGTTTCGCCTTTGGAAAAGTTAGAGTTATTGGCATTGTATATGCCAAAATTTGTATTTATGTTTTTGTTTCGAAAACAGATAAGTAAATGGCATTGTCATTTACATTGCCATTACCTTTTTTTTGCAGTCACTTGGCACTCTCTAGCACTCCCTAGTACTCTTTTTGCACTCTGCATTTCATATGCACTCCCTGTGCACTCTGCACTCCCTATGCAGCACTCTGTATGCACTCTGTACTCTATATGCACCCTACACGCTCCACTTCCTATGCACTCCCTATGCACTCTGCACTTTTTATGCAGCACTCTGTATGCACTGTGCACTTTGTATGCACTCCACACTTCCTATGCACTCTGCACTCTGCACTTCCTATGCACTCTGCACTTATCATGCACTCCCTATGCACTCCCCTGTGATTTTGTGTTTTGTGAATCAACCTATTTGTATCTAGGTTTGTATGCAAAATCAAATTGTATTTGTAAAATTGGGTGAGCTAATTGTGATCACTTTTTTATGTAATCTTGGTACATCAAGCCCTAATTTATCAATGTTGTGTAGTGTCAAATAACCAGTGGTTGACACTCAAGCTGGTCATTTCTTGACCGCAGGCACCAAATCACCATAACAATGGGAGAAGGAAAAATCTGCATATGCAATGCACATCAATGTCACTTCATCATAAGAAGCACTTTCACAGCCTTCTTCTGCCCTCTATGACAGTCACAGGTGAAATAAAAATGTAGTAATGTGTATTTAATATGCAGGTAAATACAAAATTCTCACTGCATATGTTCCTATATAAACAACATGCTGGGGTCTAAGAAGCTTGTGATCATATTTTGTTTTCACTGGTGTCCTGAAAAGGCCTCCTGATTAACAGAGCACTATAAAAAATAAATATTATTTCAAATGGAAGTGTGAAAGAACATTCAAGTTATTTTACTAAGGTAATTCACATGAATATTTTCCATGTATTTAGGAACTGACCATATGAATTAGTCAAAAAGACATTTTAAAACAAGGGTTGCACTTGTTTGGTGTATTTAAAAGGGTGAGTTTTTCAACAAGTAAATGAATTGCCATGAATGTTATAATGCGTGAGAGCTACAGGTATAAAAAGTGAGAGATGGCTTCGAATTGCAGTCTTATATGCCTCTGACACCCCACCATGGTGCCTTCGAAATGTCGAATACTTTTTAACTTCTTGTCTTACTGTAAAAATGTACCTGGCCATACATGAGCCTTGCGCATGGTCAGCCAGTAAAAAATATAAAATGTCATCCCTCAATTCTTGGCCACTTATCATAAATCATAGGTGGGGTAGAAACGTCACAAGCAATTTTAACCTTGTGCCTAAGGTTGCATGCAGTAGAAAAACTGATTATTGCTTTGTCACAGAAAAGAACATGGCAGCAGAGGTACACAGGGAGTGGTATTAGACTCGTCCAATCCCCGTAAGCAAATTTTTGTAAACATGAATGGGAAACTGTGACAATACAAAATGACGTGTACACAATGGAGGGAAATACCAGATTACTCTCGATTTAGCTAGCTATTTTGAGCATTAGCCTTGCCATTCCTCAGTGATGGCTCCCATACTAAACAAGCATTGGGAAAGCCAATTGGTGTGGTGCTGCTGCCAGCCTTTTGGTGTAGTCAGTGATTATTTTGTTTTGCCATCGTTTTTACAAACCTTTATATTGAGGAAGCTGGTGGCCCTCCTCCGTCTAACAAACAAATGGCTAATAACAAAAATACTTTCTGGGTAACAGAAATCAAACATTGCCATGGTAGCCCAGGGCACTAAAGAGAACTACTTTGTGTGTGGATAGGCTTCTTCTGAGAGGGCAGAATGGCGCAACTCTCAGTGAAGTTAGCCAAGGGGTGAAGCTTGCCTGACCCTTTGCCACAAGTTGTGCTCTATAGTGGGCAGAAGAAAAATGTGAATGACACAATATCAAACCAATGGATGATGAGGAGAAGCTGAAAGCCCCTTGAGTAACTGTACTGTACATATCATTTTAGGAAAATCAAAAGAGCAAAGCTAACTCCAGACCTAAAAACGTATCTTGTCTACTTTAAAACTATTCAGTCAAATTCAAACCAAGAATTAATCAAAGATAAACTTGAACGTCCAACCCTGATAACTAGTAAGTCCCTGCTTGCCATTCACTAGGCTCTACCACAACCTGAACCACTGCGCACCACCAGCAGGCACGCCACCCACATTCAGACAGGAAGACCCATATGAGGCCCTCCCTTGGTGTCGCTACGCTGACATGCTGCTGCTCTGTTCATTTCCAACTCACAGCTATCTGCAATGCTAAACACATCCTACTGCACTCTCAGACGTCACTCCCTTTTCCGGCCACCAAAGAACACACGACCTGCTAAATTCTCGAAAATACCAATGCCGGCCTCTGAAATTTGTGTTTGTCAACAGAAATATGGACATTCTATAATCAGCCGAATATTGCTACGCGTGGTTGAATATTCAGATATAAAAACTGCAGTATTATATGTTAATATGCAACACTGAATATTTCCTGTCGGATAAGAGACGGCATCTCAGTTTGCTGGACAAATGCCCCGTCACTCAAATCGGTCCTGATAATATTGATGTCTCTGCAACCAAAGGGGCACTTTGCAAGCGGTAAGGAAGTGTACTAATGGCGTCATTAATTTGATTTTAGCACAGGGTCCATAGCTCTTGATTCTATGATTCTGTCACAGGAAGAGCTGGATGTCACAAACCACATTCCAATGAGCCTTCATTCGCCATATTCGATTCCCAAACTGCATGATGTGTTTGCGCATAGTATAGTATTTTATGATGTATAGAAGTGCGTCACATGCTGAATGTTAGGCGGTATGTGTTTTTTAAGCAAAGCACAAATACACTGAGTGAAACATATAGGTTTATGGCTTGTCATTACGTGGCATGTCGGTCGTATTACGTGAATGCAGCGCACGGACTTCCTATCCCCCTGCGCTAGTTATGTTACTTTATAGGGCCAATGATGATTTGCGTCAGAAGTGAACTCAGCACAGAAGCAAAAAACATTATCACTGCAAGTGCAGCGAGATTGGAAATAGTAGGCACAGTGGCGCACAACTCTGACACCAACACTTTCCACGCGTTCCCTCAGAGTCCGCCCCTTCTGCCCCCACAACCCGCCCGTCGAGCTCACCTCGCGTGCCCATAATGCTGCCCAGTTTCTCATCAGCATACCTGTGCGCCACATGCAGACTCCCAGACAGCGACCGTCACGTGTTCCCAAAGACTCACCCTCGCAGGCACGGCCCCCGTCGCAGCTCCCACTGGCCTCCGCTGACGTCCAGGGTTCCCCCGGAGTCAGCCACTCACAGCGCGGCTCCCGGGGCAGATCCTGATGACGCGGCGAGGCTCCAACCAACGGCGGCGCAGCTCACGGGGACAGGCCCACTGCAGCGGCCAATCAGAGCGCGCCTCTGCCGACGAGCCTCCGAAAAGCCACCAATGCGGTCGCAGCCCCTTCGTGTCTCGGCCAAGGTGCCGAGCAGCTGCCGGTTGACCCCCGGGCGGATAAAAAAAATGGCGGCAGCACCTACGAGGACACGGGGGGGGGGGGCGGGAGAGGAACGGACGACGGGAGGGGGCGGGAGAGGACACAGGGGGCGTGAGGGGGGCGGGAGAGAACACGAACGGCGGGAGGGAGGCGGGAAACGTGCCGGGGGAAAAACACTCACGATGCCCAGGACAGCAGCAAGCACGGCCCGGCCGGAGGAGACTCGGGGGCGTTCCCGGCGTCGCGTGACGTCGGCAAAAGCCAAAGAATCTCGGGAACGCCCCCGTGTCTGGTCCGGCATTGATGGACAGGCCCCTCGTCCAATGGCTAGGCTCCATTTATGGAGCTAGCCAATGGGACGGGGGGGCGTGTTCCATAGTGCTTACTATACTCAATAGATTTCTCTGGAGGAGGAGCCTAACGGCTCCGCCCCCCAGCGAAACCTAAAAACGGAGGTGTGTGCCCTTTCTAGTGCTTCTCAATTAATTTACATACTGTTTGTAGCGTGCATTAGTCAAAAACGGAGGTGTGCACCCTTTCTAGTAAGGTTCAATTAATCAAAACCAAGTTTGTCCCCCGAGTGCGGCCATACTGATGTCATAGCTCGTACGTGGCGTTTGTCAATAAAACGTCCATACGGACAGTTCTACTTGGTAATGCAGTACAAGTAATTTCTAATCCCAGGCACAATATTTTCATGCAGTTAAATAATATGTTAGTTATGTGAAGAGAATCGGCAATGCGAGACAGCGGTAATAAACAGAAGTTTACCTTTCTTTTTTGCTAATTCTACGTACTTCAGGATGCCGCTGAGTGGTAGGGGCATTATCCTGAAATGGACAGAAATTGTAAAGCCATATGCCTTACCTTAGTGGGTGTCCATTAGCGGATGAAAAACAATCGCTTACCGATACCAACAAGTCACTGACTTGTGCTGGCTCTGCGGGGCATCCCGGTAAACGCGGGCCGCGTAGAGAGCCCATTTACATAGCGTTGGTTGTGGAAAGGGTAGTAGGACTGATGGGCTTGCGTTGGTTGGCAGCCCTGGTTGGCATATGAAAACAGTAGTCTTGCTAAAGCGATGTGACCGCTCAAAAGGTCCAAATCGTGGTTTAACTTCCTAAGGGGTAACAACTTGATATGCAGGGTGATGTTATTCATTCACTGGTGTCTGTTAAAGGTGAACACAAATTGATAACATTGAATGAATGTTCATAAAGTAGATTCTGTGTCAGCTGTCATAACAATCTACTTGGTCACCTAATAGATGTTTCAGTTAGTCACGTGTCAATAACGTGCTGTATTTTTGGCAGAATCTGTGTCAGTTTCTCCTAAGCTCATGTTTAATTACTTGGTGGATACAAGTTGTGCTGACCAAGTTATTAACAAATGGTTGTGTTGTAGTGGCCAATTGACTCGCAGATGGTTTTCTAGTGTGCTCCACGGGATCGTATCTTGGCTGGTTGTAATAGCCAAGTGATTTACAAATGGTTATGTATCGTTCAGTCCCTCCCTATTGCCATAGGGCTGATTCTGTGTCAGCTTATTATAACAATTTGTTCGATTACATGACGAATACAGTTTGTGGTGGTCAATTGACTAGTAGATGGTTTTATAATGTGTGCCACGGAATCGAGTCGTTCAGTCCCTCGATGTCTGTCTTCAAACGGTGAACCCAACGTTGTTCCTTCTCAAAAAGGACACGTTCTGCATTATCGGTGTTAGTGTGCAGAGCCTCCAGGACCACCCATTTTAGATCTTCAGCCGAATGATCTTTTCCAATGTAATGTCTGCTCATCTTAGTAGTGGGTTGTTTGCAGTTGATGTTACTTTTGTGTTCCCCAATGCGTAGTTTTACTTTGCGACAAATCATCCCTATATATCTGCTATTACAAGGGAATGTGATCATGTATATAACATGGCTTGTATTGCAGTTAGTATGTTGGAGCAGTGTCCTGGTGAGATTCGGGAGTAGTTGCAGTTCTTTCGTGATCTACACTACTCACGAACCGCATGGATGGTGGCCCACAACAGGGCTCAGGTTCCAAGCTGCTGTCAGGCTCTCTTTGTTGTTTACCGGAAGTGGTCTTGTGTGTACCAAATGGTCCTTGATATTTCGAGTCCTTCTGTTCGCAAATCTCGGTTTGGGCCTTTAGAGAGTATTTGATGTGAGAATTCTCCAGTTCCTATTCACGATCTTCTTTATCTCGAAAGTAACATCAACTGCAAACGACCCACTACTAAGATGAGTAGACATTTCATTGAAAAGATCATTCGGCTGAAGATCTAAAATGGCTGGTCCTGGAGACTCTGCACACTAACACCAATAATTGCAAAGAACAATCGACCTGATGGTAGTAGAGGCAGAAATGAACCGGTGAATTTCTAAACATGAAGCTGACTTCTTGAGAACCAAGTCACACCGTGTACCGTATTTCTACTCTCTACCCAAAATCCATCAAAATAGAACACCTCCTCCAGGACGCCCAATCGTCTCAGGGATTGGTTCTGTATTAGAACCTTTATCTCAGTTTGCAGACCAGTTCCTGAAACCGCTTGTGCAGAGTACATCAACGTACCTGAAAGACACACAGGTTCTACTGAACCAACTACAACAACAAACATATGATGAGAGAACCATGTGCTTAGTGAGACTTGATGTAGAGAGTCTCTACACGAGCCTCCCTCAACAGAAAACTCTGGACACTTTGGAAAACATCTTATTCTCTGGTGAGTGGACCTACAATACACCGAGGCATTTTGTGCTCGAATGCTGCAGGTTAGCACTCACTGAAAATGACTTTGAATTTGAAGGGAGCCTCTATGAACAATGCCATGGTACTTCCATGGGAAGTAACTTTGCCACTAGTGTGGCAGGGTTGTATGTGAGCAATTTTGAACAACAATACATACAAAATCAGATCAACCCTTTTTTGCCACAAATACGATTCTGGTGATGCTATATCGATGATGTCATCATGATATGGGAGGACTCCCAAGAAGTTCTACAAGAATTCCTGACCTGGATAAACAACAGGGATGAATGCCTTAAGTTTACCTGTGTATCAGACAAGAAACAACTGGATTTCTTGGACATCGCAATTTACACTGAGAATGAGACTCTTCAGACGAAGACCTTCTATAAACCTACAGCTAGGAATAGCATCCTATCTTACAACCGCTTTCATCCTCGACCCTTGAGAAAAAACTTACCATACAGCCAGTTTTTGTGCATAAGATGCAACTGCAGCACTCTTAAGGACTATAAAGAACAATCCAAAGAGTTGGAAGACAAGCTAGAGAAGAGAAGCTACCCTATCAAGACCATCAGGAGATGCCAAAAACAAGCTCGCAATCAACCACAGGTAAGCCTGTTAGAAACTACATCACGAGAAACTCCAGCTGACGTACCTACTTGTGCAACAATTTATAATACGTCAACAAATGAGATGAAGAAGATCGTGAATAGGAACTGGAGAATTCTCACATGAAATACTCTCCAATGGCCCAAACCGAGATTTGCGAACAGAAGGACTCGAAATATCAAGGACCATTTGGTACACACAAGACCACCATCGGTAAACAACAAAGAGAGCCCGACAGCAGCTTGGAACCTTAGCCCTGTTGTGGGCCACTATCCATGCGGTTCGTGCGTAGTGTGCAAACTGACAAAGATCACGAAAGAACTGCAACTACTCCCGAACCTCACCTGGCCACTGCTCCAACATACTAACTGCAATACAAGCCATGTTATATACATGATCACATTCCCTTGTAATAGCAGATATATAGGGATGATTTGTCGCAAAGTAAAACTACGCATTGGGGAACACAAAAGTAACATCAAGTGCAAACAACCCACTACTAAGATGAGCAGACATTTCATTGGAAAAGATCATTCGGCTGAAGATCTAAAATGGGTGGTCCTGGAGGCTCTGCACACTAACACCGATAATGCAGAACGTGTCCTTTTTGAGAAGGAACAACGTTGGGTTCACTGTTTGAAGACAGACATCGAGGGACTGAATGACTCGATTCGTTGGCATACATTATAAAACCGTCTGCGAGTCAATTGACCACCACAAACTGTATTCATCATATAATCGAACAAATTGTTATAATAAGCTGACACAGAATCAGCCCTATGGCAATAGGGAGGGACTGAATGATACATAACCATTTGTAAATCACTTGGCTATTACAACCAGCCAAGATACGATCCCGTGGAGCACACTAGAAAACCATCTGCGAGTCAATTGGCCACTACAACACAGCCATTTGTTAATTACTTGGTCATCACAACTTGTATCCACCAAGTAATTAAACATGAGCTTAGGAGAAACTGACACAGATTCTGCCAAAAATACAGCACGTTATTGACATGTGACTAACTGAAACGTCTATTAGGTGACCAAGTAGATTGTTATGACAGCTGACACAGAATCTACTTTACGAAAATTCATTCAATGTTATCAATTTGTGTTCACCTTTAACAGACACCAGTGAATGAATAACATCACTCTGAATATCAAGTTGTGACCCCTTAGGAAGTTAAACCACGATTTGAACCTTTTGAGCGGTCACATCGCTTTAACAAGACTACTGTTTTCATATGCCAACCAGGGCTGCCAACCAACACAAACCCATCAGTCCTACTACCCTTTCCACAACCAACGCTATGTAAATGGGATCTCTACGCGGCCACGCGTTTACCGGGACGCCACGCAGAGCCAGCACAAGTAAGTGACTTGTTGGTATCGGTAAGCAATCGTTTTTCATCCCCTAATGGACACCCACTAAGGTAAGGCATGTGGCTTTACAATTTCTGTCGATTTTAGGATAAGACCCCTACCGCTCGGCGGCATCCTGAACTACGAAGCATTAGCAAATAAGAAAGGTAAACTTCTGTTTATCACCGCTGTCTCGCATTGCTGATTCTCTTCACATAACAAACATATTGTTTAACTGCATGAAAATATTGTGCCTGAGATTATAAATTACTTGTACTGCATTACCAAGTAGAACTGTCCGTATGGACGCTTTATTGACAAATGCCACGTAAGAGCTATGACATCAGTATGGCCGCACTCGGGGGACAAACTTGGTTTTGATTAATTGAACCCTACTAGAAAGAGCACACACCTCAGTTTTTGACTAATGCACGCTACAAGCAGTATGTAAATTACCCAACCAAACAACCTTTACTCTTATTGTTAGCTAGACTCGTGAATGCACAACAACACCTGTACACATATACCATCCTTATACCTGCCATATTCTTCAGTTTTAAATAGTTCTGCTACTTTGCGCACCTTTACAATTGAAACCAATAAGGTTTACTCTATAAGTTCATTTAGTTTAATCTGCATAATTAAACGTGTCAGCATTATTGATATATAAGAGGTACCAAATTAATTATCTTGGACATATAGGGTTTAGACATTAGAACTATGATATAATGATATCTTTTCTTATTTCCAGATACTACAGATCTGAACTCATAATGTGAGTGGTAAGTTAACCACTACAATTAGGGGCTGCAACAAGTCACCTAAGAATCTCAGTCCTGAAGAAAGCCTTGAGAATTTACAAGAAGGCTGAAACATGTCGACCTAATAGTGCGGTAGACTGGTAACTGGGTCGAAGATCGCACTCAATCTGTTTTTATTTTCTCACATCACCTCTTCAAAAATAAAATCTTTGCGCAAAAGTGGTGTAGAGAATTTTAACTCACAGCACCTGAGCACTTGCACTTTATTCACTGTTTTTATATCTATGGACACTACTGGAAAATCAGTTGGTCTACCTCCTGGTGAAGGACAGCATGTGGACAATCTAAGAACCCTATGATGATGCTTTAACGTTACACCAAGGCGGAGAATCATAATATACCGCCACCGGTCTGTGCACGTTTGATGAGGGTTTTTTATGTCTCCAATCTAGCAAAGACCCAGATTTCACAGGACAAGTGGTCCATTCTCCCTCTGATTATTAATGTAACCTTTGGAAGCTGAATGGATCATAGCTTCTTTTTCCCTCAAAATTGATCTTTACAGGCTATCTGCTAGACAGGAGCAAAATAGGTGTGCAAAACATTTGTAAAGACATTTCTTTTTGGGGTTGGTCCGATTCTTTTTGTGTATTGCACCAGGGGCGTAACACAGGCTCCCGCAGCCCCCGCAGCCCCCGCAGTGCGGGGAGCCACAAGCTTCAGGGGGCCCCCTCAAGTTTCGTTATGCCACTGTGCAGAGCCACGGTGCGACATTGACTTCAGTGACGCTGCTTCTGTGTGTATGTTTATGCAGCGCTGAATTTTGCATTAATAAATCAGGTAATTGCCATCGTTTTCTGCCCCAGTGTACCCGGCCTCAGTTCAGTACTTGACATGTTTTTTCAGTTCTGTAAAAAGTGACTGGATGTGCTGAGAACTATTGTGTCTTGTCTGCCATTGTGTGCGAGTCTTTTTCATGAAGGAGTGGTCTCCGTCAGACTTCTTGGGGCTTCAAAGATTGTTTGAAAGCCTTATTTCTTCCGCTTCATAAACATGGGGCCTCATTTATGAGGCTGTGCGTCACTTTTACGCCGCCGGCGCGTCACTTTTTGTGACGCACCAGTGGTGTAAAAAATGCACCTTGTTGCGCCATATTTAGAAAGTTACGCATCTAGGTAGATGCGTTACTTTGTAAACCCCTGCACCACATTATACCAGCGCCAGGTATAATGTATGCAAGGGGGGGCGTATTGACGCAAGGAAGGGTTGTAGAAGTGACGCAGTGAAATCTATGAGATTTCACTGCGTCACTTTTAGGACGCCGTTGCGTCAAAATCTTGCGCCTGCCTCACAGCAGGCGTAAGACTGACGCAGGCCCTTTCACATGGGGCTTGCCCCATGTGAAAGGACGCATTGCTGGAGTTGCGTCACTTTTGTGACACACTCCAGCAATGCGTCACTTTTGCGCTTATAGATACGTCAGAAATACTGACGTATCTGTAACTCCTTGCGACATGATGCGTCATACATTAAATATGACGCATCAGGAATGTCGCAAGGAAGGCGCACTGAGAAGTGACGCACCGCTGCTTTCACGCAGCGATGCGTCATTTCTCATAAATGAGGCCGATGGTTTCCTTTGAGTTCTTGTGCAAGCCCACCACTTACTGTATTAAGAATATATTCCCATCACGGTGTAGGCATGTGCGTCTCCTGGACATGACCATGCCCTCTGCTGGTCTTGCTTCATCCCTGCTCAGCAGGTCACAGAGGTCACCCAAGTATATTCTGCACAATTAATATTATACTGCGCTCACAGATATAAATTAGCTGTACACACCCGTTCCATTCGTTTGCAAAATGCCCCTCGCTGAGACCACTGAAACAAATGTTTGAGAGAACTAGCCAAATGTTCCAGTTCCTTCCAGTGATGTATTTCAAGGGTTCCACATCCAGCCTACGAATGTATGAACCAATGCATGTTGTCATGTATAAAAAAACAGGAAGCATGTTATAAACAGTTCTTGTTAACTTACCTTCTAAAAAACATCCCCGCTGCTCTGTCATGTGCACATTCGTCAGGAATGTTTTGCTGAAAGTGTGTTTGTATAGCGCTATGCAATGTGTGTGTGCACTGGAGGGTGTTTTAGCGCTATGCACTGTGTGTGTGTGCGGTGGAGGCTGCTTTTGCGCTATGCACTGTGTGTGTCCGTGCGCCGGAGGGTGTTTTAGCGCTATGCACTGTGTGTGTGCGGGCTCCCGAGGGTGCTTTAGCACTATGCACTGTGTGTGTGCGCGCTGGAGGATGCTCTAGCGCTATGCACTGTGTGTGTGTGCGCTGGAGACCGTTTTAGCGCTATGCAGTGTGTGTGTCTGTGCGCGAGCTGGAAGGTGTTTTAGCGCTATGCACTGTGTGTGTGCGCGCGCTGGAGGGTGTTTTAGCGCTATACACTGTGTGTGCGCGCTGGAGGGTGCTTTAGCGCTATGCACTGTGTGTGTGCGCGCGCTGGAGGGTGTTTTAGCGCTATACACTGTGTGTGCGCGCTGAAGGGTGCTTTAGCGCTATGGACTGTGTGTGTGCGCGCTGGAGGGTGCTTTAGCGCTATGGATGTCTACATCATGGAAATAAAGCAATATGCGTACTAAGAAGGAAGTGGTAAGGCTGGAGACCATTCGGCGTCTTCGTTTAACGGGTAGGCAGGCAATTGTCAGGCCGGATGAACTTAGCTGTCTTAAAGGACCATGTCTACTTGTAAAGCGCCTAGTCGCCAGTGTGTATCTTGGCGCTGTCAACATCTGATCTCATACTCCCTCTACCTAGAAAAATCGAATTCAAGGGTCTGATCGATATGTATTCACCAACAAGCTTTGAACATTATCATTAATGGCGCCACACCTACCATGCAAACAAACATTTCGAGCCGCAGGGGGCCCCCTCAGCACAGTCCTGAGAGCTCCGGATTAAATCCGGAGCGGGGGCCCTTCTGTGTACCGTGCAGGGGGCCCCCGCAGCACAGTTCGCAGGCCCGAGAGCTCCGGATTAAATCCGCAGCGGGGCCCCTCTGTGTACCTTGCAGGGGGCCCCTTCAACTTTCGTTACGCAATTGTATTGCACCAACGTTTTAGGTGGAATTCAGTGTCGAATCAGCCGGTTCCTTCCGTTGCAAGAAATCATTGTAAGGTGGCGTGGTGGTTGTTTAGGGCCTGGTGCATTCCATTAAAGTAAGACTTACTAACAGAGGGCTTGAAATTGCAGCGTTAATGTCTGGAAATTCGTAATCACCAATCAATCATTGGCTAATAACAAGCAACCTCGCTGCAGCACTGAAAACCAAAGCACTGCTTCAGGATTCTCACCATTCAAAACTGAAAACCAAAGCACTGCTTCAGGATTCTCACCATTCAAAACTGTCACCATTCAAAACTGAAAACCAAAGCCCTGCTTCAGGATTCTCACCATTCAACACTGAAAATCAAAGCACTGCTTCAGGATTCTCACCATTCAACACTGAAAACCAAAGCCCTGCTTCAGGATTCTCACCATTCAACACTGAAAACCAAACCCTGCTTCAGGATTCTCACCATTCAACACTGAAAACCAAAGCACTGCTTCAGGATTCTCACCATTCAAAACTGAAAACCAAAGCCCTGCTTCAGGATTCTCACCATTCAAAACTGAAAACCAAAGCCCTGCTTCAGGATTCTCACCATTCAACACTGAAAACCAAAGCCCTGCTTCAGGATTCTCACCATTCAACACTGAAAATCAAAGCACTGCTTCAGGATTCTCACCATTCAACACTGAAAACCAAAGCCCTGCTTCAGGATTCTCACCATTCAAAACTGAAAACCAAAGCCCTGCTTCAGGATTCTCACCATTCACAACTGAAAACCAAAGCCCTGCTTCAGGATTCTCACCATTCACAACTGAAAACCAAAGCCCTGCTTCAGGATTCTCACCATTCAAAACTGAAAACCAAAGCCCTGCTTCAGGATTCTCACCATTCAACACTGAAAACCAAAGCCCTGCTTCAGGATTCTCACCATTCAAAACTGAAAACCAAAGCACTGCTTCAGGATTCTCACCATTCAAAACTGAAAACCAAAGCCCTGCTTCAGGATTCTCACCATTCAAAACTGAAAACCAAAGCCCTGCTTCAGGATTCTCACCATTCAAAACTGAAAACCAAAGCCCTGCTTCAGGATTCTCACCATTCAAAACTGAAAACCAAAGCCCTGCTTCAGGATTCTCACCATTCAACACTGAAAACCAAAGCCCTGCTTCAGGATTCTCACCATTCAACACTGAAAACCAAAGCCCTGCTTCAGGATTCTCACCATTCAAAACTGAAAACCAAAGCACTGCTTCAGGATTCTCACCATTCAAAACTGAAAACCAAAGCCCTGCTTCAGGATTCTCACCATTCAACACTGAAAACCAAAGCCCTGCTTCAGGATTCTCACCATTCAACACTGAAAACCAAAGCCCTGCTTCAGGATTCTCAGGAAAACCAAAGCAGTGTTCGAGGATTTTCACCATTCAACACTGAAGATCAAAGCAGTGTTCGAGGATTTTCACCATTCACTTGGTGAAATCTGAGAATTTTCATTTTTTTTCTCTGCCTTGTTCACCCCTTTTTATTGGTGTACACTTCAGCGAATGCGGAGTAAGATAAATGGGAGATAGAGGGAGGCAGCAGAAGGACCGAGGAGAAAAGCGGTCATTTGAGGGAGTAAGGTGGCAGAGATAGAAACGAGATAGAAATGGGTGAGGTAGGGAGGAACAGAAAGAAAGAGAGAGAAGGGAGGTTATACAGAAAGAAGAGGGAGAAGTAGGTAGAGGAAGAAAGCTAGGGAGATAGGTGAAGGTTTAAAGTGAAGTAGGCAAAGGAACAGTGCGCTTGAAATAGGGCGACAAAAAGGAGGAAGGGTTGGGATGAACAGAGTAGTGAGGCAGAGAGAAAGGCAGCGAGAGAGCGGGGTGAAGTGTAGAAAGATGACGTTGAGAGACAGAACTGGGGTAAAGAAAAAGAGGTGAGGTTGATGCCGCAGTAAAGAGGGAGATGACGTGGAGAGAGAATTTTGAGGTAGTCAGTGATGGAGAGGCAGAGACATGAGGGGGCAGATCTACAAGCTACTGTATACAAAAATAATGACTGTGGGTCTAAAGAAACTCAAAACTCTGTGTTCACAAAATGTCATGTCCACTCTTTCCCTTGGACCCTACCCTACCCGTATGTGTTGTGGCAGATTTACAAGCCCCTTGCGACACTTTTACGCCACTGTTACGTCACCTTTGTGATGCAGCAGTGGTGCAAATAATGCGCCACTATGGGACATATTTACAATGTGACGCATCTAGTGAGATGCGTCACGTTGTGAAGCTCTGCGCTACATTAAACCTGCGTCAGGTATAATGTATGCAGGGTGGGCGTTCCGTCCCAAGGAAGCCTCGTAAAAGTGACGCAGTGAAATCTACAAGATTTCACGGAGTCACTTTTACGTCCCCGCTGCGTCAAATCCTTACGCCTGCTTGAAGCAGGCGTAAGGAGTGATGCAGCATGTTAGGTATAGGGCACCCCTGAGCAGTGCTGCAGTTATGTTCCGCTTGCGACACGACTCCAACACTGCATCACCCTTACGCCGATAGATGCGTCACGCATCTGTCTATCCTTGCACCACGGTGCGCCACATTATAAATGCGGCGCATCCATAGTGGAGCAAGGTTGTTTTCTGAGTCACGCAAAATAACTGGCGCAAATCTGCCCCGTGGTACACAGATGCATAATGAGAGAATTGTAGATAGCGAAAGGTAAGGTAACCTGAAATAGATGACAGAGAGGCGGTAACGATAAATGAAGAAAAAGTGATCTGGCAAAGAGGTATCAAGAAAGGAGTAAAGCAGTGAGAGAAATGTAGAAGGGACAAAAGTATAAAAAAGTGGGAGCACAGGTGTAGAGGTGATGCAGAAAACTGATGATGGCAATTAAATAACAAATACGCTTTTGTCTCGTGTCTTTCTTCTTGTTTCACCCCAACTCTCCTACATCACCACCTGCCTGAGAATGCAGGAGTTACAATTGTGCCTTCCCTTGTATTAAATTACAATTAATCTGTTTTTTGGTGCACACTTCTGTGACTTCTGACAGTCCTGATCACTTCGTTTGGGGCCAGTGCCCACTGTCCCCTGCCTTAAAACAGCTCTGACTGTGTCCTCGCTTTTACGGGACCCATAATGCATTTCGCTTTCGGGCAATGGAAGCCCTGTATGTGTTTGGAAGAAAAACACTTGGCACCTGCTCCGGAAATCACAAACAGGCCAGCACGAGAGGGAAGCGGACAACGAGAGCTCATCAGCATGTTCCTCTAGTGACGTCACGAATCCCCACACTTCCTGTTCAGGACACGAGGACAGGCAGGAAATGCTGCCGGAAGTGAGACAAGGTGTTCCAAAGATAAGGAGCAGCCCTGTTGTTTAGTGCCAAGAGTTGTATTGGTTTTAAAGCGCAGTATCGTTCCATTTCTTGATTTTCTGTAAACGAAGGCGGTTTGCAGGTCCACCCTCTGTGGAAAGGACAGTCCATGGATCACGGGAGCCAGAGAGAGAGCCACTCGAGGCCAATGGTATCTGACAGTTTACAAAACAAAATAAAAATAAAATATTCTGCAACGTGTGATGCCTGAGGCACTGTTCATTGGAATTGTACAGGGACACAACTCTGGCTTTGCACACGTGTACGAAAGGCAGCCCCCGAAACGTTTTAAATGACATTATCTAATGCTGAATTATCAATAGAAGAATTGCAAAATAATTTAAAAGGTGATTCTACTTGATAAAAGTGTAAAAGCCAGCGAGCTGCCTTGGACGTTGCATCACCATCATGTCAGAGGTAGTGAAAGTGACATCACAAAACCTTTGACCTTAATGACATCACAGGAGGTGACATCATATGACCAGTGATCCTGCATCTTTCAGGAAGTGATATTATATGACCATAGCCCTGATGATAGGACAACAATTCACCTTTCTGAAGTTCCATGAAACTGCAGGGGATGCAGAGGCAAGCCGGGGGTCTCAGGAGTGGCCCCTGGCAACCCCTAAATGAGGTCCATATGTACTGCCTGTTGTAGCTCATATCTATTAACAACTCAGTTAATATTTTATTTTTTCATTTTTTGCGAGGCACCTCTGTGAGGCGGGCGGGGCTGACAGAGCAGCCGAGGAGTGGTCTGCCCCAACTCCCAAGTGCGGAATGACTGGCCAGCCCTCCCAGGCCGACCATAACAGTCATGCGCACTTACCCTCTGATCCACCCAGGCTGCATTACAGCCTGGGTGGAGGAGAGGGAGCTTTGGAGGAAAGCACGAAGGCTTCATCACGGGCATCACCATCAACATGGACAGCTGGACCAGGACCCCAATCGACCGTTGTGGGAATAAGTTCCATGTCCCTTGATGGAAGAAGGAGGGAGGCCACAAAGGGCGGATGAGAAACACTTGTCCATTTCCTGGATGAAAAGCTTGGGTTTTGAATTCCTTCAAGGGTGCCTCAAGAGGGGGGATACAAGATGCACCAACATAACATAACGTGTATTTGTTCAGCCCACGTTCACCCAGAAGGGTACCTTGGTGCGGAATAACAGATGCTTATTGCTAAACAACTTAACTGTACTAATTTTATTGACCTCAGAAGGATAAAAGGGTCTCTGCGGTCCCGGGTACAGTAGCCTTCTGTACCTGGGACCGCAGAGAACCTTTGAATTGGGCGAAACACGTGTCGGCTGTTCCTTCACTACCCTTGTTCCTGTTCCATGTATGGAAACATAAATAAATACTATGCACTTGAAAAATACAGAAGAATGCTTGAAATGTGTTCAACATAAACACACGGAATTCAAGAAGGCACACTCTTCCACATTTCTCCAGACTTACCCCAATATGGCTCTTGGGTGTAGCTGTAGCCATTTGAGGGGACTGTGCCACCACAGGTAATTGGGCCCTGACAACTGTAGCACAAAAGCCCATTCTATTTGCCACTGCATTCATATGTAGCCTGTTAATCCCATGAGCTATGGTTCCAGAACATCACCTGTTGCTCACAAAGAGGTATTCATGTCTTTTTTCCACTAAATCTTCTTTCACTCCTGAGTCTTACCGTGTGATGACGTGTCAACACCAGGAGGGCTGGTAGCTCGGACCTCACCTTTTTGCCACACCACCAGATGTTCAGTCTTTGAGGGTCTGCTCTGATCTCCTGGAAAGGTACCTTCCAGAATAAGGTAGCTCACAAACGTGGGTCGTTTCTCTCTTGCCACCCATGCCAGGTGATGTGGTCAATTTCCCAGCTGGAGTGCAGACTGGCAGCTCACCGCCAAGTTCCTCGTTCTGTACAAAATGCTGTGTCTGCTGTCATATATGTAACAGTCCAGAGTTGTCATACTTACTCACTACAGACACTCCTCTCAGGCACATCACTTTTTGCAGGAGTAGTCAAACATCTGGACACAGCCCAGGCATACTGAGTTAACACATCCTCCCTTCCTCATAGAGGGATATTGCTTAGATTTACAGCTGTGGCTGTCCAGAGGCTTCAAGACACACTGCACCCACAGCACACTCACCATGCACCCTTCTTGATACCCTAAGGTGGGAACCCTGCAGTAGCCTCATGTTAAGCAATGTCAGACCCATGCTACACTTCCACCACCAGGTGAACTTTTGGTCTTCTTGTAACAGGGTGCACATTTGCCTGCAGAAAAAGTCAATGAAACAGCATCAACCTGTTGGAAAACCATCCACTGTGACTAGTCTTTGGTTTGAATAGCCCTGGTCCCAAAAGTCTTGCATTACAGTCCTTATTCTCACTATCATTGGAACAGTAAATTCCTTGAAGATGCTGTGCTTAAGTTACAAAAAGTACAGTTTAGGCCTGAAGCACCCAAGCACCTTGATTCATGGCTTCAGACCAACCTGCAACTTGAGACCAGTGGCTGACAACAGGACAATGACATCAGCATTCAATGAAAAGCTTTCAGGTGACAAATACTTGAGGCGAAAGACCCAGAAGCCTGAGATACACTATTCTCCACCCTGAGATTGTAACAAGAGGACTGGAACAAACTGAAAAGGATCTTTTTTCAAAAGCTATTTCTTGGGCGGTGACTAAGCACCACAACGAAGCCAGTGGTGTTGGAAGCTGCTAGATTATTTTCTTTTTTGCAAACCTTATAAGGTTGATGGCCAACTTTGTGATGTTTTTCAGTTGGTCATTACTTGGGGCAAAATTGTGACTAATACAAAAATTACATCATACCTGTTGTAAAGGGTGCCTTACAAATAAATAAAATAAACCCAAGAGAAGTAGTGAAAACACTTGAGAGGTGTGAGGCAAGGAGGCTCAGTACTAGGTTAGAAAACATCTGGAATTATTCAGGTAGAGCTGGTGGGTTTTAAAAGCTTTTTGAAAGTAAGCAGATCTGGCTGAGCTATGAGTGAGTGAAGAAGGGAGTTCCAAAGGCTGGAGCGGGGCCAGAGAACGATTTATTTCAAGCCAAAGGCATGTTCAAGGATGGTGTTTGTAGGAATGAGTCCTTTCCACTAAGACCTATCTTAGTCTCAGAAGGTAAGAAGTGCTCAATGTAGGGATGTGTCTTGAGACAGTGGTCCTTGTGAGTGAGATAACCAATGGGGAAGTCAAGAACGCTTAACACCGGAGTCGTGTGATAAAATTTCCTTGTCCGGATCCGCCAAGCCGTGCAGGATTGCCTTGAAGGGTTCGAGGGATGGTAAGGGAACTCTAGCAAGAATCGTGCTGTCATAGTTCAGACAGGATTCGGATAATGTGTTGGGTCAATTCTCAGTTGATCAGTTGGTTGGAGTTAGGAGAAGCTTTATTTTCTTTAGGTCGTGAAGATTGAATCCTGTTTATCCACCAGCTTGCTGATAGGTGAGCTTAGGTTCAGGGTGTTGTTGACAAAAAATCTCAAATTTTTTACAGATGATAGGATGACGAATTAAAGGTTCTCATGGAAAAGTTTATTTTTGTTTCCCGGGGTTAAGAGCATAAGTTGTTTTCTTTCCAGGGGCAAGAGGAAGTTGGTTGAGATTCACTGTTGCTTTTTTGAGAGGCCGACCAACAAAGTCTGGAAGTCCTGTAGGTTTGATGCCTTCAAACAGAGTTGGGTATCATCAACATATTCGTCCACATCAACATCATATTTATTAAGAATGTCATAGAAGGAATCAAGCTATGGGTTGAATAGCAGAGGTGTTACTGTTGATCCTTGGGTCACTTCACAGATGATGCTGGATATTAAGGAGAACTTGTTGCCAATTTCTACTGGGCGACAGAGAAGAGAAGGTAATAAGTAATATGAGAACCTGTTTAGAACTAGATGGAGAAAGCCTATTCTTTAATTGAGTAAATGTAGTAGTTTGCCATGATTGATGGCGTCAAAGCTTCAGAAAAGTCCAGTAGAATCAAAACGTAGGAGTTATCCTTGTCGATGATATGGAATATGCTATATAGGATCTTGAAAGTAGGTGTCGCTGTGCTGAAGCTGGATCTGAAGCCAGAATGGTAGAGGAGGAAAAGTTAGTTAACATATTTGATCGGTTGTATGGAGACACAGTGTTGAGCGACTTTACCAGACAGAGTAGGTTGGTGAGTGGCTTGTGGTTAGAGAGCGTGCAATGGAGAAGTGCTGATCATTGCAGCTGGATGCAGAACCAGTTGAGGAGGACTTCGGTGCAGTGTTAGTGTTCTTGTATGTATGTATGTATTTGAGCTTATATAGCGCACAGCTACCCACAAAGGGTTTCCCGGCGCTTGCTTAGGGAACCCGTCCTGGTATTCCCCTGTGAGATAACCCCGGCAGGGTATCCACAAGGTGAAAGCCAGGCATCCCGCCGCGAGGGGCCGTTGTGGAGATTAAGCAAGCTATTGCCCAGAGTCGCAGAGTGTGAACCCGTGAGTCGAGAAGGCACCGGAGCGAGAATTATCGAGTCCGTGGAATTTTTGAGCCCAAAACCCGCCGAGGCGGGGAATTGAACCCTGGTCCAGGGCCGATCTCAGCTTCCGGGTCTGCCGCCTCTAACCCCTGAGCCACACTTCTCCACATTCTTGTGGATGAATGAGAATTTGAATAAGGAGCTGGCCGGGTTTATTGGATGAGGAGATTGAGGACCCAATGTATATGTTCACAGAAAGAGTCAACGGTGACAGAGTACTTTTTCCACCAACACAATGGTCCATCCACCCTCCCAATTTAAATGTGGGTGGACCTGTGGTGCAAACATGGCAGAGACTGCTCAGTCTCCGCCATGGTTACACTCCTCCGACGGCCTAACAGAGTAAGGGCAGTCGGAGGCTGACCTGTATGTCCGACCACCTACTTTAGTTGGGCAGACATTCAGGTCAGTTTTCACAACCTGTCAGTGCTAGTAAAACACTAGCAGCAAGGAGCAATAAAAACTGCAAAATGCCCCCCTATTTTCAAAAACAATGTTCCATTTTGGGGTTTTGTTTTTGAATATAAAAATAAAGTTGTAACTGTCTTCCGGTTCCGTCTTGTTTGACGGAGCCGTACAGCAAAGTTACAATACATTCCCAGGAATCGCCTTGAACACCCAGAGGTGGCTGGACGGATAAGTTTACGTTGACGAAGTGATATTGACTCCGATTATGTAAATCTTCGTCAAACAGCCCAAGAGAGCAGGGGCTGTCGCAGGTAACCCATCCGATGATCCACCCTACCTACAGTAGGTAGTCAAGATTTTTTTATTACTACCTGTAACTGCCAGATATTTCCTGGCAGTGAGAGACAATAAAAAATTAAGAAAACAAAATGACCCCCATAGCATGGTAGACCACGCCCCCGGTATTGGGAGTCAGTAGGTTTTCATTTTTCAAAGAGAAACTCCTTTTTTCAGAGTTTCTGTCTGAAAAATATAAAAACTTTGGAGAAGTTTGATGTCCTGCTATCATGTTTGACGGACCCACCTGTCAAACTTTTCCAACATTTACAGGAACCTCTATGAAGGTGGTTCTTACCAATGTATAGATGTGTCTATGGGACCTGGGAACATATCTAAATTTGGTGGGCAATGTAAAGGTAGGGTGGTAGACATAAAATCCTTCACCACCCTGTCTGCCTTTACTCCATCCAGTAAACCCTATGACCCCTTGCTGCATTCACATTCTTTTCCACTTCTCAGAAAGTAGAAGCTATTCCTGTTCACTGGTGCATTTCACACCTATTTCCACCACAAACTACAAAAGTAGCAACCACAGAAAAAAGGGAAAAATGAACAGCCACTTACAAAAATACAAGAACGGTGGTATCATCTTATTTTCTTTCACAACTCTACATGTTCTTGAATGGTGGGAAGATGAACTCGAATGAGCAAATCTTTTGTTGAAACCAATTTTTGGTAAGGAATACACTTTCTTGTACAGCACATTTTCCTATCGCCCGCCCCCGCCAAAAACAAAATACTGCCATATTTTGTCTCTTTGCTCGGTTCCCTAGGGGGTAACAACCAATCCTGGGTATCTTTGGAATAGCCAGCATGTGTAAATTTGGCCTAGCTCCATTTGTGGAAAACATTTAGGAAGGTTTAAACAAGAAGTACCCCAAACATTTAAAAACAGACTCAGCCCTGGGGTGGGTAAAGCCTCAGCAGCTAAGGGGTTAACAGCAGCCAGAGATACATGCAGGGGTCTGCTGCGCTGCTTTGCACTGATTCAGAGCACACTTCTTGTACCACAATCCCACACCCCCTGCATGGTACGGTCTATGCTCTCACCTCACCTCATGTGTGTATGCTGTTGCTTGAAACGCGCAGATTGCTAATTATAGCTTGCACAGTCTGAAGATCAGTGTCCAGAATTGTGAAAGAGAGATAAAAGGCTTTGTCATGCCGACATATATGTGAGAGATACGTAAGACGTGAGTCATCTAGCATGTGATAGTAATCGTAGAGGGGGAGGGTAGCGGCGTTCCTAGATGTATTGTGTTCACCATGGAGCTAAGCGGTTGTGACGTTCATAGAACTAGAGCGCTCACCAGGAAGCTGAAAGGTAGGGGCATTCACAGACGTTAGTTCAGATGTTCTGACGCTTTGCACCGGCTTTTGTTACTTTTGTAATGCAATCCCAATTTCCATTAGGTTTTTAAGGTAAATCCGAAGGAAAGTGTTATGTTGGAATTTACTTTCAAACGCGAATCAGGACTCGTGATGGATAATTTGCCAAAGTAATGCAAAGTTGCCCTGTGAGCTGCTTTGAAATGCTTTGCTTGAAGGGGCCGTTCCATGAGTGATACGTGTGTATTCCCAAGTAACCAAGTAAGCGGGGGGTTGCCGATATCGGCAAGAGGTGGCTGCCCACAGCGCATGCAGTGGCCCTGTAAAAGGGCGGCCGCCTCAGTGTCGCATTAGGCACGTCCCCGCGCAGCAGTTGCTGGGACCCCCCTTATCGGGGGGGGGGGGGGGTCCCGCCTATGTCTGGCGCCTCTGCGGCGTCCTTTCCGGGGCGCAGTGGGCTGGGGACAGGTATTTATACCTGCCCACACCCATTGGCCATCCTCTTTGCTTCCCTCCCAACCGCTTAGCCTGCATGCCAGCGGGAGGGCGGGCAAAGGAATTGAATGTATTAATGTATGTATTTGTGTTGCAGGCGGAGGTACAGGGCTATCCGGAGGCTGATTGGTACAGAGGTGTACCGTTTCAGTAGCACAGAGGGGTGCCTTATTCCAAACCCCAGGGGTCCTAACGGAAGGACCTTGGGTGAAAACATTGACGCGCTGCCGGTCCTTCGGGCGGTTGTAAGCCTGAGCAACCGGGGGGTTTGTCTTGAAAGGCTCCACCCCTAAAAAGGCGTGAGTAAAGTTATGGACTGGTGCTCCATGGTATTTAAGGGGGATAATCCCCACATAAATGGTAGCACTGATTGGGTTGGCCATGGTGCAGTTTGGCTCATAGGCGGGCAGGGCTGCTTAGGTTCGTCTCCGCTGCCTGCCCTTGGTTCACCCATAAGTTAACCCACCACGTTGCCATACTTCTTGTATGAAATAAACCTGCAGCAAAATGTTTCCCAACAATATTTGTGTGGACTGATTATTTTGTTCACCACGACCAATCACTGCTAAGCGTCAGGTTGCCGATATCGGCACTAATGGTGTAGCTTTCCTGATGCCAAACTTGGGGTACCCCTCCCCATACAGAGTTGGGAGATCTGCTTAGTTTCCGACAGTTGCAAAAACAACAGTTGATGGACAGAATGCAGAACAATGTCATACATTCACCCCAGTACAAGGATCTGGGCCTAAATCCATCGTTTGTTTGCACTCCACACCATCCCAGTTCAGACATGGCCATATGCAAATCAGTCTGACCCTGTGCCTCATGGGAACAGTCCAGCCCAAACTGCCAAGCCATGTCTTTCTCAGACCGGAATCAAGCATCCTAGGACCGGTTTCTGGCTATCAGCCGTCTTCAGCCAGGATAGCTTGACTCCAGTGGTGTGGAGAGCATGGGACTCACGTCTGAGCATACCCATCCCACTCGGGGTGACAAATGCAAAAACAACAGTTGATGGACAGAATGCAGAACAATGTCATACATTCAGGAATCAACGATGGGAGCACACTGCTAGCCTCTGCAGTCTGGTATATGCAGTGCGTATGACTTGAAGAGTTGGGAAAAAGTTTGTGAGTGTTTCACCAAGGTTGGTGCAAGTAAGTACTTGATATTTCCAGTATCTCTAGACACGAGACATGGCTCGTGTTTCAGAATAGTATCTCTCGCCAGTAGAGAAAAGTTCTAAGGTGGCAGAAAAGGCCGCCAAACAACCGTCACAGGCTTCGTTGCCTCTCAGGCGTGCAGGTGCGACTCCAAAAGCTCGTCAGCTTGGGAGCTCACGGGAGCCCTATAAGAGGAATCAACGATGGGAGCACACTGCTAGCCTCTCCGCCTGATCGCCCCTCTGCACTCTGGTATATGCAGTGCGTATGACTTGAAGAGTTGGGAAAAAGTTTGTGAGTGTTTCACCAAGGTTGGTGCAAGTAAGTACTTGATATTTCCAGTATCTCTCTTGGTGAACCGCATTGACCACAATGCTCAGGGGCGATCCCGCTGGGAGGTGAAGCAGTGTGCTCCGGCATTAGTTTCCTGTTTAAAAGGCTCCCTAGAGCCTGTTGAGCTGACGAGCTCGTGGAGATGCACCTGCGCGCCTTGAGAGGTACTGTGACCCGAGAACAATTTGGCAGCCTGCTCAGCAACCCCGAAT
Source organism: Lissotriton vulgaris (assembly GCF_964263255.1). Classification (NCBI taxonomy): domain Eukaryota; kingdom Metazoa; phylum Chordata; class Amphibia; order Caudata; family Salamandridae; genus Lissotriton; species Lissotriton vulgaris. The sequence continues at coordinate 1,083,678,947 of NC_141699.1, read as the reverse complement.
ACTTGATGCCTAATCTCTGCTGATGGCTGATAAAGATCCAGAAACACGTGTCCAGAGATGGCCAGCACAACTGTGTAATTATTCGAGACTTTCCTAAAAGCACACATGCTTGGTGAACCGCATTGACCACAATGCTCAGGGGCGATCCCGCTGGGAGGTGAAGCAGTGTGCTCCCGCATTACTTTCCAATGTCATACATTCACCTCAGTACAGAGATCTGGGCCTAAATCCATCGTTTATTTGCACTCCACAGCACCCCAGTTCAGACATGGCCATATGCAAATCAGCCTTGACCCTGTGCCTCATGGGAACAGTCCAGCCCCAACTGCCAAGCCATGTCTTTACTGGACCGAAATCAAGCATCCTAGGACCGGTTTCTGACTATCTGCCGTCTTCAGCCAGGATAGCTTGACTCCAGTGGTGTGGAGAGCATGGGACTCACGTCTGAGCATACCCGTCCTACTCAGGGAGACAAATGCAAAAACAACAGTTGATGCTAAGTTTCCGACAGTAGCACCTGGTTGGCTCCGCTGTCAGAGACCACTGACAGGACATCCTGTCTTAGAACTGCACGTTCAGGTCACAGTGGCGGGGGTACTGTAACTGTAACTGTAATTGGGTATTTGTAAAGCACACGGCTATTCCACGGAGTGTCCCGGCGCTAACAACCGCTTAAACAGGCAGAGTGAACTCACGGCTACTAGCTAGTACTTCTGTTGAAATAGCCAAGTCTTTAATTTCCTCCTGAACACACCTAAGTCAGATGTCTGTCTAAGAGAAATTGGCAGACCGTTCCACATGCGGGATGCCAACCCTTGAAAAAGAGCGGCTGCCCATGCGAGAATGGGAAAACCGAGGAGTGGAGACCAGGTACGGCATCAAGAACCTCAATGTCCGTTGAGGAGCGTAGTGCTGTATCCTTTTCCTAATATAAAGGGCCCCTTAGTTGTGCAAGGCCCTAAAGGCCAAGGTAAGAGCCTTAAACTGGACCCTGTTACGCACCGGAAGCCAATGAAGAGATTTTAAGTGGGGGTCATATGAGCCCTAGGTCCCATCATCAGAAGAGCTCTGGCCGCCGCATTCTGGATCACCTGTAGGCGACTCAGAAGATATTCCGGTAAGCCTAAATTTAGGACATTTGCGTAGTCCAGCCTTGATGCGATCAGGGCCTGAACCACCGTCTTTCTGAGGGGTACCGCAGTGCAGGGCCACTGATGCTAGTTTGCCCCTTCTTGCGACCTGGCAGGGAAAGGAAACAGGGAGACAACTTTGGGGGTTTGTTTCTGAAAAAAATGAAAAGAAATTACCAAGCAGGCAAAAAAAAAAAAACACATTGGGGGTCTTGGGTCTTGTTATCAACAAGTCCCTAAGGATTAGAGAGTCAAAATCTGTGAAAAAAAATTGTGAAAATCTGTGGAAACGTTTTCACATTTCTGCAGGAAAAGCGGTAGCATCTGGAGATCACACGAACGAGTTCAGAGCGGAAGAAACAGCCATGCAAACTCTGATTGTTTGTGAACTCTATGACAGGACTGATGAGAAAAGTACATTAATCTGCACCTATTGTATTTATTTTTAGCATTTCTGAATATTTGGAAAGCAACCTAGTATATAAATATCTGGGGTTGCACCACCTCGCAACTATCTCCCTTGACCTATCTTTGTGAGTCCTCGTGCCAAGGTGGGCAACTTGCTCACGCATCACCACCCACACACACTCACATAATGGCCCTCTATGTGAGCTGTTGACAGGGCACCTGCACCCTCACACTCTTTTCACCAACCCCCCCCCCCCCCACTTGCATGCATAAGTATGCGGTATTTGTTTAGAGCAAACATAGCCAATAAGGCAGCGGAGGGCTGTGCGGGGTCAAAGGTCAGCATACGGTCAAGGAGTGATGGAGAGGCAGGTGAGTACAGAAGTGTATGGCTGCTGCATTGTGATGTAGTGTTCTTCAAAGAGTTGTGTGTGCACATCAACCAGCACTCATGCTTGCGGCAGTCAGTTACCAAGGCTTGTGGTCAATGGGTGACTGATGGATGTGGGCTCAACAGTTGTCCAACAAAGACTGACTATGCGGATTCTTCCGGCTCAGCAGACCCCGCCCCTAAGCTCATATCTGCCCAAGGAAGCCTGGCTCTTTGGCCCATCCATCCATCCTGATCTTTCTACAAACCTACTCACCCCCCCAAAAAAATAAAGTAGTGTCATTTGCAACATCTCAAAAGTCTCTGAGAAGATGTCCCAAATCTGTGAGGGGGATCCAGAAATGTGTGTTTTCGTCAAAGCGATGAGTACGGCAACACTAAAGGACCACTCCGTCACACCTTCACACCCTTCGCAACCCCCTTTTGACTTATGACAGCTATACAAACTCTTTAGTGCTCACGTTGGCCATTTCCTATTTCTCCAAAGAGTGTCCCATGCTGGGAAGAACTGCTCATTCATCTAACTGCAGAACTAAGTCTTGGCGAAAGATAGTGAGGACCAGAGACATAAAAAGCACGATGGACCACGGGCAAAGCTCTGAAATGAACCCTCTCCTTGACAGGCAACCAGTGTAGGGTTTTCAGATAAGGTGCAATAGGTCGGGGGACCTTGAAAAGTAGTCTAGCCTCTGCATTTTGTACTACCTGTGGTCTTATCAGATCGAGATAGAGCCTGCTGGTGTAATCAATGCGTGATGTAGTTAAATCATGAATCACCGTCCTATGAGCTTGAAACAAGAGTTGTCGTAAGAATTGTAATAATGATCTCAGTAGCAAAAAACATGAGTCCACACCAGCAGCGATCTGAGAGCGGATGAATACGTTTGAATCGATCTTAACACGAGCCTCAGTTAGGCTCGGAAGATCCAAACATCAAGATTTCAGTTTTCCCCATGTTGCATTATAGATTGATATCCTGCATCATCTTAAAAACTGCCACCAGACCGTCCTTAAAGAGCTCGGACGTATTTCTATCCTTAGAAAGAAAAGCTGGGTATCATCCGCATAAGATATAATCCTGACTCCGAATGATCCCTCTAGTGGGGTGAGAGGTGCCATGTAAACATTAGAAAGGGTTGGACTTAGTGCTGAATCCTCTGGTACTCCAAACTTGATGGTGTTCAAGTGAAAGGACGTGGGGAGGATCAGTCTGCATGTTCTTCCTTCGCTTGAGGTCGCATATCCTCTGCCAGCCAATGGGAGTGCTACTGATCATTCCGGCCCTAGTCTTCCGTCAGACTAGCCCATCTCCTCGGTTTGGAGTTGGCTGCTGCTCTTCCGTCAGGCGTGGTATTGAGATCGTACTGAAATTGCACTGTATAGTGCTTACTATACCCTGATGAGCTTTTGAAATGCTTCTCCGTGAGTAGCACGCTACCCCGGAAGCCAGAGTTAGTTGTTAGTCTATTGGTTAATGGGATTTGTCTTGGCTCTCAAGGCAACCTTTGCATCTACTCCAATTTCTCTGTGGTTCATTGATGAGTTAGGTGTAATCACTAGTAGAGGCAGTGTGGGCGACAACCTGTTCTTGGGATGAATGGAAATGTTGTTGGGCTGCGGGGATATGATTTCAAAGAAAGAGATTTTAAGGAGTACAGGGATGTGACTTACCGTAGAGTAAGCACCAGTGGCATAACATAGGCCCCCCCGGTGCGCGGGTGGGTACCTGAGCTTCAGGGGCCCTCCCTCAGCACAGTACTCAGGCCTGAGAGCGCAGGATTAAATCCAGAGAAGGGCCCCTCCTTGTACCCCCTAAAATTTCATTATGCCACTATTGAGCACTCAAAAGCCAATGCAGAAGGTGAAGGGAAGAAGAGGGCAATTGGAAAGAAATTGAGGGAAAACATGAAAGTTTAAGTCAAGAACAATTTTTAATGCAGGGATTGAGGAATTGTGCAGACTGAATATCTTTTTAGGTAGCATGCCATCTGTGGGTGTAAACCTGTAGAACGAAACAACCGACCCAACTCCAGTTTTAAATTCTTCTCTAAAGGAATGTTGCTTTTCACGGTCTCACTAGAGACACATTAACTTTCAAAGAGATTGCAGATACCTATCTCCGCAAAAAGCAACCCCACATTTAAGCACATACCTATAATTACATTTGGCAACACTATTGAGGAGCTAAGGTCTAAAAATGTTTAAGCAATGTGATGCTATTTGTAGCACTGATGCGCACCACCCTGTCGTGGAAAATGCAGTCAAGTGCTCCCCCACCCACGTGTACCTACTACACAGCACATTCAATACTATCAAGTATTGTTAAAGTGTATGCAAATCATTTTACACCATACATACACTTCACATATAAGCATGGTAAAACATACACACCCCTCAGTTTAAAAATACAACAAGGCCGGTGATAAACACCTTACAGCAATCATCATTAGTAAATTCAGTGCTTGTTTATCTGACCCATTCACTTCCTTGTTTGGAACGGCAGCACATTTTAAAGGATTGAAGTTTTTGTCCCATGCCCCCGCCAGAAGACCATCGGACCCCATTGAGCAGAATATTCCATCTGCAGAATGGATGTGTTAGAGATCACTTTGTCCCTCCAGTATCCACCATGTTTCATTGTGTAACCCACATGGACCTAGGAGGACATAGTCGTTGGATGTAACTAACAATTGTGTACTGAGTATGACCGGCAGGGCACCACTAACAATTTTACTCTAATTTCCCCAGATGCACAGCCCAGGACTAATCTATGGTCAAAAATACATTGAAGGATGAGGCCCTGACTCAAAACAGTTAAGACCTTTGCAGAAAAGGGCCAATCATTTCTGGTCCTCAATAAACAAGGGACAGGGTTCTACAAGATTTTCCTACCATTCAATCACTCAAGGGAACTCTGCCCAATCGGTCCTCTATAAACAAGGGATAGGATTCTACAACATTTTCCTACCATTGAATCATCAATCAAGGGAACTCTGTCCAATCGGTCCTCTATAAACAAGGTACAGGGTTCTACAACATTTTCCTACCATTGAATCATCAATCAAGGGAACTCTGTCCAATCGGTCCTCTATAAACAAGGTACAGGGTTCTACAACATTTTCCTACCATTGAATCATCAATCAAGGGAACTCTGTCCAATCGGTCCTCTATAAACAAGGTACAGGGTTCTACAACATTTTCCTACCATTGAATCAGTCAAGGGAACTCTATCCAATCACAGGCCTGAAAGGTGTCAAAAAACCGGCTGAATTCAGAATAGATTCTCTGCTGAGCTGGTAGACTTTGTGTCATCTGCAGGCTTTCAAGATGAGTACTACCTTTAGCATTCAGATCTGGCCTGAGAGTGTTTATGAAAGTGCTGGCCCAGTTTGGGTCAAGGTTTTGTGCCTTATCAAGGAAGGCCACCCCTCCTTCGGTAGGACCAGCTGGACTAAGAGATGGTTTGGCATTCACATTTGATGAGCAAGTTAAGGGTTCCTTTACTGATCTGAATTTTATAGTTGTATCACATATTAGGCATTTGATTTTAAAGTTTGGGACAATATCGGTTTGAATTAATGACTGATTATTTAGCAGAGGCATGCATTTCAGATCCTTGTCTTGTGTTATTGAATGATGTCACTGATATGCAGGGCACCTCATTGACATAGGAGGTATCAATGTTTGCTGCTCGAAAGAGACATCAATGCGCCAGGACTTTCATCACTAAATAATTTATGGGGTGTTATGGCCTTGTCTTTAGGAACAAGATGATAAAGAAAAAAGTGATATTTGTACATGAGCTCAGAGAGTCAAAGGGATTATGATTCATGATTGGGTGGTTTGCAGTTGAAATCCCCTCTGCTTGCAGGTGTGTGCAGGGTTTAGTAGCATTCCCGCCCACTCTCGTTTGACCAAAGCAAGCCTCTTTATTGTCCCAAGAGTCAAGTGCAGGATCAGAAGATACAGATGTTTCTCCACTTGCTCAAACCTCTGTAAGACACTTCTCCTGGATATCTGTAAAGCTTCTGCCTTCATTATAGTCAGAGTAGAACTAAAATCCACCTTTTCAAAGTCCCACCTATAGTTGGGCCTGTGTTTCCTACAGTTAAATGAAGCAATGCTGACGGTGCCAGTTTGTTTCCGCTTGCAAAGACTTGGGTCATTATGACCCAGACCACCAGCCGGCAATACTGCCTTTTACTCAAACTCTAGTTACACAAATAACAATAAAACTGTTCTGTCAATGTTTGTGCTTCAAATAATGTAGTCATTGCAAGATGGACCTCCTGCCAACTTATATCAAAGTGACCTCAAGAGGCATAAATTACCTGCTGGTACAATACAATTCTGTCGCTTTACTCAAGAACACCAACACGCAATTAAGTGCCCTGTGAATTCCAGGTCAACGTGTTCCATAGTGGCTGGTCCAAGAAACATCGGAAAGTGTAATGTGACCCAAAGACTGATATGGGATACTTGAAACATGTTGGACACCTGGGGCATATAGCCATGTCAAAGCCCTTTGCTTCAGGGAAAGGGTCATTCTGCCCTAATGCATAGCTGGAAAGAAAGCAAGGGGGTAGAATGAAAAAGCATGAGTAGTACAAAATAATTCAAGACATTTGAGATCATCGGTCGGTTCCCGTTACGGTTTAATAGCAGATTTTGCAGACGTCTTGGAGTTATTGCTAATAAGGTCCAGGGAGAGATGTCTAACTTGGGATCCATTTGAGTAAAGACTCTGGAAAGGTCTAACTTCCTCAATTGAGTGGTACTTTTAGTAACTCTTTATGGTAGAATGTACTAGACTAAGATGATCCTTCTGGAAAACCAACATTCATTCTCAGCAATTATTGTAACAGAGTTGCAGAAAGCTGATCAAGCAGAAAAGAGGACCCCAACATTTGGCAAAGTCTGGACAGTGTCAGTCAACAGGACAAGTGTTATTTTTCTGGGACTTTATAATGGCGTGTGCAAATTCTCAGTATGTTGAGGGGGTGGTGAACATTACTCATAGCGCATTAGCTGCTGCGCCTTTTATTCATAATTTTATAGTGTTTTCTGTGCTTTTATCGCGGCGCTTAAAGCTACTTATTAGCGCATTACTGCTCATCTTGTTAGCGCTTTAAAAACTCTCCCTTGCTAGCGCTTTCTGGTCAGTATTCCCCGAGTAACTTCATTTGGTCGGCGTCCATAGGCCGGGGAAGTTTGGGAGGCTCACCTGCATCTAAGTTTACATCTCCTCGCACTCGGCGAGGACAGACAGTCTAGCTGGGTCCGTCATCTTGGGTTGGGCTGTGAGGCGAGGCACTCCGCGGCCATCTTGCGTAAGGCAAGAGGCTAGTAGGCGGTCCTCCGCACTCTGAGGTGCTACATAAGGATCTTGAGGTAAGGTCAGTTAGAACCTTGCTCATAGCGCATTAGCTGCTGCGCCTTTTATTCATAATTTTATAGTGTTTTCTGTGCTTTTATCGCGGCGCTTAAAGCTACTTATTAGCGCATTACTGCTCATCTTGTTAGCGCTTTAAAAACTCTCCCTTGCTAGCGCTTTCTGGTCAGTATTCCCCGAGTAACTTCATTTGGTCGGCGTCCGTAGGCCGGGGAAGTTTGGGAGGCTCACCTGCATCTAAGTTTACATCTCCTCGCACTCGGCGAGGACAGACAGTCTAGCTGGGTCCGTCATCTTGGGTTGGGCTGTGAGGCGAGGCACTCCGCGGCCATCTTGCGTAAGGCAAGAGGCTAGTAGGCGGTCCTCCGCACTCTGAGGTGCTACATAAGGATCTTGAGGTAAGGTCAGTTAGAACCTTGCTCATAGCGCATTAGCTGCTGCGCCTTTTATTCATAATTTTATAGTGTTTTCTGTGCTTTTATCGCGGCGCTTAAAGCTACTTATTAGCGCATTACTGCTCATCTTGTTAGCGCTTTAAAAACTCTCCCTTGCTAGCGCTTTCTGGTCAGTATTCCCCGAGTAACTTCATTTGGTCGGCGTCCGTAGGCCGGGGAAGTTTGGGAGGCTCACCTGCATCTAAGTTTACATCTCCTCGCACTCGGCGAGGACAGACAGTCTAGCTGGGTCCGTCATCTTGGGTTGGGCTGTGAGGCGAGGCACTCCGCGGCCATCTTGCGTAAGGCAAGAGGCTAGTAGGCGGTCCTCCGCTCAGCGTAATAGTACTTGAAGATGGATGGATCGACGCGCAGCGCTCGCGCGCAGCGGGCGCGTCGTAGGCGCGCCGGAGGTGCGCCAGAGGTAAGCCCGTTTGCGCCCGTTCGCGCAACGGACGCGCTTAGGGCCGCTACCTCTGGCCCCTCAAGTTCAAGCAGCATAGCTTACACTCGGAGTGAGCTCCTCGATCTTAGACCTGGTCAGAACCCGGTCAGACTCTCCACTCCCAAGCCAATTACCTGTGGTTTGCTTAATGTCAGATCCCTCTGCAAGCACCACACGGAAATAGCCTTCCTCATTGAGTCTGAACAGCTCGATGTCCTCTTTCTTACAGAAACGTGGACTCGGGAGGACTGTGAGGTTGAGCTGGGCTTAGCCTGCCCATCAGGCTATAAAATCAGCCATTCACCGCGCCCACTCAATCGAGGAGGGGGTATCGGATACATTCATAGAGACTCGCTTTCCCTCTCCCAGTTAAAGATTCGAGAGGTACCGGGATTTGAACTGATGGGTGTCTCAGTCAAACAGCAAGAGTCGATCTGCTGCTCGGGTGTCCTCTGTTATCGTCCCCCGGGACCAGCACCATCCATTGCTCTTCTCATTGACCTGATTTATGAACTTGCCAGCTCCCACTCCAGGTTATTAGTTCTTGGAGATTTCAATCTGTGGGCAGGCAGCTCGCTGGACAATGCATTTTTCTCTCTTAGCCAAGCTTGTACAGATCTCAATCTAGTACAGCTGGTGAACGCCTCCACGCATCAGAAAGGCCACATTTTGGACCTGGTGTTTGCGGATCCTCAATGGGCATCACTCGTGGATATCAAGTGCCAATATTGGACGGACCATTTTTTGATTAGGTTTTCCCTTTGGCCGGAGGATCCTACTTCACGTAAGGCTGGACTACCTCTAGCTAAGCTAGAGAGACCTTGGTCCCGCATCCTAAACACGGCTCCATTGCCGAACATCTTAGACGAGGACTTCAAATTGGGCAATACAGTCGAAGAAAGTTATACCCTATTCTGTCAATCTATAGCTAGCTCGCTGGATAAGTTAGCGCCCCTTCGGAAGTCGCGAGGGAGGGTGAACCGAGCTAGTCCTTGGTACACGAGCGAACTTCGCCAGCTCAAACTTGATTGCAAACGCGCGGAAAGGGTCTGGAGGAAACAGTACCTAGACTCTGAGAAAACCGCATTCAGGTCTGCGATGCACAAATATAAAGCTCAAATTAAGATAGCGAAAGCGACCTTTCTTGAACTCACTCTGAATCAGGCCCCAAACAAGGCTCAGGCCCTTTTTAAAATCGTTAAGGACCTGGCTCACCCTACGTGCGTGGCCAGTGCTGTCCCCTCGTCGCAGGCTCTTTGTGACTCTCTGGCGGATGCCTTTGAGGAAAAAATCCGTAAAATCCTAGCTGGTCTGCAAGACCCACGGAACTCCACCACTGAGGCGGGAGCTCCGGAGGAGTTGGCCAGTCGACCCCTGCAGAGGGTTATTAATCTCTGTCAGGAAGCTCCGGTCATGCCCTACAGTCGACCCCGACCTGATGAGCAGCCCCCCAGCTTGGGAGCTCCGGCGGCGGAAGCCAGTCGACCCCTGCTGAGTAGCCCTCCTCTCTTTCTTTTGGATCAGGCCTTCAGCTTGGGAGCTCCGGCGACTGCGGCCAGTCGACCCCAGCTGAACTGTTCTCCCCTTGCTGCCCCCGATCCGGCTCCCTGCTTGGGAGCTCCGGCAATTGTAGCCAGTCGACCTCAGCAGGGTAGCCTTCTTCTTCCTCCTGTGGAGCCGACTCTTAGTCTGGGAGCTCCGGCGAGCGAGGCCAGTCGACCCCAGCTGAGTGGCCCCTCTGTTTCCACTCTGGATCAGGTCCTCTGCTTGGGAGCTCCGGAGATCGTAGCCAGTCGACCCCAGCAGAGGAGTCCCTTTTTTTCTCTCTTGGAGCCGACTCTCAGTTTGGGAGCTCCGGCGAGCGAGGCCAGTCGACCCCTGCTGAGTGGTCCCTCTGTCTCCACTTTGGATCAGGCCCTCTGCTTGGGAGCTCCGGAGATCGTAGCCAGTCGACCCCAGCAGAGGAGTCCCTTTTCCTCTTCCTTGGAGCCGACTCTCAGTTTGGGAGCTCCGGCGAGCGAGGCCAGTCGACCCCTGCTGAGTAGCTTCCCCCTTCCATCCCTGAAGGAGTTTGGCGACTTAGCCTTGACGATTTCTTCCGGTTCGCCTTTGGATCCTCTCCCTCCAAGACTATGGAAGGTGTTTCAAGAGGACCTCTTCCAACCCTTGCACGCTATCTGCTGTCAGTCATTTGAGACAGCTACTGTCCCAAGCTGCTGAAAGAAGGCAGTGGTATCCCCGCTGTTAAAAAAACCTACGCTCGACCCTGCCTGCCTTTCTAACTACCGGCCAATTTCCCTGCTTCCTTTTCCGGTTAAAATTATGGAAAAGTTGGTCACCCGCGCTCTGTCCAGTTTTCTAGAAGGGAACAGCTGGTTGGATGAGACGCAATTCGGCTTTCGCCCAGCGCATGGGACGGAATCCGCGTTGGTGACCGTGCTAGACAATCTGCGGGCGCGAGTCGACAGTGGTCGGGCAGCATTTTTGGTGCTGCTCGACATGTCGGCCGCGTTCGACACGGTCAGCCATCCCACCCTGATTTCTAGGCTGGAGGAGTGCGGGGTCAGTGACAAAGCCAGGGATTGGTTAATCTCCTATTTGGACTGCCGTCAGCAACGGGTCTCGTTACCCCCCTTCAGTTCAGAGGAGCGGAGAGTGGGACAAGGAGTACCTCAGGGCTCGGCCATCAGCCCTATACTCTTTAATGTCTACCTCCGCCCCCTAGTCCAGCTCATCAAAACCTTCGGTATCTCCGCATTTAATTATGCGGATGATACCCAGCTGATCTTTTCTCTGGAGGGACAGGATGCAGTCTCATTGGAGACCTTTCACCGGTGCATGCAGGCGACAGCGGATTGGCTCCGGTTGAACTCGCTACAGTTCAACGGAACAAAGACGGAGGTCTTACACTGTTCCGCGGATCGGGTTCCTCGCGATCTTCCAGTGGACTTTTGGCCTCCGTCCTTCTCAGAGACAGTGTCTGCGGCACAATCAGCGCGCAATTTGGGCGTCACTTTTGGGCCCAACCTGCAGCTGGATCTACATGTGAATAAGATCTCCTCAACATGTATGATGTTGATCCGCATGTTGCGTAAGGTCCTTCCTCTCCTCCCTGTGCAAGCCAGACCAGAAGTAGTGCGTTGTACCATCCTAAGTCGACTTGACTATTGTAACGCACTACTTCTGGAGGCCCCGGTAACACTTCTGGGCAAGTTGCAAAGGGTGCAAAATATTGCTGCTAAACTCGCCCTTTCTCGCCCCTACCACAGCTCTTCGACGGCAGCATTGCGAGAACTTCACTGGCTGCCAGTTCATCTACGAGTGCGCTACAAAGCAGCGTGTATTGTGTTTAGGGCTGTTCATGATTTGGGCCCCATTCCTTTGCGGCGAATGTTTGCCTGGTATTGTCCAGCTAGAGCTTTACGCTCCTCGTCAGCCAGGCTACTAGTAGTTCCCCGATTTCTGAGAGCGAGGATGGGGGGCCGCTCCTTTAGAGTAGCGGCATCCAAACTCTGGAACTCTCTGCCTATATCCTTGAGAAGCCTTGGAGATCTCTTATCCTTCAGAAAGGCTCTAAAAACTTATCTTTTTCCTAGGATAGGCTGAGCTATTGCTTTCTCTCTGAGTACGGGTCAAAGCGCCAGGATGCCCTTTGTGGTGACAGGTTGCGCTATACAAGTATGCCACAATAAACAACAATAACAATACTGGAATTACCTGCATCAAACATTTAGGGGACCTTAAGCCTTGACCCATAAGGATCACTTGCAAGTGCTAGAAATAATCAATTTATCAGGTTTGAGCACCATCCATTAGTGAAAAAAGGTCTTTAACAGAGCCCATTGGCACAGTTTGTGGACTATGTCTAGCCTTTGGGGAATCTCTGTTGGACACCTGTTTTAAATATACAACTGCATAACTGTACAGTGGTCTACATTTGACTAAATCAAAGAGACAGTCTCTCTTCTAGAGTTTAAACCAAGCATGGACTGTATGGGTGTTCCATTGTGATTACACGTTCTGACAGATGATGCTGTCTTGCTTAATCAAATGCAGGCGGGACAGCTGAGGTCTCATATGTGAGGCTGTCACCTATATAATAATAAGTAAATACTTATATTAACTACAGAACAAAGACATTCAGGAAAATATTTAGGAAAAGACCTGCAGCATTTAGATTGTGTTTTAGGTACTTTCTCCAATGGCAAATATCATAGACCTTAGGAAATGGAGAATTCTCAAAATTCTGGGATTATTGGCAAATCCTGAAGTTAATTAACTACTGAGATTTCCAACCGTAGGTAGGTGGTTATGACCACCAAATGATAATGCAACTGCATATGGTGCGGTCGCAAACTCCCATTATGGGAGTTTGTGTAAATCCCTGCTCTAAGTGGCAGGCACCTCACAGCGCCTGCCACACACGTTTTCCATCTTGCTTTGTCGTGGAGCATACATGGACCTAGAAGGACATAGCAGTTAGATGTAAGTAACAATTGGGTACTGAGTATGACCACACACGGTGCAAAGATTTACAGGGGGGCACCATAGGTGCCACCTCGGCCCCCAACTGGAGGCTGCAGTATGAACGGGGCCCTACTGAGGGCCCCCAAAGACTCTTTCCGACAGAATTTTCATATGGGAAAGCCCGACATGAAAAGTCTGTGGGAAACCGACATCGCCATCCCGATGGTGGAAACACAGTCTTTAAGGGATTACGTGCCGATTCCGACTGGCTGACAGGTTTCTTGAGTCTTTCGAAAGCCTTCCGGAATGACTGACCAGTTTCACTTCTGACCACCGTTATTGTAATACAGCAGTCGAAAGTGAAACCGAAGATTTTGGTGGGAAAGCCTTCGACCACAGATCAGAGGCTTTCCTACTGACATCAAAATGAGACCCTTTATATCCAGCAAAAAAATACAAATATACTGAAATTTTGTGGTCTTCATACAGTGGAAATGAAAGATACATTTTGTATTCCGATTTATAAGCTAACGTTTTAATGGGGGCACACGTCACTGTTTAGCCTGTAATGCTATCTGACCTGCCCAATTCTTTTTTCTAGGATGTGACAACTTGTTTTGCAAGCAAAAAAAAAAGATATTATTTAAGGTATGCTAAAAATGCCCAGGACACAATAGTTTGATGGGCTATGACGCGTCATCCCACTCTCCATGTGACAACAGTTAGTTGTAGATGTAAATAAGAGCAATTTCTTAGTGCAGTACTCACCTGAATGTCCACCAACATAAGACATGTTCTTTATTCTGGGCAAAGTGTTGAGGCGCCGTAAGAGGCAATACAAATCTGCGGCTATTCAGGGAAATCCGGGATGTCTTGTCCCCCTGAATAGAGTAAGAAAGTCTACTGTAATGCTTTTTTGCTTTTAAATGATGATTTATCCTTTTCCATTAAAACATTATATTTTTGCCGAAAAGGTATTTTGACATTTTGACTTTTCTCTAAAATAAAAATTTTTCATTCTGATTTTGTCAGACTGAAATTTTGTCAAAATGAAAGGATTACCATAAAACCCAGAATGTTCCATAGAACTGACCCAGCTCAAGATGCTCTCTCCAGAGTAGATCATGAACAAATCAGAAATATACTGTGGTCCAAATAAAGAGGCATAGGGTCTGAGGCATGTCACAGTCCATAGGCCAGGTGGTCCATCGTTAATGTACTTGACCTAAAAGTCATACATCACTGACATACCATGGCCACTCTCCTTTAATTTTTGATTAGGCTGGTTCCTCACAAGGGAATCAGGAACAATAAGCATGTCAATGATCGGGGAGAGGACTTTTAAGCAATAAGTCCTCTTTTAGCATCTCTCCGTTTCCCGTACATAGAGCCAGCCTCTCAGCCCAAGTCATAACTCATTGCAGCTTCCCCACCCAGTGGCGTAACAAGTTTTTTTGCCGTTCGTGGCGGTCCCAGCCTGTGCTGGCCTGCGGGGCCATAAGATCAGGGGATCTATGACAGAATTTCGACAGACAGAATTTCGACCTACACAAATATCGGCGTAATTATATCGATAGCAAAAATATCGACGCCCTATGTACAACATGGTAAGTACCAAAATATCGAAAAAATAATATCGATGTTAAAAAATATCGTTGTCAAATATATCGATTTTTTTTAGATTTAAAATAACATAAAAAATACTGTAAATAATACTTATTAATTACTTAAACATATTTAAATAAATGTAATAATGGTAAAAAAATAATAATAATACATATTTAATTAAAAAAATAATAATAAAAAATCATATATAATATATACTTACTTAACAATAATTACTATTCCCACTCCAGTGGGTGCAACAGTAGGGAAAACTGACCCTGAACCCTAAAAATACCCCTTTACACAAAACCCTAAAACTGACCCTGAACCCTAAAAATACCCCTTTACCCAAAAACTGAAAACTGACCCTGAACCCTAAAAATACCCCTTTACCAAAAAACTGAAAACTGACCCTGAACCCCAAAAATACCCCTTTACCCAAAAACTGAAAACTGACCCTGAACCCTAAAAATACCCCTTTACCCAAAAACTGAAAACTGACCCTGAACCCTAAAAATACCCCTTTACCCAAAAACTGAAAACGGACCCTGAATCCTAAAAATACCCCTTTACCCCAAAAACCAAAACTGACCCAGAACACTAAAAATACCCCTTTACCCAAAAACCCAAAACTGACCCTGAACCCTAAAAATACTCCTTTACCCAAAATTAATTAATATTACAATTAAATTACTTCCCACCCTATTCCCCTATAAACCCACAACCCGCTCCCGTAGTAAAACATATAATTTAGTTAAAAATATACATAAATTATCAATTAATTATTCTATTAATCAATTAAAATAATTCATTGCCAATTAATATTTAATAGAAAAATAAATTAATCATTAAAAAATAATTATTTCATTACAAATAAACTACTTCCCACCCTATTCCCCTATAAACCCACAACCCGCTCCAGTAGTAAAACATATAATTTACTTAAAAAAATACATAAATTATCAATTAATTAATCAATTAATCAATTAAAATAATTCATTGCCAATTAATATTGAATTGCAAAATAAATTAATCATTAAAAAATAATTATTTAATTACAAATAAATTACTTCCCACCCTATTCCCCTATAAACCCACAACCCGCTCCAGTAGTAAAACATATAATTTACTTAAAAATATACATAAATTATCAATTAATTAATCAATTAATCAATTAAAATAATTCATTGCCAATTAATATTTAATTGCAAAATAAATTAATCATTAAAAAATAATTATTTAATTACAAATAAATTACTTCCCACCCTATTCCCCTAAAAACCCACAACCCGCTCTGGTAGTAAAACATATTATTTACTTTTATATATTTTTTATTTATAAAAACATATTAAACACATATTATAACAATTAATTTAAATACTTAACTAAAATTTCTAACACATATTAGTAAATCGAAATTACTTAGATCGATATATATGCTATCGATATAAGTAATTTCGATATTACTTACCTTAGGGTCGATATTGTGGCCATCGATATTCTGGACATCGATATTCTGTCCCATCGATATTAGCAACTCGATATAAGTGTAAGTCGAAATTAAAAAATCGATATTTTGACTGTTTACCAAGATCAGGGGAGGCTACTAAACCCTAATTATGAAAGGGCTCCTCGTTGGTGCATCAGATAAATTATAAAGTGCACTAAAGACCTTACAAGACCAGTCTTATTTTTGCCTCCTTCTCGACAAACTGAGTATTACGAGAATCATAAAAAAAGCCAGAACGAGGCTAACGGCGTCTGTAACCTGTGCATGTTTACAACCCAGGTGCCCTATAGATTCTTTAAGACAATCTACATTTCAACCATTTGGACCCGAGTAGAATACACAAAGGCATATGCTCCTGACTTCCAAGGGTATCTTTATGCCCGGAGTGTCCTTGTTTTCCCATGACTACAGTAGGAGGTGGTCCTAACTGTTCCAGTTTTTAACCCAAATGTTTGTGAGAGTTACAAAAAAATCTCAGTCTTGATAAAGATGGCTTTATAAAGTTCCCGTCGAAACGCGTCAACTCTTTACCAAAAGAACACAATCTGTGAAGAGACTGGGACCTTTGAGTGCTTATTAGTTATATGGTATCGGGTCTCAGCCTTAAAATTTAGTAATCGCTGATGTGGGCAGTCCAATGACATAGGTTGTGCCTATTGTATGTACTCTCCCTCCCCTTCTTTTTATGTGTTATATGTTTTTTTTAAATGAAATTGTATGTAATTGATGTTTTTAATGTAGACGATGTTCTGACCGAACAGAAGTGTTGATCATATATACATTGTCAAGCTTATGCGTTTTTTAACATAAACCTGGAGATATTTTTGGGGATTACTTGCTTCTGACTGATAAGATAGGGTTCTGGGCGTGTAGTTATACTGCTCTCTCCATGTATGATGGTAGCTTGAATGCAGCTTGTTTGGTGTGTAATATGATCAATATTGTGAATAGTTTCAGCCTCAGAGTTCTTTCCAAAGGAAACATTTCTTGATGACATTATCAAATAACTGTACATGCAGAAGATATGTTGATTCTGGATTCAAACCTAATAAAGTTAAGGCCTGCAATCGCGAGGGCCAGCTGAGAAATTAGCCCTGTAGACAGATGAACAGTAAATTCAATATATCCAAAGTTATGTCAAAAACATAGGATATCAAAAAACTAGTGATATGTGAGGTATAGGAACTGTTTATGAATCCTATACCCGTAAATATAGGGAAATGGGGATGACAAAACTGTTTTTTTTTTTAAATCAAAGAAGTAGGAGGCGCCTTGCCTTGAACTTGGGCTCCTAGACTAAACTTACTGCAATATAATTGTTAATTCTTATTGGAAAATATACATTAAAAACACTCAACTATAAAATTAACAACAAAACTGATAATGTAATTAGGATACTGTTGTGGAATAGAAAAGGAACCTACATCCCTGTAGAAGTTAAAAGGGAAATTGATAAAGCATGGTTTCTACTTGGAATTGCAGACTGCACTAAACAATGGAACCTTTGATACAAGAATGGAAATGGAAGAAACCCTCTGATTAAATCTAGACCATACCTTCTGAAGGCTACATCGAAGACATGTTGATGTCTAGGAAAAAGAATTAAACAAAAGAGGTTGCCAACAATTTGAAGATTGCAAGACAATCTATGCAGAACAACCTACAAGGAGGAACCTAGCAATGTAACTCTCAATTCTGTGAACTCTAGTAAATTCCTTGTCTAAAGGAGAATAATAATATGATACTGTTGTATTAGAAACTGAGAATCTCCAAAAACTTGGCAAGATTTGAGCACATCCTTGGAGCGAGTGTTAAGAATAGTGACACTCTAACCTCAAAGCCGCGCCTCCAGTCTGGAAAACCCTGGGCAACGGATCCCTCTTCACCTGAAAGCACAGACTTAAAATGGTTATAGCAGAGAAGGTAGAGCATAATTTGGCCATGCTTAAGTGATGTGGTTTTAGAATCAGGCTTTGGAGGGTGAAAGTTATTCTTAAAAAAATTATCAAAATGTCAAAGAATATACAGTCTCTAGGAGAGTGTCAAGGACTGGACACACCTGGTTTGTCAAGCACTCTTCGAAATTGCCCAAGGAAAGGGTGAGTCCTCCCAGTAGCCACGGTGCCACCCTGCACAGAATATTATACGTGAAGGGTGGCACTCGTTTCCGGTAGAGGATCAAACCTACGAGGAAAATCCTTAAAGAGTAAAAAATAATTTGACAATCTTTGCTGATTTTGATTCAAGATATAGATTGCATTCTTGAAATCAGCAAGGCACCAAACTCTCCCTGGCATCACGGAGGAGAAAAGAGCCGAGAGGTATATATAGTAAAGAGACAGATAATTCGCAAGAAAGTGCATCCAATAGCAAGGCTATAGAAGGGAACAGATGAAAAGAAGCTCATTCACAAGGAATGATTCAATCAGATGAGAAAAAGTTATGATTAAAATGTACCACGAGGAGTTGAAAAGTGTGCGGATAAAAAATCGCGGAATGAATGCACTGTGACACATCTTGCCCTTTCAAGCCAGAAACAAAATCTGACCTGATAGGAGGAGACTCTTTCACCTATTGGATTGGGAAGTTCCAATAACTTCCAATGGAGCAACCTCCATCTTGGATTGGGCAAATTTGTATGGCCAAACTATGCAATTAAGTGGGACCACAGGCATCCATAATTCTTTGAAGAAGAAGCCCTAGTTGGACATTAAGCGCACCATGGGGTGGTATGCTTCTCCTGCTCTACCCGACTGTAGAACGCACCGTCTACAGGCAGGGTGATGCTAGAGCGAATCCGATGATCAGAAGTTCATACTTTCAACAATGGCGCAGCATGCAGCCACGCACTGAACAGAGGTGCGTAGGAGTCTTCTTCTAAAACTTCATGAACTCACGTAGACTCCGATATTTCACTTAGTTTGAGGCACAAAAGTGACAGAGAGCCTCCATTTAGAATGAGGAACTTGGCACCTAAAAAAGGCAGAATTTGTTAGAAAAAATTCCACCACAGAGAAATTCAAACAAGTCCAGCAGGTTGACACAAGAATAGATTATCTTTGAATGCTTTGGGCCACAGCCAAGTTCGTAGACTCTGAAAATGCCTGTGGGTGAGCATTTACCTAAAAGCAGTGGCAAAACGGTAGAAAGATATCTTGGAGAGAGTCCATCTGGTTAAGGGCCAAGAAATACATTCCAAGGGTGTGATTCTCATTTTTAATTATTTAGCTGAAGGAGATGAGAAGTCTGGCCATGGTTAAAGAAAGAGCTGGCTAGGCGAAAAGATCATTCTTAAAAAGTGGCCATGGCATAAAATCCTAACAAATGAAAAGTCATCTTAAAAAAATTGAATATTTTGCAGATAGAAGGGAAAAGGGGGAGCTCGATGGAAGTTTATGACTGATTTGATTAATTATCTGTTGTCTATTGCAGTGTTTTTCTAAGAAAGCGACCTTTTTAAAAATGGTTTAAATCCGTTCAGTAGTTTTTGAGAAATTAAGGAATAAATGTAGTGATATCTATGGCCGCGCAGGATCAGCGCACCCTTCCGATCACAAGCTTTATTGTAGTTGGCTGTCAACACTTCAAACCATGGTGTGGAAGTCAACTCTGACAACGAAGCTGGCCCAAAATGAACGTATAATGATTACAGGACCAAATGGTAGCATCACTGAGATATGGTCTGGTATATGGTATGCACTGTGGGAGGGCCATTTTCTATTGCCAGGTCACTTGTAATGATGGTTTTGCATCTACTTATTCATGACCATGTTTACGCTATACAGCGGTCACTAATGCGGTTTTTGGAGATGTTGATGTTTCCTTCAATTGCTTTACCTTGTGTATATTGTTTATATGACAAAGCACTGTTTTCTTTTGTCTATTTCTTTGGTACTTTTTGTTTTTCCTTTTACCAGATCTGTAACTGTATGATTTTGAAAATCCCAAAAGAAATAATAACAAAAAAAACACTCCAAACCAGGAAGTGTTGGCAGCCATCTTGTGCCTCGGTAGAACCGAGACAAAAGAAATCAGTCAAACTAAGGGGCAAAATTCAAAAAGGGGGAAGAGTACAAACACCCTGACCCCCTAGGCCTGCTTAGGCGGTCCCACAAGGATCCCCAGGCCCCCCCCCAAAAAAAAAAGAATCGGAAAAATATGCGCAGGGTGCGTGGATCCTGCTGAGGAAAAAAAATGAAGCGATTTGTTGCTATTTAGCCCCCGGGGGGCCAAGTCCCGGGGGCAATATTGTTATGTAATGGGGGCCCAGAGGGGCCCCCCAGCCTCGGGGACCGCCAGCCCCCGCGGGCATTATGACAATATATGTGGGGGCTCATGGCCCCCTGCAGCTCCCGGACCGCCACCCCCCGGGGCTTGGGTTTTTATAAAAAATAAATAATAATAACCTGTGTGGGGGGCTCGAGCCCCTCCACATGCCACGGGGACCGCCACCTCCCCGGGGCTCTAAGTATTATAATTGGGGGGTCCGTGACAGACCCCCCGAGTCCCGGGGACCACCACCCTCGGGGCTTTGTAAATTGTGGGAGAGGGGGCGCGCTGCCCCCCTCCTGGAGCCTTGTGATGGCCCTGGGGTCCCCAGGACACTGTAGTTTGCTATGGCAGGGCGGTAGCCTCGTGGCTCCGCTCTGTCATAGCAAACTGCTTTGGTATTTGGAAGAGAGAGCAGGAAACCTGCTCTCTCTTCCAAATTCCAAAGATGATTGCTTTTCCACATGGGGAGCTGCATCTTCTCAGCTCCCCATGTGGAAAAGCATATATATATATATCAAGGCCCAGGTCGGACCGAAACGCGTCCTAGCGGCATACTGATGCAGGGCGGAAAACTTTAAACTAATAAAGAAAACGCACGAAGAAATTGGGTCCGCGTTGTCTATCTGAGTCCGTGGTTTTGCGACTGGATTCTTGAAGGATAGAGTACTGCAATATATATATATATATATATATATATATATATATATATATATATATATATATATATATATATATATATATATATATATATATATATATATATATATACCAAAACTCGCAGGAACCCCATTTGAGGACGGCCACAGGAAGGGTTTCAATAGTCATTAAATTCAAAGACAGCATGCCAGCAGGCGAAACTTCAGCTGCTGAACATCAAAAAATGAGCCGGCAAACGCGTTTCGAGAGTCTTCTGCTCTCTTCATCAGTGGCGTGTTTTCAAGGACAACTGAAAGCGCTGGTTGAACTGCGCATTTAAGGTGAAAAACCTGCCGAGATGGGCGTGGCTCACCGCACGGCATCCTGGTCGTGGTAGTGCGCTGTTATTCATTCCAAGTGGGCGCGCCCCTTCAGTGTCAGGGTAAAACAAAGTAAGTCCCAAATGGGTTGGATGAGGGCATTCTGTAGTCACCTGCCCCGCTTCTTTACTGTCTGTGTGACAAGGCAGGCACCACCCTGCAGTGGCGTCTGCTCAGCTTCCTCCTCGCACTCCAAACCCCTCGACGGACGTTTGGCGGGGACCCGCCGCGCAGCGGCGTTGGACCATCCTCCCGGACGGGACCGGCCGTTGTCAATACCAAAACTCACAAGAACCCCAGTTGAGGACGGCCACAGGAAGGGAAGGGTTTTAATAGTCATTACCACCAGCTGAGCGCCGAGGTAACCCATGCTGGAAAGCACAAGCTGCATCATGCCTGTGCAGAATGAGAACCTCAGCTTTGTAAATGTAAATTGATACTTGTATAGCGCACTACTCACCCGCAAGAGTCTCAAGGCGCTTGTACGAATACCGCTTTGGAACCCATCCTGGCTTTCCCTGTGAGGCGTCCACTCCTGGGCACCCCCAAGGTGGAGGCCAGGCATCCTTAGCGTTGTGGGGGTCGTTGTGGAGATTAAGCAAGCTATTGCCCAGAGTTGCAGAGTGGGACTCCATGATTGGAATAGGCACCGAGGCGAGAATTATCAGGTCCGTGGAATTTTGAGCCCAAGACCCGCCGAGGCGGGGAATTGAACCCTGGTACCAGGCTAGACCTCTGCATCAGGTTCTGCCGCTCTAATCATTGAGCCACACTTCTCCACACTTGTCAGTGTTGCAGTGAGAGTACTCCACACCGCAATTTCCATCATCATACCATGGAGGGTGATCCAGCGCTTGGCCAACCCTCTTATCCGGTGGACCTTTTTCACTGACTGAGAGGTAAAGGGAGCTAGCCTTTCATCAATCAATTTAGTTAACAGTGTAACCCATTTGGCTACAAAATAAGGACCAGGAATCAGTGACTCTAGTTAAAAATGTTTATTACAAGTTAGAAGTCAGGTTAAGGTAAACAAATCTCAAAACCATACAGATACAGAATAACAACTGGATAACCCAAATCCTTCAGAAGTTCAGGCGTACTAGAATAAGACAGACCAGAAGTTCAGTCACAGAAATACTAAATATTAATAACAAACTTTGATGCTCAGAGAAGAGTTTCTGATTCTCTCTTCTATACAAGAGTAAAGTCTAAATTCATTTAAATTAAATTCCAAACTAAGGAGATGGTTTAGAACCTCAAAGGATCTAAAAAATCAGGAAAATGCAGAAAAATAAGAAAATGCCGGAAGTTGTCAGCATTGTAGAAGCTCTGTCAATAATCTTCAAGGGAAATTAGTATTAGCCTAAGCCACACTCAGCAAAGAGTCAAAGGGGGTAAGCATAGAGGTCCACACCTCTCAAAGTCCAAAGGAAAGTGGCCAACGATGAGCTGTGAGAACAACAATTATTACCACGCAAATATTCTGAGTAGCGCCCTTTATTCACGCCAGCAGAGGCTACATTGCCCTTTCCATTCTCACATTGTGAGTTGAAACTTTAACAAATTCTCCCAGGCCCGTCCTGAGAATAACATTGGGGAGAGGAATTAGGTTTACGGCTAGCGCTGTCGACCTTGAAGCTGGAGAACCGGGTTTGAGTCTCCGCAGGGACGCTCAACATCCTGTGATTCTGAGCAAATCACTTATTCTCCCCGTGCCCAACAAAAATGAATGTGTCCATCTGTAATGAAACTGGTGCTCATGAAAAGCGCTCTGATACCTGATATCTTCGGGTCGAGTCTGCACTATATAAAACTCTAAAAAAAACATTGTTCTTGGTCACCAGCGACTCATTGCAACAATACTGAATGTAAACAGTCAGTTAAAACTCTGGTTCTCCATGTTCCTTGTGAAGGTCTTCATCTCTGGCTCTCTCTTTTACTAGTAGAGTGTTACATCTTTTCTCAAACTAACAAACCATGTGAATATTCCTGCAAGGAAATGCACGTAAAGAGAAAATGGAAAACAGTACTTTATGTAGAAAGAAATTAGGACCAAGGCATGGCAAGTTTACGTTTTAACTCAACAGCGCACCTTTAATATTCGAGTGTAAATTCAACCACAAATAAATTAAAAATGTCAGATATTAGATTCATGTTACACATTACATACAAATGAAATCTTGAGTATGTGTGTATAAATGTGTCTAAGAACTACATTATAAATGCAAATATGAAACAGTAGTGCACACATTACATATGTCCTTTTCGTTTCTACAGTAAATACATTTTAATAGTGTAGGGAATCACCTAAACAATAAATGTCATTAAATAAGTTAAGCCACACAGTGTATATGTGAGTCTCTAAGCCTACAGAGAACGCACTTCAATAGTGAAGTGCAACACTTTACATTAACATCGAAAGGACCCACAGAGTGCATGTGCTAAGTGCATGTATATATCACATATTTGAAACGTGTAAGGGTGGAGCCAAAATGACGCTGCTCCAAGGGATGTGGGAAGTAAAACTGGGGTTCACAAGGGGTAAAAGGAATGTGAACCAAAGTACTTTATGCACTACTAGAATGCCCTACTGCATCCCAAAGCAAGATCAAAGAGAGCAAGGCGAGAGAGTCACACTTCAATGAATGGAGGGCACTTGCTATAACCCCGAAGGTGAAATGTTTTGTGGCTAATAGAATCTAACTATTCAATTCAATTCAATTCAAGTTGTTTTTATATAGCACATAGCTATCTGACCGGGCCTCCCAGCGGTTATGGCAACAACTTCTCCAGAACCCAGTTGGAGAAGATAAGAGATATCACTAAAGGAATGCAGAGAGAGACTTTGCACACCCGATGTTCTTGGAACTCTTGATCATATTGTTTAACAGTGGGCAAGGGGCACGGAACTTGGTATTGCAACCTTTGTTCCGTTAATTCCGGATCCGAGGTGCGAAGGAATTCGATAAGTAATTAACAAGGCAGGTCAGCCACAGAAAAGTCAATAATAGATTGTAAATTTTCAAAGATATGTTTTCTACACACAAGGCTGCAGCTGTGATATCTGGCAGCATAGGAGAAGATGCAACAGCAGTCACACAAATGGGAAAAGCTGAAGGAATGATAGCTGCCAAACAATCTATGAGTGCTTGGAGTATCCAGCCTGACAAAGAACGTTTTTTACTTTTTGGTCCATTCCCCCACTTTATCCTGAAATTAATCTAAAATCATTGACCTCCTGGAAGGGACTCTGACTTTAAGAAACAGGATCACGTGACCACATGTTTCGTCATCTAGTAATGCCAGTAAAAAATGATATGCTTGCATAAAAAGCCGGAGATTTCTATACTTCAAAAACGGAATGAGGAACTTTTTGGTATACATTTTATAATATTCGCAGAAGAAGAGGAAATGTATCATAGTTTGCTTATGCAAATTAGTGCATGGGCATTCTCTAGAGTCAAGATGGGGTTGGTGTCCAGCTGAAAAACAAAGTAAATATTTCATAATACCAGCCCGGAAACTGAACAATAAAAGACTATCCCACCTCTTATTAGTGTTTTGCAGGTATTGGTAAAGATTGCCCTGGGATTAGGATATGAATAATGCTTGATTTTGTCTTTTAGCCCTCATCCTCTCTTCTTTGGCTCGTTCTAGCAGCAAGACGTGCACTTGTTTTCGAACAGAAGCTGCCCATGGCATTCTATCTAAAAACATATCAGCCAGCCCGATGGCTTCCAGAGTTTTTTTGACGTACGTCAGCCAGTGGATTAAAAGACCCTTATTGCAAGCCAAGCAGTCTAAACTTATCTCTCTAGTTAAATGTGTTTCTTCTGGGCTCCAGATAGAAAGCCACAAGATGATTGGCCGGCTACAGATAAAGTCGCTCAGAAAGTCTAAGCCTAGTTCATTGTGGCAAATGAAGCTGGAGGTTTACAGCGGGGCTGACAGTCCTCTCCGACAAAATTGATTTTCCTCCCTTTGGAGGATTGCCGAGTCACCCAGGCCCCAAATGCCTGTCCCATAAGTTGCTATGGGGACGCATTCTGCCGAATATATTTGCAAGAGGGGTGTGAGAACCCTCTCTCCCTTGGCTGATGGGAGACTTAACAATGAGCCAACAGCCCTGGAAATCTTGGTCCTACTTTGTGCAATATATGCAGACTGAATGTCTGACAAAATATATAAAAACATAATATCAAGGTACAAAAATATCGGACCATTAATATCAATGTCAACAATATCGAAATCCTATCTACAACAAGGTAAGTACAAAAATATTGAGAAAAAAATATCTATATCAAAAATATAGTTTAAAAAAATATATAGATTTTTAAATTAAAAAAATATGTAAAATAATTTAAATAATACTTATAAATATAATAAACATAGCTAAACATATTTTATAATATTTAAAATGAATAAGTAATATTCATAGTTTAGTAAAAAAATAAACATATACATATAATATATAACATATACACTTACTTATTCATTTTTAATAGCTATTTCAATAAATTATAAATAATTAAAAATATTATAAATTACAAATTCATGTATACACGTAAAATATTAACGTAAATAAAAAATAAATAATTGTGCAAAACAAATTTAAAAAATACTTTTAATATTTTTAAATTATATACTACATTAGCTAAAACTATACAAAATATATTAAATAATGGTGGGAATAAAATACAATTTTAACAAAAAAAAACAACAGTAAGTAAAATTCTGGATAGCGTAGAGGTAAAAATTACTATTCCCGCTCCAAAGAGTGCAGCAGTAGGGAAAGTGTTGGATAGCGTAGGGATACAAATTGCTATTCCCACTCCAAAGAGTGCAACAGTAGGGAAAGTGTTGGATAGCGTAGGGGTAAAAATTACTATTCCAACTGCAGAGAGTGCAACAGTAGGGAAAGAGTTGGATAGCGTAGGGGAAAAAAATACTATTCCAACTCCAGAGAGTGCAATAGTAGGGAACGTGTTGGATAGCGTAGGGGTAAAAATTACTATTCCCACTCCAGAGAGTGCAAAAGTAGGGAAAGTGTTGAATAGCGTAGGGGTAGAAATTACTATTCCCACTCCAGAGAGTGCAACAGTAGGGAAAGTGTTGGATAGCGTTGGGGTAAAAATTACTATTCCCACTCCAGAGAATGCAAAAGTAGGGAAAGTGATGGATAGCATAGAAGTTAAAAATACCATACTTATAAATATACTAGCAGCCCGTCCCGACGTCGTCCAGGGGAGAAAAGTAATGTGTAAAAAAGTATTATAAAGCTTTTAATATTTCTCGAAACACAACATTTT
Source organism: Lissotriton vulgaris (assembly GCF_964263255.1). Lineage (NCBI taxonomy): Eukaryota > Metazoa > Chordata > Amphibia > Caudata > Salamandridae > Lissotriton > Lissotriton vulgaris. The sequence goes on along the minus strand of NC_141699.1, from coordinate 1,083,652,568 downwards.
TGGCTTCATTTGATTGTGGACGTAGAATAAATTGGTTTTTCAAATTTCCAGACCTTGAAAGAGCAACATATAACTGCCCATGAGTGAAACAGTCTTCTCGTAAGTCAATGCCTATAACTTTGTATGTTTGTCCTTGAGATTTGTTAATAGTAGAAGCAAAAGCAATGTTATTAGGGAATTGCAAGCGTTTAAATTGAAATGGTAGATCATTTGGGATCATGGGTATGCGTGGAATGTGTGCTAAGTGTTCCGCGGCAGGGCCAGAGAGAATAGTAGCTTTAATGACATAGGGTAAAAGACTTATAACTTGTAGTCGTGTCCCATTGCATAGATCAGGCGGATGTAGGTTGCGTAATAACATGATGGGAATCCCAACTTTCATTTGTAGTACATGAGGTGGAAGTCCGGATGGGTTAAGTGAGTTTAGGAATTCTTGAGGATAATGCACGGCGTCTTCAGTTTCTAATACTGTATCAATGGATTTATAGACTTTTGTGTCTCCTGGTATTTGAAGTAGTATGTGTTCATTGATATGGTTGACACTTGAGTTTCTGGGTGCAACTATAGCTCTTTCACAAATCCAGCGGAAGTCTCTTGTAGCAATCTGCTCTATGTCCGGGTATACATGTTGTATGAGTTCCTGTAAGGTAGACACTGGTGTACCAAATTTGTAAATATTAATATTGTCGTTATTGGTAGGTACTTCACCATTACCAAGTTGTAGTAGCAGATCAGCAAAGTGACTATCTCCACCACCTAAATGTGTCCTCATGTTAGTGCGTAATGTGAGAGTTTGAACACAGTCCCAGAGTTGTGATGCTTTTAAGCATGCTTTTAGTATGTCCGCACGTGTTCCTCGTGCTTGAACTTGCCCGCATATTTGCACAGTATTCTGACCCCCATATGACAGCCTTCCCCCCAGCCGATTTTGGCGCTGAGGTGGGAAGCAACACATCGAGGACAGAGACGCTCGCTATTTAAAAAAAAAAAACTGATCTGCTTATTTGGACCCCTGATTTTACCTGCTTGCTTTTTTGCACATTCCCCTGTCATTCTTCCCTCAGCCGATTAAGGTACTGAGGCAGGAAGCATCGTAACTAAGCGGAGCCGCCATATTGGAGCGAGGCTGGGGGTGGAGTTCTAGTTGTTTTCCCTCCCACGCCCCCCATTGCATAAAATGTCACCTCCTTCCGGCCGCGCAGCGGACGCGCGCAGCGGACGCGCCGACAGCGCGCCGAAGTCGGGCCTAAGTCCAGCCCGTCTGCGCCCTTCCGCGACCAGATCGCAGCCGGGGCCAATTACGCTGCTGGACACATAAGTCCGGTAAGAATTGCTTACAATCGAATTACATTACTCTCCTTGCGCCCTACGCAATGTGTCCAGCATCTACTCAGCCCTTTGGATCTTTATCAAGGGAACAACCACTGTTCATCCTGTGACTCCTTCTTTAACACTTTAGAGGTCCCTATTAAATCTCCTGGAGGGATACGATCGAGAGCTCCCAACTTATCTATACCCATTAAACTCGCCTTGATCAATTGCCGGTCATTAGTCAAGCATTCCCTTGACATCCATGAATCTCTATCAGATAACGATTGGGACCTTTTGTTTCTGACCGAGACATGGCTTACTGAAGATACCAACCCTGCCATCTCCCTGGCCATCCCAGAGGGTTATAGCATTATTTGTGCTAACCGCCAAGGTGGCAAAAAGGGGGGTGGGGTGGCTATCATCTATAAAAACAAGTGGGAAATTTCATCCATGATTTTCGATCCTATCGATAACATCGATGGGCTTCCTTTTTGTGTGAAACTCTCGGGCTCAATATCCCTCTCAGGTCTCCTTCTATATAGACCCCCTTCTTCCAGCCTCTCTCACCTTCCAGCTCTTTTAGATTACATCACTCAGTCCTGTGCTCGGTACGCCAATTTCTCGGTACTCGGAGATTGTAACTTACACATTGATGACCTCTCCTGTTTAGCCAGCTCCAATTTTCTATCTTCCCTGGCTGCCTGCAATCTGAAACAGCTGGTCGCTTATCCCACCCACAAGGCTGGCCATACCTTGGATTTAATATTTTCCAATCTCCCAGATATAACAATAGAAGCTCCCCTTCCAGTAATTTGGTCGGATCACTGTCTAGTCCCTTTTTCTATCCTATTGACCCGTCTAGACCGTCCTACTTCCATCCCAAGAGTACAGGGAAGAAATTGGAGTACAATCTCCCTGTCCTCTATGGAAGAGCATCTTAAAGACAGCACCCCCCTCCCTGCTATCAATCTGGACTCTTGTATCAACAACCTGAACACCTGGATTACTAATGCAATTGATACATTAGCCCCCCTCAGATCAATAAAGACCTTCAGGGCCTCACCTGCAGCCCCCTGGTACTCTGACGAATTACGTCAACAAAAATCACTTTGTAAAGCTCTGGAAAGGAGGTGGAGATCTGGGTATGCTGCAGAATGTAAACTGGTATACCGTAAGGCCCTTAAAGACTATCGAAAACAAATTATTATGCACAAAAGAGGTTTCCTAGCGGAGAGAATTAATAAAGCTAGCAATGCCCCACGAGAAATGTTCTCTATTGTTAGATCCTTCACCGACCCTCAGGCTTTAATTCGACAACAACCTACCTCTCAAGAGCTCTGTTCTCAACTGTCCGATTTTTTTGAGGACAAGATTGTTCAGATACAGGCCTCATTCCCCATCAGTGATAATACCTATCACCTTGAGAACTGCACTGAAATCTCCACGTCTGGTCCTATCCTCGCTGATTTTGATATTATATCTGAAGAGGCATCCTTACAGGAGCTGTTAAGATGTAGATCTGGATCCCCAGTGGATCCTTGGCCAGTAAAACAATTTAAAGCCTTGGCCCCTCTCCTCAACCCCCACCTTAACACAATATGGAACACCTCCCTCAGCACAGGTCATTACCCAGAAGAATGGAAACAAGCTTATCTTGTCCCACTTTTAAAAAAAGCCAATTCCGATCCTAGTAATCCAGTTAATTACAGGCCTATATCCCTCCTCCTGGCACCGGCTAAGATACTTGAACGGCTTGCACATCAGCAAATCGCTAATTTCATTGAGACCCATGATCTTTTCCACGATTCCCAACATGGTTTCCGTAAGGGATACAGCACGGAATCTGCCCTCATAGAGATGGCAGACTCCGTACGTTGGGCCCTAGATAGAGGATCTCGAGCGGTGTTGGTGCTGCTGGATTTATCAGCAGCATTCAACACCGTCTCTCACCCAATCCTACTGGATCGTCTGAAATCCATTGGAATCCAGGGCAATGTGCTCAAATGGATCAGCTCTTTCTTATCAGGTCGCACTCAATTAGTACACACTCCACCTTTTAAGTCTTCCCCAAAGCCATTGAAATGGGGTGTCCCGCAGGGCTCTTCATTAAGCCCCCTACTTTTCAATGTTTATTTTTCTCCGTTAGCTGAGATGATCTCTAAAACTGGTATCAAAACTACATCCTATGCGGATGACATTCAATTACTGTTTACTTTTGATAACCCTACTACCACCACTTTTGATCCCCTTAAATCCTGCATTCGAGACATTGCCAACTGGATGGATCGCAACTCCCTGAGACTGAATGCAACTAAGACGGAAGTGCTTTTTTTTAGCCAACCGTCTCCTCTCGACTCTAACATCTGGTGGCCGGTCGACCTCAGCCCAGCTCCAAGCCCTAAAGAATCAGTTAGGAATCTTGGAGTTCGCTGGGACCAACAGCTATCCTTGAACTGTCAAGTTCAATCAGTTGTAGCTGCCTGTTTTTCTAAGATTAAAATCTTGAAAAAATTGATTAATTATCTTCCAAGTGACCATAGAAAGACAATAGTCCATGCGTTGATCATCTCTCATTTGGACTATGCCAATGGACTTTACTTGGGACTCTGTCATAAACTTCAAACCGCCCAAAACGCTGCAGCTCGATTGATAGGTGGTCTCCCTCGGAGACACCCCATCTCCTCCTACCTTCATGACTTGCATTGGCTCCCCATGAACAAACGAATCGAGTTTAAGGCAATGACACTCGCCTATCGCTCCACCCAGGGTAACGGATCTGCCCACCTCAGATCAATTCTTCGTCCCTACTGTAATTCCCGCACTCTACGCTCCAATTCCAAAGGCTTATTGGTCACTCCGAGATTTAAAAAATCCCGTTCTGGTGGAAGAACCTTTGAATTAGGTGCGGCTCAGCGATGGAACAGGTTGCCTCTTAAACTACGCATGAGCAAGACTGAACCAGAATTTCGCCGCGCTCTGAAAACCTTCCTGTTCCGCCGCTAATCGCCATCTCTGATTCCCTCCTGAGAGCCGCAATCACATAGCGCCGGGACACCCCGTTGGGGTAGCTGCGCGCTCTATAAATGACACAAAATAAATAAATAAAATAAACAACAGGAAGAGTTTGTCTGAAGTCTCCAACAAAGACAAAAGTAACACCACCCATTATGGTATTAACATTTCGAATGTCTTGTAGAGTTCTATTGACGGCGTCTATATGTGCGCGGTGTGTCATAGTACATTCGTCCCACACGATAAGAGAGACTCTTTGAAGCAGTGTTCCTAAGGGTCCATTTTTGCGTACAGAGCACGTTGACTCTTTCTCCACTGAAACATTTAAAGGTAGTTTAAACGTTGAATGTGCAGTTTTCCCACCAGTTAGCAAAGTAGCAGCTATTCCCGAAGATGCTACAGCAAGAGCCAATATTCCTGAAGAGCGTATTTTAGCTAGTATGAGGTTTATTAAGTACGTTTTCCCTGTTCCTCCCGGTGCGTCTAAGAAGAATAATTTACCTTCTTTACTTTCCACACTTTGAACAATGGTGTTTTATGCAACATTTTGATCCGGAACTAAGTTTGGTAAATGTTGTTCTACGTATTGATGGATGTTATAATTTGAAGGTAGTATTTGAGTGTGTTTGTTATTGTTATGTATCGTTCTATAACTTTCTGGCAATTTGAAATCTTTTAAAGATTTCTCATTTAGTTCATAGAGGGAGTCTTCTATTGCTATGAGTCCTTGGTTAAAGATGTCATTAGTGAATGGCATTGAGTCATCATATGTTTCTTGTTGTTTTCTGTGTAGTAAATCTTCACATAAATGTTCTTTGTATTCCTCCCATAAAGACATTGGATCCGAAGGGTTACAGAATATCAGAATAGTAACAAATAATTGGCGTAGTTGATTTGGGCAATCTGAAAGGGCAGCATCACTTAAAGTATGTTTCCAATGTTGGTCGTCTTCAATGAGTCCAAGTGATTTACATGCAGCATGGTAGGTAGGCATTAATTGTCCATGAACGGTTAAAAGACTTTCAAAGCTTGTAGGTCCCAGAACATGTTGTAAAAGAATGCGTAAATGGAAGCACTCAGATTGGTTTGGGTGAATAGTGTACATTCTCCCAAGAGCCGAGTCCTTTTTTACTCCAGGGTGACCTAATACGTCAATTCCACGTTTCTTCCGTGTAAAAGTATGTATTCCCCAGGTATACTATTGTGGAACCTCTTGGTATAGCAATGTTTTTGCAAAAGTGTCCGTGGCACACAATTTAAAGAAGGCAGTAAGTGTTGTAGGTGTTGGATTTTCTGCTATTTGGTTCATTGTTTTTTCATTAAAATAGACTCTTTGTCCATTTGGTAGATGTACAGCTAGATGTGTGACCGTCGGATGTCTTTCATGAATGTTAAACTGAAGGATGCGCCAAACAGCCTCTGAAGTACTAATATACCTGCCATTGAGATATGTTTCAATTTCATTATGTTTGTTTGCAATAGTAGCAGTTGCTTGATCTGAGCCTTTGTTGATATATTTACAAATATATTTAATAGCTTTCACTGATTGGCAGTATTCAATATTAATGTGAGCATTGAAAGTGCGACATAGTACAGGTGAATATGGAACCACCCACTGATTATCGACAGTAATTTCTTGGCCTCTAACAGTCATTGTGATTGTCTGTCCGCCATGTTGTGGGCTCCTTCTACGGTAAATGGGATAACCATTCACACCAGTTTCTGTTTCATTAATGAGAGGGCGTGGGTATTTTTTGGTACAAATCCCATTTTTTATACATGGTGATAGAACGTTGTGTTCACCACATGGGCCATGCAACATGTTCTTTTTAACAATCAAAAATAGTTGTTCATCATTGACAGGATCTGGCAGCTCAGCGGATATAATGAGATCTACTTCGTCTGCTTGTATTTTAGGTTCAAGCCACAATAGGATGTGCACGTGTGGCAGTCCCCTCTTTTGCCATTCAATGGTAAATATGTTAGCTTTGGCATATCCAAAGATATGTTTTTGCGTTAATATTTTCATGAGTGCTTTCACTTTTAAATTGAATACACGTGCAATGATGTCATGTCTATCGCATGATCTTTGTTTAGGAAATAATTCTTTTTTAATTTCTGGCCACTCTGGATTGCATGTGAAGGTGATGAACAAATCAGGTCTCCCATAGTGCCTAACGTATGTCATTGCATCTTGTGTCTTTTCGTGCATGTACCTGGGCGAGCCAGTGAAGGTAGCGGGTAAAATGACGTGTTGTCCAATATCCGAAGCGTGAAGGTGCTGATCTTGATTGAGTGCATCTTTTAAGTTTATGTAGTTTTCTGCCCGTAGTTGTGTTTGATTGCGGCGTATGAAGTCGAGCCTTTCGGTGATCATTTTTGCCATCATATCAACAATATATTGATTAAAAAGATTTCGAAACCAATGTAAGGTATTGAAAGTTGTGGATCTAACCATTAGAGTATAGGCATAGTATTGCATGCATGTAACATTTTTGTTCTTACCGCAGTTTGCTAGTGGTATGTTTAGACAATAACCATCTTCATCTCTCGGGAATAGAATGGGATATTGTAAGGGGTCATATGATCCATGCAATTCGGAGACTTTACGTAATATTCCTTCTCGTGTATGTAAGACAATGTCGCGTGGGCCTTTGTTTTCATTAACTAAAAGAACTGCAACTTCATCAGTTGTTGGTGCATTATATCTCCCTGGATGTGTATTTGGAGGGCGTTGATCAGCGTGGATGATAATTTTAAAATCTTCATCATGTGAATGCATCTCATAGTTGTATTTAAGTGACCTAATGTACGTGTTATGAGTGTGCAATGTGGTTTGTAGTTCTTCAATTAGCTGTCTGTTTAAGTTTGGGATCATGTGTGATCGTGCATCAACTTCTTGCATTGCGGAAAGGAAATATATTTGTAGAAATTGTGGTGACTTTCCTTCTTGTGGAAGCATGCTGCCAATTAAATGGTATAACTGTCCATGTATTTTAAAAGTAGGCATGAAATTGCCTTCTTTGACTTCATTTGCACCAAAGGATGTCATTTGGAATAGAGTATTGTAACAGCGTGTGTTTGTTAAGAAATGATTTGAAAGTGGGTGAGTGCCATCAAGTAGTTGTTTAATGATTGGAGGTGGTTCTTGTATGTTATTAATATTGACCTTTCCTGATAAGCAACAAAGGCCTTTAGGTTCCGCCTTCCATTTCTGTGCGTAGCACTTGTTACAGACACTGTCCATGTTTCCAATTATAACATCTGCATTGTTCATGTAGTCAATAAGTGGGTTGTAGTTGAATGCTGATTTGAGGCCATGTACTGTTATTGGAAGCATAAGTAAAGGTTGGTCTGTAAGTTGTGTTTGAGCTTCTCTTGTTGAAGTTTGTAAAGTGGAAGTATGAGGTATAGTAGTGGACGTTGATGGCTGGTCACTGTTGTGCTGAATTGGCTGTGAAAGCTGAGAAGTGTATGGATCATCGATGTTTGTTAAGTGGTTGTGATCCTGTTCTTGTGTTAGTCGTATGTGCTTATTCCTTTGTGCCCGGGTTTTATATGTTGCCCTTGAAAGTTGTGTCTTCCTCTTCAACATTGTAAGAAAGTGATTGTAATATTTGTAAAAAGTGTAAAGATATTTATGCTAATTTGTATAATGTTTTGCAATATTGTATTTGTCCTAGAATGTTTATGTTGTGCACCTTTTTGTAGTAGGCTATGTGTGGTTTGGATATGTTCTGAAAGTGTAATGAATGAGGCGTGACAATCTGTGATTCTGGGCAAATCACGTAATCTCCCCGTGCCTTAAAAAAATGAAGGTGTGTCCTCATGTAACGTAACTGGTGCTATGTAAAGCGCTCTGATAGCCGATTCAGGTGTAGTTTGCGCTATATAAGAGTGTGGAAATAAAAAAATAAAAAGTAGTACAGTGGGTGTTCAGAGTAGAGTATGGTAAAGGTGTCTTTTTTTGAAAAGCAATATGTATACTACTATTATAAAGAGAGAACGCTCAAACGTTTGTGCCTGAACAACGTTGTTAGGGGGTGTTAGCGTTGTAAAGAAATAATGTCCTTTTAAATGTCCTTAGTTATGCTTTTGATCATGGCTAAGTGTGGTTATATTTTCCACAAAGCAAAGCAGCATCAAGTAGCGTAAAGCGCAGTCAATTACTATACATTATGCCTCTTTTTGTAATGTAAATGCAGCAGCATCAAGTAGCGTAAAGCGCCGTCAATTACTATACCTCATGCCTCTTTTTGTAATGTAAATGTGGCAGCATCAAGTAGCGTAAAGCGGCGTTAATTAATGTACATTATGCCTCTTTTTGTAATGTAAATGCAGCAGCATCAAGTAGCGTAAAGCGCCGTTAATTACTATACCTCATGCCTCTTTTTGCAAAGTAAATGCTGCTTATTTAAATCCTCCTGTTTTGTGTGTTCTTGTCCGCCCCCTGTGGCAACGTGAAATGTAGTGGTATTTTTTGTTAGAAGTGTAAGGAGTGTTATGTAAATCTTCCTTTTTTTGTTTCACTGCCAGCCCCCAACAATCAAGTAGCTTTAATCTGCGTCAATTAGTATACATCATGCCTCTTTTCTCAATCTAAATGAGGCTTATTGAATTCCTCCTGTTTTTGTTTTCCTGTCTTTACCCTGTCTCAATGTGTAATGTAGTGTGCCTGTAATGTGAAAATTAATTAGTGTTATTTAAATGTTCATGTTTTTGGTTGAGTGCCTGCCCCCTTGTTGAACCTGTGATGTGTTGTAGATATTTTAAATGTGTTGCTGTATTTTGGCTAATTCCAGCGAGGGGACAGAGCAGGGCTATTTGTTTCCCTCTGCAAGCATGTCGCCCTGTTGTGATTTGTATTTTTGAGTTTATTTTTGAATTAGCATCCATTCACTGTGTAAAGCTTCCTCAATGAGGCCCTGGCTGCCCCCTTTCCAGGGCCTTGCAACAGCGTTATTGTGGCTCGTTCTGCGCCCTCTCTCAACCTGTAAGTTCACACAGCCTCACAGCAATAATGCTCTGACTGTGTCTTGTGAGCGCTGTGTCCAGGGACTGCTTTGAACTCGTGTTTTTGCTTTTCCCTGCAAGAATGTTCAACAGTTAATTTCCGTGCATCATGCCTCCTAGTGAAATGTTATTGAGGCTTGTTCTCCCTGATTATTTCCCAGGCCGCCCGAGTTTACAGAGCAAACATGATGCCTCGTTTTTGAATGTGAAAGAGGCTTGTTTTCGTGAATATTTCCCTGGCTGCCCCCTGTGTATCCCCTTTGAATAACAGTGCCTGACTCTGGAATTGTTTTTTAAAGAGCGTAAATGCTATTTTTTCTGTGGCTTGTGTCAATGTGTATTACTCAGTTGTTTCCCTCGTTAGTGGCTCCGACAGCAATAATGCTCCTAGGAATCACGTGCGTGTTGGACCAATGCTGAAGGTTTTTATGAATTGTCTTTCCAATGAATGTGCTACTTGTGTGATTGCTAGCGTGATTGGTTATTTGTGTAATGTGTGTGGCGCCATTGGTTGTGTGCTGCAAGGTGTGGTGCTTGCGTGATTGGTTATTAGTGTAATGTGTGTGGGGCGATTGGTTGTTTGCTGGAAGGCGCAGTGGCGCGATTGGCTGGTTGTGCAAGGTTGTTTTGTGGGTGTCACAGCCAAGAGTGTTGCGCGATTGGATGCTTGTGTGGCTTGCCCAACCTTGATTGGCTTTTCGTCCTGAAGCCGCACCCTTTGCCTCGGAACCTTGCTGAGGCCGAGCCCCTTTGTTTTTGTTGCCTTGAAACCCTGCAGTCAGTGAGTAATAAGCCTATTGCACATGGCGATTTTGTGATTTTGCACATATTTTTAAAATGATCATTCAGAATTTTCGATTTTGCACATATTTTAAAAAGATCATTTTGAAATTGCTATTTTAAAAACGATGTTTATGTCCTGAAGTGGACGTGCATTAAACAGTGTTTTTGCTGAAGTTGCTATGTTGTGTGTGTGCTTGTGTGTGTTTGCAGAATCTGTTGGTTGCTGTGTTGTGTGTGTGCTACAGAATCTGTTGTTGTGTGTGTGCTTGAGTGCTTGAAACCGAGTGAATGGGACATGCCCTTCTATCAATGTTACCGCCCACATTGAGAACAACGCCCACAAGGAACTACTTTTTCTGGAATGTTGTTTGCCCTTCGTAATGTATATGTTGGACAAATGTATAGCCTATGTCCATCTCCTAGACCCCCCTTTTCCAACGCTGTATTGGGTGTTATGATTGGTGGTGTACTTCTGGAGTTTACCCGCCTCAAAGGTTCCCAGTTCTCGCTTTATAATAGTAGTATAGATTAATATTTTAAAATATTAAAAAATATATATTAAATAGATCTAAACTATTTACAAATACCAATACATAATTATTAAAAACATAATTACCAATGGATAATTAAGTAAAAATAAAGTATTAATAAATACTAATTAATAATAATTAATTACCAATTAATAATTATTCACCAATAATATAATTAACATAAACAATTAATTAAAATAAATTATTACTTAATAACATTTAAATTACTTCCCACCCTACTCCCCTATAAACTCATAGCCCGCTACAGAACATAATTATCAATTAATCAATTAATATAAATCATTTTCCAGTTAATAAAAATGAATTACCAATTAATTAAAATTAATTTATAATTCATAAAAATGTATAATTAATTTAGTATAATTAAATTACTTCCCACCCTATTCCCCTATAAACCCACAACCCGCTACAGAACATAACTACCAATTACTCAATTAATATAAACCATTTACCAGTTAATAAAAATGAATTACCAATTAATTAAAATTAATTTGTAATTCATAAAATTAATAATTAAATTAGTATAATTAAATTGCTTCCCACCCTATTCCCCTATAAACCCACATCCCGCTACAGTATTAAATACAATCTAATAAATTCCATGAAAAATAGATATTAAATACATAATAATATACATAAAAATCATATAAAATTCGATATTAGTAACATCGATATTACTAACATCGATATTAGCAACATCGATATTACTAACATCGATATTAACAAAGTCGATATTACTTACCTTTGAAATTCTGTCCCATCGATATTAAAAATATCAATATTACTTACCTACTATATTCTGTCCCTTCGATATTTAAACATCGACTTTATTGTATGTCAATATTTAAAAATCGATATTTTTTCTGTCTACCACGCAGACCATGTCCCAAACGAGCTGAAAGTGACCCCCAGGTAAGAGAAGGAGCTGGTGCTTAATAACACCTCCTTGCCCACCGTAATAATTAAGAGTTACAAGCGCTTTCGGCCACAAGTCATTATAAAAGATTTAGTAAAATTAGTTGACAAATCCAGATTCGCCATAAAATTGACAAAGGAGTTCTCTAGATGACACACAGCTGTGGGGGTGCGAGCACTGAACACCACGTCATCCACATACAATAATGCTGGTGGGGGGCACTATTCATCATGGGCATGTCTGGGGTGCACTTACTAAACTCCTTACTAAGATAATTTATGCATAAAATAAAAAAGTAAGGCAAAAACACACCCCTGGCGAACCCCATACTGATACTAAATTCATCAGTAACTTCTCCTTTGTTCCCAAACATGACTTGAGTCATTGTATCCGTAAGGAGACCAACAAGTGAACTAGGGAAGAGTCCATTTGCAGAATAATAAGAGATTGCCACAGCTTAGCCCAATTAACACATTCAAAGGCTATTGTCAGATCCATAAAGGCTAGATACAGTACAGACTGCTTGGCCAACATATATTTCCCAATAATCAGGTTTAAGTTGAGCCATTGATCTATCGTCCCTATACCACTGCTGAATCCATATTGGCATTTATCTAACACGTAATTTTCAGTGATAGACACCGCCACAGTATTATTCTTTTTCCGCCCTGGCCGCAAGGCGACTGGGGCGGAAAAGCGGTGGACGGTCTTCCCGTCCGCCGAGGTCCCCCGCCATATTAATATGGCGGGGAAAACGAGAGATGATGGCGGACATAATGGGCCCCTTAGGCTCTGCCCGGTAGCACTTTTTAAAGATCGGGACTTTGACAGAGGAAGCCCAGGAGCGGGGATGAATGACCTGTTCAGGCTGTTCTAAACGTTTGTCAACAGCGGGGACCAAAGATCCATGCTACACTTAATAATATCAATTGGGACACCATCCGCCCCGGGTGCTGATTCTGATTCTGATATCCTACTGACGATAGTCAGAAGGTAGTTATAGTTAGGACCAGCTTTTCCCGTAATCAAAGTGCTTTTTGTTTTGCTAATAACTTTGGCACAATTTGACGGATCTTAACGAAATTTTCAAAACAAGAATACTAGTTACTTCAGCTGCTATCTGTAAAGTTTTGGGGTGATTCATTAAGCAGGAGCTAAGAAAAAGGAGGGGGTCGCAAAATTCTTTTACCCCATGCAATGTGTATGGGGCTTTTGCATTTATTGAACACGACTACAGCCTGAACAGCTGAACAGAATTCAACTAAATATTGCAGAAATATAGATCTTGGTCTAGAAAGAACCTTTTTTGTTATTTGGTGTAAATCTGTTTAGTACTTTCAGAGTTATTAAAGGAAAAATAAATGTTTATATCTAGGGACCAGGGAAAATATCTAGGGGAGGGAAAATAATGTATGAAAACACATAAGGGGTCAAGTTAAAGGTGTCCTGACCCCATAGGACACATGTGCCTCATTAGGATGATAAGCGGACTTTGTCTGCCCGTCATCCTACTGGTGAATGGGACCACCCTCCTTAAGGGCGGGGGTCCCCTTGTACACATTAGGATGCACCCGCCACAGTGGAGGGCGCATCCCGCATTTTTAGCATTGCGGCGGTCGGTGCTGAAAGCACCGCCCGCCGCAATGCTAACAATGCACATTGTGCATTGAAATGCAGGGGGGTACCATAGGTTGCTGTGGTTATATTAACATATGGTAATAATATATTACTTTACGTTAAAAAAACATCGAAATTCACTGAAAAACCACAGGTTACAGGGTCGTAATAGTTAGGCAGATGTTTTACCCACACAATACCATAAAAATTCAGCAGTTATGGTAAGACTCATAGTTATATTTATCTGATGAAACTATAACTCGTGCTTTAAAATAACTTTAGGCCAGTCACAAACAACACAAGGCAACATCAATAACCCTCTCCATAATGCTTCCAAACATTGTGGAATAGAGACAATCTCCCTTATACATAAACTCACAAAAAATGGTAGGTAAGGTCATGGGGTATCAGGCAGCTGAGAACAAAGCATAGTAAATGTCTGACTATATGGGTCTGGGCTCCAGAAGTATTTCTGACCCTAGCCACCAAGAGACACATGAAGACATAAAAAATAAAGGAAATTTTGCTTGAATACAAAGGCATCCGCAAATCAATAAAATTATTTTAAAAAATGTATAGCATATCAGCAGCAAGAATGTGAAATAGACATAAAAAAGATATACCCCAGGGTTACTGAGAGACAGACTAAACCACAAATCAATAAAACAACAACACACAAAAAAAGATTAACAAATATTTTCAAGCAAACAAAAAGCACAATTAAATAAAGGAAATGTATACTATAACCATGGGTCTCCACTATACAAAAAGTTTGAAAACATTATCTTATCAACAAACTTATTCCCAGAAGGGTCCCCACCCCAAACTTTAAGTCATCCAACAACAAACGAACAAAATAAAAAGTAACAAAAATGTTAGTGTATGCCCTACCTCAAACAAAAAAAACTTTTAGCAAAGTACTGCAATGAATTTACTTGATTTTTCCCAAAATGTAAATATTCCAATGGTGTGATTGCAGCAGAGATTACAGACAAAAAGAGAGCAATACTTTCCCTCTAAAATCCAAATCCAAAATCATCATGTGCTGAACAAGACAGAGGGACGAGTCTTCAGGACAGGGAGAGGAAGTTGCCACTATATGCACAATCGCCTCCACATCTCTATAGCACTTTCCTCCTGTTAAAAAAAAGTGTTTTGCACTAAAAGAAAATTTACTTGAACGGTCCATTTGGGTAAAATTTTTACTCAAAATGCATGCTGGAGTTGATTTTCACATATCTTCACTAAAAGAAATTCTATCTAGAACTGCAAATTCGCACTCACTATAATTACCCGACTGGTCCACACGGGTAAAAAATCAACCTAAAATACATGTTGAACTCCCGCGTTCGAAAACTGGTTTTCACGTTCAGACAATGCTGCTTGTGTTTGTGCAGATCATGTTATTTTTTGCTTCTCACGTTAGGATTTTTTCCTGAACAGAATTCTCGATAAGCATGTGAAGTAATGGGTAATCTCCGTAATTACGCATACATTTCGTTAAGTGAAATTATCAAAAATTCGTAAATTGCGCCAGCTTAATTCAAATTTCACCTTGGCCTAGTCATAGTTTCACCAACTAACATTCACAGTGGTGCATATTTTTCAATAAGTGTAGCATGTGTAAGGCCAGTAAAGTAATCTGACAGCTGATCATGAATACAAGGGTTGCACTAGAACTACTGTTGGACATGAAAATTAACTCATAGCTTTAGTAACCAGCACAAAGGTAGGTCTTTGTCTGGGTTTTCATAGAAAGGGGAGAGTGGGAGGGAGAAAAATAATTAACTTATTAACTGGGTTGATCAATCCTTGCTGAACATTAAACAAAGCTATTCTGAAAAAGGCGGTGAGACTTATCAGCTGTAGGCAGCCATGCCGAATGAACATGCGTCACCGTTAGAGCTATGTACCTAAGGTAGAGTGCATGCATGCTTCTCACAACTGAGTGCGGAAGAATGAACTTATCAACTGCCTGGGCACCTTTTTTATTGAGCACAAAAAAGTGTTGCAAGTTACAATCAGAGCATTGCAATAAAATAAAAGGCATAACTCGCTGAGATATTGGGGGTGAATCATTTGCGTTAAGCCTTATGGAAAAAAAGAGTCTAGAAGGATCGAAACGTTCAGCGACCTTTTATAGATGTGGTCTTATACTTGATGCAAGATTTTGGATTAGAGTGCATCAGTCGTGAATCAGTTACATATCATTATGCACTTAGTAAACTCCTTCTTGTCAGATGCACCAACCAGTGAGATCACACGCTGTGTATGTTTTCAATTGACCTGCTTAAGACCCAAAATATGATGACCTGTCCTGTTGAAGGCCCAATTTGTTGAAATGTTGAAACAATTGTTGACTTGTGTATTTTAGTTCCCACATTTGCAGCAATATATGTGATTGTAATTCTACAATGGCTTTATCAGAAGTATTTTCTTATTTGAATGGATTAACAGTATTTTGTACTATTACTTATTATTCATCCGTCAAGCGAGGTCACATAATGTGCAATTTGGCTTTATCTTTATTGCATGTTTGCAACACGCTGCATAAGCCATAAAGAGAAACAGGTATTTGTTTTACACCATGATGTAAAAGTTCTATTTTTAATAATCCTTTTTAATTTAACATATTTAATAAGGTTCATAAACTCTAGTACTGGCTCGAGCCTTCGTCCCTACAGCTTGGATTTCATACAGATTACAGAATATATATCTAGTCAGGTACCAAACCTTCTCATATTTTGAAAGTATTATTTGTATTCTTCCCCCATTCGAAGGCCCTCCCTTTATTTGTGTTATGGCACATTCAGAGCTTAATGAAACTGTGCTCGCTCACGTTCTACACTTACTATTACCACCAGCGGTTAGCACTCTTGGTACCAACAGTTGTGAAACTGTTTCACTGAGTGTAAAATGAGTGTAAAACCATTTATGCATGGTAATTCCCATGTGTGTCCATTGCAAAATAATTTACACAGGAGCATGTTTGTGACTGATCTTACTGTTAGGGTCTTGCTGATTGGGTCTAAATGACACAGTAGAAGGGAGCCTTCATTCAGTCTCATTGATTTCCTCTGCCCTGGCATCTGCTGGAGCTGCCAGCCTCCAGAACAGCCTGGCACAAGACAAGATTTCCAGGCAAATGGAAAGACCAGTGTGATTGCCCCCTCCTCTGCTTGCACACGTCAGAGTTGGTACTTAGTCACAATACACAGGCGCTCCTTATCTAAGTGCAACTTTGCCTATCATTAAATGTTTTATTCTAGTTATATTTTGCCAGGTTTTCAAGATGTTTACAATGGACCCCTGCCAGACATGCATGCACTCGGGCACCTACAAAATATGGATTGTGAGATTACAGGTGTTCTGTGCTAACCAGGATGCTGGGTGCTCGGTCTTCGATGGAAAGTTGCCCTCCCCCTCAAGACTCTGTTGATGGTTGTGGACAAGCGGTCAAGGGGTCGCTCCAAGGAGGTGGAGTGGGTTGAGTGTGGGTGCAGTATGACTCAAACTCACAAGTTTGAATGTCCATTCAGGGTAGTGGGTTTTTTCAAATACATAACACTATATCCCATTCACTGCCATGGCCATATATACATTTGTAACAAGATGCATAGGAATGTATAGAAACCATGGCGCGGCACAAGCTCTGTGCTTGTCGCCCGGCTATAGATTAATAGGCACAACCAGTGTAACTGCTGCACGGCACTAGATCTCACTCTAGTTAAGACTTAAAAGGTCCAGAGAATGATACACTTCTTTTGTATGAGAGCCTTTAGCTCACTCTACCTGCAAGTTTCACTCAAGTTTGTGGGTCTGGTGGCTCAGTGGACTAATGATGACTTTGGAGGTTGACGTCGTGTACACCTGAAGTGTGACAGCAGGTAACCGCAGCTTACCTTTCTGTCCCTGCCGGATCTGACGTCACGTGTGTGCAGAGGGCGGGGTCTCTCCAAACACACACGTGTGCGCGGGTTGCCAGACGCGGAGTGCCCCCTCCGTGCATCCGGCTCGGAGGGGAGCGGTGCGTCGAGGCGCTGTCTGTAGACACCTGGCCTGGGCCTTGTTCAAACACACCTGAGGGCGGGGCCCCGCATGAGTGCGGACACCCACCGCGTCAAACAGTGCCCGCGCTGGCAGCTGGTGGATAGGGCACCGGGCAGTGAAGATGGGCGTGATATATTTGGGGTGGTGTACACTGTCCTAGAAGGGGGGGGGCATGGGGGCACACCCAGGCGGGGTGGGATAATGTGTTTTTTCGCAGGCCGATGCCTCAAAGGTTGCATCAGTCACCAGAGTCGATTTAGAGATTAGAGTGTGTAAAAAGTTGCACAGTTGTTCACCACAAATGCTTTGAAGTTTTCTTAAAATATGTTGTAAGTAATCCCCAGAGGCATGATTTGTAGGAAAAAAGTATCAGAAAAAAATAGTTGTTAACAGGCAAATGCAAACTTCTTCAGCAAGAGCAGTTTGGCAACGTTTACAAAACTTTGCAACCTCCAAGGAGTGCGAAGATCGTTCACCTTGAGGCGAACGTGACATTTGCGTTGGAAGGGCCGGCTATCCTGAACCCGGGGGCCACCGGAAACATCCAGTTGCATGTCCGGGTCACAAACCTGCAGTTTTCCTCAATTGTTTCCAAAGGACGCCACTGGGTATTTGATTTTTAATTTTCTGGCAGTTTTATGTAGG
Organism: Lissotriton vulgaris; assembly: GCF_964263255.1. Lineage (NCBI taxonomy): Eukaryota > Metazoa > Chordata > Amphibia > Caudata > Salamandridae > Lissotriton > Lissotriton vulgaris. The sequence goes on along the minus strand of NC_141699.1, from coordinate 1,083,634,670 downwards.
CGCGTAATTGGAGCGTTGTACATGAGCACCAGTTACATTACAAATGGAGGCATTCATTTTTGGTTGGCACGGGGAGATTACCTGATTTGCCTAGAATCACAGGATGTTGAGCCGACGCCGAGACTCCAACCTGCTTCTACAGCTTCAAAGTCGGCAGCTCTGACCGTTTCACCTTTCCTCAAGCAGAATGAGTACCCACCTCTGACGGGCAAGGGTATATACCATATTAGCTACATCTTGTAAGTGACTGTTTGGGCAAAATTCCTCCTGCTTGGGCATGGGAAAAATGCGAGCACGCATGATTTTGCAGTAAAACACAGGGCAAAAGGCTGAAGCCAGCATTTCGCATAATAACTCATGATTTCTAGGGGTGGACGTAATTTGTGTAGTCGCGCTACGCAAAGCTCGGCGAAACTGTAAAAAATCTCTGCGAGCACGCAAAAGTTCAGCGAACATGCGGAATTGCTTGTTCCAACAGTTTGTGATGCTTTTTTCCTGTTCGTGAACGCTATTTGCGTGCTCGCGGGGAAATATCTCACAAACACGCATTTTGAAAGCGCGTACAAGCAAAAAATCCAGAGAAGCCGAGGATCACAGAATTTTTGGCAATTCCACGGTCCCCCCGGAACGCAAAATTACCCAAATTCCGCAAGCAGGACTGAATTTACTGCCCAGGCCTTAAAATTTCACATCACCCTTTGAGCATTTTGCGTAATTTCTCAAATGGAAATTGCACATACTTCTCCAATGCCTAGTACTGTCCTTTTCCCAGCAGCCTTAGAGTCTCCAGCACTCTATGTAAATCTGCTCAGATGCCTGTCACTGGTTCCCCCACCCCCTCCATGCTGTATTTTGAGGGACGTGTGTTGCACGAGTCTTGTGTGCACAGATAGTGGGGTGTCCTTTTGCAGGGTACATGAACCATCCACACTAACCCTGCCAGGGGGGAGCCCCTGGGATCTGCTCCTGGGAGACCCTCCTGCTCACCTGGGTGGGTTAGGCTGTAGATGACATTCAACCACACGGCAGCAGCCCCTGGACACTTCATCAGGAAGCCCCCTTCGTGTTTTACAGATGTTTGATTTGAGGATGACCAACACCCATCCCACCGGACATCTGTCTTCAACTATAAGCTGTCAGAGTACCCCAGGAAAATGTCCACGAAAGGACCTCGGGCCAGAAGTGGTTCCCAGTGGGCCAGAAATAGACCTACCTCGTTATTATTTATGAGGTATGTCTCGGTTTGCAACCCATTGGGAATCGCAAAAATCACAGGGATGGTGGCCTGCTGTGGTCAGCAATCCAAAATAAATAAACAAAAGGAATCCACTCCTTAGGTGTCGGGTGTGTCCTCCAAAAATAGGGAGCACCCTTGTTGTTTTTGGTCCCCTCACACACCAACAGGCCCCTTGGTGTCATGCTTCATCATTGGGGTCCTCGTACCCCTCTACGGGGTACGGCGTGCTGCAACCTGCGAATACGCGGGAGCACTTGTATTAACTATGTGTGGTGTGGATGAGGTATTTTAATGTGAGTGTGTGGTGGGGTTTTTTATCTTTAGTGAGTGAAGTTTAAAAAGTACCTGGCTCGTGGGGTTGCAAAAAAATTTTTAATGGGCCCCCGGGCTGGTGTTATTAAAATTAAGTGTGGGAGGTTTTCAACGCAAAACAATGTGCATCACCTCCTTCCTGTGTGCGTCGACATGTTTTGGTGTAAAACACCTTCTTCAGGACTGGGTACACAAATCCCCACCTTACTCACGTTTCTCTAACTTTTTTGAGTGTCTCTAAAAAAGTGAGATCTATAGTGCAGGTAAAACAATGTACTTAACAAAACGCCGCTTACTAGTCGACTGTTTAGAAGGGGTAGAGATGCCCCATGAGCCAAAACTCCAAACATCAGGGTCCCTCCTGCTACTTGGCACGATATCAGCAAGGTAATGCCTCCCGACCGACCTCTCCGTGGCTCCGGTGATTATAATGATGAAGCATGACACCAAGGGGCCTGTTGGTGTGTGAGGGGACCAAAAACAACAAGGGTGCTCCCCATTTTTGGAGGACACACCCGACACCTAAGGAGTGAATTCCTTTTGTTTATTTATATTAGTTTTTGGAGAACAAATCCATTTCAATCAACTCTCTCTCTCCCCTTTTGTTATTGATAGTGGTCAGCAATCCACCAGGTCTGTGATGGCTTTTAAATAAAGCAATGTTTTTTTTTTTTTAAATGCAGTCCATTTTCCTTAAAGGAAAACGGGATGCGTTTCAAAATGTAAAATTAAATGTTTTTTTTCTACATTTTTTGAGAGTAGACAGTGGTCCGTGGGATCACTTCCTGCTCTTAAAATTTTTTTTTGCAAACATTCACAAAGGGGAAGGGGTCCTTTAGGGAACCCTTACCTTTTGAAAATGGGTTACCACCAACTTGGAGTTGATGGAAAAAATGTGAATGTTTTGCGACTAACCTTTCAGTTGCAAAACATTTACACATACAACTGTGACTCTCTATTAGGAAGGGACGTCCTAAACACACCTCTTCCTATCACCGAATCACATTTGTAATAGGTTACTGAATCGCAAAATAGGGTTCTGTACATAAAAAAAGTCTTTTTTGAGGTCGCTAGCAGCCGGTTTCTGAAAATTGGGTCATTTGCAAGCGCAAACAAGTTACGTACGTCTGGCCCCTTCTGCCCTGCTTGGCTGAACACGTGGAAGTCCAATGTGGCATTGGGACTGATTGGACACTGGCTTCCCACCAGTGGTCCTAGTCAGGGCCCGACTGGGAACTTAAAACAGCCTTGAGAGAATTGATAAATTCAGCCCCATGTGTAAACGCGCTTTTGCACGCTAGACCCAGAGCAACTCTTTCGAGTTGCTGCCGGGATTACGTGACGCGCACCACCACTAATGAAGGCCGAAACCGACCTCCAAGTGTCAAAACCGGCCTCCTGCGGCTCCAGCCTCCCGGGGGATTGCCTGATGGCCTGGCTGACAAGTCCGGCCATGGTCGTAGTTCAGGAAATAGTGGGCCTCTAGTACCCGGTCCAGTGACACATCACCATTCCACTGACTCTTAAACTTGCATGTTCCAAACAGTGAACCAATCGTGGCAGCTTGGGAACTGGTGCTGCTGCACCACCTGCTGGAGCCACTAAATCAAAACACAAGTGTCCCACCTTGAATGTGCAGCAACCCATTGGTCATATACTAAGGACATTAAACACACAAACAAGAGGCAACAAAATAAAGTGTACACAAAGAAAGTTTGTCCGTGCTCTCCCTGGATCTGTTAGTAAGCGTAAGAGTCCTAAACTGAGGTGGCATGGTGAACAAAAGAACAATGGGTTAGACTGCTACCAGTGGTTAGACTTATTGCAATCATCCTACCATCACCTTTTGTGAGTTTCACACCAAACAGTCACACCACACACTCCTGACAGGACCACAACCCCTTAACAAATCATGCACACACTGCAGTGTACTAACCACTATACAATGACAGTCTAACATGTCATGAAAGGAATATTCAGAATCTATTCTGCAGGTAGAAGGATGTGCAAAGTGCACATACAGCCAAAAGCTGTACGAGGCCATGCTACTGAGGGTGACATGAACATGCAAACAATTATTGTATCTGGATGAAAACCTGCACCATGAGCTAGAGGGGGTCTTCTGGTAGAGATGTTGGTGTTCCCAGAGTACAGTCTCAAGAATGGTCATTGTAATGTAATGTATACTTGTAAAGCGCACTGTTGCCGAGCGGCGTCCTGGCGCTGTATACCGCTTGGGACTTTCCCTGTGGTATGGTCCCTCCTGGGTATCCCCCAGGTGGAGCCAGGCATCCCCGGCGTTGATGGGGCCGTTGTGGAGATTAGGCAAGGTAATACACAGAGTTGCCGAGTGGGACGCCTGGTTAGAGTAGGCACTGAGGTGAGAATTATCGAGTCCACTGACACTGGTCCACATCCCTGCCGCGTCGGGAATTGAACCCTGGTCCCAGGCCGATCTCTGCTTCCGGGTCTGCCGCCTCTAACCAGTGAGCCACACTACTCCATTGTAAGTGGTGGTTCTTTCTGAGTGGTCAAGTCCTTCACAAACTTATCACATGCACAGCTCCGCTCCAAGCAGGGCCGGACTGGCCACAGCGGGCACCGGGCATTTCCCCAGTGGGCCACCAGGGCAGGGGCGATTTTTGGATTCTGGAGGGCCGTTTTTGTTACCAGAAACCGACAATATCGGCCCCCTGTAACAAAATTGTCCAAAATTGGCCCGAGCAGACAGCTCGACTGCACCACCTCACCCCCCCAGGGGGCCGGCCGAGCAGTTTGCCAGGGACGCTTCCGGTTCCCAGTCTGTCCCTGACTCCGAGCCATCTAGTTGGATACAATTTTCCTACTTCAATGTACACCTAGAACAAGTTACGCTCACATCTCACGCTGCAGCGACAATACACGTTAAACACAATCCCTGCACCTTCATGGGCACACGCTGCTCAAAGCCACACAGCTTACCAAGTATTTGCCAACTCAACGTTACACATTTTACCATAGTGAAGGAGTTCATTCAAACCTGCAGTCCATAGTGAAGGGCATCAAAGCCACATAATGGACAAAGATGTCTTAAAAATGACACAACTACTTGAAGTTAAGTAATGGGCAACCCTACAGGCCAGCAGAACAAAGCTGTTGGCAAAGTCTTTCAGCCTAGGCATCCACAGGGGTTTAGCTTTCAAAAGTGCAGTGGCTTTGGGGCCCATTAGCCTCTGGGGCCCAAGGAAGCCTGATGATTGCTTTGATTTACCACCTGGCCGGCAGTCAGGGGGTCCATTTGCCTGGCTTGCACTGGGGCCCAGGGCATCCTTGCTGCACCTCTGGCATCTGCTCAGATGGCTGTCCAGACAGGTCCCTAACAGGATCTATCCAGCCACTGCCTACTTCATTGCTAAACAAAGCTTTAGCCTACTCCAACCTTGGCGGCCACTGTCCAGTATGACTCACCCACACAACAGTGTGAAACTCAACCAAGCAGTCAACATACTGCTTTAACGCCAGCCAACAAGAACCACTGAAGCGTGGAGGATTCTGAGACGGTGAAAGCAGTTTGTACCAAAACAAGAGGCGGGGAGGGGAGGAGGCAGGCCCTGTACACATGCACTTGAGGTAACATAGTTGACCCTCACTTACACAGCTAGAGCCCGATTACGAGAATGGCGGTCCTAAGACTGGCTAACCCGCAGTGGTGGCCCGACTGCCCCTACTCGTAGTAGGACTGACCGCCCTATTAAGAGTAGGGTGGTCGGACCACCTCAAGCCTGCCACAAGACCGCCGCCACTGATAGGACTGTGGATCCTGCAGCGGCAGAAGTAGGTAAAGCAGCGAGGAATGGTGGTGGTGCCGATGCAGGCACCACCATCGGAATTACAAGTTGTATTTCCGACGACCTTTTTAAGGCAGGAACACAGCCATGGAAAGGTTGGCAGAAAGGCAGGAAAGGGGACCCAAAGAGGGCCTCGGGCATTTTAGCTGATTGGAAATTGTGGCCTAGGGCACATGTTGTGCCCCCTTATGCCTGCACTGTTGTGTGAGCACTCTGTGCCATGCAGGACATGGTGCGTGGCACACAGTGTGCGCACGACAGGGCAGGCGCAGCAGTGCGGTTGCATTGCCTTAGTTTCACTCTGTGAACTGAAGCATGCCGCCGCTGGCACACCGCCGGCCTGGCGGTAAACTCGTAATTTGGCAGCTGGGATGCTGCCGACTTGGCTGCGTACTCTAGACCGCTGCAATGGTGGTTCAGGGGTCGGACCGCCAATCTTGTAATTGGGCTCTTACACTTCTTCGCTGATCCAAGGGGAGCAGGCACAGTAGAAAATGCAACCACCCTGGAATTTAGTGAGTGTTTTGGGGAAAATAAGTCTTGCTTGCAAGATTTTTTTGCATGTGAAAAACAAATCATGAAAACGCGAAGTGTAAACATTTCTCAGCCCCTAAACCTACACCTTTGAATTACCCACAGCGCAGACCCAGTGCTTAATTTGTGCTGGGGGTTTCCGGTGCTCGGCACCAGCACTTAATTATCAGCATCTGCTCTTGAGACAGTCCACCACATGGTGGCACTATCTTTTTAATTTTGAGATGAGCACAACAGCCATGTTTATTAAGTCTATATACATTGAACATTAATAATACCATCTTCTTATGCCATTAGTATAGCTTTGCATGGCCCGAAATATTATGACTTGTTCCTCTTGTAGGAGTGCGATGGTTACGTTTTATGTTGGTATTGTCCTTGGAGGCGCTGGCAGGGTATGGATGGTGCAATCTGCAGTGACCCTCCGAGAAGGGCCCTGTCACTTAATTTTTTACAAATTAAGCACTGTGCACTATCCTCATACACACGGTTAGAGCAAACAGCGGATGCCAAGAAAAACTTGTGGTTTCTTCCAGCGTAGGCCATGACGTTTTGTGCATTGGGTTAAATTTGTGCTTCTATGCAAGTCGTAGTCGCGTGCCTTCTCCTTCCATGATTTTTTTGCTTTTTTCAAGTATTCCATTCTAAAATGTTTAGTTGATGCTTGTAGTAACTACGCAAGCGGAGCGAGGCGTCTCATGTCAACATAAAATATGGGTATCAAATGATGCTTGCACTGAACATGCATCTGAATATATATTTAGGTAACAGGGAAGGATTTTAAACGTTCACATTTGTTGTCTTTTGTGTCTCGCCTTGAAGGGAAACAGCCTTTACAACTAGGTTTTTACCACATTGTACCTTTACCACACAATTTCTGTCATGCATGTTTTTAGAATGCATATGTTTTTACAATATAGGCCATTATCACGCATTTGAGCGAGGTTGGGGGGTGTGGGTGGTCTCCCCCCACGAATACATTCTTTATATATATAAATATATATATAAACAATGCGTGTAAAGGAATACGTTGTAAAAGCATATGCGTTCTAAAAAAATGCGAGGTAAAAATTGCGTGGTAAAGGCATGCAGAGTATTTCCCTGCATTGTACCGTCATACAACCCGTCTGGAATGACTTTCAGGACTACAGTCATGTAGTCCCACTCAAGCTTAAGGCCCCTCAAAATACATTACGAAGTCAGGAGGACCTCAGCATCTTACTTAATTGCAAAGCATATGTGTTTTGAAAGCACCAGATCAATTTAGTTACTACTGACGCTAGCTGTTTAAACAAGCAATGACAAAGCCAATTGGTTATGGCCCCAAAATGCCAAACTCTAACCTTTGCTAGTGAATTTTTCCTACATGTATTTGTGTGCATGAGCCATGGCACATGCACACAATCTTGGAATGGGTTTTCTGTTGAAGAAAACCCATTCCAAGATGGGAGAGTGAAGAGAGAGAACAGGGAAGGAAGTGATGGAGAGAACAATAAAACACTTGCACTCCTATGGAGGGTATAAAGCAAAATAAAAAAAAGTCTCCCACGTATGAAGTAGAAGGATAAAATCAAAAATCATCCAATCAGAACACAGCAGGATATTGGGTTAATAGTGGATAAGGGTTGAGATTTTTAAAAAACATAAATACATTTAAAAATGTTAAGTTTATAATTTTATCATATTACATTTTATTTCATTTTAACATTTTATGTGAAATAAGATATTTTGTAATGTTTTTGCGAAAATAAAATATTAAATATTAAAAAGAAAAATATTTTTGAAAATGCTTATAAAGTATTATCTTTATATTTACTTAAATGTTTACATTTAAATGATAAACATTTTAGAAGTAAATTGCTATAATTGTATAAAAAAGAATGTTTATAATAAAAAATAGTTTATAAATTGCTATAATATAAACAAATTAACCAAATTATGAACTTGTTTTTGAAAAATATGGTAATTGTAGTCGCAGTCTCTTAAAAATGTATATATGCATGATAGAAAATATTAATTACCCTTTTGGAAATTGTATTACTAAATAAAATGAACATTTTAATTTTTATAGTTACATTATCATTATATTAGTTAAATTAGTGTTTTATAATACACTAGCAGCTCGTCCCGACGTTGTCCGGGTATGAATTGCTGCCGGCCAGTAGTATATTGTTTTGTAGGATTTCGTTTTGATAGCATTTCTTATCTGTGACAGGCCTGTGAAACGCTCCGATTCACAATGCACTGCTGATGCACTTAAGAGTGCACGTTCAGTAGTGTGTGAACTCGAGTTTCCCTACTTTATTTTTCCTTGCAATATTATATAGGGCGAACTCGACAACATGGCATGAGCACAATTTACATTACAGAAGAACACATTCATTTGTGGTAGGCACGGGGAGACAAAGCGATTTGCCTGGAAACACAGGATGTTGAGCTGATGCTGAGATTCCAACGTAGCTCCCCAGCTCTAAAGTTCACAATTCTAGAACTTGTGGTGGGAGGTGTGTCTAAAAGTGTATGTCGGTGCTGGCCATCAATGAGAGAGACCTGTGCATTTTTCAAATCGGTGGTGAAAAAATATGAGTATTTTGCTGGAGATGTGGGCCGCCGTGCCACCAATGTACTTACCGGGGGAGGATAAACACCCATTATTCCGCAACTTTCTTTCCGCATACCATCACTCCGCATACTTTCATTACGAAAGTACCATGACTCCGCAATGCCATTATAACGCATGGCATTACATTTTATATGCTTTTACCACGCATACATTTACAACAAAATTCGTTGTAAATGCATGAATGGTAAAAGCATGGTTTTTTTAAATGTTTGGATAAGGTAAGTATGGGTATAGGGGTATATGTTTTGGGGTACTGAGGTATGTGTTTTGTGGTGTTTGGGTATTTTAGGAGTTCAGATATAGTTTTGGGTTATAGGGTACAGGGGTAGTTTTAGGGTGTAGGGATAGGTATTGGTTTTGGGGTACAGGGATATTTTTAGGGTTCAGGGCTAGGTTTGGGTTTTGGGGTATAGGGGTATTTTTAGGGTTCAGGGGTAGGTTTGGGTTTTGGGGTACAGGAATATTTTTAGGGTTCAGGGCTAGGTTTGGGTTTTGGGGTACAGGGGTATTTTTAGGGTTATGGGGTAGGTTTGAGTTTTGGGGTACAGGGGTATTTTAAGGGTTCAGGGCTAGGTTTGGGTTTTGGGGTACATGGGTATTTTAGGGTTCAGGGGTAGGTTTGGGTTTTGGGATAAAGAGGTATTTTTAGGGTTCAAGGCTAGCTTTGGGTTTTGGGTACACAGTTATTTTTAGGGTTCAGGGCTAGGTTTGGGTTTTGCGGTACAGGTGTATTTATAGGGTTCAGGGCTAGGTTTTGGTTTTGGGGTACAGGGGTATTTTTACGGGTTAGGGTTAGGTTTGGGTTTTGGGGTACAGGATATATTTATAGGGTTAAGATGGGTTAGTGTTTAAGGGTGTTGGGGTAGTTTAAGGAGTAAGGGTGGGTTATGATTATGGGGTGCAGGGGTATTTAAAAGGGAGCAGGGTGGACACCCGGAGCTGGAATGTACAGAACCTGGGAAGAAAAAACAATGAAATATTGGGCACAACGCTCGTTTTTTTTCCCGTAATCCCGCGCCCCGCACACGCCCACGCCTCCAGCACACGCCCACAGCACACGATATGAGACATGGCATGAAGGGCGGAACGTACCACATGCCCCCAGCGTTTTTCACGCCCCCAGCACACGCCCACAGCACAACCCAGACACGCCCACAAGGGACTACTTTGCTGGCACGATTCTTTTACCTTTTAAATGTATATGGTGGGCGTCTGCATAGTCTATGTCCTTCTGCTGCAGCTGCCCTTTCCAACGCTGTATTGGGTGTTGTAATTGATGCTGTGGTTCCTGAAATTACCCGCCTCAAAGGTTTGGGCTCTCTCTTTATTATATTAGTATGGATTAATTTTGACAATTTCATAAATTACTAAAGTAATAATGTATAGTATTATTTGTATTTGTTGTACTTTTTAAATATAATATTCTTGGTAAAAATATTATTTTGAATTTACTTGAATAAATTAGCATTTTTAAGTTTTTTACACCTTCACTAAAATTGTTTAGATTAGAGTGGAATAGTTAATGTCACCTCTTTGGTGTCCAACAACTTCCTTGAGTTGTTTTATAGTGAAGTGGGAATATTAAATGTAATCCCTTTAGTGTCCAACACTTTTCCCAAATTGGTGTAGGTTGGAGAGGGAAAAGTAAATCACACCCCTTTAGTGTCCAACACCTTCCCCAAATTTGTTTAGATTGGAGTGGGATTAGTAAATGTCACCCCTTAGGTGTCCAACACCTTCCCTATGTTTGTTTAGAGTGGAGTGGGAACAGCAAACGTCACCCCTTTAGTGTCCAACAACTTTTCCAAGTTGGTTCAAATTGTTTTTTGTTGGGTTTCCTGGAGCAGTTATTTTTTTAAAACTTTTTTGGGGTTTATTTACGGAATATACAGGCTTTGGATTGCTTTGAGGGATTTTGATAGCATTGTGAATATTTTAGCATTTTTGGGGGCCTTTTTTTATTTGTTTTCCCCATTTTGTGGTGGATTGCTATTTTCTGTAATGTGGCAATGGCGAGAGAGCTGCAGCTACAAACCAGCAAGTTTTATATAACTTTTTTGTTGTGGGTGGGAAATGTGGTATTGTATTGTGTATGTTATGTATAGGTTATTATTCTGTGGAATTGTTTGCAAAATATGTTGTATTTATTTTATGGTATGTATTTGTTTTTAAGTTGGTTAGTTGGTCAGTATTATATATTTGTTTTAATTATTAATATTTTTACTTTTATCATATCAGTGATTATTAATTGTTATATTTTATATCATTTTTTCACTGATGCAATTAAATATTCATATTATTATTAAAAAAAGGCTGACGTCTACGTTTTCATTACCAAGAATAATAAAAGGATACTTTTTGGAAAGACTTGGAGGACATTTACTTTGATTCTTGGTGCACCTTCATCTTTCACAAAAGGATTATGTTTCTGGTCTCCAGTGGAGCTTAACTGCAGCAAGCTCTGGAAGTGATTGCACAAGACTCTAAGGGGCCCATTACGATGGCGGATGGACAACGTATATGGAATCAGGACCGCCCGCCATTGTCACGGCAGAACCCCAAATGGCATTAGAATGAGCCCGCCAGACTGGCGGGCGCATCCCGCATTTTAAACATTGCGGCGGGCGGTGCTGCAAGGAGCCCCTGCCGCAATGTGTAAAATGCATGTTGTGCATTTTAATGCACAATGTGACAGGCACCGTGTGGTGCCTGTCACGTTGTGCATTCAAATCCAGGGGGGTACCATTGGTACCCCCATATGCACCCCACACCCCCACTAACACCCTGGGTGCCCGCAACGGGCCTCCAAAGACAAAATCGCATGCCTTTCCTTGGCGGAGTCTCCGCCATGGAAAGGCATTTCACCGCCATGATGATAATATGGATGGTGGTGCCTGCAGGGCCCGGTAGTCAATCGGGCAGATTGCCTAACAGCGGAAAACCAGAGGAAAGTCTTCCCGTCCGCGGGGGTCCCCCGCCATCGTAATGTGGCGGGGGTAATGTTATGCGGGTGGTAGATTTTGGTGGGCGGATCGCCACCACCATACAGGCGGTGGCGATCCGCCCTCTAGCATCATGACCCCCTAAATGTTTAAAGGAACTCGGGATTTGATGTGCTAAACCTGTGGTCCGCTATTGATGTTGTCATTTTTGTTATTATTAAAAAAGCACATTGGGTTTGTTGTTTTAGAGTATGTTGTAGTTTTTGAGGCTTTTGGTAGGTTAATATGTATTTCAGAGGATAGATTTGGCTATTATTTCTAAGTAGATTAGTCCTTTGTTAGTTATGAAGATTTTGACTTTAACATTGTAGCATGTTGTACATTCTTTTAGTTTGTTTTTTAAGTTTAGGGTCAATTTGGGTAATAGAATGATCTATTCTCAGTTCATGGTATTTGTGTTCTTTTTGTAATGCTTCAATAAATTTGTATAATGATTGTTGAGCTCTACCTAGTGTGGATTGGAATGCATTGTGCCATCCTTCCACTGTGTTGTTTATTTTGGCTTCCTGTGCCAGGGTGCTGTCATAGCATTCCACCATAGAATTTGACTTGGCATCTGTGTCCTGAACGATGCGGTCTGCCAACTCAAGGCTATTCGAAATAGTCCATTAGGGGACTACGTTTGTCTTCAATGTGTTGGTAGGAAGGGCTTTCTATTAGTAAGTTATAGTGGTTGACTACCTCTGTAACAGGGATGTAGGCTAGTGCTATCATTTTTTGGCACCACACAGTGCACCAGTGAGCACAGCTACTTGAGTTGTTTTTGCTGCAACTCAAGTAATTTTCATATGCCAGAGTTGGAAAAATCTAGCTGGCTGTCCTCCTAGCAATCAGAAATTGTGCTAGAGGAATGCCAAATATTGCTCGCTCTCACCAACTTACCGTACTGGAGCCTCTTGTGAGAAAAAATTACACCACATGGCGATTGGCAGAATTTGGCCGGAATTCCGGGTTACAAAAGTAAAGCAGAGTCGCCAACATTCCACCAATTCTGCGGGTGGAACGGAATATTCCACCCACCCCTATTCAAGATATTTCTACAAGGCAGAATATCAGAGTATCAAGGACTGACTATCAACACAGCAAAATATTAAGGCGATTATATCGACAACCGGAATCTCACAATAGCAAATATACATGTACTGCTCTTAACTCCCCACTTATGTATCATAAAGAAAAATAAAAAATAAATATATATATACTAAGAGGGTATTCCCAGGAAATCATCCACAAGGCAAGAATGTTAAAAAGGGATAAAATACTATTCGAACTATCAAAAACGCAGATTAAGAAAAAGCAGAAAGAGGGTTCCAAAATGCAGAGATTTATAATGACTTTTAAGATCAAACACAATGAAGTAAGAGCTATTATAAAAAGACACTGGTACCCCATTAAAGGGGATCCAATATTAGGTCCAGAAAGTGAAAAATATCCTGAGATAACATATAGAAAAACTAAGGCTCTTAAGGACCATTGTGTAAAGACTGAATATCAAGGGAATAGAGCAACTAATCATGGCCACCAATGAAAGAGGGTTTTAGAAAGTGTTTTAAATGTAAAGCATGCCAACATGGGTAAGATCTAATGAATTAAAAACATATTTTAATTAAACCATAAAAGTAAGAGGCCATTTGCCTTGCAAGTCCAGCTTTGTCATCTACATGTTAAAATGTCCTTGCGAAAAGATTTACATAGGAAGTACCACCTTGCCAGCACACAAGAGAATCCTGCAACACAGAAGAGCCATTAGTAGCAAAGACAGAAGCTACCCTGTGGCTAGACACTTTGAAAAAGAACTTAAAAGTGACCCTAGTCTGATGAGATATAGCTGTATAACCGAAGTTCCTAAAAAAGGGAAGGGTGGCAACAGGGAAAAAGAACTCTGTAAACTAGAAACATATTTTATATTGGAGTTTGACAGTAAAGAGCCTAATGGACTCAATATTGATGAGGATGTGTTTACATGTCTGTACTAAGAATAATGATGTTAAGCTGCACACTCAAAACTGTATAATTTATAAATGAGGAGAAGGACCAGGGACACGAGCACTTTCACACCTAGCACTTTATTGGAACAATAAAGTACTAGCACTTTAGTTTTTTAATTTTCTGTGTGAAAAGTATATGAATTTTAATATACATAAGCAGTAGAATATACAAAAATAGAGAAAATACTATGAAATAATAATTAAAAAAAATATAGCACTAGCACTTTAGAAATAATGTATTGTATTGTATATAGGAATAAAAAGTAATAAAATCAAAAGAAAAACTAAGCACTTAGCACTTTAAAAAGGCCTTTTTGACTACAAACTTAACCAAATACTAAGTATAATATGGGCTACAGAGGAACATTAAGTCCTTGAATTCAATGAACTGCCAGTATGAAATTTTCTATTTATTTATTTGGTTTGCAATGTTGAATATAGTGATGAATTACACTGTTTACAACCTGAACCAATACTATATAAAATGCACTTGCATGTGAATGACTGCACCAATTGACTTATATAACATGTTCCAAAATGGCGCCCATAGTAATGTAATCTTTGGCTGAGATGTGCAATGGGATTGTCCTTTGTCTATTTTCATGTCACATTCAAAATGTATTTATTGTTCAAGTTAATGGCGAACTGCAAAGTGTCCAAGGCTGCCTGTGGCGGCCGAAACGCGTAGATGCCATCAACTCACTAATAAAGTTGCGTGAAGAAAAACCTCTATGGGGTGCTGTTGGGTTATTATTCCCGTAACGAGGAGACTGGAACGCGATATATATATATATCTATCTATATATATATATATCTATATATATATATATATATATATATATATATATATATATATATATATATATATATATATATATATATATATATATATATATATACAAAACATGCAGGCAGGTAGCACACTACAAGGAAATCCACTGGAAACCAACGATAAAGTGTTACATTTATTTCAAATTCTTGCCAGCAGCAGCTCAACAAAAAAACGGCATTCTGCAATATTCGTCGATATTCACCATTCGCCAGACGCGTTTCAGGTACAAACAGTCCTTTCATCAGTGGCAGGCACCAGAGACTAGAAGTTCGCAATGCACACACACATAATATCACTAACACCTGCCTCAGTGGGCGTGGCGTTCCTAAGCCTTCTGGTGCATGTAGTCCGTGCGCATAGTATTCCCAAGTGGGTGCTACGTTTCTGTCTTTAAATGATGCTAAAAATAATATCACCTTGGTTGGTAAATACCGCATTCATTATTTCGCCGCTGCCTTGCTTTGTAGAAGATGAAATCCACTCATGCAGACTCCATCCCTGAAATGGAGTCTGCTTGTTTCCTCCCATTTGTTCTCAGCGCAGATGAAGGCAGAGATGGGCCCGCTTTTCAGCGGTGGTCTTTCCTTAACGGCCGTGCCGTCATGTGATCAAGGCTATCTCTAGCCGAAACGCGTCATGGCGGACTGGTGCTGGGCTAAAATACTAAAATAAAAACATTTGCAGCAAACTACGGGTCTTGCTGGTTCCTGTGTCTTCTAATCGGCTGAATGCTGTGAGTTGTCTAAGGAGCGCCACGTACCTCATATATATATATATATATATATATTCACTGAAAAAAACATAGGTTATAGACCATATATAGTTAGGGATTAGCATTTACAAAACCTTATTTTACTCACACAAAACCATTGAAATTCGCATATATAGTTAGTTGCACTAACTATATATCTTGCATCCGCAATCCACTGCTGATGATGTCACATATTACATCATTCATGACATGGTCAGTGACATCACTGATGACATCATCCAGTGACTGTATGTTTCTGTAAAGTTAAAATATGTCTTACATATTGAAGAATGAGTGGATGTATAAGTGTCTGGATGAAGGATTTAGTAGGTGCATGACTGACTGTATGAGAGAGTGAATAAATGTGTCTCACTGAGTGCATGGGTTAGTGACTAAACTGTCTTAATTTGTGCATCATTATATCTGTTGTTCTGTAAACTGCTGCATATGTTGATCAGTAGCTATATGATTAACTATATGGGTTATTGATTGGTTGCCCAAGTATTTGTATGGGAGAGTGAGTGTGTGTGTGGGTGGCTGGGAGGTGTGTGACTCTGTGCATAGATGTGTGAACAGTTGATTCACTAGATGTATGGGTTCAAAACTGCATGTGGAAACAGCTGTATGGGTGGTTGACTGTGTGCATGAGTGTATTGGTGAGTGAATGGATATCTCAGTGCTACATGTCAAAGTAAGTACATATGTAAAACACAGTACATGTGAGAGTTGACATATATAAATTACTGTGTATAAGAGCCAGTGAATGTGTGAGTGGCTGCATGGATCATTGAAAACTTGTATCAGTGATTGTATAAGAGAGTAAATATGTGTTAGAATATGTTTGAATAAGTAAGGTGTGTATAACTGTATAGTTGAGGAAATGGAGGTGTGATTGATTCTTTGCATGACTGACTAGGTGTATGAGTAACTCCATGGATGAGTGACAATCTGTGAGTGTCTGTTTACACTGAGTGTATCTAAGGTTATATTAGAGTCTGAAGAGGTTCATCGTATTATCACATGAATGATGTCATCAGTGATGTTGTCAGTGATGTCATTTGAGTTGTCATCAGTGATGTCATCAGTGATGTCACTGACCATGTCATGAATGATGTAATATGTGACATCATCAACAGTGGATTGCGGGTGCGCGATATATAGTTAGTGCAACTAACTATATATGCGAATTTCAATGGTTTTGTGTGAGTAAAATAAGGTTTTGTAAATGCTAATCCCTAACTATATATGGTCTATAACCTTTGATTTTTTCAGTGAATTTTCATGGTTTTTTAAATACTAATTCCTAACTATATATGATCTATAACCTATGGTTTTTTCAGTGAATTTCAATGGTTTTTTAATAGCAAATATCAAAAGCTGTAAAGTGTATTCTTCTTTTAAAGGAAAAATATATTTTATATCTTTTTAATAAAAAATTTTTATGCATCTGCCAAACCCTGACCTCTTAATAGTGCACTGTGGTGGAAATGATTTTGGGACTATGACTGGGGTTGGTCTGGAAATGCCTTTAAAGGACACCTTTCATCAATTGATGACACTTTTTCCCCAAACTACCTTGGTATATTCCAATATATGCCAAAGACAGAAATGGAACTGGTCCAACCAATTTTGTCCACAATTTGAGAAAGCACGGAAACATGTGAATAAATCTGTTTCTGCTTACATGAGAGACTTTAGAATGGGTTTAATATACAACAATAACCTGCGTTACAACATGCAAGACATCTACAGAGGAGATGGTGTGCACTTCTCCGATGAGGGGAATAGAATATTCCTCCTGAATTTAAAACTGTGCATTGGAACCTACTTGTAGGTACCTAAATTAGCCACAGAACCCAATAGCTCTTTTCAGAGCTACCCTACCTCTGATCATTCAAAACGTTTATCTTTTTCTAACTTTTTTCACTATTTTTCACCAAAGTACGCTCCCCGGTTCGCTTACCGGTGCGCGTACCGGGCGCTCCCCACGCGAAATTTTTTTTTCATTTATTTTTTTTGCCTCTATGAGCGTCCTAAGCCCCCCTCAGAAAACATAAAGGGTCAGGAAGTGTCTTCCCTGCCCCCTTCTAGCCATTCCGAACATTGTTTGCCCTCCATCTTGTGTCTCAATTCTACCGAAACACAAAATGGAGGACTCCCGTAACGCTGCCGGTACGCGTACCGGGGCGTGCACCGGTGAGCGCTCGCTAAAAAAAGGTGGGAAAGTAATTTACAGAAAAACCACTGGATACACTTTCATCAAATATAGAATAGGCCCTACTACATAGCAGTCCCTACCATTTACCCAAATTTGATGGAATTCCATTGAGAAAATTATGCTGTAGGCCTGACTAAATATCCTGAGGTAAATTACATGACAAAAACACATATGAAGTGTTAGAATTGACAACCAATTAAAATGTTACTTTCATTTGCTACTATTATTTCAAGACATTTGATTGGTTATGTACCTGAATATATATAAAGAAAGAGAGAGAAACACAGCCATTTTGACTACTACTTCCTGAAGTACATTTCAAGAGCATTTTCACTGACAACTTTAACTTCTTTTTCAAAGGTAAGATATAATTTAAAAAATTTGAAAGGAGAACTATGTTATGCACTTTAAATTAATTTAGGAAAACGTTTTCAGATAGTTACATACTGTCCCTCTATAAGAGTTAGTCATTGAGAAAGACTTAATTATTTAAATTATTGATTGAGTTAGGCTTCTGTGGTATAATTATGAATTTACTTAGGCTTCGTCACAGGCATTTTTAATAGTTCTACTTCCTGCCTGAAACCATGCACTGCCCAAAGATAACTTCACTGTTAAAAACTCACAAGTACCTGTCTGAACTTAAACCCAACAGTGCCCTATCTCCACTGATATATTTATTTTTTTATGCAATTTACAGCAAGAAAATGGAAGCACAGCAAAAAGAAAATACAATTTCATTTCAAATTAAGATTGAAAACAATCCTAACGAAGAAAAAGAAGAAGTAGACTTTATGGATGAAACAGTAGACCAAGAATTAATAAAATGTGCTGAGGAATGTGATTCTTGGGGACTTACAGAAAGCTGTCTTGCCGTTTTTGGGAGTCACTGAAAGAGCCTTTGTCCAGAGCGGAGGAAACGCCAGGATTATCACCAGCTGCTGCGTTGCTTCCATCTGTGTGCCATTGTTTGGGAGCTGCAGGGTTGCGAGCTGACCCGCAGGGACTCAATCTCCCAGGAGCCCCTGCATGAGGTCGAGACCCACAACACATGGGTCGCTCTCCCTGCCTGCCCCGCCCTCGCCTCAGCAGATAAGGACCTGCTGCACCGACCCTCGCTGGGACTTACAGAAAGCTGTCTTGCCGTTTTTGGGAGCCACTGAAAGAGCCTTTGTCCAGAGCGGAGGAAACGCCAGGATTATCACCAGCTCCTTGCCGGACCCGCTGCGCGGGTCCCGCTGTGTTGCTTCCATCTGTGTGCCATTGTTTGGGAGCTGCAGGGCTGCGAGCTGACCCGCACGGACTCAATCTCCCAGGAGCCCCTGCGTGAGGTCGAGACCCGCAACACCCGGGTCGATCTCCCTGCCTGCCCCGCCCCTCGCCTTACACCGCCTTATTAGTGACACAGCGCACCGCTGCGCGGGAGCGCCTGGGGCGAAGCCCGGTCAAAGGGCGGGCTGTCTAAGGCCGTCCAAGGTCGATCAAGGACAGGACGGGCCACCCCCTTAACGCCTAATTCCTGGTAAGTGACATTCCCTTTCTTGGCTACTACCTCAAAGGATTCCTTTACCAAACTTACGTCGCATTAGACATCGCTCTTTGTCTAATAAATCCCTGAACAACCATGTCTTCGGACCATGCAAAATCCAGGAACATTACTGTAAACACATCGAGGGGGCCAGTAACAGGAACTATTGATCAATTCTTCAAAAGAGTCACAATTGTCCTAGAAAAAGAAATAGCGGACACTGAAAAGCGCTTATCGATGGACCTGTTAACCGGTAAACGCTCCTCCCTAGGCTTGATTGGGAACGCCCGCTCTCCAAATTTGATCGCCTCTGACTCCCAGTCTTTCATTGTTCCTTCCTCTGACATTAACTCACTTTCGCTTTTGGGAAACGATGCGAGGGACACAACAATTCAGACTATCAGTAATGAACCAGAACCAGAACAAGAACCGGTTCCTGAAATAACTCTAGTCAGCCCCAACACATCTAGACTATCTAGTTCCCCAAATCTCTCCATCTCCCCTCCACCTCCCTCAGATCAAATAAACAATCATACCAAGAAACGAAAGCGACAATCTTCCCCCACCTCTTCCAGTACAATCACCATCCTGAACACAACCCCCGCCCCGCCAACACCCCCCTTGTTTAGCACGGCGCAGAATACCCGCACCACGACAGGACTATTTCCTGAAATGGAGGCGGAACTTCTCTCCAGAATAGAGGTAATAGTGAAGGCTCTCATGCTTCCTCTTCTGGAGAGAACAAGACTAATAAGCTCCCACTTAGAAAATTTGGGCAAACAAATAGAAGAAAACACTGCGGCCATTATCAAACTATCCTCACAATCACACAAACACCTAGCACAAAACCCCACAGGCCAAAACGCACCTCCACTGGCCCAACCATCTACCAGTAGCGCGTCCTTGAAACCAGGAATCACACAAGGGAAAAAAGCGGTAGCAAAAACCTCAAAAGAAACAATAAATAATGAAACCCCGAAACCATCTAACAGCAATCAGGTAAAAGACGGGGCGAAACCAACTATAAGGGGAAAAAACTCGACAGGGAAGAATCCTGCAGCAAGAACCCTCCCCGCATCAAACACTAACTCTAACCTCCCTACGAACCCCATACCAACCAGTGAGCTGGGCGAACAGTTACCACAACGCCCATATAGACCCAGACGCAGGATAGTTGATTTACCTCCTGAATCTGCACCTTACACAATCATAATGGCAGGAGTACCAGAACTAGCTGAAGGGGTCAGAGAATCTTACCAAGCGTTAAAAAATAAAACCATCTATTGGTTGAAGCAGAACAGACCCCTCCCTGCACATGTCAACGGGGAAATCCTGACGGTCAGGCGGGCTGTCTGGGTGGAGTCTAGGCCGAAAGACAAAAGGGGAGATGTGATAATTATCAACTTCAAGGATCACAGGGTGGTAAGAACTATAGGCGATTGGTATGAGGCTACAGGAGGGGACAACATCTCAACACATTATGTCAGCTACTTCTACCCACGGGAATTAGTTAACAAGCCAACTCACCATCACATTAGTAGGCAGCGCCCAGAGCGGAGAGAAGTAGGCTATCAATTTACCCAGAACCAGTTTTTAAATCAATTCCAGCATCCATCTTATCACCACCCCTACCAAAATAACCTGTTCAATAACAATTACCACCCGATGCCTTCAGACTACAACATACCTATATTCAACCCCTTCTCAGCTCTGAACAGCCTAGAAGGAATAGATTGACTTGCCAGCAATCAATCCTTACCCCCAGAACCTTCCATGACAAAAGAAAATACCCCCCTGGTCGACACAATCCTAGATACCCCAATTGAAACCTGCAATAACGAAAGCCAACCCCAACTTACCCAACTGCATGGAATGAGTCCGAGGGAGCTGAGAGACTCTAGCATGCGGAGAGAAGCAGACATGAGGCCCATCCGAGCTCATGTTGAACATGGTCCAGACTCAGACATGGTCACAGGAGTGGTGGAGGACGTACTAAACAAAGGACAGATCTCCACCAGGAGAGTAGAAAATATCCAAATAATGTTCTGGAATGTCACGGGTCTCTGAGAAAATATTTTGGATGGAAGTATACTAGACTTTGTCAAAGACTGTCAAGCTGTGGCCCTTCAGGAAACATGGCTTACGAAAGAAATGCACCTTATAGGTTACAAAACCTACTCCTCGGCAGGGATCGCAGGAACTCATGGAAGAGCCAAAGGAGGGTTGGCAATTTACATATCAAACACCATACCAGGCCTGGAAGTCACAGTACTTAGCCTAGAATCTAACTTCCAAATTTTAAAGCTGGCTTTCAAGACAAAGAGGACAGTAATTCTTGCTAACCTATATGACAATACCGGGGAAAATGAGAGGTTAAAAATGCTGGGGGCCCTTTGCAAGAAATTATCTAGTGGCGCGACACTAAGACCAGGGGTGGAACCCGCAAGCATCGTATGGGGAGGTGACTTTAATCACCACCCCTGTACGATGTTAAATAGTGATGTCTGCGGGATCGGAGGCGACCCAGAAGCCCAGATAACCCACTTCAGTCATTCAGCGGTGGGTGATCTATTAAATGAAACATTGTCGAGGTTGGATCTACTTATATTAAATCAAATCAACCCCTTAACCGGGAAACTGGATCCCACATACCTTGGCAGGGGCCATGAAACAACCGTCGACTATATTCTTATTACAGCATCCCTAGTAAACAGGACCGCAAACTTTAAAATTAAAATTAACACCCTGAGCGACCACTCGGCCTTAGTTTTTGATCTAACCTTGGACGAAGGCCAGCCAATAGCCCAGACTATAATGTCTACCCTTACCCAAAATAATTTACAGCTCACAAAAACAAACGGCTACACCCTGGGGAGGGGAAAGATTGACCCAAACGAGTTGACACATAAAGTGGTAACTGAAGCAGAATCTGCTATATTGAACTGCTTAGACCTTGAGGTCAGTGAAGAGAATGTAATATCCCATTTTAAACTAATATTAGTTCAAGTAAACGAGTGCCTCACTAAGAAACAGAAAGGGTCTAAGGAAAAAAAGAAAAGAGGTTGGTTTAGCCCAGGATGCACCGCCGCCCATAGACACTTAAAGAGAGCATTATCAAAAACAATAAGAAACCAGGAGGAGATTAGGATCCTGAGGAAACAATACAGGCTCGCGTGTAAAGCGCGTAAAGAGGAACTAAAAAAGGCCCTATGGGATCAGCTGCATGAAAGTTCACTCAATAAAGACAGCGATCTGTTCTGGAAGGTGGTAAAAGCACCGTTCCTGAACGACACAGATGACCATCCTAGCATAGAAGTGGCCATCGAGGGCCAAACCTGGGTCAATCATTTTGCTAAGATCTTCGGACAAACCCAGGCTGTAGTCCCCATAGAAAGAAGTCTTTCCCCAAATCAGGATAAAGTATTCCCAATCCCACTGGAAATTCAACTACACGAAGTAATCACGGCAGTTAACGCTAGTAAGAGTGGAAAAGCGCCAGGTCCGGATGGGGTCCCGGTCGATTTCTTTAAATTCAAAATAGAACTGTGGGCCCCCATTATAACCAGGGTGTTCAACGCAACAATGCAGTGGGCCTTCTTACCTCTTGGACACAATCTATACTAATACCCATTTTTAAAAAGGGCAATAGAGAGGAGGTGACTTGTTATCGACCTATTTCCCTCCTTGACTCACTGGGGAAAGTACTGGGAAGAGTGGTACTCCAGCGTTTGCAGGATTGGGCAGAGGATACCGGGGCCCTCTCGGATATCCAGTATGGCTTCCGAGAGGGACTTGGAACAACGGAACAAGCCCTGAACCTGGCCCTTTTGTTAGGAAAATACGTGTCGGCAAAACGCGGGAAGGTCTACATGGTTTATGTCGACCTTTCCGCGGCTTTCGACTGTGTATCCCACGCAAAATTATGGGCGTTGCTGTTCGATATGGGAATTGACGAGGCCCTGGTGACTTTTCTCAGAGAACTGTACTCGAACGCCTCTTCCAGGGTGCGTTTCGGAGTAAGGGGTGAACTATCGGAATCCTTCTCCATAGAGCGTGGGGTCAGGCAGGGGTGCGTCCTTGCCCCCTTCCTTTTCTCCCTCTATACAAATGGTCTCGAGGTGGAAATGCTGAGGGGGGGTCTGGACCTGCCCCGAGTGAACAAGAGACTGGTGCCCGCGCTCTTGTACGCGGACGACGCGGTGCTTTTAGCACGCACCCCACGTGAGCTCCAAAAATCCCTGAATAGTTACGCTAAATTTATGAGTGACCTAGACCTCCACATTAACATAAAAAAAACTTATGTCATGGTGGCGGGACAAGCTAGGAAACAGGGAAAAGCCATCTTCCTAAATAATGAAAAGCTGGAAACCACCTCCCAGTACCCTTACTTAGGGATTATGATAGATGAGAGGCTCACCTGGAGAGCAGCCGTAGAAGCGCGCAAGCATCAACTGCTCCGCTCTATCGCTGCCCTAATGAAATTTGCCCAAAAATTGGGGAAAAAGCCTCCGGTAGAACTACTCAAGATCTATAGAGCCAAGTGCCATTCCATCGCACTATACGGGGCGGGCCTATGGGGGACACAAAAATACAAATGTCCTGCAGGTAGGAGAAAATATCTTCTTGAGATTCTTGCTTGCGGTCCCAAAAAGAGTCTCTACCTACGCCTGTCATGTAGAACTGGGACCTCCACACATTGAAGATCTGGCTAAAGTTGAACCAGTACTTCTTTGGCGCAGAATATGGGTCTCAACAAAAAACACACTCACTAAAGCCATTATCATGGACTGCATGACTCTAGACAGGCCTGAAAAAATAGACTGGCTCATATATGTAAAGAAACTTTTTGCAGATTTGGGAATGCCGGAGTACTATCACAATCCTGAAACCTTCGCCGAAATACCAAAAAAAGAACTAAAGGCAAAGGCGTTGAGCCATTTCAAAGAGCTTCGCATCACCGCGGAGGTCAGGAAACAATCAGTACAGCACTCCATAGCAGTTATGACCACCCTGGAAATGGAACCTTACCTAACCTACGTAAACTCACAGTTAGAACGTTTCTTATTAACGAGATTTAGGTTGAACATTTTCCACAGGGTGGTAGCATTCCCTAAAAGAAACAGTTGGGAAGAACGTTTAACTCCTTGCCCATGCGACAAACTATCAGAGCAGTCAACAATGCATACTGTTTTGTTTTGTAAATTCTATTCTGCTCACCGCAAATTATGGCTAACCCCTCTGCTTCGATCTTTACATCTTAGAAGATGCCGCCCTGCTATGTTATGGTTACAATTTTTAAACTCGGCTTATGTGTGTAAAGTTGTTAGCACCTTCTTAAAATGCATTTTTAAGCACAGACTAAACCTTCAAAATAATAATCTCTAAAACTCTTTGATAAAACAATGATGATTTTTAATGAACTGAATCTTAATTTGTAATGTCAAATTTTATGAAATGTCTATACACTTTTATGGTTTTCTTTGTAAAAATGAAACCGAATAAAGATTTTACTACTAAGATTCTTGGAATGAAAAGGAGGACATACCTGATGATTTAATGTTACAAATTCTCTTAGATTTTGAAAAATCAGAACAATAAATTTAAATTTTAAAAGTTAAAATTGTTTGAGACATTATTCTTTTTAATATGAAAATTATGAAATAGTACCCAAAAAGATAAAATATAAAGTGAGACTTAAAATATACTGTGCAACTTTTTTGTGTTACATAGTAAGTTTGCTCATAGTTACTTCCGTTCTCCCACTATATTATCTCCAATGTGTATTTAACATCTCTTTATCATCTCCTGCCTCCATGTTCTTTCTGCTTTCCTGACAGACGATGCTATGAATTCCATATACCACAATAACTTCTGAAACAACATGCAAGATATCTACAAAGGAGATGGGGTATATTTAATTTTAGACTCTGCATTGGTACCTACATGTTGATACTTAAATAAAAAAAAAAAAACAAATACAACAAAAAGAACAATCAATAAACATACAATATTTGAAAATTCTTTCATTCTTTTTTCCCTATATTACGCTCCCCGGACCGCTTCCCGGTGCGCGTACCGGGCGCTCCCCCCGCAAAAACAACGATAATAAAAATTATTTTTTTTTGCCCCGCGGGGCCCTTTTAAAGCCTCCTCATCAAACCTAGGGGGTCAGGGAGGATGTACTCGGCCCCCTTATGCTCATTTCCCCCTTTGTTTTTGCCACCTCTTGTGTCTCGATCCTACCGAGACACAAGATGGCGGCCGCTCCGGACTGTTTAGAATGTTCACAGTCACCGGGGAGCCAATCCGCTTCTCTTCGCGAAGTTCCGTTACGCGTCAGGTACGCGAACCGGGGTGCTAACCGGGACGCTGTCACAGATATATATATTTTTTTGAACGTTAATTTCTCAAAATCCACTGGGGCACATATCTTGAGACCTAGCAAAGGCACATCGGGCTACCAGTCCCTACAATTTTGTCAAGTTTCATAGAAATCCATTCAGCCGTTCGAGCTAAAAGTGAGTCCAACCGCCCTATGGAAAACTCAATGTTAAAAACACGTTTTGGGACCCCCCTTTTTTCTCGGCCCCCACTTCACGAAACCCCCCCAAACTTTCAGGGGACGCTCAGAAACAAAATGTGCCATTTTCCTGAAAATTTCAGCCAATTCCGTCCTTCAACGCCAAAGTTAATCAACATAGAATTTTCAGAAATCCCTATTCAAAAAAATCCTAACTATATATACCTACTGGCGACCGCCAGTAGGTAATATATATATATATATATATATATATTTATTACCTACTGGCTATCGCCAGTAGACAGTTATAGTTAGGATCTAGTTTCCATAGGAAAAGCATAGTTTGTTTTGCCAATAAGTTTAGCACCGTTTGACGAATCTTTATGAAATTTTCAAAATTAGTATGATGCTAAGTTCAGCTGCTGTTATGAAACATTTGGGGGTTATCTGTCAAGACGGTGCAGAGAAAAAGAGGGGTCTGTAAACATGTTTTGCCATTGGGATTTTGAACACAACTGCATCCCGAACTGCTGAACAGAATTACACCAAATGTGGCAGAAAGCTAGCTTTTGGTCCAGAAAGCGTGCTTTTTTAAATTGAACGTAAATCCATTCAGTGGTTTTAGAAATATTAACTGAAAACCAAAATGTATATCTAGGGACGTGGACCCTTCGCAGATCCACCCATGGGGAATCCAGGGGCCACGGGCCAAAGCAGGGGTTTGATTGGCCGACCGCACCTTCACAGAAAAGTTGCGCCCGCCAATTTATATCTCGGGAAATGGTTCCCGGACTGATAAGTAGCTTGCATACTAATTGAAGGGGTCAGGTGAGAGCTTTCCTAGTCCCTTGTGTTTGTTCTAATGCGGTGAAAGCATATTTAATGGGCAGTAAAATGCCCGAAAACATTTTTTTGCGTCACTCGCGATTTCCGCAGAGCTGTCACAGGGCCCAGAGCGGCCACTGTGTAAATCCGCAAACATCACTGGAAAAAACTCACCCAAATTGGGCTTCTTCACAGGAAACATGGAAAGGGTTAAAGAAATACTGACCATTTAGAAGTGGTATAACAAAAAGAAAGATGAAAGGAAACCTGTGATTTGTTAACTAGAGCAGCATAAGTAAGAGTACATGGTGAAGGGTAGACATTTTACTTGCTTTTATACTGAGAGAGGCAATGCTTTGCAGGAGTTCTGACTAGAGATTTCAAATGAAAACAGATGTTACCAGATGTAGAAATGAAACTGAGAGAACAGCAAATAGTTTTTACAGGTATATTATTTAGGTTGCAGTACATAAAAATATATTTTGAAAAAGAGTAGTGAGTGTACGTAAGGTGAAAGAAAATGTGTAGCTTCTAGACAGTATACTAGAAGGGAAAATAGAAGGCTGCTTAGATGAGAATATTAACTAAAAATGCAGTGAGCAGGAAAGGAGAAAAAGGAATTGCTATATTGAATGTATATGAATTTTATTATGGTATTATGAATAAATGTTTTTGAAATTAGAGGTTGTAGTTTGCCTATAGTATGTAATTCAATAGTATGTAATTTGCACATGCTCATAAATTCAGGGACGCACTTACAGACCCAGTTACACTCTCACAAAAGCAGTTATGTACCCATCACTCATTTAGTCAGACAGTGACTGCCAAACTCACTCACACACCCATAAAAAAGACCATTAACACAACCATGTACTCATATGTACGTCTATGTTTGAGTACTAGTTCACCCTTAGAGCCTTGGGGAACATTCGCAGAATGCAACCTGCACCACAAGAGGAGTTTGAAGAGGACTACGTCAGCAGTCTTGAAAAGGGAGAACCCTGACTGTAATTGACCTCAGAATCGTTTTTTTTCTTTCTCTGCCCTCAAACTCATTCTGTCTGCGATGGTGATCTCCCGCCTGGACTATGGCAACGCCTTGTATAACGGAGTCCCCGCCTACCATCTTCGGAGACTCTAACTAGTGCAGAATCAGGCAGCCCGACTTTTTATAACTTGTCCAAGTCCTGTCATGTTACCCCGCTGCTTAAAGCTCTGCACTGGTTGCCTATCCGGGAGCATGCCTTGTTT
Source organism: Lissotriton vulgaris (assembly GCF_964263255.1). NCBI lineage: Eukaryota > Metazoa > Chordata > Amphibia > Caudata > Salamandridae > Lissotriton > Lissotriton vulgaris. The sequence goes on along the minus strand of NC_141699.1, from coordinate 1,083,607,222 downwards.
AAGATGGGTTGTATCACCTTCCAGGCAAGGGCAGGGACAGCCCCTCACTTTATCTCCTCTGAAATCAAGGAATACTGTCCCAGCAGAGAACTGCGTTCCTCTTCACAATCCCTTCTCGTTGTCCCTCGTTTTAAGAAGAAGAGGTCATGTGGCGCAAAATTTTCTACGCTTGCGCCTACCTTCTGGAATGTCCTTCCTTCCTCCCTTAGACTTTCCACCCATTATTCAGCATTCCGCAAATCCCTAAAAACATTTTTGTTCACTCAAGCTTTCTCATGTTAGTTGGCTGTCTTCTCGTTCCCTCTTGGTTTTATGTTCCAGCGCCAAGAAACCGCGTGGTGTATGTGCGCTCTATAAATATTTTAATTTCAATTTTTTTAATTTAAATTTCAATCAAGGTTCCAAAAGGTAGTGGATTTCAGAAGGAGGGTGAGGAGTGTAGAAATGAGTGGGCAAAGTCTCTAGAGGAAAGAAGGGACCCCCCAGAGAGAGGCGTCTTTATTAGATACGGTGCAGGCAGTACTGTCTCCTCCCAATCCCAGTACCCTGAGGGCCTCAAGGATAGACAGGATGGCCCAGCTGGGTGCAGAGAAGAGAAAAGGTGATGTTAAGAGAGCCTAGTAGGAGAAAAGAGTCTTGCCGGCTGTAGTGTCAAGGAGGTGCACTTTAACGCCAAATAGCTGTTAGAATTTTGCAAACATGGTGTGAACACCAGTACTGTGTCTAGTGCATCAGAAACAGTTCATATATTCAGAGACTTGGGGTCTGACTTTGGGGTAGGGTTTGATACAGACAGGTTATTTCTGGCATAAGAAGTTGCTATAAAGGTACAGAGTATCTCTGAGGAGGATTGTAGGATTTGGAGTCATATTTGTGATGATGGGAGGGACAACATAGTGGCTCTAGAGAAGGGGAAGAGTTTGAAGTATCCCACTATAATGGAGGTCCTTGTCAGTAAGTATGACTTAACCCCAGAGGAGTGCAGGGTGAATTTGAGGGTTAGTCAGAAACTGTGTCATCACTTCTTGGAGGAATTTTGTGGGGTACTATTGAAATGTTTGTTAAAAGTACTATTGTTTTTTTAAGAACGTGTTTTTAACAGTTTTATACGTTTTCTTTTTTTCAAAGAGAACTGAGAAGAAGCAACTTGAAGAAACTTTTCTCCAGACACTCAGTAGAGTTCTTTTAGCTTCTTTCATCTGATACAGTTCATTGGCATCCCCTGTAACCTCTTTTGAATGTAGTGGATGGATACTGTAGTGCTCATATATTTCTTGAGATCTACTTCTATCCATTTTTTTAAACTGTCCACTTGAAGGCAAAATTTCTTCCTCCATGCAACTTCCATGTTAGACAACATCTACATCTTAATAGTACACACTATTGTGTCTAAGATATAATGTAGCTTTCTACACCTTACTTACATCTTCTAGTTCCCGCCAGTTTTTTTTGTTTTTCGTGGGTAATCCATTTACTAGAACAACAAGAGGTTCTTCCAAATCTCTCTTTACACCCATAGTTTCACTATTGTGTTTCGACATCTGAAGTAAAATACAATACTCTACCTTTAAGCCCCTTCCGAAGCTCAGTGGATGATACCTTTAATGTTAGAGTTTGTTTCTCTCAGAAATTATTGTAAGTGATCCCATGGATATTCGGCACAACTCAGGGTTAGAAACCAAGCTAGGGTTCCTAAATTTCACGACATGCACTTAAGTTCAACATGACAACAATACAGTACTCAATCATCCCAATTTTTGTAGAGGTAAAGTAAATAGACAGCAGTACAACAGGTACATGGGTGGGGACCTACTGTATCAACTTGTCCCTGGCAAATACTAGAAATACTACTGCACTCCTGTTTATAGACAGGAGCATGTCTACGCCTTCCTTGTACCTCTTTACCTATCTCTTTCTCTACATTTCTATGAATCATCTCTTCTTTTGTAATGAGACTACTGTCTTTTACTTCATAACATTGGCTATTTGTTTCAACTGCATACACAAATACATTCTCTTGTAAGTAGCTTTCCTCATTAAAGTAAGGCTTAGTAGTAGAAATACGCTTTCATTCGCCTTTGGAATTTTGCAAACGTTACTTTTAGTAATAAGCCTTTTATGTTTTTCTTCTTCATTGACAAGACTGTTTTATCCAGTATTCTCATTCTGTTTAGTATCAAAATAAATAGTTTGAGCTTCAGAGAAAACACTTTATAAACCACACTCTCAAAATATTATTTTTGTTAAGTGCTGCTCTTCTTGTCTTAGTGTCCCTATATTTTTGTAGCAAATGTTTTATTACTCAATTTCTAAACATTCTTATTCATATTTCAGTTAATTATGTCTGCCTTCTTGTCAAATTACATGTTTTTAATACATTTTTATACTTCTAATGTGACTTACTTCTGCTCTGTTACAAATTTGTAGAGGTAAAGTAAATAGACAGCAGCAGTGTAAGTATATGAGTGAGTTCCTACAGTAGTTTCAGCGTGTTTCTGTAGTTGTAAATAGTTAAAGAAGTATTCTAATATGTTAATAAAATGTACTTGTAAAGTTATAAAAATGTTTAGCATTAATTTAAGTTAAAATTCACTAACACACCTTTACGGTATCTCACACACCTATACCGTTATTCACAAAGGTACTGATCCATGCACACATTGTCACACACCCACTCAGAAACACGTACAGTTACTAACAGACCTATATACACATTCAAACATCTACTTACATACACATAGGGCTCGATTCCGATCCGGTAAAAAAATCCACCGTACGATTCCTATTTGTAGCCCTTTCCGTACGAATCTTTCCCGTCCGTCCGAGTCACGTAGTACGATCCGCATTCCGTGAATCCGTCCGAATCGTCGCGATCCGTACGTATTGCAAGGCTGAGACTGTGAACCGTACGACGCGTACACACGCCGTACGACCCGACGAGTACGATCCGGACCGGGGAATCACGACGCGATTCGTACGGTCCACGTCAGGTAAGGGTGATTCGTACGGAAAAGTGCACGATTACATACACCCCGTACAGCGCGTACCCCCCATGATTGCAGGGGTACGGCACGTACCCCTGCAATCATGGGGGTACGTGCCGTACCCCTGCAATCGCCTGGACGCCTCAGGGCAACTGTAGCGCTCAATAAAAACGCTTTTCATTTCATTCATTTCATCATGGGGTGTACGAGCCGTACCCCCATTGTACGATCGGTGTACGAGCCGTACCCCCATTGTACGATCAGTGTACGAGCCGTACCCCATGTACGATCGGTGTACGAGCCGTACCCCCATTGTACGATGGGTGTACGTACATGGGGTACGGCTCGTACACCCCATGATCGCAGGGGTACGTGCCGTACCCCTGCAAACATGAGGGGTATGCACCGTAGCCGGGGGGGCCGTTCCGTACCTGTTTCGGCACGAACTCTGCTTTTACGGCTGTTTTCAGCTCCTGTAGAAAAAGGGTCGTACGGTGCGTACCCGACACGTATCGTACTTGCTGGGTCGTAAAAACCAGCCGGGAACCGTACAGATATCGCGTACAGCAGGTTCCGAGGGAGAATCGTATGGAGATTAGAGTCGTACGGTGTCTTGTACGACTCGTACGGAGTACGGCTCCTGGTACGAATCGTACTTCGTCGTACGTACGGGACGCTTACGGGTACGATTTGTACGGGGAGAAAACGCTCCGTACGACGATTCGGAGTACTTTTTACCGGATCGGAATCGACCCCATAGTGTGCAGTTTTTATTTTAGTAGAAATAAATTTTTATTCAATTATGTGTCATAATCATAAAACATAAAAACATTAAAAAACACATAAATACTTTAAAAACATTAAAATATACAGGCCACCATCTTGCGCTCTAATCACACATTGTGTAGGTACAATTTAGAGGAAAACAGGCCAACCTATCTATCAAATCATTGTTAATTAGGCACTCATAATGTTTTCCAATATAGCACTCCTTTTAAATAGGAAGTAATCGCCAGCATCACCGCATGATCAGGTAATAGCTGTAAATGTAATTATTTTAATTATAATTTTATGGTTGTTTTATGGTTGTTTTTTTGCAACTGACCAATGATAATTATTTCAACAGTACATCATTTGTGGTGTATGGGTATACAACCTGAGAACAATAGAATGGAAAATGGACCCAGAAACACACAGTTTTACAGCAACAAATATGTGTCATTTTGCACAATAATTAACCTTCTAATGCAAATCTTCACAGGGTTCCGGTATTAGGATTTCTGTAGCTGCTGAAGGTTCTCCCATGGGTGCTGCAGAGGTGGAGTATTCTGTTGAACCTAGTATCTCCTGCATCATTCAGTTGTACACCCTGGTCTGAATTGTTCCAATTAGAACTTATTCCATGTGAATACTTGGCATGCTGCTGGGTAACTGCATGCCGCAAATATTGCACTGCACATATTTAGCTGCAATCTTTTCCCCTGAGCGAATTATGAAATATTTGCAGAAATCAATTTATTTAGTTCTTGCTGGTGTAAAGATATACCTGCATGTGTTTAAAGTGGTTGTGCACAACAATGTATTTTTAAAAGGTGAAATAAGTTGTGTTATGTTTATTTGTAGTGAGTGCAACATACAGTGTTCCTTAATTGCAACGAAATAGTGTACAGTCTTAGGTTTTTTCTGCAATCTTTATGATTTTTTTCCCCGCTATTCAAAAATGACTGCTTAAAAAGTATGATATATGGTGTATGGGTAAAGAAGCTGAGAACAGTAAAAAAGGGGAAATGAAATGCTTATTTATATTAATACATACCTTTAAAGTATGAGGAATGTCTAGTTTTGTTTTGTTTGCTTGTTATTTTGAGTTGCAAAATTTGAGACAAAAAAAATATGGTTATACTGGCAGTGCTTCTGTTCTCATCTCTTAAGGATATAATTGCAGATGAAAATATGAAGTACATCTCTATCTGTTTATGTAAGACCTTTGGCAGTACACTGCAAAGCACCTACAGACCACCAACTTTTTGCAAGTAAGCATCCCAGCCAGCCACTCTGTACATCTCTGCTGCAGGTTGGGGGCTGATAAAATTCCATGCTCTACAATGATGATGTCTGAGTCCCTTGTGCAGATCACCTTGTGAGGTGCTGAGTACTGCGAACCAAGGCTATCACCACCAGCATCCATTTGGACACCAGGTATAAAGTGAGGAAATTCTGATTTACTGCTTACTCTTAAGCTAGAAATGAAACCAAAGACAAAATCGGACAGTTCCTCGACAAGTTTTTCTTCAGCTGTTATGTAGTTGCCAGTGTACCTTGAGAGCTCATTTCGGCAATCAAAATGCACCCTCTTTGGAAAGGAATTCCAATTTCTTTTAATACCTTCACAACCCAAGGTCCAGGAACCACATGTGAATTTACTATGTTAGACCTGGATGCAATTTTATAAAAGCCATCTTCATATTGATGTTTTTACAGTATGTCCTATGTCTGCATATTTGCAGTCTTCCAAAAACAGAAACTGATGTTGATCTGCAAGAGCTCTTAATTCCATCACAGCCTCATGTGTGAAGTCACTAAGAATATCAATATGCGTCTTCGAGATACAGATGCTAGGTCCTAATGTGAAAGCCAGTTGCAGAACCTCTTTGGAGTTGGTAACGTCGACTGACAAGCACAACTGCTCTGTTTTTGTTCTATCAAGTGGAGGAGCCACACTGCCAACGGGTGTACGTTGGGTAAAAGAGCTCGGTCACTGAATCTCAATTCTTTGCAAATCTTCACTGGGGCAACACCATTGGTCATTTTAGAGATGACAATATTATGGTCCTCTAGAAACATCATGACTTTTGCCAACATGTCGACATCAACCTTACCCTCTTGGTTGAAGATCTACAGCAGTTTTGTTAGAGTACACACAGGATGTAGATGCATGCCATGGGCCTTCAAGTTAGCCTTTCCACCTTCCTCTCTGTCAATAAGAACAATGGCATTGGTCACCTTCAGTACCACTTACTGGAGAACTACTGCAGGAACATTGGTATTCAATTAGTTGAACAGATGCCTGTAGCCAGGGGTAAAGCAGTGTATGGAACACCACACACATATTCACACTTTATCGCCACATCTTTAGCAGTTTGAAAAATAAGACTGGAAACCTGGTTCATAAGGTCAGGATGAGATACGATACCGCGTGGGTCAAAGTAGACTGGGGAGAGGAGGGCACTCTTAAGATTGAAGCTGCCGAACTTAACAGCCTCGATCTCAAAGAGTCAGAGAGCCAGCGCCTCCATTCCTGCGACTAATGGATGAGTAGATGTGAAAAAGAGAGAGAGAGAGAGACACCTTGCGAGAAATGTCTAGTTATTTCTTAGAACTATGTCTTTATGTATTGCTGAAATTGTATGCTACTTTTGTATTTAATTAATTGTAAACCTAAGAAATATTTCATTTTTTTCTTTTTATGCAGATCAATGGCACCAACTATTGGGGTAATGTACTTTATAAGTTCGTTTTTGCAGTGATGTTCCATAACTTTAGATTTGGAGGATCCACACCCAAGAACAGATTGCTACAGTTACTAACACACCTAGGCACACATCAGTACAGAAATTCACATACCCAGCTACTCACAGAAGGAGGTACTCACATACAAGTTCACACTGATACAGCTACTGACACACCTAGACACCCATTGATACAGACACTGGCACACCCAACTGCACACCAATACAGCCACTGACACATCCAGCTAAACACTAATACATCCAATAACACACCCAGGCACACAGTGACACACCAAGGGACTAACCAATGCAGACACTGACTAAACCAGGCATACAGAATTGCAGACACTGGCACAGCCAGCCAAACATGAATGTATCAAATAACACACCCAGACACACACAGACATACACATTAATCTAAGATTAGTGTCCCCTTCTCTCGTCGTTCTTTCTTGGCTGTCAAAAAAGGCTTTAAGCTTTAATTTTCATCAAAATGTGGCTACTTCTCCATTTAGGCGGGATTTATCGAAAGTAGGTGTTGGGATAAAGCCTAGTTCTTTGTTGAAAACTGTGGTTTGATCTTCGTTCAAGGGAAAGTCGGTCAGGTTTAAAGATCAACAATTGTTGTGGCTCGCTCCTGGGAGTTGATCTTTGGTTTTCTTTCTGGTCTGAACTCCCAAGTAGACATAATCAAATGTCCCTGAAACCTGTGTTATATTGGCATTACCTGCAAAAGGATTAAAATTTGCAAATTCAAATTCAAATAGGGCTTTATTCGAGTAATTACTCATAAAAGCAAGACATACACCTTACATCTGTGAACAAAGAAGCAACATAAGGTGCAAAAAGGTCAACAACAAAAATGAGTAACCACTTCCTCTATGTAGGACGTTGTCCTAACGATTTCCAATGGGTTGCACTGGAGACTCTAGAATATGTGGACACAAACTCAGAAAGAAATTTACTGCAGAAGGAACAACAATGGATTTACCACCTGGGAACCTTCCACACTGGGATAAATGACCAAGTTCCATGGAATCAAATAACCAGATGACCAAGTGCTCACACAAAAAACCATCGCACACCGAGCTGCCCTGAGAAGATTTTAAAATAATATCAGCCAAGACCACATCTGTTCCGAGGAGACAAGTAAACTGAGGACAACTCTAATCATCCTAAAAGCGACAGCCCAAGATCATTAACTGACAGCAAGATGCCCAGGCCTCTAGCTAAGAGCCACCAGTATAACATGAAAGGAGAGAGAATGATCAGCTGAAACACCAATCCCTGGAGAAAAAGATACTAAATCTAGAAACAACATCAAAAAAGAATAAAAATACACTACACTTAATATCAACCTTCCCCTCTGGAGGAGCAACTGCACCCCAATCATGGAAGGCTTTTCCAGCGAATCAAGTGACCAGGCAACCATGCGATTACATAAGGAACCATCACCTTTAGAGGAACTAAAAAAGACACCAACTAAGATCACAACTATCCCGAGAGACTAATGAATGATGGTCGACTCTAACCACTCCAAAACGGACATCCAGAAAATTGTAATCGTTAGCACATACTCAAACCTCAAGTCAGGCAAAACCTAGAAGACTTGACGGGATAAGATATGATCAGGGAAGCAAATGTACCCCAAGTACAGAGATTTATCTTTTTCCCCCACTTAATCTTTGATGATAGCGCACAATCACGACTGAAATATCTAGCGAATCAGTTATAGAGGTCCCATTGTCCCCGCTCAAACTACATTACTATTAAACTGTTCATTTTTCTATAGTGGCTAATATTCCAATCACAGATATAGCAACAATAACATACAACAATGTTTCAATGACCTTAATTGTGATACAGTAAAGACAATTAATAAAACCATGATACCAAGTTTCTCAACAGACCTCAAGTATTCCAGTCTCTGTCCAAGTTTATTTAAAATGAAAAATACTTTTTGAGAAAAGAATAAGCGCTTAATTATTTAGAAGTCTATCTTCTCTGTCTACTAAATCTGCCTAAGCCTACCGTTGCAGATGTTGCATAAATACGGCACAGGGAGCCCTGTCAGGTAACATCCAAGGTGGAAAGCCAATCCCAGTTAGTAAACGAGCCAAATGATATACTCACAGGACCAGCCGGGTAAGACTTAGCTGAAACTCTGAGTGAAAGAATACATGATTAATCTTCATTAAATGTATAAAACACTCAGGTTTAAAGTCATTACTATTAAGGAGTGGTGAACAAAATTGTCTCCCCAATAAATGGTGGACTGCAATTGAGCAGTTCATGAAAGGTATAAGATATAGCACAGGTACCAAATTTAGGACACCAACACTACTCTTGGAGTCCAGTGAAGTAGGGTTACACAGTCTCTTAAGCATGGTCAAGAAGTATTGGCCAAATGTATGTGAAACAATTCATGTCCATCGGACCCAATGTCCTGACTGATAGTGTGGCCATGCAAGAGAAGGTTGAACGGTGCAACCGATCCCTAAGTAATCCAGACGAAAGGTTATTTGATGCACGGTCAAGTGAAGCGGCCAGACACTGGGGTTGTAAACGCAACCGGCACTGTCTGACGCAGAAGAGATAAAGACATATGGGCCATTAGATATATTTTACAAGATGGCCGACACCATAAAATGGCCTGATCTGGAAGGATGGAGATCGATTACGCTTTCCTAGGCATAAATTACCACCACGTAAATTCTTTGGCATTTACAAAAATTACAAACAACAGTTAATAGGGCATTATTTTACATAATTAAAAACAATACAACACACATAATATGGTACTGGACCAGCACGTTTAACAGCCTGACTCATAAAGATGGCGTAGGTTATGCCTGTCTGGGCATAAATTACCTCTTAAATTTAAGGGCACATATATAAATTGCGAACACCGGTTGCTAAACAAATAACTTAAGAAAACACTAAAATGCATGACACACTTAACTATACAGTATTGTGAGAACAGTTTCACTGTAAAGGTTAACTGCTAGGGAAACAAAGTAATTTATTAGTAATTGTCTCTGAATATTAAAATTGAACATAGAAACTCCACTAAAGCAATATTAGACTATATTTAGCATGTAACATTGTTTAGTCATTCATATTCAAGATAAAATGATTATGTGTCTCTTTATTCAGTGCATTTATTGCTAATATGCCATTTTGGATAACTTCTGCTGGCCATTATGTAAATCTTTAACACCGCTGCACCGTTAGGGCCAGTGTCCCAAAAGTAATCTGAGACAAAATCCTAACTTTGATACTTTGGGTATTCATAAAAGGCATTTAGTAGTATTAGAACATTGGAATGTTGGGAGCTCCATTGAAAACGATGGAGTGCTCCGGGCTTATAATGGCGGGTAAAAGCCCGGAGCTCCAGCATTCCAATGTTTCTTTGTGGCTGTGAACAAAGGCTTCAGGGAACCTGAGGGGATTCTAATCCCCTCACGCTCCCAAAAGGCTTTGTTTTTTTTTGTTAGAACATTCTGTCCTCTAGTGACAGAATGTTCTAATAGCCTTATAGCCCTTCGTAGATGAGCTATACCGCTATTAAAGTCCCTCTCTCTTGTTAAAGGCCCTCGCCTTCGGCTCAAGCCTTTAACGCTGGAGAGGGCCTTTAATAGCGGTATAGCCCTCTACGGCGGGCTATAAGGCTATAGTAAAGTTAGGAATCCTAACTTTACTACTACTAAATGCATTTTGTGAATACCCAAAGTCTTAAAGTTAGGATTTTGTCTCAGTTTAGTAGTAGTAAAGTTAGGACTCCTGACTTTACTACTACTAAATAGCTTTTGTGAATACCGAAAGTCGTAAAGTTAGTTTTTGTCTCAGATTTTGTGAATCGGGCCCTTACTTCGTGGTGTTGAATCCAGTTTCGATTGAGTTGCTCCCGAATATCCACGTGCACTTTATCCTTTTCAGGTTTTACAGGAGGTGTGTTTTTGGCAAACTGTATTACTTACCAACAGATATCTTCTTCAGGGTGGCCTTTCTCCAAAAGTGTGTCAACAGTGGTGCAGAGGTGACGCAGCTCCTGTCTTGGCCTACGACTTCCATGGTCTGACCAATGTAGGTCAAACTACGTGACAACATATGCAGCAAACCACATATGCAGTCACCAATTGAGTAAGTTCCTGTCCTAGATAAATAGACACATTTGAGGCTTCAAAATTAAAGCTTGATTTTATTTTGAATTAGAATTTTTGAAGCAGTAAGATGAAATGAATTGTAAAAAACACAAGACAGAATCCAACACGTGCTTTGCAATAAAAACAATAATTCAATTGCTTCATCACGGCTGTAGTTCACATTATGGCAATAGACAAAAGATTATATCACACAAAAAAGAGGTAGAGGTTTTATACTGCCATACACCCTGCACAACCCTGCACCAGCAGAGACACTGATGCAGGATGCTACAACACATGGAAACTAACACTAGGAAGAAACTTAACACCAGGAATCAGTATAAAGGCACTGACAGTGCGTCACTGGCCCCAGAGCCCCAAAGCTGACACCGGGAAGAAAAGAGGGAAGACACACACTGGGCACCAGCAGAGACACTGATGCAGGATGCTGCAACACATGGAAGCTAACACTGGGATGAAACATAACAGAAGCATCACACCAGGCATCAGCATAGAGGCCCTGACGTTGCATCACTGGCCTCAGAACAACTGAAGGACTAGGTTATTTAGAACCCAGCGGTGCCAGGGCACAACACCTGAAACCTTCGTGGGTAACCTGCTCCGGCGTACGAATCACAGAGACACGGGACACTTCCTTCGGCGTCAAAGATTCAAGGTTTATTTGCTGCAGGGAAACCCAGAAATCACGGAAGTACAACCAGTGTAGTTCAGAGTAACTGCTTCAAATTGGTTCTGCGGATCGCTCCTTTTATACATGGTTATCCCATAGAGTTACATTGAACACAAACGTTTATGACCCGGTTCCCACAATCATCCCCCAGAGGGGTCGTTTTGGTCACTTTTAAACACACAAGGTCCGGAACATAAGTACGGACACATTTGGCGGTTCCCAACTGTAAAAACTCATCTTCCCACCATTAACGCATTCCAATCAACAGTAAAACAGATCAGAATAGGAACAAGAACAGGTGTAGAGGAAGACGGAGACAGTGGGGAGATCGGAAAGGGTGTAAAAGGGGAGGTATCGGGAAACACGAGATACAGGCATCAAAGGGACGTGCCTAATGAGATGCACGGCTGAGACAATAAGTCCGTGCGGCAAGATGAGTCTCGAGCGGCGCCATCTGCCTTACAGTAGCCTCCCCCTCATCATAAAGACACTTACAAAGGACATGTGTCTTCCGCAAATATCTTGGGAGTCCCAGGGTCGCAAAGCGAACAACGTCCGTTCGCTGGCTACTTGAGGGCAAGAGACAAAATGGATGCCGTATCTAAGATGGAACCCGTGGGTACAGATAGAAATACCTACGTAACAGACGAACGGTTTAGGTTAGCACAACGAAACTGCGTACACCCACTAAACTCGTCATTTGCGGTTCATAGATACCAGACTCGACCATATTCGTGCGAGTCGAAAGCACCACTTACAATTGTCACGGAACCTCAGACGCTCCTTTTGCCCTCATGTAGGCAAGCACTAGTCGGAATCATACTCAATATTCATCAGACCATCTAGATGTTGTTGTAGCATAGCTCTGTCCAACCGAGTTCCATTGGTAACAGGCGGCTGTCTCATACACGTTGTAGCACAGAGGCCACATAAGGCAGCACCGCACTGCACACAAAGGCAACACGTGAACAGGAACGCCACGACAACTCCGACGATCATCAGAATCTTCCAACCCCAAGTCGACATCAGGCCCCAAAACCACCCAAGTAGCATCCAATCCCCTACATCCACGTGTATGGATTCGGAGATCTTATGCAACTTAGAGATGGCTTGATAAACTGTCGGAGCGTTATCAGGAATGAAAATGCAGCAGCTCGAATGGATTACCTTACATACCCCACCACGATCTGCTAAGATGACATCTAAAACCATACGGTTTTGTAACGTCATAAGTCTATCCGCCTGAAGTTCTGTGGTGATATTACCAAGGGCACTGGCAGTAATGTTAGCTGTCGATTCCACCACTCGAGTCAACTGTCTCAGGTTCCTACTATTAACCATAGGTCCCCAAAACGGGAGGAAACCCTTGAAAAAGTCTCCTGCCTCTTGACCGGCAGTGTCCTCTTCGCTAATTACGCCCTCACAACTCTGGTCTTGTGATAATCTGCATCTACGGTAAACGTTGGAGGCAACAAATTTGCGATAAAGCATGAGCCCATGAAGTCAGCGGGCAACCATGCGTACGCACGATCATGGCAGATAAAGTATGTACCCTTGGCAGCCAGAAACACAGGGGACGAGACCATCGGCAGAATGTAATTTTCAGTGCAAGCACTCTCTCCAAGTCGGGCTTTCGATCTTCGGCCACGACCCATGAGACAAAAATTACCAATGTGGGGTACGACCCATATCGGAGGTGAGCTTTTAAGCTGTTTTTCATTAGTGAACACACTATACTCGCCTCTACTCAGAACCCTATAGGCTTGTACCTCTTCTTCAGGAATAAGCGAGGGATCATAGATATCGCTATCTAAATCCTCTATTGCTATAGACAAAGGTTTTTGATACGAAGTAGGACCAGAGTAGGGAGAGCGTGGTTCTCGAATGGGGTGGAAACCCAGTGCGCTTCGAAACATTGTTTGAAATGCTCGAGCAGACCCTTGGGAGCTATACGGTAACACCAGATATGGAATTCCCTTATCCGTAGTATGTGGCATCAACCCACACACCCAACAATTAGTAGTGTTAACCACTAACTGATGCTGATGAAGGAGCTGAATAAAGGAATTGTTGCGGAATTCTGCACGTCTAGCCTGCTCGTGTTCGGGTAAGACATGAAAGGAATGAGGGGAAGCAGTGGAGGTAAGTTTAGGGTCAGGGGTAGGAGTAGGTGTAGCAGAAGGTAAGTAGTAAGACATTGTGTAATACACCCCACCCGCCATTAATGCAGAAACAATCAAAAACCATACGAATATTTGAAACATAAAACATTTGGTACGACTAAGTTGCTGCAGCTTGAATCTTCGAGCTTGAGCTTCTTCCAAGTCCATCAGCTTCGAAAATGCCATTCCCTATGACCGTCCACAACGTTTCTTGACGCACTTCGTTCTGTGGAGCAGTAGTCAATCCCTAGGAGTTCCCAGGAACCAACGGTCTTTAACCTAGCGTCAAGACCTACTAACCAGAAGGAAGTACGCGCGCGGCCCTACGGCCTTTATTGCACAAATATATATATATGAAAAAACAATGTCTCTCAACTGTGGAAGCAAAAAGGTATAAGGAACGAAGCTCAATGAATATATACAAAAATAACCACAATAATACGAATGTTCAAAACTGATCACGGAAAACAGGATAATGCAGTTGTCAATACAGCAAAGCAGGATCTTTTATTAGTCTTTGGTACTAGATCGCAAAAAGTATCGTGTTTTCCCAGGACGTGTCTGCTCGTCAAACAAAGGATCCGTTGAAGAGACAACGTCCTGCTGATCAGCTGAGTGTTCTGGTCTTGAGTCCTTTGATGACAATTGTTCAACAGAGTCTTTCTGCTGCGCTGAGGATTCTCCAACAGGCTGTGCGTCGCTGAAAGGAACAAACGCCGACAATCCTTCAGTTTCAGTTGATGCAATGCCTCTCCTCACCCACGGGTCTGCCGGCAAAGGAATAGGGACCTTTTTGGTGTGGGTGGCGTGCACCCAGTTTTTCCGTCCCTCAAGACGAACAGCAGTCCTCGTGGCGAGGAGAACCTGGTAGGGTCCAGTGAACCTCGGGTCCAAATTGTTCTTGCGCGAAAAGTTCTGCGTCACCACCCAATCTCCGGGCTGGAGCTGGTGGCCTGGACCCTCCGTCTGCGTCGGCAGTGCGTGGTAAACCTGTTGGTGAATTAACCTTAGTTTAGCAGTCAAGTCATGAAGATAATCTATCAACATTGGGTACTCAAGATCACAAAACACACCTGGCCTAGGAACCCCCCACACATTCGCAGGACGGCCGAACACTATTTCATAGGGACTAAGCCCTACTCGGGAGTGTACAGTCGCCCTAGTTGACAGTAATGCTAAGGGTAAAGCGTCAGGCCACGAAAGACCAGTCGTAGCCTGAATCTTTGCTAGTTTCAGTTTAAGGGTGCCGTTGTACCCTTCAACCAAACCAGCTGACTGGGGGTGATTGGCGCTGTGGAATTTCTGATTAATTCCAAGGCCCTTACACACACTCTTCATCACACTTCCCACAAACTCACTTCCGTTATCTGACCACACGACTCTAGGCATTCCATATCGAGGAAAATATTCCTTCAGTAGGATTTTCGCAGTAGACAAAGCAGTATTGTCTTTGAGAGGATAGGCCTCAATCCATCGGGAGAATGCGCAAACCACAACTAAAACGTATTTCAGGTTATTGCATCGCTCCATATGGATGAAGTCCAATTGAATCACCTCAAAGGGGCATGAAGGGGGAGCAAAACTGCCAGGAGGAGTTGGGGTTCCCTTGCCAGGATTGTACAACATGCACACCATACAATTCTTAACCAAGCGTTCAGCACATTTCGTGATACCATCATTCTTCCACACAGGGGACAGCAACTTACAAATACCTTTCGTGCTAATATGTGCTAACCCATGCGCCATTGTCACAACAGCCAGTACATACGCATCAGGCAACATCCATCTTTTCTGATCCGACAAATCAATCCAACAACCATTCATATCCAACTTTCCCGTACTTTCTTTCCACTTCATCTTTTCAGTCTCGGTGGCCTCTTTCTGAATTTCTTTCACACTTTCAATAGTGTCTTCGCACATACCCGACTCTATAGGCCACCTAACCGAACTCGTCACATACATTCGAGTGCTAAGGTTCCGGGCAGTCTCCTTAGCAATCTCGTCCGCAAACGCATTACCACGACCAACATCATCCGTCACCTTACGATGCGCACTACATTTAACAATCGCTACCTGCTTAGGCAACGTCAGCGCATCCAAAAGATCATTCACAAGCTGGCCATGCTGAATCTTCGTACCGTGCGACGTCAAGAAACCTCTCTCTCTCCACAATCGTCCAAAACTATGTGCGACACCAAACGCATATTGGCTGTCGGTAAACACATTCACACGTTTCCCTTTTGCTAACACACACGCTCTAGTGAGAGCGATCAACTCTGCAGCTTGGGCAGAATTCTGATTCAACCTTGCAGTCTCAACAACAGTATTCAACGTTACAACAGCATAAGCAGTAGTCACATCGCCATTCGGCAACTTAAAACATGACCCATCCACATACAGTGTTCCATCTGGGTCTTCCAATGGGGTGTTTTTAAGGTCCACTCGACCTTTTGTTTCCTCTTCCGTCCTCAAGTAACAATCGTGTTCTGTTATTTCATCTGACTCTGAGCTAATTGGTAACAAAGTTACCGGGTTCAGAACATTGCAACGTTTTATTTGAATGTGGTTAGCCAACAGCGTCAACTCGTACCCAGACAACCTCGCACTCGTCAAGTGCTGAGTTTTCGTACGATTCAAAAGAGTGTCGACTGCATGCGGAACCATCACCGTAAGCATATTATCCATGACCAATCCTGCTGATTGTCGGATGGAGACCGCAGCTGCCGCTGTTGCTCTCAAGCAACTCGGCAATGCTCTAGCTACTGGGTCCAAGGTCGAGGAAAAATATGCGCATGGACGTTGCTTACCACCAAAAGGTTGCGTTAAGACACTCAACGCACAACCTTCTCTCTCGTGAACGTATAATGTAAACGGCTTGCTATAGTCAGGAGTACCTAACACAGGAGCCGAACACAATGAAGCACGTAATTCAGAAAAACTTTTCTGACATTCTTCCGTCCATGGTAAAGGAGTCGACACATCCTTGCACGTAAGAGCCACTAATGGTTTCGCTAGCAATGAAAAGTTAGGAATCCATTGCCTGCAGTACGACGTGATACCTAGAAAGGCACGCACATCTCTTTGGGTTTTTGGCACAGCCATTCGTGCAATTGCTGCAATTCTCTCTGGGGTCAACCGCCTTCCCTCCTTTGACAATAAGTGACCTAAATAGGTTACTTCTTGACAACAATATTGGAGTTTAGAAGGTGACACCTTGTGATTTAACTCACAGAGATGTTGTAGCAACGACACCGTAGCAATTTTGCAAATGTCCTGAGTATCAGCAGCCACCAATAAGTCATCGACGTATTGGATTAAGGCCGCACCAGCCGGCAACCTAAACGCATCTAATTTACCCTTCAAGGCTTGACTGTAAATCGATGGACTTTCACAGTAGCCCTGAGGAGCGCGTTTAAACCGGAAGCTGCGTCCACCGAGAGAGAAACCGAAAAGGCCTCTGCTCTCCTCGGCAATCGGGATGCTGAAAACCGCATTTTTCAAGTCAATCACCGAGAACCACGATGCAGAAGCTGGAATCAGAGTCAGTAGCGCCGTGATGTCGGGCACAACGGGGAACTGCGGAATCACAATTTTATTCACCTCCCGTAAATCGATAACAAAACGATAAACAGGTGGCTTCGAAGGATCGGTACGTTTAAGAATGGGCAGCACAGGGCTGTTGCACACGTTTCCCCGAGTCTCCTCTATAACGTCTTTCTCGATCAGATCATAAATGATCGCTAACAATGCACGTTCACCATCAAGAGAGATACGATACTGGGGAATACGTGGCAACCGCACATTAGATTTCAGCTGAACAACATAAGGGGAGATATCAAGCAAACCCACATCATTGGGACCTGTTGCCCACAAAGACGCAGGAAGAGAACTCAATTCCGGTGGAAGCTTATCGAGAGACAAGTACATAGGAGAGACAACCCTCTCTCCTAACGTAAGCTTTACACCCGCAGGAGAACAATACAAAGTTGCATACAAACGTTTAAGCAAATCCAGGCCCAAAAGATTTTCACCACAGCCAGTAGTCAAAATTAACGGAGCTTGAAGCTCACGTGGCCCAATTGCAAGGGGCAAAGGGCACGAAACTGGATTGCTAACGGGGGCGCCAGAGAATCCAACGGAAACATTTGTTAAGCCGGACAAAGGTGCGCCAGGGAGTTTCGAATGCATGATAGAACTTTTCGCTGCACCAGTGTCCAACAGAAAAGGCTCAACGACGCCCGATGTAGCAACTGCGACGTAAGGCCCTCTCTGATCAACCGGAACTGATACCACTCCCTCTCCTTGTCTTTGGCTGTCCTAATAATTACTGTCGTCAGTTCCCTGATCGACGTAGTAATCGTCTACATTGTACTGCGCAGATCGTCCTTGCGATGAACCACGTTGATCAAAACAGTTGTTAGAATTAGATGAATTATCTGAACGATCATTCTGAGCACCACGACCCCTACCACGTGGTACCTGATGCGAACCACCACGACCTCCTTTGGACGAATTACCACTATTGCGATCATTCAGAACAGGGCAATTGAATTTAATGTGTCCCTCCTGTCTACAATAAGCACATTGATTGTACCCTAGCGATGATCTTTGGGAGGAGGAATCATTACGAGATTGTGATCGGTTCGACTGCGTCTGCGATCTATTTTGTTGGGATGCATTCTGGTTTGAACGCGGAGGATACGCTTGTTGAAGCAACACTTTAGTTTTAAGCTCTTTCGTCTTTTTATCAGCGCGGTCGTTCTCTTCTTTCCCTCTGTTCTCATAATATTGTGCTGTGGCCAATATTTGAGCTGAAGTAGAAACGGCCCACGCACTCTCTGAATTCTTTAATTTATTGCTCAAATCGGGCAATAAGTTAGAAACAAATTTATCCACGAACAACCTTTGACCACCCTCAGTGCTCATATCCTGACCACTATGATCAATGAATGCCTCCTCAAACCTCGTAAAGAAGTCGGAGACACTCTCGTCCTTCTTCTGTCTACAAGCTGATAATTTGTCCCAATTTACCCTCATAGCTGGCATAAGAGTTTTCATTAACGTTATTATTCGTTGAGGAAGATCAACAATCAGCTGGTCGGGTTTAGCGGCAGCCGTTTGTCCGGCATCTGCCGCTACAATGGCAGCCCAAGCACCACCTAATTCATTCGGGTGGTTTTCGTGACGAATCTTAGCCCATACCGGTTGCGGTACAACATTGCCAAACAACATATCAATATCGGCAAGATTCATTATAGTAGCATCTACGAGCTGCGATAATTCCTTATAGTACCCTGTAGGATTTTTACGAGGGTCGGGCAAAGACTGCTTCACCTGTAACACTTCCGAGCGTTTCCATGGGAGATGTATCCATACTCTCTGGAAATGCGCCAATGTCGGAGGAGCAGTATTAGGATTAGCTGGTATCCAAACCGGTGGAACTTCTCGCATGGGAAATTGACCAGACTCGTCTGGCAGTCTTTCAACATCCTCAACAAACAAGGCTTGAGGTATAGGAGTGGGACGGAAAGATAACAACCGCTCAACAGCACGTCGAACGTTGGTATCCACTATCAGTCCGTTCGAGAACTGAAGCTGAAGATCGGACAAAGCGGTCAGCACCTCGTCAGGCGCATCGGCCGATATCTGATCGCGTAGGACCTTACACATTTCCTCGAACACAAACCTTTGAGTTGGTATATTGAATTGACAAAATGTGTCGAGTACAACACGTGGCGGATTTCGAAGAGGATGCATCATCCAACCCATCGCCATATTGTATAGCGAAGCACGTTCTCTGTTACCAGGAAGCTGACTACGTCTCTGTGGACCATCGGAACCAGCGGACCCAAGAACAGGTCCGAGCGAATGAAAGAAGCTAGCCGCAAGAGGAGAACTACGACTACGAGTAGAGGGAGAAGTATAAGACACAGGACTAACAAGCGAAGGGGTAGAAACAGTAGCAACAGCAGGAGTTAACAAAACAGGAGCAGTAGCGGGAGCAGGAGTATGTGGAAGCGGAGGAGCAGTAGGGATAGCGACAGACAAAGGAGCAGGAACAGTCGGAAGGACGGGTGCAGGTTGAGGAACAGGCACAGGAAGAATAGGCGGAGGAATAGGTACAGCAGGAACCACGGGAGCTGCGGTACCCTGTACATACGGAGGTGGCAACTTCATAAGATAAGACATTAAAGGATCCTCAACTGACTCTTCCTTCTTTTCCGACTCCGTAGGCAAAGCGGGATAACATTTATCCACGGTCATACGCTGTAGTCTATCAAACACTTCCTTATCCTTAACCTCCTTGTCACGCTGAAATTGCTCTGCTTTCTTCACTATGGTAGCAACATTATCTCGCTGATTACGTTTAGTCTGTCTGATTTCTTTCTGTCGGGCTTCTTTACGCCACAACCGAAAGGCATCAAACATGGCCGGCCTTGACTTTCTTTCGAACAATTTAATCTCTAGATTATCTAAAATCGGGGTCTCAAAGCTACTATGAGGTGGCCAACGAAGGTCACCGTCCTTCTTCGTATATTTAATCCAGTATTCATTAAAAGTAATCGGGCCTAGCCCATGTTTACTGTACAGTTCATAAGTCGGAGTTCCAACCGGAGGTATCAGACACGAGTCCTCCAGTCGGGAATCCACACCACAAGGTCTGAAACAACTAAACAAAGTACTACGACTAGGCATCTTGCACACTAGCCGAGTTTCACAAACTTCAAGGGTTACGGGATTTACCAAGTCCCAGCAAAAAGCAAAAACCCTCGGTTTTTGGCGGCTGCAGTCGTCAAACAACACAACAAAATACGCTAGCAAAGTGTCATCGACAAAAACACTCTCACAGCGTCAACAACAAAAACACTCGCTAAAGTGTCAACAACCAAGGACTCTGGGAGTGACCCACAAATACTTAACTCAAAGATCGATGGCGTCACCAGGAAGGCCCGTCAATTGTCTCGCTCTACCAAGGTCTACGCCAGGCGCCAAAACAGGTCTACAGTCAGGGCAGCAGTCCGTCGCAGCCGTCAGGAGGCGGGAATCTTCGCGGGAAAAGTCTTCGGGCCACTTATTTCGACAACAGGATCGATGAAGCGGAGTGCACCTTCCCTCGGAGATTTCACACGAAGTTCCTCACGATCGTCGGGCTTGGACCGGTACCACTGATGCAGCCCCACGTTGGGCGCCAACTGAAGGACTAGGTTATTTAGAACCCAGCGGTGCCAGGGCACAACACCTGAAACCTTCGTGGGTAACCTGCTCCGGCGTACGAATCACAGAGACACGGGACACTTCCTTCGGCGTCAAAGATTCAAGGTTTATTTGCTGCAGGGAAACACAGAAATCACGGAAGTACAACCAGTGTAGTTCAGAGTAACTGCTTCAAATTGGTTCTGCGGATCGCTCCTTTTATACATGGTTATCCCATAGAGTTACATTGAACACAAACGTTTATGACCCGGTTCCCACAATCATCCCCCAGAGGGGTCGTTTTGGTCACTTTGAAACACACAAGGTCCGGAACATAAGTACGGACACATTTGGCGGTTCCCAACTGTAAAAACTCATCTTCCCACCATTAACGCATTCCAATCAACAGTAAAACAGATCATAATAGGAACAAGAACAGGTGTAGAGGAAGACGGAGACAGTGGGGAGATCGGAAAGGGTGTAAAAGGGGAGGTATCGGGAAACACGAGATACAGGCATCAAAGGACGTGCCTAATGAGATGCACGGCTGAGACAATAAGTCCGTGCGGCAAGATGAGTCTCGAGCGGCGCCATCTGCCTTACAGTAGCCTCCCCCTCATCATAAAGACACTTACAAAGGACATGTGTCTTCCGCAAATATCTTGGGAGTCCCAGGGTCGCAAAGCGAACAACGTCCGTTCGCTGGCTACTTGAGGGCAAGAGACAAAATGGATGCCGTATCTAAGATGGAACCCGTGGGTACAGATAGAAATACCTACGTAACAGACGAACGGTTTAGGTTAGCACAACGAAACTGCGTACACCCACTAAACTCGTCATTTGCGGTTCATAGATACCAGACTCGACCATATTCGTGCGAGTCGAAAGCACCACTTACAATTGTCACGGAACCTCACACCAAAGCTAACACCGGTAAGTGACGAGGGAAGACACACACTGGGGCACCAGAACTGTGACACTGATGCAGGATGCTACAACACATGGATACTAACACCAGGAAGAAACAAACCACCAGACAGCAGCATAGAGGCACTGATGCTGCATCACTGGCCCCAGAGCACCAAAGCTGACACAGGGAAGTGACCAGGGAAGACACACACTGGGCACCAACACTGAGACACTGATGCAGAAAGCTACAACACATGGAAACTAACACTAGGAAGAAACATAACAGAAACATAACACCAGGCATCAGCATAGAGCCCCTGACGTTGCATCACTGGCCTCAGAACACCAAAGCTAACACCAGGAAGTGACGAGGGAAGACACACACTGGGCCACCAGCACTGTGACACTGATGCAGGATGCTACAACACATGGATACTAACACTAGAAAGAAACATAACACCAGGAATCAGTATAGAGGCACTGATGCTGCATCACTGGCCCCAGAGCACCAAAGCTGACACCGGTAAGCGACAAGGGAAGACACACACTGGGCACCAGCACTGAGACACTGACGCAGAAAGCTACAAAACATGGAAACTAACACTAGGAAGCAAAGTAACACCAGGAATCAGTATAAAGGCACTGACGGTGCGTCACTGGCCCCAGAGCTCCAAAGCTAACACCGGGAAGCGACGAGGGAAGACACACACTGGGCACCAGCACTGAGACACTGACGCAGAAAGCTACAAAACATGGAAACTAACACTAGGAAGCAAAGTAACACCAGTCAACAGCATAGAGGCGCTGATGCTGCCCCACTGGCCCCAGAGCACCAAAGCTGCCACCGGCAAGCGACGAGGGAAGACACACACTGGGGCACCAGCAGAGACACTGATGCAGGATGCTGCAACACATGGAAACTAACACTAGGATGTAACATAACACCAGGAATCTGTATAGAGGCACTGATGCTGCATCACTGGCCCCAGAGCACCAAAGCTGACACTGGGAAGCGACCAGGGAAGACACACACTGGGCCACCAGCACTGTGACACTGATGCAGGATGCTACAACACATGGATACTAACACTAGAAAGAAACATAACACCAGGAATCAGTATAGAGGCACTGATGCTGCACCACTGGCCGCAGAACACCAAAGCTAACACCGGGAAGCGACGAGGAAAGACACACACTGGGGCACCAGAAGAGACACTGATGCAGGATGTTGCAACACATGGATACTAACACTAGAAAGCAACATAACACCAGGAATCAGTATAGAGGCACTGATGCTGCACCACTGGCTGCAGAACACCAAAGCTGACACCAGGAAGCGACGAGGGAAGATACACACTGGGCACCAGCAGAGACACTGATGCAGGATGCTGCAACACATGGATACTAACACTAGTCAGTAACAAACCACCAGACATCAGCATAGAGACACTGATGCTGCACCACTGGCCGCAGAACACCAAAGCTGACACAGGGAAGTGACCAGGGAAGACACACACTGGGCACCAGCACTGTGACACTGATGCAGGATGCCACAACACATGGAAACTAACACTAGGAAGAAACATAACAGAAACATAACACCAGGCATCAGCATAGAGGCACTGATGCAGCACCACTGGCCCCAGAGCACCAAAGCTAACACCGGTAAGTGACGAGGGAAGACACACACTGGGGCACCAGCACTGTGAAACTGATGCAGGATGCTACAACACATGGATACTAACACTAGAAAGCAACAAACCACCAGACATCAGCATAGAGGCACTGATGCTGCATCACTGGCCCCAGAGCACCAAAGCTGACACAGGGAAGTGACCAGGGAAGACACACACTGGGCACCAGCACTGTGACACTGATGCAGGATGCCACAACACATGGAAACTAACACTAGGAAGAAACATAACAGAAACATAACACCAGGCATCAGCATAGAGGCCCTGACGTTGCATCACTGGCCTCAGAACACCAAAGCTAACACCGGTACGTGACGAGGGAAGACACACACAGGGGCACCAGCACTGTGACACTGATGCAGGATGCTACAACACATGGATACTAACACTAGAAAGCAACAAACCACCAGACATCAGCATAGAGGCACTGATGCTGCATCACTGGCCCCAGAGCACCAAAGCTGACACCGGGAAGCGAAGAGGGAAGACACACACTGGGCCACCAGCACTGTGACACTGATGCAGGATGCTACAACACATGGAAACTAACACTAGAAAGCAACATAACACCAGGAATCAGTATAAAGGCACTGACGGTGCATCACTGGCCCCAGAGCCCCAAAGCTGACACCAGGAAGAGAAGAGGGAAGACACATACTGGGCACCAGCAGAGACACTGCTGCAGGATGCTGCAACACATGGAAACTAACACTAGGAAAAAACATAACAGAAGCATCACACCAGGCATCAGCATAGAGGCCCTGACGTTGCATCACTGGCCCCAGAGCACCAAAGCTAACACCGGGAAGCGAAGAGGGAAGACACACACTGGGCCACCAGCACTGTGACACTGATGCAGGATGCTATAACACATGGAAACTAACACTAGAAAGCAACATAACACCAGGAATCAGTATAAAGGCACTGACGGTGCGTCACTGGCCCCAGAGCCCCAAAGCTGACACCAGGAAGAGAAGAGGGAAGACACACACTGGGCCACCAGCACTGTGACACTGATGCAGGATGCTACAACACATGGATACTAACACTAGAAAGCAACAAACCACCAGACATCAGCATAGAGGCACTGATGCTGCATCACTGGCCCCAGAGCACCAAAGCTGACACCGGGAAGCGAAGAGGGAAGACACACACTGGGCCACCAGCACTGTGACACTGATGCAGGATGCTATAACACATGGAAACTAACACTAGAAAGCAACATAACACCAGGAATCAGTATAGAGGCACTGGTGCTGCATCACTGGCCCCAGAGCACCAAAGCTGACACCAGGAAGCGACGAGGGAAGACACACACTGGGGCACCAGCAGAGACACTGATGCAGGATGCTACAACACATGGAAACTAACACTAGAAAGCAACATAACACCAGGAATCAGTATAAAGGCACTGACGGTGCGTCACTGGCCCCAGAGCCCCAAAGCTGACACCAGGAAGAGAAGAGGGAAGACACATACTGGGCACCAGCAGAGACACTGATGCAGGATGCTGCAACACATGGAAACTAACACTAGGAAAAAACATAACAGAAGCATCACACCAGGCATCAGCATAGAGGCCCTGACTTTGCATCACTGGCCCCAGAGCACCAAAGCTAACACCGGGAAGCGACGAGGGAAGACACACACTGGGGCACCAGCACTGTGACACTGATGCAGGATGCTACAACACATGGATACTAACACTAGGATGTAACATAACACCAGGTATCAGCATAGAGGCACTGATGCTGCATCACTGGCCCCAGAGCACCAAAGCTGCCACCGGGAAGCGACGAGGGAAGACACACACTGGGGCACCAGCAGAGACACTGATGCAGGATGCTACAACACATGGAAACTAACACTAGGATGTAACATAACACCAGTCAACAGCATAGAGGCGCTGATGCTGCATCACTGGCCCCAGAGCACCAAAGCTGACACTGGGAAGTGACCAGGGAATTCACACACTGGGCCACCAGCACTGTGACACTGATGCAGGATGCTACAACACATGGATACTAACACTAGGAAGAAACATAACACCAGGAATCAGTATAGAGGCACTGATGCTGCACCACTGGCCGCAGAACACCAAAGCTAACACCGGGAAGCGACGAGGAAAGATACACACTGGGGCACCAGAGGAGACACTGATGCAGGATGCTACAACACATGGAAACTAACACTAGGATGTAACATAACACCAGGTATCAGCATAGAGGCACTGATGCTGCATCACTGGCCTCAGAGCACCAAAGCTGCCACTGGGAAGCGACGAGGGAAGACACACACTGGGCCACCAGCACTGTGACACTGATGCAGGATGCTACAACACATGGAAACTAACACTAGGAAGAAACATAACAGAAACATAACACCAGGCATCAGCATAGAGGCCCCAGAGCACCAAAGCTGACACCAGGAAGCGACCAGGGAAGACATAGAGTAGTATTGCCTAATTATTTATAATTTTTACCATTTAACACTATCTGGGCACAGGATTCACCTCGTTTGTACCAGTTTGACACCAAAATACCGCAATAAGCAACAGAAAGGTGACCAGAGTCATTGCAAAATGTCGTCCACTGCGCTACATATGTTGCTGCCTTAATAATAACTTTTTAACCATTTGACCTAGAATCCATTTTTTGTTAAAATTTGAAGCTCATTCAGCAGATGATGGATTATGCATCAAATGCGACAAAGTCA
Source organism: Lissotriton vulgaris (assembly GCF_964263255.1). Lineage (NCBI taxonomy): Eukaryota > Metazoa > Chordata > Amphibia > Caudata > Salamandridae > Lissotriton > Lissotriton vulgaris. Next base: position 1,083,581,219 of record NC_141699.1, on the reverse strand, counting down.
TAATTATGCATGAAACGCCGCGGTCGCCAAATCGTATAATTCCAGTGGCCCAGACCTCAGTAGCTCATTGCCCAAATCTGACTGGCAGAAAATGTCGCAGACAGGCTTCTCTTTGGCCTCAAAAAATGGACTCTATATCCTGATGCTTGAAAAAACTACATTGGCTCCCAATTCACAAACAAATTCTATTTAAAACCATGGCCAAAGCGAAGGTACAATAGTTTCGGCCTTCGAAATTCTGTCTTTTCGAAGAACAGCGAGGCTTGCACCTGAAAACAAACTGCTTCTCCGGTTACTTTAAAAGATGGCTGTTTTGGTTTCGGCAACAAGGATTTGGAATGTTATTGATAGCTCACCTACCAACCATGGCCTCTCTGCTGCAGTTTCAAAAAACCTTAAAAACGTGCCTTTTCAACATTAGTGTAGCAAAGATGCCACTGGCCCTGCTGCGATCACGGTAACTGGCTGCTTTGACTGCTTTTGGGGGAGTAAAATGCAGCAATTATCGGGGTTCAGTGGCCACCTCAGGGCTCTGGTCACCGGTGCCACTGCACCACACGCACCTGCTTTTCTCTTAGTTTATATTTTTTTATACAAAGTTTTATATTGCGCTAACTTGACCCGGTATCGGGTATCAGAGCGGACACATTAATTTTCGTTAGGCACAGGGAGATGAAGGGGCATATTATCAATAGACAGTGATAAATATCGCAAAGCGTGCTCAGCGCTTTTTTATTTATCGCAGTCTATCGCTGGAATTTATCACCCGGTTAGCTCGTTAATAACAACGCGTATCACCGAGGCGATAAAAAATCCAGCAAAAGAGGCGAAATGCAGGAATATCGCTGGTAATCCAGCAACAAAACTGCATTAATAGGGAAATCCTTGTTGATAGGGAGATGTGGACTTAGCCTTACAATCCACCTCCCATGATAAAGACAGGCAAGTCTGAAATTTTGCAGACGTTAGACACCGGCGATAACCGCGGTTAGCGCGCCTTTTTAAATCGGTACGCGTGTCCGGGACAGCCTTGTAAATATCGTGAAGCCCCATTAGCAATATTTTAGAGTGACGTTTTACGAGGCACGCCTACCTTGAATCTCATTAGTGATGCGATGCAAGGCGAAACGGAAAGAAAACAGGCGCTAAGGCAAGGAAACACGCGCTAGCTTCCTTCTTAATAAAGCGATAAAATTATAGCCGCTTTTCGCTCGAAAACAGCGATAATGTTATTGCCAGCCCTTGATAATATGCCCCTAAGTGATTCGCCCAGAATCACAGGATGTTGAGCGTCACCGCCGATACTCGAACTTGGTTCACTAGATTCGAAGTCAGCCGCCCTAGCCTTTAGGCCAACTCCTCGCCCAGATTCAATGTGGTTGCTGTTGAAATCTAAGGTAAGACAAGTTCAGGAGATTAAAATAGTTATTTCATTGGAAAGGGCGGGGTACCTGCCTTTTCCAGCCAGGCACCGTCACCCCCTCTGTCCCAATGTCTGGCACGGATCCTTGCTCAATGGACAGGTGACACAGTTAAGTATAAACACATATAATTAAAAGAACAAACCCAAGATATAAGAGAGTCTGCGGTTTATTTCCACTCTAATCGTGGTGCATAGCGCCAAGAAACAACGGTAAAGGCGCATTGAACTAAATAACATAACATAACAACATAACATGGGTGGTCGGGGTATGAAACTTTGTATATTCGGGCTAAATGGGCATTCGGTGGGTCCGAACATATGTCAGGGAGTTCAGCATCGAAGCTGCACAGAGCGCCTTATTCTCTTAGTAAATCCAGGATTGTGGCCGCGCGGGGGGGGGGGGGGGGTCGTGTGTTTACACATGACAAAGAGGTGCCGCTTTGATTTGCCTGTCTCGTGTCTTGGGGGCGGCGCTGTCTCGAGCCCCGAACGGCGGGCCGTCATTCCCGATGCCCTTTTGAGACATCCTTTGACGAGGTTCGCTTGTTTGGTCTTTTGGGGGCAGGGCCCCCTCTCCAGGAGTGTCAAAAAACACTCATTTTGGGCCGCGGTATGATAGGGCCCCTCGGTCCCCAGGGTACAGAGTGATTCTAGCCGCTGAGAACCGGGTGGGCCACATTCCCAGAGCAAATGAGGGTGCAATTATGAGACTATCGCCTCTGCACCAAGGTCACACAGTGCGCTGAGCCGGGATTGGAAACCGAAACACCCCTTTGGAAACAAATGGGCGTCTGGAAACAACTCTGGTGTGGTTTTAAGACGCGTGGGGTGCTATGAAAATGTTTTAAGCGAATGACGTGAAGATTCTCGCGTTTGAACTGACACTTTCAGAAAAGTTGAGGGAGAGGGAGGGGGTTTACTGGGATAATCTCACGCACCAGACGCGTAATAAGGATGAATATGTAACTTTGGTCCAGATGTACTAACATCGGGGATAGCAATTTCCAAATTGCGATCATCTCACGATATTCCTAATGTATTAAACTTTTCTTTTAAAATCACCTGTTCCTTGTGGGTGAAAAATCGACCTACCTTATGAAAATGAATGAGGTAAGTTGCACTTTGCGACCTATTATGGATGATAACCCTCACAGGGATGGTGGCCTGCTGGGGTCAGGAGACCACCATGTCTGTGTTCGCTTTTAATAAACATTTTTTTTTAACACAGCCCGTTTTCCTCAAAAGGAAAACAGGATGTGGTTCAATAAGAACAATTAAACGTTTAACTTTCATTTTGTTTAGACTAGGTAAGTGGTCCGTTGGACCTCTGCCCACCCTTATTTTTTTAAAACATTTTTAAAAGGGAAGGGGCCCCTGGGGGCCCTTTTGCTTTTGCGAATGGCTTATCACCTCCTTTGAGGAGGTGGTAAAATATTCATGTTGCGCGACTGAAATTCGGTCGCAAAACATTTGCGACAGCAAAAAGGCTTCCTACATCTGGCCCTTGGTGCTGGGCAGGTAGCGTGAAGAAATCAGCAGATGGTGGTGTAGCTGAGTGGGTTTATACACCTACTCACGACTTTAAGTGGGAGGTAAAAACTGGGGGGGTCTCTCAAAGGGGCGTGGCCAATGTAATTAAGGGCGTGGCTTAAAACACATAAGCTAAAAATCCGTGCTCAGCATAGTGTGCCGCCTGACTTGTATTTTGCTGTTTCTGTCATTGCCTCCAGATATATGATACACAAGTAACATCATACCTACAAGTCAGGACTATTGGCTTTGTCAATGGTTGTTGTTGCATAAGATAAATAAGAAGCGAGTATGGCTTGTATATAATATTGAAAAAGCTTCCACTTAAAGCCCTGGTGACACCCTGACAATGTTGCTGCACCGGAGTTTCAAAAAGAGAAGGGAAATCCAGAGAGAAAATGACTCTCTTTAACCCCTCCCCTGCTGGTGACGGAACCGCTCCGTCATCAGCCGCGGTCGCGCTGTGCTGATGACGGACCGGTTCCGTCACGGCCCGCTCAGCACGCCTGCGCGGTGCGGATTCCGCAGACCATTGAGCGGTCCATTAAGCGGGCGGGGCCGTGACGGAACCGCTTTGTCATGAGCACAGCGCGACCGCGGCTGGTGACAGAGCGGTTCTGTCACCAGCATGGGCGTGCCGCGCGGCCCCCGCCCCCTTAGCTCTGCGGCGGAATAGCTGCCGCAGCGAAGGGGTTAAACGATTTCCCTTCCCCTACAATGCTCACCTCGCATGACGTCATGCTGTAACTTCTCCACTAGTGAGAAGTGAGCAGTGTGAGCAGCGCACATGATGTGCCTGCTGTCACTGCAGCCTGGGAAAAATGGACCACCTGTGCCATGGCGCAAGACAGAGCCCGAGAGAGACCGGTTTCGAGGCCCCCTTTAAAAAATTGCGCACCGGTGAGACCCGGCCCAGTTAAAGCCATTCGCCTACTGCATAAATGTGTGCAACCCATGATTTAGTCTCGGTACTTTGGGCTCGATGGAAGGGCTCTGTATGATGCAGAACGGTCTGTGTCGGGTATCCTGTTCAAATCTTGTTAATGTTGTTAATGCACCTACTGCAGAGATCTGTGTGTAACAGGCCTGTGGCTCTGAAGCCTATAAGATGGCTCCGTGGTTAAGGCGCCTGCTGCACAGCTCAGGGCTGCACTGAAGGCTCCAAGACAGATATTATTCTGGTAGCTTGGTGAGTTATTTATTTTCAGAAACCTGTATGCACAGTACAAGTCTTGAGTTCAAATCCAGATCCTGTGCCTCAGTGTATTTAGGGTCCCTGTGGTTGAGCTACACCTCATGCCCCAGTTCTAAGGTTCCAACACCCCTAAGGTAGCCTGGTAGGTTGAGGCTCCTGCTGCAGAGATCTGTTTACAAGCTGGTGACTTCAAGGCCGATCCTCAATAAGGACATTGAGAGAGTAGGAAGCTAGTACCCTACTGTTTGTCCGCGATACCAACATTCAACAGACACAGAAAAAGGCAAGAATACATTTTACCTCCAACCAGTCATTTGTTAATGCCCACATGGGCTCACAGATGGCATGGTGTAGGTAGTGATGTGGCTCACTGGTTAGAGGCGGCAGACCCGTAAGCAGAGGACGGCCCGGGACCAGGGTTCGATTCCCGACGCGGCAGGGTCGTGGACCAGGGTCAGCGGGCTCGATAATTCTCGCTTCGGTGCCTACTCCAGTCAGGGACCGCAACTCTGGGCATTAGCTTGCCTCATCTTCACAATGGCCCCCCCAGACCACCGGGGATGCTTGGTCGCACCTTAGAGATACCCATTAGGGACCATCTCTCAGGGTGAGCCAGGACGGGTTCCCCAGTGGTCGAAGCGCAGAGATACTCCTCCGGGAGTCGATTCTAGCGCTATATAAACCCACAATTAAATTAAATTAAATTAACCCATGGTACTCAATCCATGGTGGAAGTTTGATTATAGAACAAATCCCCTGCTTGTGAGCCCACTGAGTCAATAATCCCTACAGTACATGGTGTTAACCGTTTAACCACAGCGCAAATTCCGCTGCGTTGCGGCGCTTTGATGAAATGGGCGGGGGGCGACAGAAGCAGCAAAGGGGTTAACAAATGACTGGTTGGAGGTAATACTCATTCTTGCCTTTTTCTACTCTGTAGACAGAGGAAGGAGCAGAGAAAATAGGAATCCTTTTTTGCTGTGATGAAGGCCGTAGACCTTGTTAGAGCACATTCATGAGCCGAAACATGTTGCCACTGGATGAATGAGACATCATTTCTCAACCTCATCCATGCTGAATCATTCAAAGCCCCGCACAGTACACCCCCAGAATAAAGGAAACACCTTACAGTTTACACTGAGGCAGAATCAACTGCTATTTGTCCAGTAGTATCATATCTAAGTTCCTGCATCATAAGGTGGAGACAATCTTGATGGTATTACCCTATCAGGGTGGGATGGACTGGCCAATGATGATGCATGTCACAATTGTGCAGAAGAGGCATTTCCATCCATTATTTAAATGTGGTACCACTTGACCCAGTGACACCCTTTACAGGTTTAGAGGTGAATGTCAATGATGTGTTCTTTGTATGTAGGCCTCAGGAAGGAAACTCAGTGGGCTGAGGCAAGTGTGGCAGAGATACTGTAGGTGTGCAGTCTGCAGGGAGCTCAGTGGGCTGAGGCGAGTGCCCCATAGATACTGTAGGTGTGCAGTCTGCAGGGAGCACAGTAGGCTGAGGCAGGTGCTGCAGAGATGCTGTATGTGTGCAGTCTGCAGGGAGCTCAGTGGGCTGAGGCAAGTGCTGCGGAGATACTGTAGGTGTGCACTCTGCAGGGTAACTCGGTGGGCTGAGGCGAGTGCTGCATAGATACTGAAGGTGTGCAGTCTGCAGTGAGCTCAGTGGGCTGAGGCGAGTGCTGCAGAGATACTGTAGGTGTGCAGTCTGCGGGTAGCTCAGTGGGCTGAGGCAAGTGTGGCAGAGATACTGTAGGTGCGCAGTCTGCAGGGAACAGTGGGCTGAGGCGAGTGCCCCAGAGATACTGTAGGTGTGCAGTCTGCGGGTAGCTCAGTGGGCTGAGGCAGGTGCTGTAGAGGTACTGTAGGTGTGCACTCTGCAGGGAGCTCAGTGGGCTGAGGCAGGTGCTGCAGAGATACTGTAGGTGTGCAGTCTGCGGGTAGCTCAGTGGGCTGAGGTCAGTGCTGCAGAGATGCTGTAGGTGTGCAGTCTGCGGGTAGCTCAGTGGGCTGAGGCGAGTGCGGCAGAGATACTGTAGATGTGCAGTCTGCGGGTAGCTTAGTCTGCAGGGCACAGATTCCTTCAGCGCCTGAGTGACTTTGGAGGGAGCTTTATGCGAAGCATATAATTAATTATAGCCTATAATTATCTGCATCATTCAAGCCAGACCAGATCCGCCACTTTCTTCTTGGCTGCGTCTCCTGCTGGTGACCAGCGCCCTCCCTCGGCTGATACCTGGCATTGCAGCTGCCAGTGCCAGCGCCCCACATGCCTGCATGCCAATGCCAGCTTGTGTGAGGAGCTCGGGGACAGGGGGTGAGCCTTGTGCCAAGGAGCGCTCTCTTTAGAGTGAGGCGGGGGAGATGTCTCCTGGAGAGACTGCTCCGGCCTGGGCTGCCACTGCCCGTGTGTGGGATACCTGGAGGTCTCTCCCCCACCCCCCGATCAGAGCGTGCACCCCCCCCCTTGGTGCCCTCCCTTCCACCTGTTGAGGTGTCGCCCCCTCTGTTCCGAGGCTGCGCCCCTCTCTGCGCCCCCTCTTCTAAGAGTAGAGGCCCCGCCTCCTGCCAGTGTGCGCTCCCCCCTGGCACTGTCCTTCTACCTGTACAGGTGAGTGCCACACCCCCCCTCCATTCCTTCCTATCTCATCGCCCTGTTGTTTCCTCTCCACCTGCTGCCTCCCTCACGCTCTGCCTCGCACCTCGCGCTGCGCCTCCCTCTTGCGCCCCCTCACTGCCCCCTGGACTCCACTGCCCCTTTCTCCTGCTGCCCCCTGCCCCCCCCCCCCCACACACACTGTCCCACTCTCACTATCTCTCTGCCGTCCCTCCTTGTCGCTGCACGTGCCCCTCCTCTGCCCTGCCTCCTGTGTCTGCGCCACCCCCACTGTCCTGCCCTGTCCCTACCCTGCTGCCCCGTAGCCCCCCTCCCACTTTTACTATCTCTCTACTGCCCCTCCTTGTGGCCTCACGTGCCTCTTTCACTCGCCTCCTGGCCCCTCCTCTGCCCCTTCCTCCAGCCCCCTCCCCACTGTCCCCCCTGCCCTGTCCCTTCCCTGCTGTCCACTAGTCCCACCCACTGTCCGACCCTCACTATCTCTCTGCCGCCCCTCCTGGTCGCCGCACGTGCCTCTCTCTCGCCTCGTCGCCCTTCCCCCTGCCCCCTCCCCACTGTCCTGCCCTGTCCCATGCCCCCTAGTCCCCTCCCACTATCCCTATCTCTCTGCCGCCCCTCCTGGTCGCCGCACGTGCCTCCCTCACTCGCCTCCTGACCCTCCTCTGCCCCGCTGGCCCTCCCTCCCGTCCGCTCGCCCCTCCCCACTGTCCCTCCCTGCCCTGGCCCGGCTCGGTCCGGCTCAGTTGCGCCCGTGGCAGAGTGCAGACCACAGACCGCAGCTCCCGCTCCCGACCCCAGGCCGCCGGCAGGATGCAGTGGTGAGTGATGGGGCCTCTCTGGCCAGGACTGGACTTTTTAGGGTGGCTGGGGGGATCTGGAGGTCTTCTATTCTCATCACTCTGTCTCTCTCCAGCCAGGTGTGAGAAGAGGGGACAGAGCAGCAGGACTGGGACTTCGCATTTATTTTAGTGACTTCATCTTCACTCTATATCTCCTTTAAGGTGATTTGTATGTATCTTTCTTTCTTTCTGTCTTTCTTCCTTCTCTGCACCCTTCTTTATTTCTTTCCCTATTCTTTCCTTCTTTCTTCTCTGTATCTCCTGCTTTCGCTCACCCTTGCTTCCTTTCTCTTCTCGTGTTTCCGTTCCTCTTCCTGTGTCTCCCTTTGATCTCGTGTTTCTTCTCTACCCCCGTCTTTATTTCACTTCCCAACTTTATTTGAAAGATAAGCATGTTATGGCAGAACAGGTGTATAATCCGTGTAGCAGTTACACGACGCACTGAGTCACGCTCTTTTGTGCATGTCTGTGCGTGACACGCACCTCAAGCTGTGATCGTGTGCAGAGCTTGCATGGTACATACATCTTGGCTGGGGCTGGTGGCGGACCACCAGTATCGGGAAAGGGGGCTTCGGCACAGCACTGACTTAGAATCAAATGCACAGTCATTCATTTAGCTGTTTCGGATCTCCTAGCTTCGCGGCGCACTGCTGTACGGGCTGTCTCGGCGCCGCTTGAACACGTTTGTGTTGTAGCGCCCAGAGGCGCATGTAGCTCTATTACGGATATAGCTGCTATTCTTGGGAGCAGCGGACTGTCCCAGCACGGCCGGTGTGTGACTGACTCTACCCCATACCGTCCGATTTTCTCTGTTCCACCCACCGCCCATCCAGACGGACCGGCCTAATACCTGGCAGACCCCGGTGCCACCGAGGCCAGTCTCGAGGGTCCCTGAGGATGTCGGAAGGGACCAAGGACCGGCGCCACCAACTCTGCGTCCATATAGCTCTTGGAAGTCGTCCGGGGCACCATATTCACAGAGGAGCTCTTGGGATAGCCACGTCCTCCCCGAGCGACCCGATGCGAGCGGGGTGGAGGGGGGGGGGGGGGGGGGGGGGGGCTGCCGCCCAGACTGGAGAGCCCCGCGCGGGAGGAACCGGTTTAAATTCACAGTTAAATATTACGGACCGGACCCAGGGGTGGCAGGGCGCCTCGTGAAAGGGAATTAAACACCATCATAATGGATGTGGAAACTTGCCGAATTACAGTGAGGTGCCATTTCTATAGCGCTTTATACCTCCTGCCAGGCCTCAGGGCGCGTTCCAGCTTGCAGAGGAAGCAGGTTGGGCTTGGGAAGTGCATGGGTGAGAGATGGGTGCTGGCTGTGGTTTTGGGGTGAGCTTCACCTCCTGCGGGGGTGCATTTCACAGCGTGTGCACT